>NC_057426.1:2502500-3127500 GCF_019457755.1 Venturia canescens
GTGCCTCGAGGATCTTTCTTGGTGTTTGGACGCGGGGAGGAGTGAGAGCGGGCGAGGCGCCGATATTTATCTTTCGGTTGTGTAGTGCAAGTCCGCCACGATAATCCTCAACTATATCCTCCTTCGATGCCTCGACCGTCTTTCCGCAATGGCCTCCCGCATTACCAGCCTGCTCTGGTATGGAAAATTTCACCTCGTTTCGCGCACCCTTTAATAAATATATACGCGCGTACACTTTTTCATCGCGACGTATTATTCGTTCGGCTGGCACAAAGGCCAATAAATAATAGAAAATATCGTGTGTACGAATGACCGGAAACGAATCGATCCTTCATCGGAGCGCCTACACAAATTTCATCCCGCATACTAGCCCCGGCAGACTCAACTAAAACTCATCGGATTCCGACGAATTATATGAAATATTACGATTTATTGTGCAATAGCCCAAGTCAAATTCCAAAATCCTCTTCATCCCTTTTCTCTCGCGTTATCCTCGTCACACTCAAACGATTTCCCCGCGACGATATGTTGTTTGTGCGGTTACCAAGCCGGCTTGACCAATCATCCGCTTCGATGACTGATTCGAACTGATGCGATCGACGCTCCAACCAATTTCCGCAAAATAATATTTCCACCTTTGTCCCTGTCGTTTACACATACGTATATTGGCATAGGTCTAAATTTCAACAGAATTCGACGCGAAACTCTGCATCACAGCGGGCGCATGGGCTCGATAGTTTAAACAACGCGTTTTACAACGTCCGGCGATAGTGTCGGTAGCCGAGCCTGGTTTTCTCCGGATCTGATTATATTTTCATTTGCTCCGTACCGTGAAATGCGAAAAAAAATGCGATGCGCGACGTCGAATGTAAATCCATCGGAACGACGCGTTCGGTCGAAGAATCCTGAAAATTGCATTATCGGCGTATTCGATTATTGGAATTTGGAAATGAAGGAAAGACAAAAGGTTGATAGCGAGATCTATCGATTCGTCGGTTTTGTATCGGCTCGAATATCCCATCGAGTTGTCAACCCGAGGAAAAGCATGTAAAAGTTCAGAGCGATAAGAGACTGCGGTTTCTAGCTTTTTCTGTAAAATCGTTCGAGAAAGAGGATAGTGCCTTATCAGGTATTTCCCCACCCCTGGCGCCTTATTCTTCGATGCATAAAGCATAAAGTTCCTATCTCATGCATACATTCATGTGGCCACTGGAAAGTCATGACTTATGGTGGTCCGCGAGAATTCGTATCGAATGCTTTCGCAGACCGCGGGTCGTTTAAACTATACGTAATAACCTGCTCGCTCCTCATCTATATATGAGTTTCGTATATACACAGACATATACTTTTCGTACGGCGCTATAAGCGAAATCGATGGAGGGTGACTGAAGCACGTATGACGTCCCGACTCGACTTTTCGATCTTTCTTATGTATATACCGTACAGAGTGTCCCAAAAATCTCGCTATTTTTCTCGCTCTGCGGGATAGTCTTCGAAATACGCGAAGGACCAAGAATCGCTCGATTTCCGATTGATGCGCCAGTCCGCGATTCTACTCGCTTCACGACGCAACGACGAAGAGCTTCTTTTTCTCTTTCTACTCTTCCTTCCGCTCTCGCTGATGAAAAAATTGCAAAAGCTCACGGATCAAAGACTTGTTTCTTGTTAATTTCGGCATCTGCGTTAATTTTTATGTTTCGGGACGATTTTTAAGACACCCCGAACATACGTAATCGCATATATATGTAACGAACGAAACGATTGCTTCGGCTGGCCGTACAGCCCGGAGTGGAAGAGGAGGCGAAGAAGAAGTGAAACAGCCCCATCCCCGTACCGGAAAATTCCATTTTCTACTGCTCGGAATTCATTGCCGCTGGCCGTTCATTGAAATATATCGTCGTTGTCGGTGACCTCACATAAGTTACACGTCGATTTAGTTATGTGGGATGAATCCAAAAGTTATACTCTGTACCCTTATATCCTTCTCTTCTCTTTACTCTCGAAACAGGTTACGAGTTTCCAATGGCGAGTATCATAACTATGATTCACTCGCGTACATGATACACGCACCGGGGCTAGCGGTGCTGCCCGTTCGAATTTAAACCCATCAAAATTGATGGGATGAACAACCGTGCACCAATCGCCTTTCTAATAGAAACGCAATTTTCAATCACATTTATATCCGGCTGATCGGTTTTCAACACTCCGCGCCGCCGTCGCTGTTCGCCCATCGGAGACCGAAGCACATTTCAACATTTTTATTATTCTCCCCGATGCCTCCACGTTCCCAAACACGTTCTCAATCAAAGCACCTTTTATTATGGCAACAGTCGTTTTCCCAGTGGCATTTATTTATCAATGAAAATATTCAATCCTCTGAGCAAATATGCACAGCGACTAATCGCGGTGGCTCAATTATATATTTAACGATTCGATTGACGAATCAAAAGGACACGGCGCGGCTTTCGATCATTATATTGTCAGTTTTTTTTCAATTTTATTAGCGTACCTTCACCGCCGTCGTGTTACTCTAAAGTGCTTCTCAAATTTCTCTTTGGAATAACGAGCAAAAGCCTTCGCTTGGCTTCTTCGATCGATGTTTCCACTCTCGCCGATTAAATTAAATGGTAAACTAGCCTGTGTCTCATCCTCGTTTCGATAATAAAGATCTCACGATGTTTCTTCTTCATTCGCACTCCAAATCGCGTTCGCGTTCCTCCCTCGGCCGACAATATTTCAACATTATTGTTTTTTTCAACGCGTTTCATTCCTTCATACCTTTTCACCTTTTGTTGCAGAGATCGAGCGAGACGCAGAGACCAAGCAACGCATAAAAAAGACTGCTTCAGACCCATGGCAGCGCGAGCCACGATCGCCGGAATCCTCGCAGCGTTACTGCAGATTTGCTCATGTAAGTGGAACCTCCCAAGTTTAACGATCAACAATTATTTACAGTCGTGAAACTGCCGCGACTTTGTCTCGGTTCAATTGAAAAAAAAAAAAAAAAAAAAAGCTTGAGCATGAATCTTGAGATTTCTACTAAAAAAACCTCTCCGAATACGAGAGTGTCGGGACCCTTGATGCCGAGACATACTTGGCTTACTTTTTAATACTAAAAAATAGATAGCTCCGGCAACATTTCATTGGACCCCTCGACAAAAAGCCGGAGATTTCGTTTTCAAGTTTACCACCGCGAGGTACACACTCGCTTTTCCATAGTTAAGTCCCCGTTCTATAAAAGCACGAGGTATATAAACTTAGAGCGTAAAAGTAAAGTTGAGCACGTCCGCGATATTCCGAGCTTGTGATCGTAGAAAAACGTAGCCAGCTCAACGTGAGCACACACACTCGAGAATACAAGTAACTGAACAGGCTCTTTCAAAAGCCATAACAGAAAAGTTTCCAGAAGAAAAATCAACGTTCGCTAAATATTCGAATAAAGCGCGCCCCGATCTTTCCACGGATCTGAAAAGATTCGTTGGCGCCCCACCAACGGTGAGTCCGAGAACAAAACCCGAGGCGACTTCATCCCACGAAAACCATGCGACTTTAGGTGAAGCCTGTACGGGAAGCCTATCAAGTGCATTAAAAAACTGTGCTACACGCAAGCTTTTCAAAGCCATACGCCCCTCGGAGTTTCCTTCGACACGAGGGCCAATCAACTTATCGGTCGGGGACGTAAAAATCGTGCGAATACTCGAGCTTTCTTGGTAAGCCGATCGCTGGCGGATGTGGCAAATTGAAAATCCATGTCTCCCCGTCTCTTTCATAGCTACGCGCCTGTAGCCCGCCCTCCTGCATCGCGCGGCTCGCCGACCGCACAAGCTCCGCGCTCTTCTACTCGCCTTCGCTATTTTTCCGAGGCTCTCTCGCGTCTCGACTCTCCTCGCGCGGAGCTGAGACGCTTTTGCGGATGGCGAGAGAAAATGGGCACGATCGCACACGCGGCTGGAGAACTTCCGAGCGACTTTCATGAGATTTCCACCGCTGCTTCTCGAGGAATTCCATGTCAGCCTTGATATACTACGACAGAAGGCTCGCAGAGCCCTGGAGTACGGTGGCTTTTTAGCCTCCCACCTCTTTCCTTTCAGCCCACCAACTACACGTATTCGCAGTAATAAATACGATTTTAACATTTTCCCTTCAATCCTCGGCCGTCTCTGGCCTTTACCGAGTAACCTTGACTACATTTAAGCTCCTTTTGAACGAACACCATCTTGGTTCCCATCTACTTTTCATTATTATCCTGCTTCCCGTTCCAACGTCAAACAAATATTTCAAAGTGCTCGATCCATCGAGATTTTAAGGAAGTTAAACAGGAAATATTTAGTATTAATGGACGGAATAACATGAAACTTTACAGAATGTTAAATTATGACGTTAAAGTCATTCGTACTAATTTTTGAGGTCCGCGCTCGGTTGTAACGCGTAGTATCTGTAATTTCTTTTCTGCCTCGACAAGCCGCGTTAGGCTTCTTATGAAAAATCGCGGAGTACCTGTACATTTTTTCTCATATCTCAATTATTGATGGAGCAAAATTTGAACAGCAAAGAGATTAAATATTCCCAATCATTTATCCGGCTTAAAATTTATCGAAGCTGACTTATGACAGGAGTAATGACTAAAATAAGGCATGACACTCGCTTCTTTCAAGAGCGTCACTAGAGGCGTTGCGACCTCTCATATTCGAGGTTATGTGCGCGTTATTTGAAATTTGAATCTATGCAGCGATGCATGTGCAGATCGGCAAACGCGTTCTAAAACTTTTTTCGCTAAAAGGATTTGAGTCGAAATGCGACTATCAACATGATAAATTTACAAACGAATTGAGAAGTGCTCTTTTATTTCGATACATATTTTCCCAAAACGCAAAGTCTTTTTCTTGAAAACGAAAAGCGAGCTTGGCAGATGAACTACTGCTCAGGTCAAACGATGGTCTAATATTTTAATGACTAGTTAGGTAACTGAGTAGCTTCCTTGAGGATGGATCAGTCGGTAAATGGCAACCGTGAGTGCGAGAGAGAAGGCTGCAAATTTCGAAATCGAAATTCTTTGACACAGTTTGACTCATTAAAAAAAAGCTCTGTCAGACTACGCAGGACGATGGCAAAAATCGGCTGATGGAGCCATTTTTTAATCGGTCAAACTGTGACAAAGAATTTCGATTTCGAAAATTCAAAGTCAGGTTATAGTCGACTGAACCATACTCTTAAGCACCTTTTACTTTCCAGTCTTGAATCAAGTTTCCGTAATTCGTTGTTCACTATCGCTCGCCAATCGTAGCTTATTCTCAAACCATGGAACAGCGAGGGGCGGGGGCGAGGGCGGGGGAATATTACGAAAAAAAATATTGTGAGATGTTGAAGATGCAGTTTGAAGAGATGAGCAAGCGTGACTAGAAGATTGTACAACGTACAAGGAAAAAAAGAATCAAACGCATTTTCTTCTTCGCTGCTCTCTCTCTCTCTCCCTCGTCTCTCGGTCGATCACAATTTTTTTTCTATTCTTTTTCTTTTCACCCTAAAGGCACGCAGAGCTTTGGCCACGCGGGGAAATAACGTACATCGCTCCTCGAGCGTGAAATTATGTGACGTGAAATTATTTACGTGCCATTCGACAAGGCCGCACGCTGCTGAGAGAGAGAGAGAGGACGAAACGTCGCTGGCAGAAAGTGCGATGGACAGGGAGGAGAGCGTAAGGAGGGAATCTCGAATAGCCTTTTGCTGAGAGAGCATGTGTCCGGAAAATCCGACGTCCCGTATCAGGGAGCTCCGACGCCCCTCGAATAATCGCAGAGCGTTCCAGCCTCGCTTTCTTCCCGCTGTTTTCCGCAGTTAAACTTTTCAGACTTTTATTTCACGAGTTTTACTGATATTTTAATCGGCGCTTGAAAAAATGATGGAAAATTTTGTCTTTCTCGAATATTTACCTCGATGTCTTTCTCTTTGCCACTCGCTGTTCGCGAGATTATAAAGTTTTACTTTCACATCGAAATAACTCGTGTTCGAAAGGATACTCCGCGAGCCCCTGCGAAGCCTCTCGAGATTGTAAAATGTAGAAAATGGACGAGCCTGTATAAGGATACACATTGGTCCGTGTCCCGGCATAATTAAGTGGCGGCTGGCAGGCTGTAGCGGATAGCTTTTTAACGGTTCCTATCACTCTAAAAAGCTGCGCCGTAATTCGTGGGCACGGATCCCGCGCACCTAGCACCTTCGACCCACACACACCCAGGCTTCTCGCAAACCCAACTAAATCATGGCGGATTTAAGTGGATTCTGCAAACCCCGTGAGTCCGACGATGCATTACTCCTGTACGGCTATTGCGGAGCAATCCACTGCGACGCCACCGCACGCTTATTGCTCCTTTTCCACCACATTTACCCACCTATAGCATCGCTTCGCTTTGCCTAAGAAAACCTGCAATGCTCCCCCATCGCCCCGTGCCCTCTCTCTCGGTCCGAATACCAGCACCTCACCCCGAGCTCGTTCGGGCTCCACGACACCGCCCTCCCTCCAAAAAACTCGTTCCACCCCTGTTGCGCTTATGGGATTTTGCCTCCCCTGGCTTTTCAGCCACAAGCATTTTGCAACCGTCGCAGCAAGTACGCTTCCAAACAAAAAACTACACATCTTCTACGTGTGCTTTAAACTTTTTCTTTTCTCCCAATCGCGGTACGTTCGAGATGCATGATCGTCCGAGTCGGCCAATCCAAGAGGTTGAGGTAAACGAGACCATTATCGGATTCGGTATTCTGTCCCTTTTTCGTGTTTTTTTTTTTTTTTTGTCATTGATTATTTCGATTGGGAAATTGCACGGAGATTCATATAGGAATCCGTTTAGAAAGGAAGCAGGGAGCACGGGCCTGAAAAAGTTTCGGTGAAGGATTTCCGTTTGCTAATTTTTTAAAATTCGTTATCCCGTGAATCGATGGCTGTAAAGAATTTTGAATTGTTCAAAATTGCTTTGCAAGATTCATTCATAAAAACTCTCTCAGTCCCGTCCTCTTTGATCGACTGCCGCTTTATTGTTATATCTTTGGGTTTGTTTGCTTTTTTGTTTTATTCACTACTATATATGCGGTGTATCATTTCTCCAGTAGGCGCGCAATAACTTGAGTTGCGGCGCGCGCTATATCGCGGAGTTATAACCGCTTGTCCTGACTCGCAGCGTTGAGCCTGGGCCTCTCGCCCTCTCTCAGCCCACACAGAAACTTCCGGCTTTTTGTTCGTCTCTCGTTCTTTTGAAAAATCGCAGCATAGAACGTCGACGAAAGGAAAAAGATAGGAAAAGGGAAAAAAATACGGGGGAGGAAAAGTGGAGATGCGCACAGCGTGCGTTTGTTTGTTCGGCTAGAATTCCTCCTCTTCTTCTTCTTCTTCGCTTCATTTTGTTGTTTTTCCCCTGACATCCTACTCTTTTCATTTATACATCGCTCGCGCGCGCCCATATATAGGAAAACTGCAAACAAAGTGTACGTATTCCTCGCACAACGTTCATCCACCGCGGCCACCGTGTACCTTGGTCGGAAACATTTTTCAAGCGGGCGTCACGACGCTTTCCAGCGGCGAAAATCCTCGAAGAAGTCCTTCCGGCGATACTCCGCTTCTCGCACTGCGCTATACAGTCATATTATCTGCCCGGATAAAAACCAAGAACTCACCGCTCGTCGCCTCTCTCTTCACTCCTCCTCGTCACCGCGTTTTACTTTTTTCCTTTGTTATTCAACATTTATTTTCACCCCATCGTCACATTCTTGGTGCTGCTGGTTAATGCCGCCACCACTGGCCGACAACCCCGCCGATATAAATCTTTCATTCTCGGTACAAGAACGTCGACTATTGAATCAACTGTAATGCGAACTACTCCGGTTCAAATGACAAATGTCATTGCGGACGTGCCTCATTACCGGTGATTTATCTACTCGCGAAGTGAATCAACATCAATTAATTCCCAATGGAAAACAATTGAGGAAAAACTTTTAACTCTTTATTTTTTAAAAATAATGCTTTTTGCCGAACACAATGTTCCGGATCATTACGAATGGTTTTGGATAACGAATTTATCAATTTGCGGTGATTCGACGAGATTAAGAAACGCTAATGCTCGCCGCGTCATTAATTCTGCAAAGGACGAAAGAGCGGGGCGACCGCGGCAACTCTTGCTCGGCGAGACAGAGCAAAGTATACAAGAATCGAGTACCGTAAATACTGTAGTAGTACAAGAAACGTAAATCCGAGAAAAGTGTCTTGTTTTAGTTGGCAGAGGAACGTTCGCAGTTCTGGTTGAATGCGCCGCAAGAGGCGTTTGTTTGTCTCCGGGTTGGTAAGCTCACGATTGAAAGACGATTGGAGGACGGAACTCTCGGTAGACTAACGCTGTGTCAAGAGTCATCGAACGAAATTCAATCTGTGTATTTCTATTTGAGAGAGCAAAAACTCTAGGGATCTTAAACACTGGAAAAACCTGCTCGGAAGTTCCGTCAGAAAAAAGGCGTTTCGTTCCATACGCCACGTGGTCCACGGGTGTCTTCTGGCACGAGTGAAAGACTTCAAAAAAACTTGCTCTCCTTAATGGTTTCGTGAAGGAAAAAAGTTCGTGCAGAGTGCACGAAATTTTGCAAAAATCTCCATTCGCCGTCCTTAAAGAGTTTTCAACGTTCTCACGATCCGAAACATTCGAATTGAACTTCGTCAAACGACGTTATAGTTTCTGGCATTTCTTTAAGCGCGACTCGTGCTTTGATCCTGTACGAAAATAAGGCAAGACACTCCGCAGAAAGGCAGAGGCGGGAAAGGACACGTTGAGAGATGCACACACCCCGGGATCGATCGAAATATCATAGCGGACGAGCAGGTCGTTCGATTCCTTTCTCACCGTCCTAACCACACTCTATCGGAATGAAGCTCTCGTGGATTCTTTGAACAGGGCGCGGTAGTACGTAGCGAGATCGAAAACAAGAAGAGATGCGGAAAGGTAGTGTGCGGAAAGAAGTGAAAGAATGGGAATGGGGAAGAGAGTATTGGAAAAACAGCGAGCTCGCGCGGAGACTGAAAATCCGATACGGAGAAGTACGAGATATAGATACAGCCTGTGACAGGAGAGACCGGGGCAAAACGGCGTACATAAGGAAATATCGTGATTTCCAGAAGTTTGAGAGGCTTCGTCTATTCCTTCTGCTCTCAAACGCCAATTCTCGTAATTTTCGAAATAAAAACACAAAATAATTCACGAGGGCTACCTCTCGAAATTGATTTTTATACTGCGCAATTTCACTTGCAAGCATCTTGACTGCTTCTTTCAAAAGGCAGTCGCAAAAAAATTGGAGTTTCTTCAAAATTTCGCAATTTTTTCAACTTTTATATCTCTACAAAATTTATTTTTCTCCATTCAAGCTTTTTTTTTAATCTCTGCAGGCATTCTTTTTTCGAAGAATCTACCGAATTGACAGAATGAAAAAAAAAAAAACGATTTCCGCAATCTTTGGAGTACTCCGTCTTGCCCCGGTCGCTCCTACGTGCAGTATAGACACGTATACGCGTATATTTACGAACGTATATCGATATACTCGGCGGATTTGTAGGAGCGGCACCAACTTGATATAGAGCTGGTACGAGGGAGCTTCGAAAGTAAGCGAGAAAGGGGAATGGAAAAGAAAACGAAGTGGATACCGACGGGACTCATTCGATTCGCAGTCTCTCCAGATTATGCTAACGAGACGATGCCAACGGTGGCCCTAAAGTACAAGCGAAATCGTCCTGCTCGTTTATTTTCCATTGAGGTCTTCGCTTCCATCTTTCAACATTCGAGTTCACCCAACAAAGACACCGTCCCACCCTCTCGCCGACAGCTCCCGCTCCTTCTTTCAACCTCCGCTATCCCCGCACAAGTTTATCTACCTGCGCAAGAAAATGTGTCGAGCTCCGTGTGAAAGAAATGTATACGGTGCTACCCCGGACTTTTATTCGTCACGTATTCTATCACGGATGAAAAAATTGATAAAAATACCTCCCACATTCATTCCAGATAGGTACGAAAGCTGTAAGGAACAGAGGAACAGAGTTCGATGCTCAATTATATACTTTATATCGATACAGTTTTAACAAACTATTGAGCTGAGGAAAAGTTTCAGCCTATTGCGCTCAGGAAGGACTCGATTGGACGGTCTCAAGATTCGCCTCGTAATAATTATCTTCTGTAAAAACGCCAAACGATGCCGAGGTCACTCATTTTTTAATACAGATTTTTGGGGGAAATATATTTTTCAAAGAAATTCGAGATCGAAGGGAGTAACTGAATTTTCTGACTCGAATAAAGTCGAAGATCCATTGGCTCGTTGACGAATCGAGCTGAAATCCTGAGACTTTCGTTCAGCCCAATGTTTCAGTCAAAATTTGGATCATCCGTACATTTTCAAAGCACATATCCAGCACGGGATTCGATAGTCGATGTTGGGCGTCTACCACAAATCCGCAAAATTCGCAGAGCCTTTCCACGATCCTGTCTCAACCGTAACTCGATCCAAAAGCGTTCCTTCGGTGCGCTATCTGCCTCAAGACAGAGAGAATGTATATCGAATCGAAGCTTCTGTGACAATCGTAAACTCGGTTACTTGACGAACACGAGTTCGGTCTACGCCGGATGTTGCGTATTGGATACGGTAACGATCCTCGTGGGAATAGAGCTTTCGCCAAAGTTAGTATCCCTGCAGGGTATCCGTAAAAAAAATCGTTTTTAGCCAGCATTTTTTTTCTACAATGCCCCCACGAATTATGAAAAAAAAAGCTCAGTGCAATAAAAAGTTGAAACCACCTGCTTTATGCGCGGAGTAACCGCCTCGCGACCAAAATGAAGCCTCGAGGAGAGTTTTTCTTTGGAAACGTTGCTCGCAGATTTTGACTCGCTCTTCATTTCCGCGGGTATATCGACTTCTGGTGGTCGGACACGTTGCGGCAGGCTTCCCGGTGAAAAAGACTCGATCTTCGGAGCAAGTGTGTCTTAGCATCTCTTGACTTCTATCCGGTACACTCTCTTCGCTTCACTCGGTCGCCCTCATCGGTATACGGCTTGTGCTTTGCTCCTTTTAAGCCAAAATCAATAGGGATCTGTGCGCCGATCTGATAAGTACCAAGAGAGGTAGCCTCCGTTCTCACTCCCATTTCCGGAGAAAGGAATGAAAGAATGGCCCGGAAGAACGAGGGATAGAAAAAGCGAGACTGCGTGATCGAAATAAAGACGGAATAAGGAATATAGGAAAAGAAAAAAGACGGAGACCCGAGAGCGAGGGAGAAGGAGAGAGGAAGAGAGAAAAGGATGGAATGGGAGAAGAATCTCCGGTCGAAATTTTGTCTGCTTCTTATCCAGAACCGAGAATTCGAAACACCTTGGCGGTTTGCAATTCGTGGAAGGAGAGTCTCTATACAGTCTTCGCTCCGGTTC
This sequence comes from Venturia canescens, assembly GCF_019457755.1. Lineage (NCBI taxonomy): Eukaryota > Metazoa > Arthropoda > Insecta > Hymenoptera > Ichneumonidae > Venturia > Venturia canescens. The sequence goes on from NC_057426.1 coordinate 2,513,942, forward strand.
TGCTTTCGACACAATTTCTCCATCCCTTATACCGGCTTCTCAGAGCCCTCTTTTCTTCTCCCTCCCTCCCTCCGTGGCACTTCCGTTCTGTCTCGTTCGTTCGCCACTGTGGCAAAAGATAAAGAAAAGATCTTGCATCCGGCAGGCATTAGAATAGTTTTCTAGGATCGTACTCGGAATATAAGCGAAGAGAATGAGGCGAACGATAAAAGTGATGTTGGAGTCAGGAGGACGTAAATTCGGCTGGCTTTGGTTCGTCTCTTCTGCCGTGCTTGGTAAACGTTCCAATCTCCGGGGAATTTCTGGAACTCGCTTTCAGAAAGCCCTTATCCGTCGAGCTATCCAGCTTTTTGCCTCTTCCACCTCCGCCATTTTAAATCCCCCCGTGACATTTAACTCGGCACTTTTCCGAAAGTATGTAAGCCTGTTTCCGTAGCTCCGCGTTGCGCGCCCAGCAGTTATTACGCATCGGTGGAATCTTCTTACAAAGTTGCCAAAACCATTTTCATAAACACACCAGCGACTGCGAGTGTGTGCGTTGCCTCACGTCGCCGCATCAGCCTTCAATCTCGATCGCGCTGATCGAAGTTCAGCCCGGAAGATTGGATCGCCTCTGCATTTCTGACGTTTGCTTTCTCCCTCTCCGAGATACTTGCGCATGCCACGAGTTTACAGGTGGTGACAAACGTAGCGAATTATGGAGACACTAATTTCGTGGCGCAGCCCTCGGTTGACCCTGCGGATCGTTCCCGTCTTATGGGGCTACCCCCGCGCGCTTCAAACTCCTCCTTCCCTCGGCGTCAGTACAGAAGTACAGCCCGGAGCTACGTTGAATATACGAAGCGAACGGGGATCAAAGCTGTACATCCACTCGTCGTATACAATCCTGTGACCACTTCCGGCTAGTTGAATTGAACTGGTAACTCATCCTCGCGGCGGCGTAGCCCTCGTATATGTATATGCCATTGGTCTGCATACGTTTGTGCAACTGCGCTCGCCTCGTATCCTCTAAAGGATTGCACAGGCTAGCATGGAATAATCGATAAACCGCGCTCTGTGTGATCTTCGAGGGATTTCAAATAAACACCTTTAATTGCTTGCGTCATTCTGGCAAACGATCTTCCCCCTGGTCATGCTCTTTGGACATTGGATGACGAGTTTTTGTATATTTCGTCTGACCACATACGGAGCGATCCCCTTTCTGGTGTGTATTCAGCTTTTACAGAGGATCGCGTGCCCAAATCGATGATCTTTTGACCGACTGAGCGGAGAATACGAAGAATTAACATGGGAGGATTAGCTCCGAGAAAACTTGCTGGTTGATAATCGTGCGAGAATATAGTTACTACATCGAAAAGTGACGAGGAAATGATTAAAATGCGATAAATTTACGATTGATGAGACGATTGGAATTCGAGTCTCGTTCCCTCGCTTTCTCTCCCTTTTCACTGGCGCAGGCTCGCACACGCAGCGCCCCGATAAACTCGGTACGATGATTTTTTTAAGCCCGCACAGATACACGAATAGCGTAATAGTACCGAAAGGGGAATAAAATTTTATTTCAAAGCCCTTGACACGATCGGGCGAGAGCGGGTGGAATACTTCCTCGGAAGGAGCAGCAAAGCGGGGGCGAGGAAAAGAGAGAAAGAAAAAACGGCTCGTAAATATTTCTGTTACCGGTACGAAGTCAGATGCGATATAAGGTGGATGAAACCTGCCAAATTAGAATTCCTCGCGTGCCTTTGGCCGAAGCTATAAAATCCCGCATGAAAACGACGTTTCGAGTACGGCTAGGTGGCCTCACGGTGAGGATCCCCGTTCTCAGCATTGACGGCCGTCCCCAGGATTACGATTGCCACGAGGAGTCAAGAATTTTTCCATTTATCGCCTCTTCTTGGATGAACGCGTACAAGAATTTTCGATACGAGAAGAATATGGGTGTTCCCTCTTTCTCCTCGCTGTAAGCCCCTTTTTTCATCCTCCGCGCCCCACGCCCCCCTCCCCCGCTTCTTCCCCTTCCCTTGTACCAGCTCGTGCATCTGTTCTCTTCTTTCTCCCGCGAGAAAGCTCTCATCCACACCGTTGAATATCTAATCGACCGTTGCTCGTTCGTGCATAGACGCGAATATCGTTACTACGCGAGTCCGCGCTCTTTCGTACTTACCAGAGTGTACCACCCATTCGGATTTTCCTCCGAGAACTGGCCTTGCTCGCCCGACACCCTCGTTCCTGAGATATCGCCTTTATGCCCAGAGTTTAATAACTTTTGAGATATCATAAATGGCCACTTTCAACCGCTCCGAGAGAAAGGAAGAGAGCGCACTTCGCATCGATATTTAAAATATAAAAAAGCCTAACCAAGGAATTGGGATAAAGATATATTCTGTCCAGCGAACCGCCAATGAAATACCGTAGGACAGGTCTTGGCGCTATACGCGCGGATTTCGCGGTCACCGATTATTTCATAGGCAAATCCGGGCGAATTTCATTAGCGGGGCCCGCGTTGGAGAGAACAATAATTCTAAACACTGTGCATGTGTCGCAATGACTATAGAATAATGTACTACGATTACTGTTATGACTGACATTAAGGTGGTTCATGCACGAAACGATTTTCTTAAGAAAGTCTTGAAATTTACACAGAGTTTAAATGGCTAGTCGACTGACACGATTATCAAATCTTGAGGAGTTCGTCTTATTGGTTATTTAGATAAACGTGTTTAAGAATCGTTCATCTTTCCACATAACGAATGAGAACGCTTCTTACGAAGTTTATGAAAAACTACACAATAACAATGAAGGATATAATGAAGGTCTGGGAAAAAATTCGAGACGATTGTCTTACTGGTGATGAAGATGTATATTGCGTTAAAGATTGAAAGAAATTGGTAACGAGCACTCGTAACTTCACATTCGCTTATTTCGGCATTTTGTTTCTTCTTGACTGGAGCCATTTCTGCCACAGTATTCTGTCTTTTTGTTAATACTTTTTTCTTTATCCATTTCTCTTTGTGGTTTCTCTTTGCCCTCTTTAAGGAGTTTCGGTACAGGCGATACAATGTTGCCATGCTAACCCATGCTAAAAAAATTAAAAAATTCAAAAAGTTCAGAATTTTATAAAATTTGGTGAACATTTGGTGCCAAATTTGACTATACAAATTTTTTAAGATTTTTCTTCTACACAGTTATCGAGTAATTGATCACTAAAGTTCACGTGTATAAGCATAGCGTTTCCATATATATAGGTATACATTCCGGGCATAAGAAATCTGCTTTAATGCGTAATCACTCGATAACTAAGTAGAAAAAAATTTTGAAAAAATTTGTGTTTTCGCACTTGATGTTGAAGAACATTATCACCAAATTTCATCAATTTCTTAACATTTAGACTTTTGTACCGAAACTCCTTAAAGCGATTTTTTACATAAAAAACTGCAGTATTTTGGAAATTTTGGGTTCTGTCAGCGATGGATCCCCGTTCAATCAATGGCTTGTAATTTCATTCGCCAAAAATAAAGCTGGAAAAATTTATTTACAATTTTGAGTGAATAACTCTGACATTAATTTAGAGTGATAATAGCTTTAATTAGGAAGCAAAAATCGAGCCAATATGGAAACCCGTAAAATACGATCCTACGGGCTCTACCTTGAATGTAAATTTGTGTTTTGCTGCAGGTCAAATAACTACAGAAGTTCAGCCCGAATTCCCTTACCCGTTGGAGAACCACACGGTAATACAAGGCCGCGAGGTCGCGTTCACATGCACCGTGAATCATCTTCAATCCTACAAGGTTCGTCATTAACGCGATAAAACAAACATTCCATAATTTGGACTGTGCGCAAGCCTGTTCTAAAAAAAACACGCTTCATCCGCTCTCCCGTTATCCCATTTTAAAACAAGAAAAAATAAAATTGTGCAAACTTGCGGTTATTCAGGTTGCCTGGATAAAGGCCGATACCAGGGCCATTCTCGCGATCCATACGCACATGGTCGCCCACAATCCGAGACTATCGGTTACCCACAACGGCCACAATACATGGATGTTGCACGTATCGAACGTACAAAAAAACGACTCTGGCACGTACATGTGTCAGGTGAACACCGATCCGATGTTGAGTCAGGTAAGAAAGTATACAAAAATCATCTCTCAATTGCAAACCGACTCGCTCGAATCTCCATTTCGTGAATTTGTCTTTTCTTTATGAAAAACAAATCGCTCTTTTCGCTCTTTTCAATGGTACCATTTAAAGTTGTTTAAAACCCTTTTTTCTAGGAGGTTTTTGCAAAATAAAGCAAAAAAGTAGCCATTTTGAGGTCCGTTTTTTTTTTCAAATCCACGATTCGAAAGCCTCGTGTATTATTTTCCAATGACAAAGCGCGTGTCCTCGACGTTTGTACTTTCCAAGTATGTGCTTCGTTTTTTCTTCTCCAGGCTTGCCATTGCAAATGGACGGTAAAATTGCTGAAATAAAATGTTTAAGGAGGGTGGATCACGAAATCAAAATAATCAGAATTTGATCAAATTTGGTGATAACAATCTTTGGCATCAAGCACACAAACACAATTTTTTTTTTCAAATTTTCTCACCACATGGTTATCGAATAATTTTGAGCGTTGAATCAAAGTTCTCACGCACGGGATGCATAACTGCGTACATGTAAACTCCATGCTTATACACGTGAACTTTAGTATTCGATTACTCGAGAGCTATGTGGTAGAAAAATCTAAAAAAATTGATACATATCAATACATACTTTGGAATTCTTAACATTTTTAATTGCATGGCAACATTGTATCGTCGCGATCCACCCTCCTTAAGAAAACATGGACGAGAATTGAGTCGGAGAGAGCGGGCTTTTCACCGCTATCCAGACTCGAGTGCCAATCACCGCCAATCATTTTGTTCCCACACATTCGATTTGTCGGTATCAGGCGGTTCGTTTGATCCGCCAGCCGCCATAAAGCAGCCCGACTGTTATACGGAATCCGAGAATTATAACTACGTACTCGTCGCGACCACAAATACCGAGCTTATCGCTGCCATTGCTCGATGACCTTCATCAGTAAGGAGTACTCTCAAAGAGTATTTTCCTAGCTGGCTGACCGGGCTAATCCCACTCTCGTTCGTAATATACTATTTCTGGAGGAAAAGAAACAAAAAAAGCATAAGAGGAGCGGAGGGTAGGAACAAATCCGTTCAATCATGGCGGATCAGTCGGTATATCTTTATCCCACTTGATTGCGCGATACACCGGATTGTAGCCTCGCCCTGCCCTTGGCTATTATGTCCATATATATTCACATGTTACGCGAGAACGTACACTCTTCCACGTGACCGTATGAACAGTATTATTTACGTTGATACACTCGAGCTTTGCGACCACCCCCATTCGCGTTACGTTCAACGCATTCCTCAACGCTCCGGGCCAGTCACATTCGCACGAGAATACACAAACGCAGACGAATGCACGTTTTCACGTGGACGGATCAGTTACTTCCGGTGAATCGTCCGGGGGGTTTATAGTCATCTGGGTTTATCTAACGTAACCCCGAGAACTCGGCTCCAACTTGATGCCGCAGCAGCTATTTTGCACCGACCAAACCCTTTCGCCGTCCCGTTTTATCGTGTTTTTTTTTTTTTTGGTTTTATGTTCTCTTAACTTCACCTGACTTCGTTCGGCGATGAATTCATTGAGCGATCGAATTCCGATGATCGCGATGTCATTGGTTTTTCTGGCTCACTTTCGATCTTTCGATTTTTCCACCTCAAATTTGCAATTGAAGTCTTAAATTGGGATTCTTGGTCGCGTAGCGACGAGCGAAAGTATCGAGGGTACATAACTTTTGATTCGGGGTTTAAGATGGGCACGATGAAAGTGGTAGTCCCACCGGACATAATGGACGACGAATCCTCGGACGGCTTGGTCACTCGAGAGGGTGGAAATATCACCCTTCGTTGCATCGCGACTGGCGTGCCAAATCCAACGGTCACCTGGAGACGGGAGGACGGTCGAAACATCGTGATACGCGAGGATGGACAAAAACAATGTAAGGATCTGTGCATGCATATAGAATGTAGATAAAAACCATGAAAGTTTGGCCTACTCACCATAAAGGATGGAATTTCAACTTATTATTATATTCATGGAATGTATCGAAGATTCTCCGCACATCGGACTCCATAATGTTGCCGTTGTTCGGTGAAAATATTTACAAAGTTTAGCTCCATTGCCGGCGTGCAGCGCACACGGAAAAAACTTTACGCGCCCTCGGCTTTACTATTTTCTTTTGAATATTTTCGTTATATCCCGCGAGCAGTTTGGCCAGAGAATTCTTTCCCCTCTTTTGTTCAACGAGCACACGATCCTACCTAACCGGCCGAGTTCCAAAAGCGCTAAGAGCCAGAGTCGAGAATAAAATGAGTGTTTTTATTCTCGCGCTCGGCTTATTGGCACCATCCCTGCCGGATACGGCTTCGAAGTAACGCGGCAAATACTGCTTGATAAAAGTATCGAGAAAGCTCTCAAATAAGATCGGGAGAGAGGGCGAGCCCTTGAAATTACCTCGCGTCTCAACGCCTTCGATTCGTTCCCCGAGCAATTTCGCTCCGGCATACGGACCTTGAATTTACTGCCACTTACCGTTTTACCTACTATCACGAAAGGACTCGCGAGATAAACTTCTGCCTCCTCCCTCCTACGAGGATTTATGCCCCCGACATCAGGCGTACCGCCGCTGACCACGTACTTTTCCTCCGAATTTGCTCATCCCATATGCCAGGACACACTCTTTCGAAACTCGTTGCACCACGAGGAGTCGAATCGAAACAAATTTCCCTCCCCATTTTTCTCACTTACCAAGCCTCTCTGAAATATTCGTTTTTTTTACGTACCCGCGACCCGCTCCCTGCCAATTTCCCGATCCATCGTATCGCCTTCGAGGCTTCGGCCCAATCTTCCCCAAACTGCCGAGACTGTTCTGCATTTTCATCGAGCATCCAACTGACCTCTAAAATGGAATTCCACTCTGTTGACAGCGCGCAAAACATTGGATGGTGAAACGCTGAATTTGACAGGAGTCCTCAGACACGAAATGGGCTCGTACTTGTGCATTGCGAGCAACGGCATTCCTCCAACGGTCAGCAAACGCTATTCCGTTCAAGTCCACTGTAAGTAAAATCCAACGCAGCGTATCAATTTTCAGGATTACTCCGTTCACTCGTAGAGACTGAAATTCGTCGAAAAGATTGGCGCGAACATGGCCATCCGTTTTATTTCCTCCCGCGCGCAGACGAAACGTCCTGTGAAATAGAGAACGCACTCGGTACACATAATTTTGGGATTGCATAGTTGACAAACCACTCCAATTAGCGAGTAAAGTATCGTGCGCGTTGTGTACTGCAACGTTAATGTATTCGTGGGCTAGGAGATAAATTATTACGTGGATATATGGAAGCAAGTTTCTGCTCGCACTAATAATATGTACAGCTCGCAATAACTATGCAGCAATCAATTATTCATACCATACAATGCAAATTGATGTACCTGCTCCGGTCTCCCTCTCTTCTTCTTCTTCTCCTTCTTCCTCTGCAAGAGACACAACTCCAACTGCGAATAATGTTGCAGGAGAATCGCGACGAACTCATAAATTGCTGGAATCTCGAAATTTCAATTGAAACTTCATTGGACGAAGGTCATTCGGAAATTTGATGAAACATCAAAATCCCCGGAGAGAATAATTTTCAATTTTTCCAATCGAATACAAAGTTCGCCCAACGATTGTTCCAATAGCGGATTGGTGCGAAATATCCAAATTTCTGTCAACCTTCGTTCCCAGTGACGTTGAACGTTAGTCGCGCTGTTTTCTGCTTTTAGTTCAACCGCTTATCAAAGTGACGAACCAACTGGTCGCGGCGCCAATAAACAGCGACGTCGTTCTCCAATGCTACGTCGAGGCGTCACCGCGCTCGATGAATACGTGGCTGAGAGACAAAGGTGAGAAGACTCGAAAGCGCGATTCGGAGGCGTGCGAGAGTGTTTGGTGGGGCGGGTTTGGAGAGAGCTCGAGGATGAGAATACGAATGTGATGAGACGATTTTGGGTTGTTACAGGCGACAGATTATTGCCGAGTGATAAATACACCATGACGGAATTCTCTCTGAGCGAGTACTCGTGGCAAATGAATCTGACGATTCACAATCTCGAGAGGGTCGACTTCGGGGGCTACGCTTGCTCGGCCGTAAATGCCCTCGGGAACGCCGAAAACGTAGTTCGTTTGCAAGGTAAGGATGCGTCAACCGGCGGCGCGAGCTTTCGTCCCCGCTCATTCTCCTTACAACGAACCCTCGAGCGACAGAGTCAACCAGCCGAGCAATTAGTGCCGGCGTTATGCCCGGGACAGGTGCAACAGGTGAAGCCGCGCCGAGAGGGAAATTCTGGCTCGCTGGGGAGCTCTCCTCGCTCCTCGATTCGTCACGCTCAACCGCTGCTCCGTTTCAAGACCGTTTCCGCTCTCTTTCCCCTTTTCCACGCGTTGTCACGTTTTTATTTTCATGCACGTTTCCTCCTCTTTACCCCCGGCGAGCTTCAAAGCGCTTTGCATTTTTCTCGCTGATTTTAAAACCCCCGCAACCGCGACGATTCGAAGCTCGAAGCAAAGATTTTTAAGTCCTCGCGGACGTTTGTCATTTTCAGAAATGGAATTACCGACGAAAACAACGCCAGGAACGATGTACAAAAACACCGACACGAGGCAACGGAAAAAATACGGAAACACTCGAAAAAAGCCGAACAGAAGACCCCACGAGAATTCGGAAGGCGCCGGGGATGCGAGTTACCACGGTAACAACGACGAGTTCGGAACGACCCAAATAATGGGCGGAAGCACGAAGGAGGGTCACAGGACCGAGAGGCCTCCGACCTTGCCGTCGTTGTCGCCTCCGTGGGTCATATTGAACGGCGCCAGTCCGAGACGAGCCTCTAGAATCTTGGATAACGAAATTTTGCCCCTCTTACTTCTCTCCGCGAGTCTCTTGCTATGAACGGAATCTCGCCGAAAAAAATCTCGCCGAAAATACGTTGTTACGAGGCCGTTGTGTCCGCCGCGCCGTGACGCAACAACTCGATGAAGCGGAGCGAACGAATCGGTTCTTCGACGGCCGAAGCTCCTCGTTCGTCTCGTCCCTTCATCCCTATCGACTATTAATTATCATTTGCTCATTCGATTCTCGAAATTTTGGAAAAATTATTACGAAACTCGACGACACCGGGGAGCACTGTGAAATATGAGAAGGTGAAGTCGGAAATGAAAGTCCATTTCGTTCAACACGCGAAGCGAGAATTTCTCGAAGGGAAACGGAACGAGTTACGCCAGCGAACCTCTGCGCCGCCACATTCCTACGCTCGCCCTGTTTTACAGACTCGGTGTCAAGCATTTCCGGTCAGCGATAAATATATGCGCGGCCAATCCTAGGCTTAATATATATTTCTTATTTCTAGCAGCACCGATTTTCGACCGATCGAATTCGTCTGATTTAATCCTCATTATAAAATGTTCGCTCTTAGATAAATCGATTGAAGGAATCGTCGGAGGTATAGTGAATCGGATTTGCGTTTGTACGACGGGGAATAATTGGCAATTTGTTGCCGCCTGTACATAGAAACAAGTGATATAGCGCTGTATAGCCAACCGGGTTGTTAGTTCGAATATATTAGAGACGTAGATTGTACACAAAACGTGAGAAAAATAAGCGAATAGTAGGCATCCAGGCTCGTCGAGGTAGCAAATATTTTTTTTCATCCAGAAGATTCGTCGTTGACATTTTATGGAGATTGAGCAGACGGGGAATTCGTTTTCGAGCGTCGTTCCAAATTCTCTTAAACAATCATTTCGAAACTCTACAAATATTTATTTATCGTGGTGAAATTGGAAAAAAAATCGTTCCTTTGCCCTCTGACAAAAGTTGTACGATCGGTGAATTCACGACGGATCACGAACCCCGACACTGGATCGATACGAAAATAAATACGCGATTTTCATGCAACGGCGAAATAATCAGCTGACAAAAACGAATAAATCGAGGATTCCGCGCGAGGATTGACAAGCCCATGAAAATAATGAGACTCGAATCGTATTGCTTCCTTCTTGGCTGAGCCTGAATCGAATATATCGATGATCGAAACATGTTCGATATGTACATTTTCCCACCTGCGACTAATCATTGAACTATTAAAAAACGCAGATTCAATTTGCTAAATTAATAAAATACTGATTAAAGCAAAATAACGACAAAGATTTTGGGAGTTTAAAAAGGCATAACTAAACGTTTTACGAATAATTAGCTAAAAATCTATAGCCAATAACTGTAACGGGTCAGAGAAGGGAGAGAGGAACGGAGGGAGAGCCATGAAAGGAGTTGTGACAATAAATACTTTATTAAAAAAAAAAAGAGAAAACATATGTAGAGTACCGCAACGTCGATACAGAATTTATTCATTTCTAATCAGTTGAAAAATAATAATTGATCGTAAGAGTAACCATCGATACGTTCTACCGAAACGTTCTTCTTCTTCATCATCTTCTTCTTCTTCTTCTTCTTACGCACAAAAAAGCTTTCGTTAAAAACGGCCTATCAAAAAATCCGACGAGAGCTGGTCACCGTTCGTAAGCGAATTAAATAAATGAGGCTTTATTTCCTTAAAAATTTCTATGAAAAATAAGTAGGTTGATTATCAGTAAAAAAACAAAACAAGAATGAATTCAAGCTGTCGTTTGTTTCGTATTAAAAAAAAAATATATATATATATGTCAAAACGTAGAATATCTCATTTATTTTTGCTTCGGAGGGTGATGTCTGCCTCGATTTTCGAGTTGCATTTTCATCGGATTGAAAACAAAATACGTACGGAAAAATGCATCTACCGAACGAATGTATGAAAAGAAATTATTTGAAGATATTGTTGAAACTTATGAATTTTTAAGGGCGATTCGAGGGGGTGGAATTATAATGATACATATACACGGCAACGACACATATGAATCACATAGGACCATGCACATTTTACGTATGTAAATACACGACTATTTATTATCATTGTCATTACCATGATTTCAATTAAAATCTTGCCTTTTTTCATTACGAAACGAATAATTTATTGTTCATATAAAATATGTAAATATCCATAAGTCAAGTTCGAATCACGCTAAAGAGTGACTTACGATTAATCGAATTAAATTGATCGAGGGTTAGATTTTATATGTGAAAATAAAAGTTCTGAAATGTAAAATACTTAAACGACTTACCAAAACAAATGGATTTATCGAGAAACAAAAACACTGTGTGGTGAAAAATAACACAAAAAAAGCGAACTTCCAAGCAAGTATAAATTGTATCGCGATATCTTTAATATAATCGAATAAATGTACTCGTTGCTTGCTTGTTTTTTTTTTTCTTTTTTTTCGTCGATATGCAACGAAATGTTTGGATGTACGCAGGCTTTTGCAAAAATTTCACATTTTGTGTTCGTTCCAATTGCTTAATCTGGAAGACTTTCATTTGTTGCTTTACCTTTCGTATTACTGTACATGATTTTTTTCTCCTGAGAATTTGTAAAAATGCGGCCCGATGTCCTGGATTAATTGGGAACGGAAAATGGAGCAAGCGAAATAAATCATTCAAAAGCAGCTCAATGCTCTTATCGTGATTCCATCAAAGCCGTAATTATTCCGTCAGTGATTTTTTAAAGCTTCGCTCAACTTGAAATTTTTCTTCAAATTCGTACTTAAAATGATGGAAAAATGGTTCTTCCGGATTCTAAAAAAAACGTACAAAATGTTTTTCAGACACATTTGGATTTGATAGTTTTTATTGTAAAATTTTTTTTTTATATTTGAATTAGAGAAAAAATTGTAAATCTACGACCGAAAATTCCGTTCATTCTCACTTTCAAAACAGTTTGGACCTTTTTGTCAAGTATTTTACGCAAAGCTAGAATTAAAAAATAATAAATAAACACAAAATCCAACCATACGAAAAACATTCGGCAAACGCACTTAATTGGTCAAAAAATGACAGCGTATTGTTGATTTTTTTTTAAGAGCGCTTTTCCGCATACGAATATCTTGCAAAAGAGATGAAATTCATAATATAAAAGGAAAATAAAACGAGATAAAATTTGTATATTTATGCGCGTACACGAAAGAGCTAACACAAAGAAGCGTAGATTACGTCTCATCCGGTCGAGTCGCACGCGCTGCAATACTAGCGATTAGAGAAACGAATGAAAAACGAACGAAAAAAAAACGACTATATGCAAAAAACGGTGTCTGTGACGTTATCGAATAAAAATGATGTCGTTTATCTTTTATAAATAAATTACAAAAGGACAAAAAAAACGTTGTGAATATGCTCGGGCTATCGTCAAGATGAAAGAAATAACGAAATATTATTATTGAACAAAGATTGATTGAATGAAATTCAAAAAAATATTGAGAGAACAATTGAAACAGAAATTCTGAAGCGTTGATGCGAGTAACTGATAGGAGTTAAGAAAAAAATTGAGATATTACGTATGATATATTACTCCAGACAATAAAATGTTATTATCGATGTTATACGACCATTTATTAATCTTTTATACAATTGATCGAGCCTTCGATTTCATCATTTTTTCGATCCGCATCTTCGTTTAAGCATTTTCCCCTTTTCACTTGATGCTAGTTGTTCTTCGGCCAACGTTTCCTTCAATTTTTCAATGTGCTCCTCGTAGTTTATCGATTCTGCGATTTCGCTCAGTGAATCGAAGCTTTCCAACGTCGGGACTGTCTTGTTCGCTGAACTCAACATCCTCGTGAATGACGCCGTCTGATTTGACGTTAAAATCGATACCGCCGTTCCTGGCGTTCCAGCTCTTGCTGTTCTACCAGCTCTGTGAATGTAACCCTCAATGTGCTTTGGTAAATCGTAAGCTACCACTAACTTTATACCAGGAATGTCCAAACCTCGAGCTAACGCGTCTGAACTGATGAGCCTGCGAGAAATAAAAACGCAATTTTTTTATTCAAGAGCCCTAAAAAAATTTGTAAAGATCACAGTCATATCACGGTTTTCGACACCTCGAAAATGGGAGCAAAAATAAAATTTTTTATTATCTATTCACGAGAGCGATCCGGATTGTAAAACAAAAAATATAATTTTCATCGTTTTTAAAACTCATAGCTGTACACGGTTACCTGCTTCGTTCCTGACCGCTTACTTTCGTGTACAGTACACCAGGATATAAATAAAATTAAAAAAAAAAAAACTCACACATCAATTTCGCCTTCAGCAAATTTTTTGAGAACGTTGCATCGTTGTTTAGGGACCAACTGAGCGGACAATTCGTCAACGGTGATATTTTTAGTGTTGACAATTGAACGAAGAAGAATCGCCAATCGATGAGCAGATTCACCAGAATTCGTGAAAACGAGAGTCTTCTCGATGGGCTCGTTAGCTACGAGTAATTGCCGTAACGCCAGTGGTTTGTACTCGGCTTCACATTTTATTGCTCGTTCTTTCAATTCATCGGGGCTCGTATATCGCCCGGTGAAATTGTCGATTTCCTTGTCCAAATCCACATCGTCGTCTCTGTCCGAGATTTGGACTGACGTAAATAATATCGGCTGCAACAAACCGAGCCTGCTCAATTTTTCCGGATCTTGAGACAATGTAGCGCTGAACAAAAGCTTTTGCGCCGGGATACGCGGGCTGTTCAAAATTCCAATTCAATGAGTATTTCATTTTATGGATAACGTTATAAGCGATATGAATTTTAAAAAAATGGAAATTCACTAGTCTCTTATTTTAGTCTTTCCATGAACCTTGTAAGAACGTTGCCTAGAGTGAGAGGTGGTGCTCGTGAGTGCGGAGCTGGAATATATTGCAACCAGTCGGTGGATCGATCCGCTTCGTCAATGATTAAATATTGGAGATCATCCAAAGAGAAACCAGCAGTTTTTTCGATATGGTCAATGAGCCGGCCTGGGGTTGCAACGACAATGTCAACTCTGCTGGAAATTTCGCCTCCTTCACCTTGAAATTTCAGAGCACAAAAACAACGTACGATCAAAAAGATGAAAAAATCGAATCAAAAAAATGGAAATAGGATATTTAAAAATTTAGATTTACTTTTTTTTGTGAGATTGTCTTGTTCAGCCTCGAATGAAGCAGCTCCGGAAACAAGGCTCACTCGAAGATTCGTGTGTGCGCTGTACGTGATGAAAACTTTGTACACCTGCGCTGCAAGTTCTTGCACCGGTAAAACTGCTAAGCAGCGAATTTTTGGAACTAAACGTGATTGCAAGTGCTGTATTACTGGAAGAACGTACGCCAGGGTTTTTCCTAAAGAGCAACGAAATTATTTTCCATTAATGCACAAAATTCAACAATTGATATTGTTTTTTGCAAAGATCCAAATCGAGAAACTGTTAAAACATCAAAAATCATACCACTTCCAGTTGGAGCCGAAACGCACGTGTCCCTTGGCCACCAACCAATTCGTCTGTCCCTGTTACATTTCAATAGCCATCGTATGATGCTCGCTTGAACCGGAAATAATTTAACCAAACCGTTTGATTTAAGAATTTCTACAAGCTTCGGGTCCAAATCTCCCTTCAAATCCTCCAAATCTGGTCCGCTGCTAAGGTCCGAAGAGATGATTTCCGGATGCGCCAACCAACGGGGCAAAACCCTGTGAACTGCTTTAGCCTTTTTCTTGGAACCTGAACCCAGAATCATAAACTCTTGTCCTTGTTTCAAATTTTCTAAATTTTCATTTTCTGACTGTTCCAAAGCTACACTCTGGTGCTCCAAATTTTTAGAAAATGCTTCCACTTCTGATTTTTCTGTTGTTTCTTTCGGGATATTATCCGTTTTTATTTTGCGTTTCTTTGCTTTTTTGCGAGAAACTCCCATGGCGCTCGATAGGCATTGATTTTTTTCTGAAGCTGTTTTTTCCTGCGACTGGGCATATTTCTGTTTTTTTCTCTCCTCAATTTTTTTCAAAAGATCGGACAGATGGTTCGTGTCACTTTTTGGTTCAGCTGACTCAGTACCCTCGTACCTATTAATGATAAAATTTCAATAATTCACCAACGGTAATGATATTAATGGGTAAGTTTGTTATTAAAACATTTGTACAATGATCCTTGAATTGTTAATCAAAATAAAATATTTTGCTTCCAGTTGAAGAAAATTTTACCCAAATTTGTCTAGACTAATTTGACACTTTGACTAGCAATGAAATGAAAATAATTATCATTGATGTTAGAGCAAAAAAATTCAGTGTGTTCAACAACAGTATGTAATTATTTATGATCAATTACGAAGTAGTTTCGAAAGCGGTTGGAGTATACAAAAACAAAATCGAAATATAATAAACGTTGTGATTTATATAATACATATAATAAATAAACACTGATAAAACATTGTGATTTACCTGTTAACCACGAATAGTTCCATTTTTACTTTTTTCTCACCAAATTTACTTGAAAATTTGATGTATATTACTCTGTTTATTTTCTCAAAGTAAGTTGAATCTAATTTTATATTTATTATTGACTTGGACAGTTATGACCACAACTTTTAGGTTAGACGCATGGAACTGTGCACGTGCGTCGATTTTTTGAGGAATTGAAAGAAATGCGCGCAAAACACTAGTCGTTTCATGATTCATTGTTCATATTCTTTTATTAGTGGAATATCGAAATCCAACAATGAGTTAAAATTTGATGATGGTGAAACTATGATCACAAGCTCATCTTTTTGAAATTATAGTTTTTGTTTTTATTTATTATATTATTCGTCAAATATACTCAACCATGACATATTTGACCATCAAAACAAATATATTTATTGAATAATAACTATTATTGGCAATAGTAATGATAAAACTTTTCTTTCAACTTTAATTGTGAGACGAATAATAATAATAATAACAATAATAATAATAATAATACAGTAACAATTATTTCTAGTACAGCTTTAAAGTTTTAAAAATTTTCACATTCCGTGCGCACTTTTGATGATGTATATATGCTAACATTTTTATTCAAAGTGAATTTGATTCGTAGTGTTTCCGGTTTGATAGTTAGACGCACAACAACTCAGCGCGCTACGATCGACTTCCTTTCCATGCCGTGCTCGCCAAAATGCAGAAGGTAAGCATTCATCAATTTTACGTTTTATTTGATAAATTGATGCATTTTTCAAGAAAAAATGTTCTAATTTCTAACAGGTAACAAAGCAGAAGGAACCAAACCATTCGGTGCAAGTCTTCGGACGCAAGGTTCGTTCAATCTTATTTTATTGATATTCCAATCGGTGACATCGGATGTGCGTGTGTACATAACCTGAAAATACAACTTTGGCCAAATCCGCGTTTCACTTTCACATTTTCCTTTCACATTAATTATTTAACAACAATTCATACGTTAATTGAATTACCAACCCTAACTAAAAATAAGTTCAAACTACGAATCTTCATACATTTAACTGAGTCAACTATTTGTCCGTGAGTCGAGAACATATTTTCAGGAACAATTTTTTTTTTTTCCAATATTTTAGAAATTTTCAATCAAATGGATAACAGAATTAATTTATACATTATTGTGATTCAGGCCGACCATTCGTTTTCCCCTCAATATTGATGAAAAGTAAAAACCAATAAATCGTGGACAAAATACAACAGAAACTAAGACGTTTTCTATTTCTTTAAAATTAGAAAAGCGCCACAGCAGTTGCGTACTGCAAACGTGGACGAGGAATTCTGCGAGTGAATGGACGTCCGTTGGAGCTGGTAGAACCCAGGGTGCTCCAGTATAAATTGCAGGAACCAATCCTGCTCCTTGGAAAGGTAAAATAGTTATGACGAACCTCAATTTTTTATATTACACAAAATATGGCAAGTGGTCAGAGCTTTTTGTCATTCAATATACTGACAGCTGTGCAATTCAATGTGAATCAAATAATACCAATAATTTCTCATAAACAATGTTTTCTAACCATGATTTTGTGTCTGTAGGAAAAGTTCTCTGGTGTTGACATCCGAGTACGAGTCAATGGAGGTGGACATGTAGCCCAAATCTATGCGATACGACAAGCCATTTCTAAAGCCCTTGTTGCATATTATCAAAAGTGTAAGTAATTATTTTCCTATTCTTATCTTGGTTTACTTTGAAGAAAAAACAAACGTTGGAATTTTTGCTAAATATAGTATGCTCAATAATCATTGAGATAGCATTGAAAATAAGAGAAAAAGGCAGTAGAACAGAAACTTTGCTATCTATCCTGAAGTCATTATAAAAATGATAAAGACCGAGTGTTTATAATAATGTATTTTCAATTTTATGGATTCCAGACGTAGATGAAGCGAGCAAGAAGGAAGTGAAAGACATACTTATCCAATACGATCGTACACTTCTCGTCGCGGACCCAAGACGTTGCGAGCCGAAAAAATTCGGTGGTCCAGGTGCGAGAGCACGATACCAGAAATCTTATCGTTAATCTTGGACAACTCTTCTTATGCTCTATTCACATAATTGAATAAAAAAACAAAAAATATCTATAAAAACAATCGTTTCCGTTGAATCCTTGATAAAGTTTGGGGGCTGGAATTGAAAAATTGACCGTATTGCCAACGAATTAATATATCGTTTTGCCTTCAACGCAAAAATCTTCAGGCAAGACCTCGGTGTCGTCGCGAGTAGGGAAGGAGCTTCGAACTTTTGTAACTTTTAGATGTAAACTTTTGCGTCATCTTCAATCATTTATTGCACGAATCATTAGAAAAAAAAATAAGTCACATTCTATTAAGGTTACATTGAATATAACGTAAAGATTTTTTGTACATTGGCTTAACTCGATTTTCGAATATAGTAAGTTGATGTCGCAAATTTTTTACAAATGATCATTTTAAAAAATATTTTATAAAAGTAGAAAAGTTTCTACAAAACTCATTGATATTCGATTGATTCGATGTTTTTTTTGAAAATTCGCCAAAACACCTTGGTAATCTATTAAAATATATCTATATCTATAAAAACTCTGAAAATTTTTCTTTTGCAATGATATCGAAAATTTGCCATTAATTTGAAAATATTACGTTTACGCGTTATTTTTGTTCTTTGTAACCGTTCATTTGAAAAAATGGTTATTCTAGTGCTTCTCGATAACCCAACGACAAATCTTATCCTCGAGGACTGCCGATTTACCCAATTCAGTAACGGACTCATGTTGAAAATCGATGCTCCAATCTGACTCGTTTCCGCCCGATTCAGATTCGTATGTTTTGTTGTTTTCCAATTGTTTCATCGTGTCTTCGGCCCAAGATCGACGATTCTAATTGAGAAGAAAGGAAAATTGAATAATTTCGATACGAAGCTGCAACTAGTTATTGCGTGTTGAAAAAAAAAAAGAGGACAATACCATGCTCAACAATTCGGAACCAGCTTTTCGAACTTTTTTCACTAGATTTGCTCCAAATTTTTTCTTCTTCATCGAACAATTCTCCAACCTTTTGTAATGATCCATTATTTTTTCTTCAAGCTTTTCTTTCTGTCTATGAAGATGATTGACTTTGTCGCTGAGGAAAAAATTTTGACGTGAGGGTAAAAAGTCATCATTCTTCTCCACCAAATTCCTCTTTGAAAACTGACGACTTACGTGTACAATTTTTCTTCCATATGATAATGCTCCTTGTCCTCGAACGAGTGAATCAACAATTCATGATACTGATTGAACAACAGACTCAAATGATTCATCAACGATCGTCGAGTGCTCTCGAGGCCAGAATTCACTTGCAGCAACATTTCGGAGCTTTGATTTAATTTGCTTATCTCAAGTTCCAACGCTGTGCATTTGTCGTTCTTCAAATTCATTTCGACCTCCATTTCAGTCTGTTTCAAGCTCACGCGATTCAGGTCGATCTTGACTTTTTTGTAACTCTCTTTAAGATTATCGTGCTCGACTCTCAATTTTTGCGTCGACGTGTATAAAGTCATGAAGTCTTCCTGCAAATTTAATTCAGAGAACAAAATGAAAAGAAATAATTAACGTCACGCTGTCATTGGTGAACGAATGTTTTCTCATTTTCTTCTTACCTCGAGCTTAGCATGTTCGACGCGCAACGTGTTCAAATTTTTAGTATTTATTTCAGTCGCACCCGATTCTTTGCTAACGTTCACCAAATTCTTCTCCACCTCGAGACCCGTTTCCCGCTCAAGTTTTCTAATCGCATTCTGAGCTTCCCGAAGACTTTTCCTCAACGATTCCCGCTCCCGAAGAATATTATCATATCCGGTGTTCAGTTGGTCGTGCAATGATTGCAGACTTGCTCGATCGTTCTCTAGTTGCGTGCGAGCGCGTTCTTTACAAATCAACATTTTCATCGACTGTCGAAGAATTTTCCGTTTAAAGCGTTGAGAATATTTCGAAATATTTGAAAAAAGAATTCTTAAGCGTCTTCAATAATCGACCCTAATTACCCCATCCGTATCTACCGCGAGTTGAGTTTCCGTTGAGTGAAGGTTTGTGCGTCCACTCGCCCAAGACGTCCAACTCGACGAAAGCTTCGTCACAGGCATTTGGAATCTCGTCTTTTCCAATTTGAGGCGCTCCACCGAAACTCCAGTTCTTTGAATTCTCTTTAGCAAAGTCTTCATTCGATTCTACGCACAAAATAAAATGAATGTATGTGCGAAGATGAACGAGGTCCGAAATTAACGGAAAAATTACCTTCTGGGCATCGATGATTTCTTGCAAATCTTTTATCGTCGATGAAGGTAGTACATCAATGAAATCGGATGTCGGATTTTTTTTCGCACTCGTAGCTCCTTCAAGGACCGAGCATTTGACGTAATTCACCACTTCAGGGATTCCCCCGATGCTGATTTCAACAAAAATTTTCCGACAAAAACACTTGCACCGAAATTTTCTTCCACATGGCGCTCAAACGATGCGATTTATTTTCATTGACATTACCTTTCAATAATCTTTTCCACCGGAAGATTCAGCAGCGATTCAACGTTCAGACCCAGTTTCTCAAAAAGCCCGGTCAATCGTTGGCCGTTCAATTTTTCGGCATTGAGATTCGACTCCAGAGTCTCCGCTCTCTCGCGTTCAAGCCTCAATTTCGAGGACAATTCGTTGTACAATTTTTCCACTTCCTCAAGCCTCAACGAAAATAATGTACGATCAGCACAAATCAATGAATAATGTACGATAATTGAGAAAGACTTTATAGATTTTTTCGGTATTTGAATGCCTGAGACACGCCCCTTAAACATACTTCTTCAATTACCTCGATATTTGTTGAATGAAATTTTTTATTTTTCCCTCGAGCTGTTCAACTTTGCGTTCCAGTACAATGACATTGTTGGTCGACCTGTCGAGAGCCATGTCCTTATTCTGAAAGAAAAACATCATCCGCACCAGTTACACGAGCACATTGTTTTTCTTTTATATTTTTCATCCGTCAAGATAACAGTTCACCTCGATTGTCACCCTCATTTTGCCAACATCGCCAAGAGCAAGATTTTTCTCTTTCTCCGAAATCGTAAGCTTATTTTCGAGCTCATAACATTTGGCTTCCGCTCTCATAGCTCTGCCTTCGCGAGCTTTCAATTCCTCGAGCCGTTGATTCGACATTTCCAGCAATCGTTCCAAATCGTCTGCTCGTCTCTGCGCGCTCTCGAGCAGCAACTGAATTTTTTCTTTCTCCTTGCAAACCATTTCATTATGATTTTCTAGTTTGACGATTTTCTCGCGCTGCGACTGTTCCAAAAACATTGACTCGTTTTATTTTCACTAAAAATTGAATGATTAATCGCCGCGTAGTTTGCCCGAATCCTACCTGATAATCCTCTCGATGGATTTCGAAAGAATTTCTCCGATCGTTCAAGATACTCTGCAATTTTTTATTCTCTTCGAGAGCCTCCCTGCACAGAACTTCTAAGTCACAATTGCTGTGGGACAAATGTTCTTTGTCAACGCTCAAAGAATGTATTTTCATCGACAACTCGTTAATCTCTTTCTCTCTGTGAAGCCTAATCGCCGGCGAAGTCGTCGCGTAGAAGCATTTTTCCTCGAACGAGTCCATCATCGCCATCAGTCGTTGATTCTCGAGCTCGAGCTTGAGCATCCGAGCTTGCGCGCTGTTCGTCAACTGCTCCGACAGGCTCTTATCCGCAGCTCCGGCTTAAAGTTGAATTTTCGCTCAATTAATGAACTAGCAAACGAGAAAATTGCTAATCATTTTACTTGTTATCTCGTAGTTTTTTCACGATCGAAAGGAAGCTTTCTGAAGAGCTTCCAAAACGTTTTGACATTTTTACAACCGGCGAACCTGCGGCTAATTCTCGTTACCAATCGTAAGATGTTTCGTAAGTTTACCAGGTTCCTCTCCTTCCTCTCCCAATCCAGCTTTCATCGCAGCTTCGTTCGCTGCAGCTTTTTGCAATCGATGCAGCTCGCCATTTTCCTCCAAGAGTTCCTTCAAATTTTCCTTCTGAGCACTTTGTTCCTGTCCACAAATCCGCCATTGGCTACTGTTACTTTTTTTCATTTCAGTATCCGATTCAACGAGGACGTAAAACGCCCTCGCATGGCATTCATAAAATCGATTGCAACCCACTCACCAGCGACATTTCGTTAACGAGCTTCTCGTAGCCAATTATTTGAGCCTGGAGTTCCTTCACTTTCTCGGCATTGCGTCTCGACGATCTCGACTGTTCTTCCAACATTTCACGATTCTCGTTCAATACCCTTCGGAATAAAACAGCATCGTCAATTACACTTCTTTTAACAATTCTGTTAAAAACTATTAAAAAATTCAAAACCACCACGAGTGATGATGAAAAGCATTAAAAGTCGCTCTAAACGTGCAAGTTTTGCCTCTTTAGTGTAAAAATTTATTTTTATTCATTTATTTCTTGTTTTTTTTTAAGTCTTCGGCACCACGATGACCATACCGATTTTCTTCGCTAAGTTCTTCGATCCAAGTTTTGTAGAACTCCAAATCGGTCAATTTTTGACGATATCGTTGAACTTCCAGTTCCAAACGATCGGCCCGCTCGGCTCTTTCGGTCATGGCATCCAACTCGTCCTTATAAGATTGCACGGTGCGAGCCGCGCGCGTCAATTCGAAATTCTGCAAAAAAATGGCTTTTAAATTTCATTCGTTCGGAGTTTGATGGAAAAATATTGGAGAAGTGAATTAACCTCTTGTTTGACTTTGGCCAGCGAGGCTCGTACGCGTTCCAGCTCATCTTTGCACTCGAGAAGAGCCTCGGCTTTTTCGTCCCTGAATAATCAATGCGGCTTTATCGAGGCTGCTTCGAAATTCGATTCGCACTTAAAAATCGCGGTTTTGAACTCACAATCTTTGACGCTGCTTCCTCAATTTCGATTTCCAATCGGCCAATTCAACGGCGGAATGATGATTTTTTTCCCGCTCAGTTTTCCCGCTCGGAGCCCTGCTTTGAGCCGCGCCGCTTTCGTCCTCGATCTCGATCGTAACATCGTCTAGCGAACTCCCTCCCCATTTCTATAAAAAAAGAAATTCGAACCGAACGGTCCGTCGTTGCAGTTGAATCGATGAAAATTTAAAGAATCGATAAACCGACGAAATTTTTCGTCGGAAGTAACAAATATGTTGATGCTACAATTCACCTCTCTGTAAGTGTCACGTTCTCGAAGCAAATGTCGAATTTGTTCGAAAAGACCGGTTATGTTTGCATTCTCGAAAGTCTCCCGAGCGATAACGATGTCAGATTTATCGGTGATTTGCTTTATGCAATCGACTATTTTCAGCTGAACGTCCAAATCGAGATTTTTTATTTGCATGATAAATTTCTCTTTGTTTGGACACTGAACGGCGCAGCCTAATAACAGGAGGAGAATGAGTCGAGCTTCCTCGACGTTCGACAGAGGCTCCTCCCCCAAATTCCTCGTCTTCGGCTCTTTTATTATCAATTGACCCAACTCGTCCTCGTAAAATCTCTTCAAATTTTTAACTATTATTTCCAAATTGTTGCTCCTCCGCCTCGCGTCTCCCGATGTCGCTAAAATCCCATCGTAAAGTGGCTCGGGATCGCTTCACACACACATCACTCGTCTTAGTATTCATTTTTTCATATTCCAAACGAATCTTATTTCCAGGTTAGACTTTTTAAACGAGAATTTCGGTTAAGAACCGCTCGCGCTACTATCGATTCGTCCGATGTCGTTTCGCACTCGCGAAATCATGATTTTCAGTGAGAAAGAAAAAAATAACATCGGTGACGGTCAACTTACATTTGCAGGAACACTTCATATATCAAAACACCGTCGACCAAATCGTTGTAATCCAGCGGTCTTTTAGGATCATCCAGACAGCTGGCCAGCTGCAAAAGTCCACAAAATTTTGCCGGAAAAAATTAACGGGCGCAGACGCGTCGTAATATTTTGAAAACTCTGACAACTGGTTTAATAAATTGGCGAAAATTTTCGACACTCACCCACTGCACGAGTGGCCCGGACATGATTTCCTCAACTTCGGAGGAGCAGGCCATTTTTATTGAAAATTTTCTGATCGTAAAGATCACAAAGATGAAATATTTCGGTTTAAAATTTGCGAATTTTGGCACTGATTTACCTTCGACTACTGTTCAAAGGTAACTGCATGATGAACACTTCCTCGGATAAACTGACCTTCGAATGTCCTGGCTTCGATGGAATAAACAGCCAATCGCACCGCTCGAATACATTAACGCGCGTGTGCCGGGGCGGAGACAATTGCAAACAACAGAACACCGCAACCGGGCCCAGAGCCCAGAGCGATTAGAGCGAGGGCCGGGTGTGAACGTTCTTTCCTTCCTCCATGTTAATAATATGTATTATCGAATAACGTATATAATACTATAAATTTCAATTTTTCGTTAATATTCATTTCAATGTCTCGCTGTTTCTTATCACACGATCGATCAAAATATATTTCTTCTTTGCACAGAACAAACGAATCGAATGCCAACCACACACGTTTGTTTTTTCCTATTTCGATCGAATTTTGGAGGCTTCTTCAAGATTTTTTGTTTGCTCATTTATTTATTCATTTATTCATATATTAAAGGAGTATTGTGGATGCGGACGTTTTGGAAAATTAATAGAAAGTTGAGAGTACGAAATGGCGTAAGTAAACAGAGTGCCCAATCGTCAAATTTCACTTGAAATGCTCAATAATACACAGACCGTAATTGGGGGGAGACGTTTATTGACTTTTATGATCGCAATATAAACATCTGTTTGGTGTAAATAGAAACGTGAAAGACAGGAGATGTGATCGTCGAGGCAGCAGTAAAATGAAGCCGCTGAGCTGGCGCACCGCGAACTGGCGTGAATAATAATACAAGCGCCAGCTTCGCGGACTACAAAATTACTACCCACTTGTCGACTTGTCCTTTCCGATGATTATTTTCGTTAAGAAACTCCCTCTTTTATACCTGCTGCTCCCCCCCCCCCCCCCCCCCCACCCCGCTGACTCTGTCAACTGCACAAAAACACTCCGCCGAATTCAGATCGATCTTTTGGGAAAAACCCATAATCCACTTTGCCGTATACATCACAAAGCTTTCTTGTTTGTCGAGTCAATATACACGTTTCAAAATACGCTTAAAAAGTACTTTTATTCTTTACAAAATGCACAATTTTACATATTAAATTATCATCAATTCGCCCGGGGATGCTCACGGTAGATAGTTGCCCGCAGCCATAATATTTCAACGTTAATACGTTACCGGATTTCAATTTCTCGAAATACAACCCATTTGTTGTGGTGATGCATAAAAGTTATTTTTTCAAAAAATTAATCTAACTTGAGAAGTAATTGTTCAGGTATTCGAAAAGCCCGCGCTTCTGATCAGCTTGCTAATATTTGTATACACGTCACACGTGAGCGCGATAACCTAACCTAAATGTCAATTGAAAAAAAAATTCTCTCGTCAAACATTTCGTATAGGGAAACAACAATACTGTTGGTCCTGGGTACTGCTGGTGCTGCTGTAGTTCTGTAGTACAATTGTCAAACTCCAATTTATTGTTTCGTTTCGTGTTTTATGCATACATGCGACAAGTCATAAGAAAAAAATGAAGACACGATTCGACACGCTCGATCTCGTGTGCTCCGTCACGGAGTTACAGAGGTAAATGAAGCTTCTCGATTCGCATAATAATGGAAATTGTGCCTAAAAACGGATTTCAATTAGCAGATGGAATAATACATAATTTTTTAGGTTAAACATGCATTTTTTAGGCTGCGACGTCACAATTTCTTTACGTTGACAAATTATGCTGTCACTAGAAATTCATTATCGTTTTTCATTCTGTTCCTATACATTACAAATTTTCAGGCTCGTTGGTATGCGAGTTAATCAAATATATGATATCGATCATCGAACTTATCTTATCCGACTGCAGCGCAGCGAAGAAAAATGTATTTTACTATTGGAATCTGGCAATAGAATTCACACCACGGCCTTTGAATGGCCAAAAAATACTGCACCCTCCGGCTTTTCCATGAAGGTAATTCTTACCTTTCATTTTTTCACAGAGTTGTCGATCAAAAATCGTGATCGAGCTTAATTCATATCTCAATCTGAGCCCGGAAGTTGGGTATCGGAATGAGTTACTTATCAAATTTATGAATAAAAATTTATTTCCAAAGTTGAGGAAACACCTTAAAAACAAGCGTCTGGAGAGTCTCAAGCAAATTGGTATGGACAGAATGATAGATTTGCAATTTGGCAGCGGAGAAGCTGCTTATCATGTTGTGTTGGAACTGTACGACAGGGGAAATATTGTTCTAACAGATCATGAAATGACGATATTAAATATTTTGAGACCTCACACCGAAGGTGAAAAAATACGGTGAGACTCAAACATTTTCTAAATATCCTTTGTTGCAGAAAATTTGAAAAATCAATTTTACATTTCAATGTAAAAAAACGAAATATTCCTAAAGATTTGCAGTGAAAGAAAAGTATCCCCTGGATCGTGCACATACAGATCCTATGCCATCGGGAGACGAGATCAAGAATAAATTGAAGGAGGCAAAGGAATGGGAGAGTTTGAAAAAGGTTCTAAACCCACTAGTCGAGTTTGGCTCGGCATTGATAGACCATGTCCTTTTGAAATGGAATTTCGTGTTGGGATGTAAAATAGGTAAAGATTTCAAGGTGGATGAAGACTCGGATCGATTGTTGTTAGGATTGAAAGAAGCGGTTGAAATATTGGAGCAGATGAAACGAGCTCCTGCTGGGAAAGGTTACATAATTCAGAAGAAAGAAACAAAACCTTTACCGGATGGGGGAGAAGATTTTATGCTCGCAAATGTGGAATTTCATCCGATATTGTTGGAGCAAAATAAAAATCAGCCTTACAGAGAATTCGAGACTTTTGACCAAGCTGTCGACGAATATTACTCGTCGATGGAAAGCCAAAAATTGGACCTCAAAGCTTTGGCCCAAGAACGCGAAGCGTTGAAAAAATTGAAAAACGTTCGTATGGATCACGATCGTAGGCTCGTCAGCTTGAAGCAAACTCAAGAAATCGACGAACTGAAGGCGGAATTGATAACGAGAAATCAAAAATTGGTCGAAGACGCTGCCTTCGCTCTTCAATGCGCTCTCGCCAGTCAAATGTCCTGGCCCGAAATTCAAGCTATGCTCAAGGAGTCTCAAGCCATTGGTGACCCCGTAGCGTTGGCCATAAAAAAATTGAAACTTGAGACAAATCACGCCTCTATCTATCTGACCGATCCCTATGCCGACGACGACGAGGATTGTATTCAACCTATGATCGTCGATATCGATCTTGCCTGCTCGGCTCATGCCAACGCCAAAAAATATTACAGTAAAAAAAAAATGGCAGCTAAGAAGCAACAAAAAACCATCGAATCCGAAAGCAAAGCTCTCAAATCCGCCGAACGGAAAACCAAACAGACTCTCAAGGAGGTTCAAGCCATTCATAGCATCAATAAAGCCAGAAAAGTTTATTGGTTCGAAAAATTTTATTGGTTCATTACTTCCGAAAATTATTTGGGTCAGTAGATTTTCCATCACGATTTGAATTTTCTTTTCTTCTCGAAAAATCCAACTCACCAAATAATATCACTTTTTATCAATTTTGTCGCAATATTTTGAGTTGACAGTACATTTTTCAGTTATTGGTGGGCGCGATCAGCAACAGAACGAATTGATAGTTAAACGTTATCTTCGCCCTGGTGATGTGTACGTCCACGCGGATCTTTCTGGTGCGAGCTCTGTTGTCGTCAAAAATCCAAATAGCGAACCTGTTCCACCAAAAAGTTTGGCAGAGGCTGGCACAATGGCTGTGGCTTACAGGTAAGAAATATAAAAAAAGAGAATTGATCAGAGTGTACCATTGCTTGACCATTTTCACGTGAGTCCCCTGTGTAAATAAATTAATACGTAATTGAATAAAAAAATTGTTTGACGCAGTGTTGCCTGGGAAGCAAAGGTCATTGCGGGCGCATGGTGGGTGAACCATGACCAAGTCTCAAAAACAGCTCCAACCGGAGAATATTTGACAACGGGTTCGTTTATGATTCGAGGGAAAAAAAATTATCTCCCGCCTTGCCAATTGGTGATGGGGCTTGGTTTTTTGTTTCGACTCGAGGAGAGTTCGATCGAGAGGCACAAAGATGAAAGGCGAGTGAAAACAATTGAGGAAGACTATATACCAATGGAAAATTCGATCGAAGTCGACAAGGAAATTGAACTGGAAGACGATCATGAGGACGAAGAAGAAAAAACCGAGCAACAGAGAGATCAGGAAAGAGGCGATTTTTCTCATACGAAAGATCAACTGAATACGATCGAGGAAGAAAATCCACAAAATTTTCATGCAGACTCGTCTTGTAGTGATGATGACGAGGAAGAAAGTTCTTTGTTCCCTGACACACAAATTAAGTTGGATCTCTCAGGATCGAGGTACAATTTCATAATCGGAATGAAAAAAGATAAAATAAAAGTACTCAAGAACGTTTAATTTTTATGAAATTACTTTTTTTTTATCGTACGCAGAATGAAACTCGTGATAAACAATAGTCAACCATTGTCGAGCCCTGCGGTAGAAAAAAACGAGGAAATTGTATTCTTGGGTGACGATAAACCGGTTGCCCTAAAGCCTTCGGAAATGACGTCGAAAAAAGGAAAACAAAGAACGAAAGGAAAGACGAAAGACGAAGAACCAGAACCAAAAAATAAAGAGGTCAAACAGAACGAGCCTAATATCATGAAAAGAGGTCAAAAGGGACGACTGAAAAAAATGAAGGAGAAATATAAGGACCAGGACGAGGAGGATCGAAGAATTCTTATGGAAGTCCTAAAGGTATTTTTATCATTGAATAAACATCTTCTATATAATTTAATCTCAATTCTTTAAGAAAGCAAATGAAATGTAACAAAATGGTAATTTTCCAGTCAGCCGGAGCTGCGAAGGAGGACAAACGAAAGAACAAAAATCAGGATCCATCTGGTCCGAAACAAGGCAAAAAACGAGGAAATTTAAATAAGCCAAATTTAGCCGCACTGCAATATGCAAAAAATATGGAAAATGCGGACGACGATGACGTTGGACCGGCGCCGGAAATAGATATGCTAGATCAGTTGACCGGAAAGCCCCTAGCCGAAGATGAATTATTGTTTGCCGTGCCCGTTATAGCTCCTTACAATACTGTGCTCAATTATAAGCAAGTTCCCGACATTTGTTCTCTTTATAATTGATTTAAAAAAAAAAAAACACCTACATGAACATGAATGATCATAAATTTCCAATAACTAAAGTAATTTTGTTTTTTAAAAATTTAGATTCAAAGTAAAAATGATGCCAGGAACGGGGAAAAGAGGCAAAGCGGCAAAAACTGCAGTAGCAGTGTTCTTGCGCGACAAAACGATAACTCCGCGGGAGAAGGATCTTCTAAAGGCGGTCAAAGAAGAGACGATCGCAAGAAACATACCTGGAAAAGTGAAAATAAGCGCTCCACAGATACAAAAATTGAAAAAGTAATATTTATTAGAAAAGTAATCCCCTTATCTCAATTTTCTGTATAAATGTAAGAATGAAACGTGATATCAAAGGATATTACAAAAATTCATCTTTATTGGTGAAAATAAGGTGTTTCCTCATACCAAAATCGACTCAAGAGTAATCTATGATAGTAATAATTGGCGATACTGTTCAACAGCAGATAATAGCAAAAACGAAAGGCATTTTTTGAATCTGGGCTAATATCTATCCCGGCGCTTCATTTGTAACGTGGCGAAAAGCGTAGTTCATTCATTTCATAACAACAAACGAACGGATCCTGTCGTTCGACATTCGAAATATTTTCCTGAATTTAGTGTGTAAAAACAGCACAAGTCATTCGTCGACTGTAGCTAAAGTCAAAACCGAACGCCGAAGATTTTTCTCTTAGTCTCCATCGCCAAACATATCGACGTCGGTATTCGAATCGTCGAACATGTTTTTTCGCTGAGCCACAGTCCTTCCGCGAGTATTGGACAATGTCTTGGGTCGCGATTTTGTTCCTTTTGTTACGATCTGTACAAAGCGGGGATTAATTAATAACGAAAGATTGTACGATAAAATCATATTGCGTAAAAAGAAATGAAAATATTTTGTTTTTACTTCGGGCTCAGAATTTGCACTGGAATCCAATAAATCCATAGGCTTTCTCCGAGGTCTTCTAGACGTGGTAGCTTTCGGCATCGTTTTTTCTTCGTTTTTCTTAACTTTTCGTTTTTTCGTGATACATATATCGTATTCGGCGTCCGAATCGTCGTCCATGGTTTCGACGATTTTTCTTAGGCCCCGAACGCCCTCACGTTTTTTGTCAACAACAACGCCGACCGTGCTCTCGTCCAATGAGGAACCAACGGCGAAACTCGGGCTCGGAGTCCTGGACGCTTTGATGCGTGGACTTTTTCTCTTCACTGCTGTTTCTGTGACTTTTTTATTTTTCATCGGCGTTACCGTGGGCGGTCTTGTCGGTGCTTTAGCGGACTTCCCAAACTCCAATTTTCCGTCAACGCTACAGCCCAATTTCTCCAAGCCTTGAACCAGAATTTTACGAAATTTCGCGTAATTTGGAGTGTCGTTGAACTTTAGTTCAGCCAATAATTTCATGTACTCGCTTATCGGCGACGGTATTCGAGAGCCAAAACATTGCTTTAAAAAATTTTCAACGTTCTCGAACGCTTTCTCTTTTTGCTTTTGAACAGCTGAGGGATCTTTTAGATTTGAATCCCACGGTAACGAATCGCACAGCCACTGAACCATATTATAACCGAGAATTTCGAAATCGCTTCTCATTGTCGGAACTATAAAAGAAACATTGAAATATTTGCAATAAATAATTCGAATATGATATTAGAAATTCATGATTGAGGATTAGAGAAACAAAATCATTTTTACCTCCCATGTGAGCGTCCCTACTTGTGTACTCGATCGTTCCGTTATGAGCTTTCTTTGGATCGAGTTTGTACTCCGGTTTTGTGGTATAATGAGAGGCTAATCCGAAATCAACCAAATATACATAGTTTGGTGATTTTAAGTCCATGAGCAAATTCCCACCTTTTATGTCTGCATGAATGTATGTTCTACTGTGAATGTACTCCAAGACGTCTAGCTGCAAGAGTTCAAATTTCATTACATTCCACAATGAGTTTAGACCGCAGTGGGGATTGCTAAGAAAATTTATGCATTTTATGCTTTCTTTCATGCATATGAAGATATGAAATGATTGCGTATGAAAAAGTTGCAGAAAATTGGTATTTTTGATATCTTTTAAATATCTTACAATTTGTATAGCTATTTTATAGACAGTTTGCTCTGGAAACTTTCTTCCGTTCTCAAGGAACAATTTCCATAGGTCTGTGCCATAACGTTCCATGACGACAAAACGATATTTCGTGCCGTGACATTCGTGGCTGCCGGATCCAATGAATTTTGGCATACCCAAATGCTGCAGCTTCTTTTTTTTCCTCCAAGCTTCAACTGAGAAGAAAGAGCCATGAAGATTTCTCTAACCTTACCAATTCATTGAAGAATTGATTTTCATTGTATTCTTTGTTACACTCACTGTCTTCAGGTTTGGCATTTCGCATATAAAAATGCATTTCAACGAAAAGTGGCCCATTCCCGTGAGGTTCCTTAAAATCCGATAATTTCGATAAGTGTTTATTTCACAAAAACAAAACGACAAGACAGCAAAACGGAGAAGGAAAAACTCACAATTTTTATGACAAACGGATAGTCTTTGGGTGTCTTCCCTGAATACGGAGCAGCTACGAAAAAAATTAGTTTGAATTTTTGAAAAAACATTGTAAACAAATTGGCATGGAAAAATTTCGGGCGGAATAATTACCTGAATAAATTTCGCCAAAACCACCAATTCCGATTGACTCTCCAAGGATCCATTGTTTCTTTGAGAGATCAATAATTATTTCGCCTTTTGGTATGGGATCAGGTAATTTGTATCCATTGGCACCTTTTTTTTTCGGCGCCTTTTTAACTCCTTTACCGGCCATCGTTAGGGGGGTTAACAAATTTCGAGGCAAAAGAGATACGTTGCTTCCGAAGTAAAGATATAGGTTAAATTTATGCCAATTCAATGGTTGAAGATTACAAATAAACTTTTTTTTCCCACTGCACGAGGATAACAAACTATCAATTTAATCCGACAAGCACGTGGATATAAAAAAAGAAAAATAAAGCGTAAAAACGCAAACAGAAGTTTTTCGCGCCTCGCGAGTGCGCAGCGACTTCTATTCAAACGAACTGTTTTATTGTATAAAATTCAATGAAGAAAAAGGATAAACATCGGAGTTTAAGGCCGGTTTGTATGGAAAATTATTTTTTGAACAAGCGCGAACAGGCTCCCTTTTCGAATATTAATAGGAAGCGGCTCGTTGTTTATTGGTCTATTGGTCACTCATTGCCGCGATGGAGCTCGAGCCTGTCTTAGCGAGAGGTGCGGTGGGGAAAGTTGAATCACGGCGACACGCACTACGTAGTGAATAAACAACACGACGACGAGAAGGGCGCGCATTTCCATTGGCTCCGCCGTGGAATTCCTGCGGGAACATGAATGCATTCCAAATTCCAATTGGTTATTCCAGAGAGCCATTTATTTGTTCCTCCAATTGGCTAGTGTAATCAGCCCACCCACAAAATGCATTCGGTTTTCGATTGCGCACGAGGCTTTAACCTGCAATTTAACCCTTAGGAAATCTCACACACAACACACACGCTTGCTTGAACCGCGATACACAAAATATACATACATACATACGAACATAACAAAAGGCTGAACATCTGGGCGAATATAAAGTGCATGGGAGCACACGTATCTCCAATGACAATCGTTTTCGTGGTCAACATTGTCAGTGAGTGTCCGTGGTGATGTTGAGAGCCAGGTTAGAAAAAACTGAGCACTAGAAACCAATTTGAAGGAAAAATCAGTGTAAACGAGGATTGAAAGTGTGCGTAAATATGTTTAATTAATTCATGAAAAATATCAAAATCGGATAATCTTGAAAATTCAAATAATTCCGAAAGAACGGAGAAACAGCAACTTGACCAGATCGTACACACGAAAAAAATTGATCAAATGTGAAATCAACAGTGGCAGTCGTCTTTTTTTTTCTCTCCCATCTCTCGGAAAGAATCAAATTCTTTTCCTGCTGCCAAAGATTCTGCACTAATGCCTCTCGTAGCGAGAAATTGTCCACACATCTGCAATCACGGCGACCTGACAATTGTCGAAGCTGTCTTTGCTCAGAAAGAAAAATTTGTAAAATGCAGCGACTGCGACAGCGAAGGTCCCAACCTCTGGCTATGCCTCTTTCCCGATTGTCGGTGGGTTGGCTGTGCCGAAACTCATCAAGATCACAGCACTACCCACAACACCGATTATCCCCTACATTGCGCCCACATGAATTTATCTACAAATCGAATTTGGTGCTATGCCTGTGAGAAAGAAGTCATTGCGCGTCATATTCCATCTCCACCTCTCTCCCCTAGTCAATTAGACGCCAAAATAGGAGCCGACAGGTTTTCTCGTACCGCTTCTGTCAATATTGACTTCAAGGCTGATGATGCGGATTACGAGGCCACCAGGTTCCTTGCCGAAAGGTAAAGCAACACGAATTACAAAAATTTAATTTTGTTTCAGTCAATACAGATTTCCCTCATGAAATTTGAATTTTTGCAACTCATATTTTAGTAAATCATATTCCAGTGGCTGTTTGCTAGTAAATTGTTAAGATCCTTTCGCAGACAAAGAACATTGAAAAAAATGACAAATTAAATGAAAATTTAATTCCGATAAAAGCAGGGTATACACGAACCACAGGATGAAGTTGGAAAAGGCGATACTGACTCACGAGCGAGGTGGGGATTCGCCGGACAGTACTGATTCGGAGGACACGAAGGACTTGTCGGGGAAGCCTCGTGGTTTGGTGGGATTGCAGAACATCGGAAACACCTGTTACATGAATGCAGCGTTACAGGCGTTATCGAACGTGCTGCCATTGACGCAATTTTTTTTAGACTGTGGCCACATGGTCAGTTACATAGCGCGTGAAAGGAAGCCAGGATTATGTTTGAGTTACATGAATTTGGTGAAGGACATGTGGAACAGGAAAACACGGGGTTATGTAGTCCCGCATGGAATTCTGTCTGGGATTCGAACGGTGCACCCGATGTTCCGTGGCTATCATCAGCACGACACGCAAGAATTTCTACGTTGTTTTATGGATCAATTGCACGAGGAACTGAAGGAACAATTGGAGGGGGATCGGGAGTTGATTTTAGGCCCGAAGAGCCACGAGGAGCATTCAGAAGAGGAGGGAAAGAACGATGATCAAGACGATGAGGAGGATGAGGAGGAAGAGGAGGAAACCGAAGTCGAAGGTAACGGTTCGAGTCAATCGGACGGAGAGTACGAGACTTGTGACTCGGGGGTGAGCGAGCAGAGCTCGTTATCCGACGAAGGCGAGAGAGGCACCAAGAGAAGATATTCGAGGATCTCGCAGTCGGACAAATTACGCAATAAATTGACGAATCGTGGACGGAATAAGAGTTCGGGAGACGATAATTTTGGGCAGCAAGCGATACCCACTTGCCAGGGCCAACAAGGACAACAGAGATCGATGCAAAATTCACCTGCGAAACATCGATCCAAAAAACAAACTAAAACACGGAGCATAATAAGCGACATATTCGATGGGAAATTGCTCAGTAGCGTTCAGTGTCTAACATGCGATCGCGTCTCAACGAGAATCGAAACTTTCCAAGACCTCTCGCTGCCGATACCCAGCAGAGATCACATCGATATGCTCCACCAGGGATCTCTGACTCCGCAAAAAGCCGGACCTTGCTCCGACGTCGTTTACGTCACTAATCAATCTTCCTGGTTGTCGTGGTTCGTACAATGGATGAGATCCTGGTTCTGGGGCCCCGTGGTCAGCCTTCACGACTGTTTAGCCGCTTTCTTCAGCGCCGACGAGCTCAAGGGCGACAATATGTACAGTTGCGAGAAATGCAACAAGCTCCGCAACGGTATTAAATTTTCAAAAGTTCTCGAACTCCCTGAAATACTTTGTATACATTTGAAAAGATTTCGTCACGAATTAATGTTCAGCTCGAAAATAGCTAATTACGTATCGTTCCCGCTGGAAGGACTCGACATGAGACCTTATCTGCACAAAGAGTGCGTTTCCAAGGTAACCACCTACGACCTCGTCTCCGTCATCTGTCATCATGGCACAGCCGGCGGCGGTCATTATACTTGTTACGCTCTCAATCCCATCGTGAATCAATGGTTCGAATTCGACGATCAATGCGTCACTCAGGTCACTCCTGAAACCGTCAAAAATTGCGAGGCTTATGTTCTTTTTTACAAAAAAGTATCAACCGAGATGCTGCAACTACGCGACAAAACGGTCGAACTGCTTGAGAAATCTTCGCGGGAACCTTCCGAGCTCAATTTCTACGTTTCACGACAATGGATCAATCGCTTCAACACATTCTCCGAACCCGGGCCCATCGTCAATTCTGACTTTTTATGCCCCCATGGCGGTGTCAATCCCGTTAGAGCTGGCTTCGTCGACAAAATCAGTTTACCCCTCTCGCAACCCGTTTGGGAATTTATGTACAATAAGTGAGTATCGGAAAGAGCCTCGAGGCTATTCGTCCTCCAAATTTCTATTCTCTCCCCACTGATGAACCACTTTGAGTCCAGCCTTGACAAACTTGTTTGATTTTCATTTCAGATTCGGCGGTGGCCCGGCATGCACGCATCTTTACGAATGTCCCGTTTGCGAAGAGAAGTACGAATCGTTGCAGAAACGTAGATTGTACGAAATGGACGTATTCCAACGTTACAACTCGGACAACCCATCGGCCATTTACGCCATTGCCATGACCTGGCTTCGTCAGTGGCAAAGTTTCGTAAAAGGCAAAGAGATCCAGCCACCAGGACCAATTGACAACACCTCGATCATTGTTAACAAAAACGGACAGAACGTTTTGAAAGCTGGTGCGTAATTTATCATTTTTTTTCCAATCATCCTCAGCGCCCCTCGCCCCGAATTTCAAGTAGCGTCTCTGTCGTTTTTTTTTTGCTTCTCACAACAAAACGTGCGAATACTTCAGGTTCCGACTGCGGCCAAATATCGGAGGAGCTTTGGCAATTTTTCTACAGCACTTACGGGGGTGGTCCCGAACTGATGCTGCACTCTGGGCAACGTTCGGCGCAGCTCCAGCCAAATATTTCGTTACATTCCTCGTCAACGCCGAACCTCGTTGAGCAGCCTCCGAAACCAAATCGCGCGGAAAGCGCATTAACCAAAATAAGTTCAACGAAGAGTACGGAGACGATATCGTTACAGGATAGTGCTATCGACAGTATAGCGTCGGACAGTGACTCGCTGCATACGCAGAGAGACACCATTGGATAAGTTCATTTTCATATTCACGAAATCGAATAATATCCAAATTGGAAGATAAACTAAAACTAGGTAAACTAAATCGCGTTCCTTCAGCAGACTTTAAATAAACGCAAAAGCAACAAAATAATGTAAAGTAAGATTTTAAAAAGCCATGAGAATCATGCATCGTGATAAAAGCTCTTGATATTCATCGAGACAAAATGAAAGAGTCTAAACGTACGCACGGCCGAGAACAAAAGTCGAACCGCGTCGATCACTCAATTAGCTGCAATTACTGTTGAAACACTTTTCATCACCGCGTCTATACGACTGTAAATCCACAATGATCATTTTATCGACGTTCAATATTCGATGAGCCGAGGGGACGATATCGAAAAACAATGAAAAGAAAAAGAACGAATAGAGTTTCGTTTGTGATATGCCTGCTTGACAGAAAGATGGCTATGCGTCGTTGAGAAAAACACAAAAAACTATAAGCATTTCTTATTAATTCTCCAAAATTAAGGGTGTTGTGCATAAAGACATTTTCTTCATTATTTTTTTCGCTTCTCAAATATCTATTATTTTCATAATGAATATTTTAAACGAGGAATAAATATTGAGTATCAGTTGTACGTGTACTATAGACATTTGATTGAATTGGAATTCCATTCGAAAAGTGTATAATTATGTTTATATATATATATATATATATATGTATGCATGTGTAACTAGTCGAGAAAACTTGTTGCATATATTTCCAAGTTGAAAAACAATGACGAAACGAGGCAAAAGTCTTTGTGTACAATAATCCGGGCTTTGTTGATTCGTTCCGAATATTCTCTCGATCTCTTCATTTTTTTCGCGTCGTTAATCTGTAAAATAACGGAGTAAAAATGAGGAAAGAAACGACGAAAAAAATGAAGGACGAGAAAAAGAGGGTTAGGGCTGGTGATTGTAAATTTGTCTAGTTTTTAAAATAATATCTTAACACTCGATCGTGAAGGGGGTTAAGAGTAGAGGAAAGGGCTTATGGAACAATGGGAAAAGAGAAAAAACAAAAGAAACAGTACAAAATTTGTCGTTCAGTTCTTTCGTTCTTTCGAGCAAAAAATACCGAACAAACGTAGAGGGGGGAACGAGCGAAGAGGTTCCATCCCGGCGTTCCATGAATGTATGATCAATCGTTGATTTTTTGTACGATCGTTTTATTAATTATATATTTATCATTATTTGTATTTCACACCTACATGTACAAAAGCATTTCGCAATGAAAGAGGATCCGCGAATTCGCTTACCACAGAATCGCAAAAATGTTTATATTTAAAAAAACGGTTCACTCGATCGGAGT
Organism: Venturia canescens; assembly: GCF_019457755.1. Lineage (NCBI taxonomy): Eukaryota > Metazoa > Arthropoda > Insecta > Hymenoptera > Ichneumonidae > Venturia > Venturia canescens. Next base: position 2,551,315 of record NC_057426.1, read on the forward strand.
TGAACGACGAGAAACGGACGCAACATCGGCGAGCAGTTTTGTCCAAGAGTCGAGTCCGTCACAAAGAGAACAATCGCTCGGCCCGATTTCTTTTTCCTAAATGCGACCGCCGACGATTCGAATAATTGATGGTTTCTCCCGTTCGCCTCGTTTTATTTTATTAATTTATACGTTAGAGTGAATTAGAAAACAAAATAATAAAAAAAAAAACGTTTTCGCCGGGGTAGATTTATAGTACGGAAAGTTATTGGGGCTCTCGTCGAGCAGGGGGTGGCGCACTCGACGTTTCAACGGTTATGTATATATATCTATGGCGCTAATTATCCTTATCGCAAATTCATGGTTCTACCGTTGACTGACATGAATATTATTGTGTATTTCTATATCTCACTTGTACGACGTCTTAATGCGCACGCCGAGCATCGAAAACCAAGAAAAACAATAACAACAATTGAATAAAAGAAAAGAATCTTTAAAATCGATGGATGCGGAGATTTTGGAAAAATTCGTCATAACTTTCCTTCGCGGTGTACCGTGACGAGTGCTGCAACGATTTTGTAGCGCCGGTTCGCTCCCGGACTCCGAGAGACCCGGGCGACTTCTCCGTTCGGCGCGCCCCCGTTCGATGGGCAAATGTCATTCTCGTTGATGTCTTCGGGAGGCTGGATCGTATTGAAAAAGTGACTGGGAGAACTTGAATTTTAGAAATGTCATCCTCTGCGCGGCGTCCGAACGACGCTGATGTAATTTTTCATGAAATTTTCGTAAATAAATAATAAAACTATGTCGGCGAGGAGTCGGAGGCACACGACACTCGGCCGTAATCGCGGGGAGGGCTTGTAAATTGTAACAACAATGGATCATCTATCTGAAAATGTAACATACCTAAATAAGGTTAATAAACGAATGGATTGGTTTTCATGATTTATTGAAAAACGAAAAGACACTGGAATTTAATTGAGCGGTTAACGCGACGGCTGAAGTTCGGAGGACGGTTAGAGCGGGCGCCGGTAGCGCCACGGCGATCGGCCAATTTAGGAAACACTTCGAATGCGACAATATTTTTTGAAGGCGACTGTACAGTGGCGGCAGCAGTAGCATCCATGGGAGGGTTGGTGCGCAGGGCCGAGTGTCGATCTCTCTGTCTAACACGGACGACATTGATCGAGCCTTGCGCGCACCGATGATTTTAATGCTCCTGCTGCCCCATTCTTAGCCCGATCCCCGAAAAAGAGAAAAAAGTGCGAATAGAACGCGCACACCGCTCACCGTAAATGTCGCGATTGAAAATTCGCGATTAATACGAAATCGAAGGACGACTCGCGGTCCTTTTACGAGTGGTAGTCGAACCATGCGCGCTCGCGTAGTTTATTAGTAATGATTTGAACTTTTGATCAATCCTTTGGACAATAATAACTAAAGTAACGATTAATTCATGAAGTTTCTTTGCACAAGTGCCTCTAAAACGCTTAGACTAGAAATATTAACGCCGGAGGGAAGAGGAGCCGCCGAGAGTCCTCGCCAATCAACGCTGCGCTACGTCAAACTCAATCATTCGCTCGCTTTCCCGATAACTCGAGTGTGAACCCTGACACCCTGAAAAACAAAAAGCTTTCTTCCACCCGCACGGTGAGTCTAATCGCATTCATTGTTCCCTCTTCGACAAGTAAATTTTCCTCGATTCCATATTTTTTTTTTTATAACGAACAGTTTCAATGTGTCTCGATTAATAATCGGATCGCCAGCTGAGCTTTTATAACGAGGGTAGAAGAATCTATATGGGGGAATATAAAAGCAGAAATTGCAACGGGGCGATCCATCGTCTACCGGTGCTAGTTGAATTTGCATAATCGATTAATTCTCATGATAATGCAATTTGATTCATGCGAGGATGGGTTGCGACGAGAAAATTGAATTTCTCGACACGAAGCGATTCGCTCGGGCTCGAAAACGAACATTTTCGTATCGGCTTTCTTTCACAATTGAAATTGGAAAAATGCGAGCACGGCTGAATCATCGATCGGTTATTATTCGTTGGTCAGCTTATCTTCGTGCATTTCTTCAAGTTCACGTTCTCCGAGGCTCGGGGTGGGGGGGGGGGGGGGGGGATTCCTTTCGAGGGATGAAAAGTCTCAATTTTCTGCTTATTTTTCTTCGCTCGTGAACCTCCTCGGGGGAGTTAGGAAAATTCGAAATGGCGAATTTTCGTGGATTCACCATTCCCTCGTTGGGTGGATCTTTGAGCGTCGCTTGGGAAACGATAAAGGCTAAATGGCCGGAGAATAGCCCGTGCATGGAACTGATCCGAGGCCCCGCTCCTGGGTACGGTCATCAAGCGCAGGGCCAGCGCGCCGACGGCGGAGGCGATTTTCAAGCTTTCGGCGAAAATGGCGACAACACCGAAATGCGAACGATGAACGGGGAAGAGGATTTCGGGCCTCGGAACAACGCCACCGTCGCCGAAGATTCGTTCAGCTACCAAAGGAACGGGTGAGAATCACTCGGGCTCTCGCGATCCCGCATGTCATTGTAAATATTCACCGGGAGCGGTCGCTCACGGGAAATTTCGTAACCGGCTTTCAGGGACAAAGTAAGAACGGGGAGCGTGAGCAGCGGTGGATTCAGCGAGTACGACGAAGGCGGCGGCGGCGGCGAGTTCGGCGGTCCCGGTGTCAAGATAAACGAATGGCAAGCAGCTTGGAACGTGACCAACGCTATCCAGGTAGACGACAAATCGTAACGAAGAAAATAAGCGGGCGATCGAGGGGAGGGGGAAAAAGTGACGAAACCGAACGGTCGTTTGTCCACAGGGAATGTTCATCGTTTCGCTGCCGTTCGCGGTACTGCGCGGAGGTTATTGGGCGATAGCGGCAATGATAGGGGTCGCTCACATCTGTTGTTACACCGGAAAGATCCTGGTCGAGTGTCTGTACGAGCTGGACACGGTGACGGGTCAAAGAGTCCGAGTGCGAGACTCGTACGTGGCTATCGCGAAAGAATGTTTCGGCCCGCGGTGGGGAGCGCGAGCGGTAAACATAGCACAAATAATAGAATTATTGATGACGTGTATATTGTACGTGGTGGTGTGCGGTGATCTTATGATCGGAACCTTTCCCGAGGGTGCGATAGACACCCGGAGCTGGATGATGCTGATCGGTATATTTTTGATACCCCTCGGCTTTTTGAAGTCGCTGCACCACGTCTCGGTATTGAGCTTTTGGTGCACGATGGCCCACTTGTTTATAAACGCGATAATACTCGGCTATTGCATCCTCGAGATCGGGGACTGGGGTTGGTCCAAGGTCAAGTGGACCATTGACATGGAAGCATTTCCGATTTCCCTCGGAGTCATTGTCTTCAGTTACACATCACAAATATTCCTGCCAACATTGGAGGGGAATCTGATCGATCGATCGAAATTTGACTGGATGTTGAACTGGAGCCATATTGCTGCAGCCGCTTTCAAATCACTGTTCGGCTGGATGTGCTTTTTGACCTTTCAGAGCGACACCCAACAGGTCATAACGAATAACCTCAACTCGCCGAGCTTCAAGGGCCTCGTTAATTTTTGCCTCGTTGTCAAAGCCATGCTCTCGTATCCGCTTCCGTATTACGCCGCGTGCGAACTACTCGAGAGAGCCTTCTTTCGCGGACCACCCAAAACCGTATTCCCGACCATTTGGACCGTCGACCGCGAACTCAAGGTTTGGGGCCTCGCTTGGCGAGTCGGGGTTATCACCTTCACCATTCTCATGGCCATCTTCATTCCTCACTTCAGTATTCTCATGGGCTTCATCGGCTCCTTCACCGGCACCATGCTCTCCTTCATTTGGCCGTGTTATTTCCACCTCAAACTCAAAAGGAACTCCATGGAATGGTCCGAAGTCGCTTACGATTGTTTCGTCATCGGACTTGGCGTTCTTTTTGGCGTTATCGGGGTCTACGACTCTGGCAAAGCTCTCATCAAGGCTTTCCAAATTGGTTTACCTTTTTAAATTTAAGTTCCTTTCTCCGTGGGGAACCGCGAACTCGCCCTTCCAACGAGAGCCGCGCCCTTCATTTTTCTTTCTACTTCATTTATCATCCCCGGTTACTTTCATATCTCTAGGCATATCAAAACGTTACGAACGAACGTCCCGTTGTTGTAACGGACGTGCGCGGCCTACCGAGTTTATCATCATTCGTTGCGGCACAAACTTTTGACCGAGCTCGCAACGTTTGATCATCCCTCTGCGATCGAAACATTCGTTTCCACACGCTAACCTCACTAAATACCGAGCCGCGCTACGGTCACACGAAACAATGAGGAGAAAAAGTTGATTGTTAGGTGCAAAGTATACGCTGGATAAGAAAAATTCTGTTTTTCGGGCGCCATGGAGGGTGCCGTGATTGTGACGATAATCGATGTCTTCCAAATGAATCAAAGATATATAAATATTGCAGAAACTAGAGAAAAAGAAGCTCACGGAATCTACACGAAGCAACGGTGAGACCCCGACAAATATTAAAGCGCGTTATACACGGGGGAACATGGGCCGAATGAACACACTTTTCGTTTCGCATCGAGTCAAATTCGGGGCAAAATCAACGCGAGACAAAACTGAAATTCCGGGAAAATCAGCTTCGAAAACAACCGATTCGCGAAGTTCGAGAACTTCCTCGACTTTAACGACTTTAACCCTTCGCCTTCGATAGTCGCGCTACCTCGCCAACGCTCGTTAGTCGCGGTCGCGGGACGAACTCTCTCACAGCCAATTCCTATGTCACGCTCCCCTCCAACCGCGCCGAATACTGCCGAACACCACACTGGACAGCGGCCGAATCGACCCGAACCATGCGTACTCACCAACCGTCAACCGATTTTAGTGGCGCAGCGACACTACGCGGCGGTACGGAAAAAAATATTTTTTTTACAGAAAAAAAATGTTTTTTTTTTCATAATTTTTTGACCACCATTCTAAAGTATATCGATTGTTTGACAAGTAGAAAAAAAATTTAGCATATTCTCCCATTTTTCAGATAGTTCCCTATACCATGAAAAAAGTGTGAAAGTCTCATGACGCGACTATCGCGAAGGGTTAAACAAAGTTGAAAGCCCTCGTGTGCTGATTGGTGAATTTTATTGAAAATCTTGAACGTTCACTCTGCTCCGTGTTCCCCTGCATAAATTATTATTGTTGCTTAGGTAACCACTGAATTTTATAAATGTATTACACGAAAGAAAAATGATTTTTATGTAGTCGCGATAACTATACGAGACAATATTAAATCAATGAGACGACGCCCGCGGAACCGTCATGCCGAAAACTCCTCATTTTTTCTTCGCCGCTGAAACTTGGTTCCAGAATAATTGAGTTTTCGCTTCACATCGCCGATCCTGGATACCAGCGATCCGCTATTTTTTCTTCTCTTTTTTCGAAAATTTTTATCATTCTAGAATTTTCGTCGTTCAGTTTTGGCGACTTGCTCGATGGAAAAAAAGTGAGAAAATATGAAAAAACCAAAGTTCAACTATCGTCTTTGGTGCAAAACAAATGATGCAAGGGAAATAGAAAAGGTGATGCGGAAAAGAACGAGGGAGCGTACAGCGCGGGCATGACGGATGACGGTGAAAATTTCCGCAAGAGAGAACGATGCGATATTTTTAAGTAATTCAAACAAACGATCCAACGTCTTCCATGACTTTCCTCCCGGGGGGGAAAGAACTGCTGTAGGATTGAGATAATATATGAGAGAAAAAGGAGATTGATATGAGCGAGAGTAAAAGAATTGAAATGATACAAAATATCTAACGTGAAGCCGGAAGGACTTTGCTCTCGTCGCGTTCACCATTTACATTCGAACGGTTCGATCCAATTTGATGGAAACGCATAAAAACCTGGATATTTCGAAGAGATAAAAACGAAGCACGAGCGGCTGACGCGGCACTTTATATCGCCGTAAAACCGAACCAAAGTCCTTCGCTCGACAGGTTCGGGCACCTAAAACTTGTATCATTTGAATGATCACTGTTCAAACGTACATAAAAGTGCACTTGTTGAGAAAATATAAATGATTTCATCATGAGAATGTACAAGTTCAAATAATCATCGCGATCGCATGCGCGCGATGAAAACTCGAGCGCGAATAAATACCAAAATTCCAATATCAAGTCGCGACGACACGAACCGCAACACAAAAATATATAATGATGAAAAATTTGAGAAACAAACAAAAGATTTAAAAAAACAAAACAAACTCGTTTATAAATATGTGAGAATTATCTTCGTGATGAAACCTTCATAGTCTTCCAATAAAAAATGTCTTCCAGAACGACGAAATATTATATATCTATTAATATATTAATATTTAAATATATATAAATATATATATCACATACAATGACGTCCAATTGGAAGGAGTTATCGAAATACCGGTTCAAGCCGATCGGTGTCGCTCGCAATTGGACGTGTATTATGTATATAAACACACAACACGAATATACACAAAAGCGTATACAAGGGGCGAAAGAAATAAAAAGAGTCTTCCACGCGCTCGTTTTGGGCGATAACTTCCGAGAACTATTTCGTTCGAATGATGCGCTCTTCCAATTTCGGATCACAACATCAAATATATCCGTATTAATCGAACACGGAACATCGCTTTTTTCCTTTCGTAGCATATCAGAGGCGGAAGTGAGGTTCCTCGCTCGTGATTGTGCCGAAATTCAGAAGAGATTTACTCGAGAATAAATATCAACGATTGAAATGTGAAAATTTCACGGATATTCGGCGACACGAGTCGCGGTAGCCAGAAATTTATTCTTAAGAAACAACAATAGTTATTCTTCAAAACATATACACTCGACCTCTAAAAACGTAAGGGCGACCCGACCGCGGCCACATCGCACTTATAAATATAGTATATTGCGCAAATTGCCTAAAAGTGCGTACTGCGCAGGAGGCGTTCCTCTTGACAATGCCGTGAGGGCCCGAGCGCTTCCCCCACTACCATCCATGTCGACCGATATTCGGCCCATAGTGGGGGAACTTGCGCTTTTAGCGGTGTAGTGTATATACAAAATATATATAAAAAGCTGTAAATGTATGTTAAGAAAACTTGGAGCTTAGAAATCGAGCGATTTATTTTCCCAAGAATTCATTTTTCTTGGTTTCGAATGGTGCAGTTTATAGGTTTATGGGGAAACTTTGATGCCGTAATTGTTTGATTTCGTTGAGTTTGAAATGAAAGTGTGAACTCATCGATTCTGTTCGTTCCTCGTAAATTGTGAATTTCTCGGTTTTTCAAAGTCTAAAGTGAAAATATTCAGAATTCTTTAGGGAGTGGATTAATGGGAGAAAAAAACGCTCGGTCAAGCGTCAATGTAAAATTTGCTGTGTAATCGATTTGTGTACGTTATAAGGAGAAATGAGAGCTGCGCGTCCGACATAAAGGATGAAATCGTTGAAAGGATTTTAGCTCGATCGAAGTTTACGCGTTTGAGCGACGTGTTTTTTTATTTTATTTTTTTTCTCGAAAATTTTCGAGCGGTTAAATAACGTATGAGTAGGTAAAGTGTTTGAGTTTCGTTGGTAATTAGTCGAAATAAAACGTTCGTCAAAATATGATTGTTTATTCGAGTCGCTTGAAAAATCGATTTCGTCGAATGTTGTATACCGTTGACAATAAATAACGTAGATCCGCGTTGTCCAAGGAGCCGCGGATGCGACTCGAGGCCAATTACGCACGCAACACGCATACCTACTAACAAATGCGTGTGCGATGAAAATTAAGAAAAATCATTACAAATACGGGCTTCGATTGTAATGCGAGAAACAAACAATAATACATTCGTGAAATTTGTCATGGTCTTGTTTCTTTGATCCTCCTCGTTTCATAAATCTTCGAGATCGAGACTACGAGTCTAAACGTACAAAGAGAAAATTTACTTTCACCGGGCAAAAGTACAACTTTTTGTTCGGAAGAAAAAAACTACTTTTTTCTATCTGTCATGCTCCAAATGTTAGTGTTCGATGAATCAGATTAATCAGGAACTCCCGATTGCCTGAGGCTCAGTCTTTATTCCGTGGTTGCACGATGAAACTTTCGGTAAATTGACTCATTGAGATCGAATTATTCTCGTCGATCGATTTTCTCATTCTATTTATTTTATTTTTCAAAAAGTTTTAGCGATCGTTGCAAAATATTATTTATACATCGAGAAAAAAATGTTCTTCAATTATTCAGTAGAGTTCAAGTGAAAGTACTTTTTTCACGAAACATGAAAATTATTGAAATGTTTATTAATTAATTTTATTCGACAGAGTTCTATATTTTGGTGGATCGTGAGTATCCTTTTTGCAGTCAGTATAATTGAAGGGAGGCCAAATCGTCGTTATGAGGACGACACCGATTTGAGTTCACCAAAATATGGTAAGGGAATCAAAATTTCACGATAAATTACGAATTTTTAATATAATCGTTCAATAACGTTATTCAAGCGTGCTGTGGGATCAATAGTTTTTCAGATTGGTGCGAAAAAAAATGTCGCCACCAGCATTTCGTTTTTCCTTTATTCTACACCGTGCTTGAAAATTTGTTTCATTTTTCAGATGATGTTTCAGTTGAGCGTGTAAGTATAAAGGTCTATCGCGGCGCTAATCGAAAAGAAAAGGGAAAAATTTACGTCCCTTGGGGTGTTTGGATAAGGCAGCCAAGCGGTCAGCGAATTAATTAAGTCAAAACGGTTTCACAAACTGTCATTATTTTTCAACAAATACTTCTCGTTCGTCGAATGGTTCATGTTTAATCCTCGAAGTGAAGTTTCACTATTTTTTGCCTATGTGTAAATAAATGGATGAATAATTTTGATTCGCCTTGCGTATTTTTAATTATGTACCTACCCACTCGTATTGTTTTTGAATTTTTTAATTTTGAATTCGATACGCCCTTATATAAGCACGCGTCAATCTCTTCTTAACTGTTACCTTACCGACCCCCCACTTTTATACTGTTAGAGCAGCTGATGGATTACTTCATACTTCAATTTTGGTATACGCACGTGCATCCGGTGCCGACAAGAAAACTTGCGTTCTGTTTTCCTTCCAAATACTCACGAAAAAGTGTTAACGTTAAAACCATTTATCGTGATTGCAATGGCTTTCAAAATAAGCCTATTCGACTTCGTTGAGTAAAACACGACAATGAATAATCGTCATGTTATTATCTAAAATGCGGACTTAACCTACCTACTTATTTCTTCTACCTACTTAGTTCTGAATGAATCTTTAGTAGGCAAATCTATGGTCGAACTGTCACATTAATTCAAGTAATCATACCGAATTATATTATTGGAAAGCATATAATAAATATCTGTTTGATTGAATAATACAAAAAACATCATGTCGACCTCAAGAGAGGAAGATGAAGTAATAAATATGAAAAGTGAGCCTGAGCAAGATGATTCGGACAACTGCAAATACTGCCTAGAGCTATGTGATCCTTGTGAAAAACCAGCAATCCGCTGTATGGGATTGTGCTCAAAAAAAATTCATGTCAAGTGTTTGAGACGGGGTGGAGTGCCGAGTCCTCTAAGTGGAGATGTTTTTTTCAACCTAACGTGCGAAGAATGCAGCCCTTTGGGTGAAGCTTTGACCAGAGACAAACTTTCTTGGTTCGGAGTTCTTGTTCTCACTCTTTATAACTTGAGAGAAAAATCTAGTGGAATTAGCAAAAGAGGATATTTTCATTGGAAATCCGATATTAGCACTTTTGTTGAACGTAATTGGGAACATTTGTTCCAGAAAGGCATGTAAGTATGAGCTCTAATGAAAATCCAATTATCAAATATTATTACAATTTGACAATTTTGTAAGCAATTTTTGAACATAATCGTACAAATTGTTAGTATCACAATCTTTTTCAGGGGTTACAAGTAATTCAATTAAGGAGTAATTTTTAAAAACTTATTCAGTTCTTTTCTTAAGAGTACAATTTTTGGTATCCTCTGATTTTTGGATCACTCTATCTACTTTTCTGTTTCTTTTTTTATTCACAGAAAAAGAAAAAAAAACTGGGTTGGCACAATATCAGGCACCCTCTCGCACTTCAGCGGAGTTTTTTTCAAGTCAGGAACAACGGAACTGAATGAATCAGGATGGTGGCGGTTGTGTGACACTGATCCACCAGAAGTTTTGATAGAAAGGAGTGCGTGATTTTCTCCAATTTCAAATTGAATACCCAGATTAAAATACTTTCATTTTTTCACTCTACTAAATTCCTCGGTGACTCAATGTGTTTTTTGTAGATCTCAAAATCGTTTTAGACCGCAAGAGACATTCTCTCAGCCAGCCAAAAAATTGTCGCAGACAATACAGCAGTCCAACACCCTCAGAGTCCAGTATTTCTTTCGGAGAAGATAGCAACTGCGCTACAGACAATGCCAGGACCCTGGCGCCTTCAATGTACTCGAGAGCATACGTACAGCCAACTGAAATTCTTTCAGACTTTTTACTTGCCGATGAAGACATCCCTGGTGAGGAAAATTCATTCATTTGGTAATTGCTCTGAAACGAAGTTGCTGACACAAGCAAAATTTATGAAAAGTTTATATCCACGGGCCCACCAACATTGAAAACTTTAAAGTCCCGTTTGTATTCACCCGATTTAGACATGTTAGACATCGAGGACCAATTGGATATGAACAACCATCATGAATCGTTATCGATTGCGGAAATGATACAGGATGCGCAAAACCAGAATGATCAAAGTTGCGACAGCGGCGGAACGACGTTTTCCCATACTCTGAACAATCTTGTACCTGAATGGATGAACAACATGCTAAACGAATCGTCCAGTGTCGTCGGTGACGAAATCAAAGAGTTTCAGGAACGTGAAGAGAAAGGGCAGTGCGACAATGAGGATAGTTGCGACAGTTCGAGCTCTGTAAAGGAAATACCATCGTCGTTATTCACTATCAACCCGAGAAGAGAGTGGCCGTGGAAAAGAAAGCCCGTAGCAGGTTCGTCGGATAAAACAATTCAGTCAAATTCTCAAGCACGGAATTTTCATTTTAAATAATCATCGCAACGTCAACTCTTATGTTTAGCGGAAAAAAAGCCGAGAATGAGTCACCACGAAGAGTCGTATCTGCTTCAAAGCATCAATAAATCGGATTTAGATTTATTCACACCAGCGAATCGGCGGATTTACCGAAAGCTAGCAGTTCGAAAATTGAAGCGAGAATATAGTTTGCCCATCTTCGACATCGACCGTTTTGGTGTGAATTCAAAGTCTGACGAAAAATTCAGCAAATACGGGAATCGAGTGCTGGATCGATTTTCGTGCGACAATATCAACGGATTTTTCGAACAACGTTTGGCCGGACATCACGAGCCCACTGCCGTTCACAGCCCTTATACGAACAGGCTTCTAAAACCATTCATCAGGAGAGACGCAATTTGTACTCCTCTTTGGCTCAGAATTACTGACGAGCTTTGCGCGAAGGCGAACAGAAAAAATCTCGAATGGAAACCAAAACCACGGAGTACGATTGATTATTGCTATGTACGACCGCACCACATTCCTGCTGTCAATAGTTTATGCAGTCAATTCTTTTGGCCAGGAATCGATTGTGAGCTTTATTTACAAATCATATATTTTTTTGTCATAACAAAACTATTTTTCTGATGAAATTCTTCCGTTTATTGCAGTAACCGAATGTCTTCAATATCCGGACTTCAGTTGTGTAGTTTTGTACAAAAAGCTGGTGATTGGATTCGCAGTTTTAGTACCGGACGTCGGTTGCAACGAAGCTTACATTTCGTTTTTCGTGACCCGTCCAGAATGGCGTAAATCTGGAATCGGAACGTTCATGCTGTACCATTTGATACAAACTTGCATGGGCAAAGACGTTACTCTGCATGTTTCAGCTACAAATTCAGCCCTCATACTGTATCAAAAATTTGGCTTCAAAATCGAGGAATTTATTCAAGACTTTTATGATAAATACATGCCACCTGGTCCACGGGAATGCAGACACGCGCTATTTCTGAGACTGAACCGATAATTCGACATGCCTACCTTAAAAGTTCACAATTCAGAGAAGGTAAATTCCTCACCTGAAAAATGATTTGTACAAAATGTCCTGGTTCGTAAAAAATAATTTATATCGAGTAGTGAGTTCCACAATCGATTTTCAGTTGATGGTGTAATATATATTTTGTAAACATTGAGTGATTTATATTTTAAAAAAACATAGTTTTTGAATAAGGCGACGCTCGCGTGCTGTTTTGGAATTTTCAAAATTCCTCTTACGTTAATGACAGAATTACAAATAACAGACTTTTTGGATCTCTCAACGTTATCACTTTTACTTGTAATAATTTGTTTAAAAATAAATTTTATATTTTGCTATGAAAATCGATTTAAAAGAATCGATCGTGTAAGTTATTCGAGACATCGATATAGTCGCCGCCCACCTGAAAACCTAACCTCTCATAAGAAACCCCTTCTCCCTGCATGTTGAGAGTTTATCGCGACTCTCAACAGTGTACAGTGTAACGTCAGAAAGCGATAAATTGAGCCCGAAAACAAAAACTATGATGGGACGATAAAAAATTATCACAAGTGAAAAAAAAGCAAGACTGGACGAAAAAATGAACGTCGTAACCGCTCTCAAGTTTTACATTACCCGAATGACCGAAGAAAGTGGTCCGGGAATGAAAGTACTGCTAATGGACAAACAAACGGTTGGATTTTTTTTACTGCTTCCTCTTGTCAAAATGTCTGAATGGTAATTACTGATAACGAATCACTTAATTCTTCCTCCCTTTTTTCAGACGAGCATAATAAGCATAGTTTACAGTCAATCAGAAATCCTTATGAAGGAAGTTTATCTCTTTGAAAAAATTGATGCAGCTGTACGCGGCGAAGGTTCCAGACATTTAAAATGTATAGTATTTATAAGGCCTACCAAGGAAAATGTTGCTCTACTTTGCAACGAGCTTAGATCACCCAAATATGGAGTGTATTATATATGTGAGTACAGCTTTAAACAATATCGAAAACATTTTGAAAAGATGTTCAATTACTTCAAATACTATTTCAAAATTTTCATTATTGTTTAATTATTTGAATCGTTTCATTTTGCCATAGTTTCTGAATTTGCATAATTTTTTATTCAGATTTCAGTAACATAATAGCTAAAGCAGACATCAAGTTACTAGCTGACAGTGACGAACAAGAAGTTGTCAGAGAAGTTCACGAGTATTATGCTGATTATTTAGCCATAAATCCTCACCTGTTCTCTCTTGGAATAACAGGATGCGCAGACGGTAATAAATGCACAAATTCTTAAAATTTATTCAAAACAGTTTCCTGTTTCATAGAAATTTTTTGACTCAACTTTTACCGTTTCATTGAAATTAGGTTTGTCCTGGAATCCCACACACTTGCACAGAACTTGCCAGGGTATTATATCGGTACTGTTATCACTGAAAAAATGTCCTTACATAAGATACCAAAATAGTTCGAAAATGGCCAAAAGATTAGCGGAAACGATACGCGAAGTATTGACCAAAGAATCGAATTCCTTCAAATTTCGTCAAGAAACAGATCCGATTTTGATAATCCTCGACAGGCGAGACGATCCCGTGACGCCGTTGCTCAATCAATGGACTTATCAAGCAATGGTTCACGAGCTTTTGACCATTAATAATAATCGGGTAGATCTCTCGCACGTTAAAGGCATTTCGAAGGAACTTAGAGAAGTCGTACTGAGTGCTGAGCACGATGAATTTTATGCCACAGTAAGTTCGTTATTTTTTTCTTCAATTTTCATAACAGAATATTTCATTTTCCTTTTTTTCTGTTAAAATAACAGTAAATAATTATTCGTCAACAGAATTTGTACCTGAATTTCGGTGAAATCGGACAAACGATCAAAGAACTGATGGAAGACTTCCAAAAGAAGGCGAAAAAGCACCAAAAAGTTGAAAGCATAGCAGACATGAAGAATTTCGTTGAGACGTATCCACGTTTTAAAAAAATGTCCGGTACAGTTTCGAAGCACGTAACCGTGGTCGGCGAGCTTTCAAATCTCGTCGGAAATCACAATTTACTCGAAGTTTCGGAAACTGAACAAGAGCTCAGTTGTCAAAATGATCACTCGAATCAACTACAAAAAATAAAGAGACTCATCGCCAATCCCAAAGTCCGTGACATCGATGCTACGAGATTAGTTATGCTTTACGCTCTGCATTACGAAAAACATTCCAATAATGACATTACCGGACTTCTAGAAATGTTGAAAAAACGTGAAATTTCTGAGAAGTATACGAAGGTACAGAAGCACATGGAATTTCGGTTCATTTTTTCACATTTATAATTTTAGTTTTTAATTGGATTGCTCATTTTTTCAAATTGCTCATTTTATACTCAAGTATGATTAATCCACAGCTGATTTACGGTGTATTGGAATACAGTGGTGTTAATAACCGACAAATGAACTTGTTCGACCGTGAAGCAGTTGCCAAGATAACGAAAAAGTTGTTCAAAGGTCTTAGTGGAGTCGACAATATTTACACGCAACACACACCAATACTAGCTGAAACTGTTGAAGATCTGTTGAAAGGAAAATTGAATACTCAAACATTCCCATATCTTGGCAATATGATCATGAACAAAAGGTAAAGATTCGTGTTTAAGGAAGTTTCCAATGTATAAGTCCAAGAAGTAGAAGGGATCGTCTATTGATTTTTTTTTCTTATCGATTTTGATTCGTAGGTTTTCTTGTAAGCTTCTCGGTAGCCAAATCAGAGTAGCTGACCGAAATTCAATTCTACGTTGTCTCATACGTGTGTAAAAATTTCAGAATCTCACAGATTTCGAGAGTTTATAAATATTTAAGGTTACAAGAAAACCGAACGAAAAATATCGATTTTCGATATCTTCCGGAGATAAATATTCAATTTAAAACGAACTGATGATTTTATTCATTTTACAGACCACAAGATGTGATAGTATTCATGGTCGGTGGTACAACTTACGAGGAGAGTCTTGCGGTGTACAATTTAAATAAACTAAATCCTGGCACGAAAATAATTCTCGGTGGCACAACGATTCACAATTTTCAGAGTTTTGCGGAAGAAATAGCTGCCGGTACAAATGGTATTGTTTCGAGATACAAGCATCGGCATAACAGTTAAAACCAGCAAGACGAGCGATAACCGACCGACGAAAATAAAAACGCAAGGTTCTTTTTTGGCTTGTAACGAAAATATTTATTGATACCTGGTGTTATATTTCTACTGATGTATTATAATATGTAGGTATATTTATTTGCGCTGTTGTACGATGACAAATTAAAGGCAACGTGAGGTTTGTCGTATGTTTTTTGTTTGTTTTTCGTTTGAATGAACCACCAATGAAAAACGAAGGATGATTTTTGCGCTGTTCGTATTAATTTTGGTATTTTTCTTCACGAACTTTAACGTGGTCCTTTTTTTTTGTAATATTTCGTGCTACTCATCCTCGTCTGGTTCAACGAACAAATAATCCTCTGAATGGTCCATTGTTTCATCATCCCCTAATGATACCTTTAACAAAAGTTGTGAATTTTTCTTTTCTCATATCCATTAAGTAACATTCTGCAGAAACAGTATATTCATTCGTTTTTTTCCTCACTTGAAGGAACATTTTGTTATTTTTCTTTTTAGGGTTTGAAAAACTCTACCCATTGAAATTCCAATTTTTCACATTTGAATGCAAGCTATCAAGAGTCCACAACGTTCTGAAGTTGTGCTCGAAACTCATGGGCTTGTCATCGACGCGCTTGAAGAATTTCATTCGATATGGCATCTGGAATGGATCACCAGAATTTCATAAGAATTTTTAGTGATCCTTAAACATTTTTTTCAACAAAATCGATTATCCAGTGATCCATTTTTTTCGAATTCAATCGCCAGAGAGGAAAGGGATTTCGGTTAGTTTGCAGGATATGCGTGAAATTTTGCTTCTCAAAACCGGTAAACGTCTTTCCATGGTTTCCACAATTTGATACTCACCCCTTTATCATCACCCAATGATTCTAACGAACTTTCTGCGTTTTAATGAATACATTACCACCTATAAAAAAACTATCGTTTTAATTCGCCTCCGTGAAATCAAATACTTTTTATGTTCACAATTTTCCCACACAATTGCTCAGAATAAAGCACATTTAACAGATCAAAATCTATTCAGTAGTTGAAACATTTTTTTTTAAATCGTTAGAAATGGACTGTTTTGATTTCTGCAGACTCTGATTTCACGAATAGTGGAACGAAAAAAATGTCTTTTTACATAAACTCATTGAATCGGTACCATCTTCTTGAAGTGAGGATTAGAAAAGTTGTTTTTTCAACGGCATTAAAGTTGCAGTCATTAGAATGCAACTAAGCTTTAACATTTTTCTTTAAAATTTCTTTACTCATCGATAACAGAAGAATAGAAGAGATTTCCGAAAATCTCAATAATTTTCAACGTTTTTTAAATGTCTTTCGTTTCTAAAAACTATGTACATTTTTTCACGTATCAGATTTAACAACCGTTAAGTTCCGCAACATTGTTCGACACATTCTTTGGTATTTCAAGGATTTCGTCACTGCGTCAATATATTTGAAACATTCGTTTGTTTGTTCTTTCCTTCGATGAATTTTCATTCAGTTACCTTAATAATTCCGTGGGATATCGCATATCCACTCATTGCAACAAAAGCGAACACTCCGGCGAGAAATTGGTTTCTTCTTTTGTTTGGGAATTCCGTGTCGTTGTTTTCTTTAATTTTTTTCTGATCTTCTTCAGCTTTCATTCTTTCGTATGACTGATACTCGCTCTCGAAGAATCTTTGTGATATTCTCGAAATCAATTTGACTAGATTCGTGCAAGCCTTGAGATGATTCTGGAGAGCTGGATTGGGCAGCGGTGCTTTGAGCAGTGGAGCCAAATATCCATAAACCAACGCGTCAAACGAAGTAGGCCGTGAACCAAAAAAGAAATCTGATTCCCCCAATCTCACTGACAAAAGCGTGATGCACTTTTGAGCTTCAGAATAAACCTGAAATCCATTTTACACGTGCAAAAATTGAAAATCCATTCACTTCATTTGAACTTAAATTGTCTGTAGAAAAAATCGTAATTTCATAAAATCAAATTTAATGTGCAAACAATTTTAACTGACCTTAGTTTCTATGGCACTGGTGGAATCCTCCATGGGAAATAGTGACTCCATCAAATTGTGTGCAGCTTTTTCGTATCTGGCAGGATACCAGAAATTGAATGGAAACGGTACCGCTTTGGCGTACCACGGTCTAATCAGTTCATTGAAATTTTTCTGGTCTATCCACCTGTCGATAAAAATCATTTTAGTAATAAAATAAACACAAGTACAATCTACTCTCATGTAGAGATGAAGTTTATAGTTAGTATATAATTGAAACACAAAATTTTTACTAATTTCTACTGTTCAAACGTGCATGTGGAATCCAGAGAAATCATATATTTTTAAACTCTTGCAAGATAGCAAGGAATGGATATTGAAATTCCAAAAAATTTGTGGTGCATTCCTAAGTGATTCTTCTCATTTCTAAGTGTTTTTCAAAGAAAATTTTAAAAAATACAATAATTTCTCATAAATCTGTACCAAATAAATTGGAGCGCCGGATATAATTTTTCATGGAGCATGTAATCGTAAGCCATTATTTCGGCACATTGTTTCTGGGTCAAATTGTATTCCAGACTATTGCCTTTTTCGCGGAAAAATTCGATGCATTTTTGTATAGAATCGAGAACGATGCCGGAGGAACGGAGTACTGGTAAGCTGCCATTTGGTGTTTTGAATGGGTCGGATGTAGGGTTTTCCCTCAAATTAATGCCGCAGAATCTTGCGTAAGCCTAGTTAAAAAAAAATACAATTATCATTGAGAGAAATGAAATGTGTTCGACTTCAGATTCTTTGCTATCTCATCTTCATAACCTCATTCACACTCACCAAAACCCAAAGACAATTAGTGTCAATCGATGGCAATCCCCAATCGCCTTTCCAAGTGTCTAATCGACAAATCTCCTCTGTACTCATCCTCATACAATTGTCACACTTTTTATTTTTGTACAAAAAAAAAATAAAATGTCGAATCTGTTTATTCGGAGACACGTGATGACATTTATTAAAAAAATTGCCTTTCCAGCAGCTACGACAGTTGAATAATAATCGTTGAACAATCTCTATTTTTCACTTTGTGTAACAAATGCAAGCAAATAACATTATTTACGAATAGGCGCTATTCCCGGTAATATCGAATTCATTTGGAATTGATTAAATTTTCATTCATAAAACGATCAAGACCGAACTCCAAATTCGTATCTATATATATATATATATATATATATATATGTGAAGTGTGTTATATATAGGCATAATGATGCTAACTTGGAGGAGTGGTACGCGTGTGTGCGAATTAGCGGTCGAGAACGCAGTGATGAAGGAAAATTTCTGTGGTGAAACATATATTTTGTCACAATGCACATATTAGAATTCTCCTTGGAATAAATATTTACACCGGATTTAGTTTTATTTGTTCGTGTAATTGAGTCGGGACTGAACCGCGCATTTTTTAAACTTAAAAACAAAACGTATATGTGATTGATTTTTGTTATAAATTAGTCAACTTTCCACAGTCGGCTCAGTTATAATTGAATATCAGTTAACCTGAACATGTTTTTCTACGAATGATTTATTCCTTATTAAATACGACTTTGCGGACAATTTTTATCGAAAAGTTTGTTATTTGTTTTTGTTAACGGGATCGATTAGTGCTCGTAAAAATGCCTGATATATTTTCGCCTTTTGTTTATTGGGCCCAGACTGAGAAGGACGTTACTCTGAGGGTTGATTTGACAGACGTTAAGGTGGGAAAATACTTTTTCATATTTAAAAAATTATTTTATCAATTGATAAAACTATTGTTTATTCTTCACGTGATATTCACAGGATCCCGAAGTAAACTTGGAGCCTTCCCAGTTGAAATTTATTGCTCACGGTCAGGGTGCGAGAGGGCCCAATCAATATGGGTTTGCTCTCAGTTTTTTCACATCCGTCAATGTTAAAGTAAATTTGTTTTAAACAATTAATTATTGTTAAGAACTTCTTGTTCGTAGACTGTAAGATTTTTATCATTCTTAGGAGAGCAGCTACAAAATTATGGATCGTCAAGTAGATTTTGTCCTGAGGAAACGAGTTTGTGGATGGTGGCCACGTTTGACAGTAACACCTGCAAAACCAGCTTGGTTAAAAATTGATTTTGACAGATGGAAGAGTGAAGATATGGATGACGAGGAAGAAAAACGAGATATTCGTCAAGATTATCCAGATATGTATGACAAACTTCACAAAGAGGAGTTTGGCTACAGGAAAGGTGAGATAAACCTTTCATAATTGTTATTTTGCATGAATTTTAACTTTTTCGAACAAGCAAGTTCTACCTAAGATAATGAAAATTTGTTGATCCATCAAAAGTTTATAAAAATATGATGTTCCAAAGATAATAAAAATTTTTTTGTCTAGAAGATTTCAAAAAAGTGTATCTGGTGCTCTATAATCTGTGCCAATTTGTTGGATTCCTTTACGTCCTTGCTGTCATGTGTATCAAATATTCTCGTGAAGGGCCAGGTGTGTTATACGCATTTTTCAAGTGAACAATGCTCTAGATGAAACGAATTTTATGCAAAAAATGGGATTTGATGAGAAGTAATAGTGTTTTTTGTTTTCATAGATTCGATCAACGAGACATATACGAATGTAGGGAGCGCAATGAAATTTATTCAGTTACTACAATTTATGGAAGTGATGCATCCGTTGTTCGGTTACACAAAGGGAAACGCATTCATCGCTCTTCTTCAAATTGGAGGTCGAAATTTCATACTATTTTGTATGATCGAAGCAGAGCCAAGAATGCAAACGAAGCCTGTGATATTTTATGTGTTTTTGGTGTGGAGCTTGATCGAAATAGTTCGTTATCCGTACTACATAACGCAATTATTGAACGTTGACATAGCTCCTTTAACGTGGCTGAGATACACGATTTGGATGCCTCTTTATCCATTCGGTTTTCTCTGCGAGGGCATAATAGTACTTCGGAACATACCATATTTTGAAGAAACAGATAAATTCACTGTTTCTTTACCAAACGCGTGGAATTTTGCGTTTCATTTTCCAACTTTCATGAGACTCTATTTGCTATTACTCTCCATACCTGGGATGTACACGATGATGTCGCACATGAGTCAAACGAGAAAGAAAAAACTCGGTCGTTCCAATATTGAGAGGAAATATGCTTGATTCAATAATAATCCTTTAAAGTATGGTATAAAATGGGATTATAATATCAAAGACTTATAAAAAATGATTACTGAAAGTTCAATGGAATGTCGAGCGCAATAATTTTTCTTTGGGTCATAAAAAAAATCCAATTTGCTCCATTCAATTGCATTTTAATGTAGACTTGTGTGTGTGCGTGTTTTTTTAAAGCGAATCAAAAACAGTGAGTACTTGAAACAGTTTGCTGTTCCATTCCAACGGTGGGTGACATTGAAAAATCAGAATTTTGGTGCGTTGGGCTGTAGGGGAAATTTAGAGGATAATGGGGTGATGAATGATCTTCGGGGGCAGAAAGTGTGAACGAATAAAAGCAGCGATCGGTAGGATAAAAATAGTGTCGAAAAAGTAAGAAAGGAAAATGGAATGACTGCGACTTACAAGAATTCTGCAAATTTTTTTATTTCCAATGATTTCGAAGTTTGCATCGTGAAAAAATAAGAAAATCGATTTGTCAAGTTTCTTCATTCTTCCTTATTGCCGACTATTTTGGCTGGCTGTTGAATTTTTCCTAAAAAAAAAGTGAAGAAATTCGATTTTACGCACTTTTCATCTGCACTGAAATTTTTGGGTAACGATGAAAAAAAAAAAATACTTCAGTTGAATTCCAGTGTCGCAAACTTCGTCGAAGTTTTTAATCGTATAATCGCCAGCAAGTACTTCAATTTTAGAAAAATAATATGACTTTGAAAGTCTCTAAGAAAAATCGCCACATAATTATAAATTGTACAGCTTCGTCTCGTGTATTGAGAACTTATTTTCCATTGATCTTGTTACGGATCAGAAATAACGTAAAACCCAAATAACAATCATTGTACAGCGCATGTTTTATGTAGCCAAAGAACAAAAACTGGAGATTCGTAAACAAAAAACAATGTGACCTTCGAAAACTGTACGTGTTCTGTTAATCGTGAAAATGTGTAAACTCTTGTCCATTGTATTTTTACTGAGCTTCGTAAAGTAGAATTATTGGCTTTTACAAAATTTATATGTTTTGTATTTTACGTTCTATCGTATGGATGACCGTTTTCAAATAGATTTTTTTCCAACTTGAAGTTGAGTGAATAAAAAATTATGATATACCCAGTTATTCTGTCATTTTTTTCTTTTCATTGAAATAAAAGCTATTTAAAAAACCGCAGATAAAAAATCAGTCAAAATAAAATTTAAATTGCACTGGTAAGGAAACGAGGAATAAAAAAAGCATGTGAACTGTAAATAAAAGATGGGAATGCAGTTGAAAATAACGCTCACAATACACTTTCTCGGTATCAATAATGTATTGATTTATGTTGTCTATAAACACGGAGGCATACTGCGCGCCAACCTGGCCGACTTTTTCCCTGACCCGGCTACCAATTGGATTCATTTTTTCGTATGATTGGGTTGAGATTATAAGGTGCTCTGAATTATAAATTTTTTTTTCATGCAGCTCTTGTTGGAGGATAAAAATCGAAAAGAACGCAAAATTTCGAGAAATTCCAAAAAATCCATGATTATGAAATTCGCAAACCACTCGCTTTCGGCTGAAACTTTTCAAAATGGACGAGCAAATTTGTTTTTTTCGTATCGAAATATTCAAATGACCCTAAAACGATAAACTAGCATCGTCTATAAAAATTTTATAAAAATTCAGAGTTCCGAGAGCTTTCTACTCCCGCTCAAATCGTAATGAAAAAATTGTTCCGATCGGCAGAGATCAGGAAAAACGTCCGCCTGGTTGGCACGGAATGCCCCACATATTTTCAGAACACTATCCTCATTGCTTTTTCAAGGTCACTGCACTTTTCCGCGCTCGGCTCCGCGCGTCGCTGCAAGCTATAAAACAAAACCGTGCCCTGCCTCACTCGTTCACTATATTCGCTCATTTTCCTTGTAGATTTTTCAGAAAGAACAAACTCTATCGTTAGTTGTTTTTGCCGATATTTTTGTTCTCTTTGTGACTCATACGGCACTCTCATCTTTGGGGTTATCGAACATAACCACAAATAAAAAATTGAAACATCAAATCAGAATGCCGCATTTGCACTATAGCTGCGTTTAAGATTTCAACATCAAAACTATGCATGTTGGTTAGTACCGTGTTAAATCGCGTCGCAAACAAGGAAAATTGTTATCAACTAAGATTATTTCCTGGTTTCCAGAGGTTAAATTTTGAGACACCGATAATCAATGAATTTCAAATGAATAAAAATCTATCACTTCTGATATATGGCGCAAGCATAAGGTTTTTGTGTTATTTATTTCGATATCATCAAGATTGAAACCCTTCAAATTTCTAAAAATTGTTTCCCCCATTCAATGTTCGTTGCGTGAGTCGGTGCATGGCTCCAGCGATTAGTATAAACCAAATAATTTTTACCTCGACTGCGAGACCATCGAACTTGGAAGACCAACGACACATCGATTGTTTTTTTGATGTTACGATTTGACAAAAGATGAATGACAATTTAAGCAAAAATATATTATTGCCAGTAGCAGGGATGTGACATTCAAAAAAGTGAGATGGAACGAAAGGAAAAAAGGGAAGGATACGTGAAATATATTGAATTGAATAAAAACCACAGCACAATTTTAGCGGGTGAAAAAGATGATTGCGAGCAGCTGAAAATCGATTTGTTTTAACAGAAGCAAATGTGTAACGGTTCAATTTTTATTTTAAAAACGAATCATTCTATCGCCAAACTATCTGAATATTTGTACAAAAGCAAATAAAAAATCCCATCATGAAAATAAAAACTAAAAATTCGTCGCTGCAGTTGCAACGAGTTGGCTCTGTACGGATAATCGCTCTCAATCAACGCAGACGTCGATGACCGATTATGCTCGTTCACATTCTTCGCTTTCTCGGCGGCGTCGTCGCAACTCGTCATGTCTGTGCCTACTGTTGCTGCGACAGCGTCGGCAAATCCAAAAAGTGCTGTCTTGACCGAGAAAAGAATTCTGAATCCAGGTCTCGATCCCTCGTACAATTCGTCGACTTGCACATAAGCGCACTTGAAAATATGATACTGGTGGGGTCGGTTAGAACCCTCTCCTCTATGTAGACAATGTCGACTATCCAATATACTTCGCGATTTCGCCCCCCTTCGAGCCACCGTCGCACCTCGCATTCCGCTTCGAACCAATCCGTCGTGATAGACTGATAACCACGGTTCCGATTGACGCGCGGGCTCTGCGGCGAAAGATTGAACCATTCCGGGGGTCCCGAAAACTGAGCCCCTACCCCCTACGAGATGCCCGCGTTCGTCACCGGGCGCTCTAATTCCCTGGTAGTGTCTCTCGATATCCCACGTTGGAAAATTGACTCGATCGTTGCGTCTGATGTGACGGGGAAGTATGTGCGCTTCGATACGTGTTATTCGCTCTCGATTACCAACTCCGTAACTCGTAACGACTCTTCGAATAGGCATGTTGCGATCGTTGAAGTGTAAATCCCGGGCGGATGCCCCAGCGGCTAGGGCCATCAACGCAACAATCAAAAACGCATGCATCTCGAGTGAGGTTAATCAAGAATGGAGGTCGAGAGATAGCAATTCGCCGCACAAGTGCGGTTCCAATGCTCTTGTTTTTTGGTTATAGAAAATTGAAAATTTCTACGACCGCCGCGTTCGAATGGGAGGCCACTTTATAACGAGCTGCCGAACGGACCATCCTGTCATTGCAAATTTATAGTGTTTCTTTTATCTTTTTGCTCTTGTTCGATTACTCAATAACATTTCTACTGCGTATTTTTCTTCAACGCAGTCGAGCTTTCGAAAAAAGTAAACTATACAGCGCTCTCGGTTCATCGAGAAAAGCTGTTTTCCATCAAATGTTTAAACGTCTCGATGAAAAATTGGATCTGTTTTTCGTTTATATCAATTTATTGCAACTGATCACGAGTTTGAAAACTTGAGATTCGTAAACGAACGACGATGAAAATGTGTATTAACGAGAGTTAATCTTGAAATGCGATAATCTTAAAGAAAATCGTAGAAAATATTGACCAGAAGAATTCTCTGTCATTTTGAAAAATGGCTGTTGAATTTTTTTTCTCTCATTTTTTGATTGGGGATAAGCAAACCGCACTTGGCTGCGATTGAGAAATAGCGAAATTATCGAGAAAATATTATCGAGGCAGAAAGAAGGACTTCACTTCAGTGAAACACGCGCTTGTACTCTTTAGTATAATAGATGGCGATAGATGGATTTTTACAAACAAGATTAGACCATTCGAAGACCCATCAAATATGCTGAATGAAAAAGCGAAGAATAAAACAAAAATCCCGCACATGTACAGACCCATATTTTCCAATACTTATACACACTCTGTTTGTTTTTGGAATGACTTTCATTATTGTTGTCAGTTCGAAAGCGCTGCACCTCCACGCGCTCTGCTGGCGGCGTCACGAAATCAAAACAAACCGTGCCCTGTCTCACTTGCTTTTGTTGTTTATTCGTTCTCCCCGGCTTTTCTGTTTCAATTCGGTTCTCTGCTTTCGTGCCTTCTTTCGTATTTTCGCAGTGCGTGATAATTTTTTTCTCCTTCGCTAGCAGGTTATCAAGCATAGCTGGGATATTGTGATAAATCGAAAACGATGTCGGCGTCGCACTTTGCAATTTTTCGCCATCATAACCCTCCATCGATCAGTTCCGCGTTCGATTCAATCGTAAACAGGAAAAGTTATTACAAACTACGATTTTCCTCGTTATAATCAATCAATTTAGCCCCCGAGATAAGAGACAGCAGATTATTATACATGGCAAATGGCAATTAGATAACTCTAGTTTTTTCATTAGTACTGACAAGATCTCGGTAAAACCATCTCTTTGTCATGCAACAGCTGTATTGACTACGCGACATAAATTTCTTCATTTTTCGAATAACAACTTATTCACATCTCTATTCTGAAGAGTAATAAGATTTTATTGAGTTATCAAGTGACTGCAAATAGATAAGATGCCGGCTATAAGTTGATTATAAGACCAGAAAGTCGAAGCTTGGAGTCAACATTCGAAGAGAGTTTGTCCGAGGGATCGCCGTGCGAGGCCGTTGCGGAGCGGGCATCAGCGTAGAGGGTTTCGCATTCGTGCCAGTGTTTCGTAGCACGGAAAACAAACTGTTGAGAGAATCGACTTGCGTAGCGCACAGTTGATCGTACGTAGTGAGAATATTTAAGCGGAAAATAAAATACAAAAGACTTGATTAATTACTCCCGTCGATTTCAAAATGCGAGTGATGTTTTCCGTTGTTGCGTTGATGGCGTTAACCGCCGGGGCGAGCGCACGGCGATTGACCTTCAACGACCCCAACATGCCGATTCACCTCGTTGATACGAGTTACGGACAAGGTAACCGCGAGCGTATTGATCATCTGGAAGCGAGAATACACAGCCATCACGTCACCACTGGACAACGAGTCAACTTCCCAACGTCCGGTCCACTGGAGACTTATTACCAGGGAATCCGGGCGCCCGGAGACGAACGCGGACATTTAGTAGCGTCCCAGTTCTCCGGGCCACCGGAGTGGTTCAATCTTTCGCCGCAAAACGCACGAGTGAATCGAAACCTCGGATACCAATCAATCACGACGGATTGGTACGGAGCCGAGTGTGAAGCGCGACAATGGCTCCAGGGAGGCCCTAATCGCATCGTCTATTGGACAGTCGACATGACCTACGTGGCCGATTCGAATCGGCCGGATACGTACCATCTCAGAGTGCGTTTCGGAGGACCTGGAGGCATGGACGGCCGAGCGATCGACACCTGGATCCGAAACCCGTTCGAGCGGGAGGACAGCACTTTCTGGATTTGCCGACAGTGTCGCAGCAATCGACACGAACACGATGAACTGCGTCGTCGCGGATTGATCGAAGGAGGCTGCTCGCGAAGCTAGCGACGGCTCTGCAAGAGTCTGATTTTTTGTATCGCTTTCGGCGTTGACTCATCCGGCATATTTTCATATTGTTCATTTATACACGGACCCGTTTCTAAATAAATATCTACACGATTTTAAAATGAATTTATCATTGTTCGTAAACCCGTTCCAAAAGATGTCACCATATTTTCCAACAATCGTAGATTCTTCTGTGATTGATTATTTGCATAATTTCTCCTCAACCCAGCATCGATGCATAAACAAAATTATAAGAGTCATTCTTTTACCACGGTTATTTAATTAAGCACGTCCGAGAAATTGGACAGAAATTGTTGAGCTTGGGATAAACACATTTGTGAATAGAATTTCTGCAAATTCGTGAATTTAACAGCGAGATTGGGCCATGGATCGATTGACGGCTTCGAAGTTGTCGTATTTATTAGGCCTCCAGGCCCAATTTTTGAAAAGCAGTTATTCAATTGTTTTGCAACGTTTAATTCGAAAAATGAAATAATTTGATATCAGCCGTGAGTACACGAAGTAAAAATGTAGCAAGCTGCTCTTCAACAATGATTTTTCCCATTTACAGTTAGTTCAACACCCCACCAAATATCTTGTGTAGTTATGATTGAGTCATGTTCACATTTTAGTCCTTATCCTCACACTTTAGTCATTGGGTATGAATTTATGAATCGCACATGCATAGACCCATATTTTCCAATACTTACGCACTCTGTTGTTTTTTCGAACGACTTTCATTGTGCCAGTTCGAAAGCGCTGCACCTCCACGCGCTCTGCTGGCGGCGTCACGAGTCACGAAGTCAAAACAAATCGTGCCTTGTCTCACTCGCTTTTGTTCGTCCGTTCGCCTACTTTTCTGCTGTAATTCGGTTTCTCTGTTTCCGTGCCTTCTTTCGTATTTTCGCAGTGCGTGATAATTTTTTTCTCCTTCGCTAGCAGGTTATCGAGCATAACTGTGATATCGTGATAAATCGAAAACGATGTCGGCGTCGCACTTAGCAATTTTTCGCCATCATATAACCCTCCATCGATCAGTTCCGCGTTCGATTCAATCGTAAACAGGAAAAATTATTACAAACTACGATTTTCCACGTTATAATCAATCAATTTAGCCCTCAACATACGAGACAGCAGATTATCCACAGCAAGTGGCAATCATACATAACTTTAGTTTCCATTAGCACTGTCAAGACTCGGTAAAACCGTCACTTCGTCACGTTCATTAAACCGCCGCAGCAACAGCTGTATTCGCTGCGCGACACAAGTTTCTTCATTTTTTGAATAACAATTTATTTACATCTCTTTTCCGAAGAGTAATGGGCCGTCGTTAAGTTACCGAGTGACTCTAAATAGCTATATCGCAGGCTATAAATTCATTACAAGACCATAAAGTCGAAGTTTGCGGATTCAACATTCGAAGAGAATTTGTTAAAGGGATCGTTGTGCGAGGCAGTTGCAGAGCAGGCATCAGCGCAGAGTATTTTGCATTCGTCGTGCCAGTGTTTCGTAGCAAGAAAAACAAACTGTCGAGACGATCGACTTACTTAGTGCACAGTGAGAATTAAGCGGAGAACAAAATCCCGAAAATTTCAAAATGCGGGTCATGTTTTCTATTGTTGCGTTGATCGCGTTAGCCACCGGGGCGAGCGCCCTGCGATGGATGTTTTACGACCCTAATATACCGATTCACCTGATTGATACGAGTTTCGGGCAAAGCAACAACGAGCGTATTGACCATCTGGAAGCGAGAATACGCAGCCATCACTTGACCACTAGACAACGAATAAACTTTCCAAGATCCGGTTCACTGGAGACTTATTACCAGGGAATCCGGGCGCCCGGAGACGAACGCGGACATTTAGTAGCGTCCCAGTTCTCCGGACCAGCGGAATGGTACAATCTTTCACCGCAAAACGCACGAGTGAATCGAAACCGCGGATACCAATCCATCACGACGGATTGGTACGGAGCCGAGTGTGAAGCGCGACGATGGCTCCAGGGGGGCCCTAACCGCACCGTCTGGTGGACAGTCGACATGACCTACGTGGCCGATTCGAACCGGCCGGATACGTACCATCTCAGCGTGCGTTTCGAAGGCCCTAGAGGCATCGACGGCGGAGCGATCGACACCTGGATACGAAACCCTTTCGAGCGGGAGGACAGCACTTTCTGGATTTGCCGACAGTGTCGCAGCAATCGACACGAACACGATGAACTGCGTCGTCGGCAATTGATCGAAGAAGGCTGCTCGCGAAGCTAGTCCCCGGCTCTGCAAGAGTCCGGTTTTTATTGTGACGCTTTCGGTGTTGACTCATCCGGCATTTTTTATTCATATTTCTTATTTATTCACGGACCCGTTTCCAAATAAATATCTACACTATTATCAAATATTTTTCACATTCGTTCGTACACGGAGAGACTTTTATAGCAAAAATTACCATGTTTTTATAGTAACGTCGGACCATATCGATATTATAATAATAATCGTTACAGAGTGTGTCAAATAATGCAAAAGTTTGGGGAATCATTACCACAGTCCATAATAAATAACGCGCTGTACTATTGGATTATGGAAGCAGGTTTTGAAATGAATGGCACAAAGTTTAAGCAGAGCAATTATATATTTTATTCAATGAACTTTACTCTAAGAGATCTATCGATAAACTGAGCGTTGCAGTGGTCGAAAAAGTGACTCTGACTCTAACGACAAAGGGCCTCGTGTCGACCTCTTTCTTTATCTGTATATTCGTTATATAAACAAACTTCTAGGACTGCGAGCACGCTCTCATGTGTATTGTTTAATATCAAGTTTTATTACTATGCTGATGGATTATTTTTGCTCATATTCCAATATGTACTATATCAAAAATGGAATACCGAGCGAATGTTTATCAAAAACATAGTAAATAATGAAATGATTTGATGAAAATTTGGGAGATAACATAGCAGTCGTTTCTCTGTGCTATACGAAAAATGACATAGTTTCGTATTTTCCTTTTTACCGCACTGAATTTTGTTCAATAACATAGCAAAATTGATGCGCCCATCAATTATGTAAGGCGTTGCGTTTCAACTCACCAAAGACACGAGTGACATTCAGATATCGATAGATCGTTCGATGTAAGAATGTCACAGACTTCAATTTTGCCTGTCGTACATGGTAAAATTTGGGAGAACTGCTTTCGGCATCAAAAATGACGCTGAAGTTTGCAACGTTGGAGTCCAACGAAATGATCGAAAAACCCTCCAATAATTTCAGTAATTCTCTAATTTCGTTCTCTCCCGAATTGCTAATTCGTAGTTTTTCAACCTGTATCAATACTTGGCGAAATAAAAACTTTAAAATTGCTTTTTCTCCTAACGTACCATTTTTAAATATTTTATAATATTCTTTTCATAAAGTTCAGACTTTTTTTTACAAAGGAACAGTGCTATTTTATTTTGAGATTCTTAAAAAATAAACTATAAAACAATTAAGTTGGAAGATACGTCATGAATTGCAGCGATACTTGGTGAAATCAAAAATTGGTCAATTACAAATGTTTTTTCGTTCATTTCGTTGAACCGCAACGTTGCAAACTTCAGCGTTGTAACAAGTTCATAAGTCAGGTATCGCAACATGGTTTTTGCCCAAGCCGGGAATTCCCAAAAACCATTAAATGTAAATCCCAAGAGTGATTTCTTCAAAACGCTTAATCATCGATCACTCCTCAGATCTAATGCATCCTCGTATAGTCCCGATGCTGCAGTGATCGAGAATCTTGTCACGTGTCACAGTGACAACAGTCCGCCAGTAATTCAGAGTCGAGGAAACTATGACGATAAATTGTTGCAAGGGGGACACTTTGTACCTCGTTTTTTCCTTGAAACGTAACCAGGTCCTAGAAAAATGCTCAGTAAGATTTTCAGCGATTGCCTGATAGACGAATTACCCTAAAGACGATCGGATCGTTATTGCGCAATTATGAAATAAGTGCAGGAAGATAATACGTTTGTTATTATCATGGAAATATGATGATGTCGGAGGTTATCGGGATACGCGGCGAGAGTGCGTTCCGTACTTATATAAGCTCGCATACAAACTGGAAGCGTTAGAACAGATCCGTGGGTCGGCGTGAATTTAGTGTGTGTCTTGAACTTGTAAAAGGTCACCAAAGACGTCCCCTTGTCGCGATCAGCTTCGATCCGCTGGATTCAAGATGAATATAATTTTTTTGATCGTCGCCTTGACGGCGTTGGCCGGTGGAACGAGCGGACGGCGTTTGACCTTCAGCGACCCGAACATGCCGATCCGTGTGGTCGAAACGAGCTTTGGATCCGGAAATCGCGAGCGCATTAATCGCCTCGAAGCGGTCATCCTCTCCCGACACCTGACCACCGGGCAGCGAGTCAACTTCCCAACATCCGGTCCCCTGGAGACCTACTACCAGGGAATCCGGGCGCCCGGAGACGAACGCGGACATTTAGTAGCGTCCCAGTTCTCCGGGCCACCGGAGTGGTTCAATCTTTCGCCGCAAAACGCCCGAGTGAATCGAAACCTCGGATACCAATCGATCACGACGGATTGGTACGGAGCCGAGTGCGAGGCTCGACGATGGCTCCAGGGGGGCCGCAATCGCGAGGTTTACTGGATCGTCGAAATGACCTACGTCGACGCTTCCAATCGACCTGATCGGTATCACCTCGTTGCGCGGTTTACAGAGACTCACCGTATCGTACGATCCATCGACACCTGGATACGAAACCCTTTTCTTCACGAAGACAGCACTTTCTGGATTTGCCGACAGTGCCGCAGCAATAATCACAGGCACGACGAACTTCGCCGCCGCCGAGAAAGCGGACAATGCTCACGAGGATAACGAACGTCTCAACAGATCGAGATCACTCCCCCAAGATACTTGGGTGGCGACTCAACCGGCATGTTTCATAAATTTTACCACACCAAGCGGTTTTCATACGTATTTTCTAATATTTTATAGTATTTTTTGTAAAATAAGTGTAGTTACGATAAAACGATAGAAATATTGTCTTGGAATAAACTTGTGAAACGTTGAGGAGTTTCGGTACAGAAGTCTAAATATTAAGAAATTGATGAAATTTGGTGATAATGTTCTTCAACATCAAGTGCGAAAACACACATTTTTTCAAAATTTTATTCTACCTAGTTATCGAGTAATTACGCATTAAAGCAGATTTCTTATGCCCGGAATGTATACCTATATAAACGCTATGCTTATACACGTGAACTTTAGTGATCGATTACTTGATAACTGTGTAGAAGAAAAATCTTAGAAAATTTGTATTGTCAAATTTAGCACTAAAGAATATGTTCACCAAATTTTATAAAATTCTGAACTTTTTGAAATTTTTTGTTTTTAGCATGCTTTAGCATGGCAACATTGTATCGCCTGTACCGAAACTCCTTAAGGAGGGTGGCTAGGGACGATACAATGTTGCCATGCTAAACCATGTAAAATACATTAAAAATTTCAAAATGATAAGAATTTAATAAAATTTGGTGAACATATTCTTTAGAGTTAAATTTGACAATACAAATTTTTTAAGATTTTTCTTCTGTACAGTTATCGAGTAATTGATCAATAAAGTTCACGTGTATAAGCATACCGTTTCCATATATATAGGTATACATTCCGGGCATAAGAAATCTGCTTTAATGCGTAATTACTCGATAACTAAGCAGAAGAAAATTTTGAAAAAAATTGTGTCTTCGCACTTGATGTTGAAGAACATTATCACCAAATTTGATGAATTTCTTATCAATTTGACGAACGTAGCCACCCTCCTTAAGCATTCAATTCTTTTTTAATCAATTTCAAAACTTCTTTGTGACGTTAACCACCGATCATCCTGCTCGCCTGTAATCAGGTACAAGCTCTCAGATTTTTTCTATTCATGCTAGTTTTTATCTGTTACATTCCCACCATTTTTAATACAGTCGATTTGGGAAGGAAAATGTTTTTAGACGTGGGAGAAGCTGGGACGAAACGAGGTAGTTTCAAGTTGCGGGATTTTTTTCTTTTCGTTCTAGCAATTGATATTTTTTGAAGAAAAGCATGAAAAAATGAATTTTTTTGAAAATTTCTAAAAGGGAATAAGAAATTGATATTCACATTTACCCGACGCGTATTTTTTTCTTCTGATTTAGGCTGCTGTTCAACGAGTGTGAGATTCCTCGGTGGTCTGTCCTGATCCTTGATATTTCGGGGAAACTGAAGCTTCTGACAGCCTCTTTGACGAAGGGAGCTCATGTTTATCTCCAAATATCCACCGAGAATAAAATAACCCTGACAGTTCTTTGAACCCTCCAATTTTGCCAATAAGTCTACTCCTAAAAAACAAGGCAATAATAATAGATTTTTTGGCATACAATTAATATAAGAATTATAATAAATAAAATAAAATAAAATAAAATAAAAATATAATTGATAAAAGAATTATATACAATTAAATATAAGAATTTCGGTCGCATATTTGTATTTGAATTATTAGTCACTCTTTCCGGCCCCGGCCTGAACGGTTAGGGAAACGGTAGCGCAACTAATGAATAATTGTACATTCAGGTGGTCGCATTGCGTAATACGTCTGGCTAGTAAACACCGAGCGCTGGTGCCACGTTTCCTCATTTGCTTCATTAAACATTATTGTTTTATCTGATAACTGGTGCCAGGAAACGATCTATTTATACATTCAAATTCAAAATATTCCAATATTGCGTGATACTTTTTTGCACCGTGGTCAAACGACCCTTCAACGATAAATGCATATTCTCGAAAATGTCTTGTTACTTTTCGTACTATCTAGCATTATTTTGAATAACACATTATGCTAATTTAATACCCTGTAAGAGTGTCCACAGTCGTTATAACTTTTTAACATATAAACTCTTTTGTTTGCAAACCGTTGTCTCATTTCGAATTCTGAAAGTTTCAGCTTATTTGTCGATGTCAAACATCTCCAAAGATGTAATTGATTGTACACGCAGTCGTGAAAAGCATCGAAGTATTG
This sequence comes from Venturia canescens, assembly GCF_019457755.1. Classification (NCBI taxonomy): domain Eukaryota; kingdom Metazoa; phylum Arthropoda; class Insecta; order Hymenoptera; family Ichneumonidae; genus Venturia; species Venturia canescens. The sequence continues at coordinate 2,584,611 of NC_057426.1, forward strand.
ATAACCAGTCACAGATGACGATTGCAAAATGCTAAGACGTGTGCTTACTACAAAAGATCGTGTTCCTCCCTGCTGGCCTAATATTCGGGAATGGTTCGTCAGGCTGATCGTTATAGAAGAGTGTAAACAGTAATACACCATCCAGACAAGAGCAACAGCCATTGGGAAAGATCCTGTCAAAATAGTAACGCGACTTGGGGATCTGAAAATTTGCAAAAGCGCAGTATCTTGATGAACATCGAAACGCTTTCGAATACTTGAATAATTATGTAAAGATAGCGCGCAGGTGACGTTATTTTAAGTTTCTATTGTGTCGAGATAAGAAAATAATGTTGAAACGTTAATCTATCGTTCAGCGGCGGAACACTCGCTGCTCCGTCGATCGTTATAAAACGGTCTGCGATTGGCGAGAGCGGTAGAGAAGATTTGCAAGCCTTGGGAGTGTGTTTCTTCGCAAGAGTAACCAACAGCCCGGCGAGTTCGCGTCCGCGCAGTTGATACTCGGTGTCGCAGGACATTGGAAAAAGCACGAAATCGCAGAGTCTCTTGAACCACGATGGTGCCATCAACGTTGCTGATTCTCGGCCTGACGGCGTTGGCCGCTGTCGCGAGTGCACGCCGGTTGACTTTCGACGATAAAAAAATGCCGATCAGCCTCGTCGAGACGAGTTTTGGACAAAACCATGAAGAGCGAATCGAGCATCTCGAAGCGGTCATACTGCCTCGACATTTGACCACCAGGAAGCGAGTCAATTTCCCGACGAAGGGCAAACTGGAAAAATACTACGAAGCCATCCGGGCGCCCGGAGACGAACGCGGACATCTCGTGGGCTCTCAGTTCTCGGGACCACCGAAATGGTACAACCTTTCACCGCAGAACGCACGCGTCAACCGGAACAAGGACTATCAGTCGATCACGACCGACTGGTACAAGTCCGAATGCGAGGCTCGACAATTCCTCCAAATGGGAGGCAAACGCGAAGTCCACTGGAAGGTCGACATGACCTACGTCCGCGACTCCAACCGCCCTGACCAGTACCATCTCCAAGTGGATTTCCTCAACAACGGACGTTCCTCCAAATCGATTGATACCTGGATAAAAAATCCGTTCGAGAAGGAAGACAGCACTTTTTGGATTTGCAGCGGATGTAAATCGAATAACGGACACGAAACGGGATGCAAAAAGGCTTGATCGAAGAGCCTGCACTATCCGAGATCTTTGGGATCGAATTGCAAAAAATTGTTCTCGACTCCACCGCAAAATTGCTTTTCCATCAGTGTTTTCTCTCCCAAACTATGGCGTTGTTGATGCGCTCAGTTACCAAACTGCTTGAAACGCCATGTTTTGGGAAGGACACATTCACGTTAAATTTACAGTATGTATTTACCAATAAAGCTGAAAACATTCAGTTACCTGTATTATCAATTGTTTTTATGTCGACGTTCGCAACGCGATCACGCAGCAGATCCTCATTCCGCCTGCTCATCACACGACCTTTTGCAAGCGCTCACTCCCATTGTCTGCTGCGGAGACAGCCGGGCTCGAGTACTCCCCCCACTTATTCGACTGGAATGCGCCATTGCACGCCTTTCAGAAGGGACTTGATGGTGAAATATTGATGATAATAAAAAAAATCGACCTCTTTTTGATCCATGTGTGCATTGACACTTCGATCAATGACGTTTTTGCACCGACTCTCCCAATCCGGATCGAAGTACGAAGTGACACATCGGATGCTGCAGTGGCACGGGGTGAAAATTTCATGAGTGATGTTTCACGCGTCCGCGTCGAGTTCGCGCGCGGTGCGACTGGACGCGAAGTAACCGAAAATAAATACTTTGTTTTCAAAGTTGCTTTCAAGCAAGACGGTCTTCCCGATCAACCGGTAAGAAAACGCATTTTTCAAGGTATATCATTGAATCAAAACGAACTCGTATGATTATCATCAAAATTTGGTTAATTCACTTATCTGAAAAATATTTTTTTTTTTTTCAATAAACGTCGACGATGATTTCGAGAAGCTTCCCTCTCTCTTCTTTTGAATCTTGAAATTATCGTTTAAATCGAAAATCTGCTTGAATAAGAGAGAAGTTTGTAGAAATATTCAACGTTGAAAGTGATCGTTTTTTTTTGTTCGAATGAAAACAAGCAAAGGATGTTGCCCAAAACGAATTCAAGGTCTGAGTCCAGAAGTTTTATACACACAACTTGGAAATTCTTCGTTCTTATATTGGCGATCCACACTACCGATGGCGGCGCTCGTGTCCCTCAGAAAAATGGCGCTATTGGAGTGCAATTTTGACAGTTGTGCATGATTTAGCATTGGAAACATGGACCAGTCGTATTTAAAACTCCCACAAATTTATGAATACGTACATTTTTGCTGATAACTGCTCCAAAAACCATTTAACGACATTAATATTACGCGACAAGTCGTCTGCTTTGCACTCCAACAGCAGTTCAAGAAAAATCCGCGAGGCGTCGCATGCTTAGTGTGGATCGCCAATAGTACTCGTACATATGATAGCTGCAGGGTTTCATTTTGCCAAACGACGAGTCGGACATAACCTCGATCATTCGAGTCTCGTTCTCAGAAGATTAGCCAAATTTCATGTTAGCTCCGTAGCACTTTACGAAAAGGTACGAGGGTAGTCGTTAATAAAATTCCGAAGTCGTTTCATCCCCACTCCAATCGTTTTCATTATTTTATCAAAAACTTGACGAAGCCAAATACGCTGACATAATAAAAACAGCATCAATACACGGCGATAGATTTCGTTACAAAGCGCTTCGAAATATTGGCAGCCGAAGTGCAAAACTGGCTAGAACTCGGCGCTAGGTGCGTGTTTCTCAACGAAAATGAATGATGAAGAGTAGGACGATTGGAAAAAAATTTGTTCGAAAGTACATTGGGAACAAGCGTGCCGAATGCATTGTGCTGAAAGGAAACGAATTCAAGGAGTTCCATCATGGCGACGTGTGGGTAAACAACTTCATGTTCCGATACGATAACAAAGGGGAAGTCGTTGACCAAGTTTTCGTAAGCTTTGTAATTTTTTTTTTCGGTCTGCAGATTTGTGATCAATTTTCACACTTGTTCATACTATCACTGAAAATTTAAGATTTTCAAGTAAAAAGCAATCGAAATGCTCAGTTTAAGGATAATATATAATGAATAAAACAAACGAGATATTCGTGACTTTTTGTGCAGCTCGATTTCCAAATTTCCGCATAGAGATCGCCGGCAAATGATTTACATTACTTTCTGGCCACGAGTATACCGGACGACCGAAACGATGTTACGTGTATAAATTGCCAAACGAAATCACCGAGCAAAGAGTTTATTCAACTATGGCTGAAAGAACGAGAATTTCTGGCAATACTGTATCCAATTATAGTACTGTCCATCGTTTTTGCTGACAAAGTTCGAAGCTCCTGCACCCCCTACCCGCGACGACGCTGAAGTCTTGCCTGAAGATTTTTGCGATGAAGGCAAAACGATATTAATTCGTTGGCAATACGGCCAATTTTTCAATTCCAGCCCTTAAACTTTATCAAGGGTTCAACGAATAACGGAAACAATTTTTATTTATAGATTTTTTTTTATTTTTTATTTTTTATTCAATTATGTAGATATAGCGTATGAAAACTTGTTTAAAATTAACGATACGATTTTTGGTATCGTGCTCTTGCACCCGGACCACCGAATTTTTTCGGCTCGCACCGTCTCGGGTCCGCAACGAGAAGTGTACGGTCGTATTGTATAAGGATGTCCTTGACTTCCTTTTTACTCGCTTCATCTACGTCTGGAATCCATAAAATTGAAAAAACATTTTTATAAATACTTGGTCTTTATCATTTTTATAATGACTTCAGGATAGATAGCAAAGTTTCTGTTCTACTGCCTTTTTCTCTTATTTTCAATGCTATCTCGATGATTATCGAGCATACTATATTTAGCATACAAATTCCAACGTTTGTTTTTTCTTCAAAGTAAACCAAGATAAGAATAGGAAAATGATTACTTACACTTTTGGTAATACGCAACGAGGGCTTTGGAAATGGCTTGCCGAATGGCATAAATTTGTGCCACGTGACCCCCTCCATTGACTCTTACTCTGATGTCAACACCAGAGAACTTTTCCTACAGACACAAAATCATGGTTAAAAAACATTGTTTATGAGAAATTATTGGTATTATTTGATTCACATTGAATTGCACAGTTGTCAGTATATTGAATGACAAAAAGCTCTGACCAATTGCCATATTTTGTGTAATATAAAAAATTGAGGTTCGTCATAACTATTATACCTTTCCAAGGAGCAGGATGGGTTCCTGCAGTTTATATTGGAGCACCCTGGGTTCCACCAACTCCAGAGGACGTCCATTGACACGGAGAAGTCCATGCCCGCGCTTGCAGTACGCAACTGCAGTGGCACTTTTCTAGTTATAAAGAAATAGAAAAAGAAAACGTCTTAATTTCTGTTGTATTTTGCCCACGATTTATTGGATTTTACTATTCATCAATATTGAGGGAAAAACGAATGGTCGTATTGAATCACAATAATGTATAAATTAATTCTGTTATCAATTTGATTGAAAATTTCTAAAATATTGGAAAAAAAAATTGTTCCCGAAAATATGTTCTGGACTCACGGACAAATAGTTGACTCAGTTAAATGTATGAAGATTCGTAGTTTAGATTTATTTTTAGTTAGGGTTGGTAATTCAATTAACGTATGAATTGTTGTTAAATAATTAATGTGAAAGGAAAATGTGAAAGTGAAACACGGATTTGGCCAAAGTTGTATTTTCAGGTTATGTACGCACGCACACCCGATGTCACTGATTGGAATGTCAATAAAGTAAGATTGAACGAACCTTGCGTCCGAAGACTTGCACCGAATGGTTTGGTTCCTTCTGCTTCGTTACCTGTTAACAATTAGGAAATTTTGTATAGAAAAATGCATCAATTTATCAAATAAAACGTGAAATTGTTGAATACTTACCTTCTGCATTTTGGCGAGCACAGCTTGGAACTTGGAAAGGAAGTCCAGGGGAGTGACACTTAAGGTGCGTTCCACTTATCGCCCGTAACGCCCAGACGACGGCTACTGGGATAGGATATTGGGGCATTTTGGGCGTTTTGGGCGATAAGTGGAACACACCTTTATTGGCACCTCCCGAAACGATTGTGATTGGTCGAAAGTTTCGGGAACTCGGATCCCATTACCAACCACATAAAACATCCGTAAGTGTGCTGTTTTCTTGGCCGCACTGAGCGCCTCGAGCGCTTGACGAAGTTAGACGGTCGCCATGACAAACTATGCATCTCTAGTCCCCTATATATTCCAACTTTTAAAATTTTTCTCAACGCCAATCGTTTGACAATGTTTGTTTGATCATAAGAAAACCGAAGTTGAAAATTCCATGAAAATTAGCTCCACATTTGTAACTGACAAACAACAAAACTCGTATGTAAATTGGGTTTCGCGATATTTATATATAATTTTTATTCTTTTCATCCGAAGAACGTGGCATAGTGCAGTGGTACCGTGCCATACTTGAAATCTAAAAGTTCGGGTTTTCGAGCCTCACGTTAGGCGACCGATGTTTTGATCCAATCTTTTTTACATTTTTTATTTATTCAAATTATATTTGCTGTGCTATTGCTGGCAATACAGCAGCACATGTTCTAATTGTAAAATTTAAAATCTAGTGCTAAATTTTTCTACATGGCGTACGCAATTGATTGTAGCCATCTCTCTCTTAACCGCGCGACAGAAAGAAGATAAAAAAAGGTTATTTTTTTAAAATGATCGTTCTATGTTTTATTTATATCAGTCGATGTGTACATTTGAATTAATAAATAGAATGGATCTTAATAATACAAAACAAGATTATATGTTTTAAAAAATCAAGAGACGTGAAATTAGACCACTCAAACCGCGTGCTTGTCACCCTCGCTTTCGGCTCGGGTAACAATTCTCCCCGCGGTTTGAAGTAGTCTACTTTCCTCCCTATACGATAAAAAATGTCGATCACCGTCGTCGAGACGAGTTTTGGACAAAACCATCGCGAAGCGGTCACACTGCCTCGACATTTGACCACCAAGAAGCGAGTCAATTTCCCGACGAAGAGCAAACTGCAAAAATATTACAAAGCCATCCGAGCGTCCGCGGAGACACGCGAACGCGGGCATCTCGTAGGCTCTCAGTTCTCAGGACGACCGAAATGGTACAATTTTTCACCGCAGAACGCACGCGTCAACCGGAACAAGGACTATCAGTCGATCACGACCGACTGGTACAAGTCGAAAATTCTTCCAAATTGGAAGGCAACGCGAAGTCCACTGGAAAGTCGACATTCGACATGACCTACGTCCGCGACTCCGATCGCCCTGACAAGTACCATCTCCAAGTGAATTTTCTCAACAAAATGGACGTTTCTCCAAATCGATTGATACCTGCATAAAAAATCTGTTGGGGGCACGAAACGGGATGCAAAAAGGCTTGACCGAAGACCCTGCAGCGGGCACAATCCGAGATCTTTGGCAAACACACCAGCTATAATTGCAAAAGTCGTTCTAGGCTCCACCACAAAATTTCTTTTCCATCAATATTTTCTTTTCCAAACTATGGCGTTGTTGGTGCTCCAGTTAACAAACTGCTTGAAACGCCATGTTTTGGGAAGGACACATTCACGTTAAATTTACATTATGTATTTACCAATAAAACTGAAAACATTCAGTTACCCGTATTGTCAATTGTTTATATGTCGACGTTCGCAACGCGATCACGCAGCGATCCTCATTCCGTGCTCGTCCCATATGTCCTTCAACCGTGCTCGGGTACTCCCCCCACTCCGACTGGAATAAGTACGAACAAACATTCGCGAAGAGCGCCGTTGGACGCCCTTTCGAAGGGACTTGATTGTGAAAAATTGACGATGATAAGAAAAATCGACTTGGTTTTCGATCCACGTGTGCGTTGACATTTCAATATAACGTTTTTTTCCCGACCCTCCCAATCCGAAATCTCGTAACTGTGAAACGAAACGAACTTTCCTTAGTTTCGAAAAAAAAATTCGTTTTTCGTCGTAAGAAAATTTCTTGTGGTTCGACAATGTCAGAATATTATGATTCGAATTTTGTTTGAAAAAATATATAACATCGAGACACAGAGATCGCGTAGACAAATATTATTATTCAGAGCAGTTCCATAAACCGAATATTTCGACTTGAACAAGCCTTTTGTTTGGGAGTTTACGAATTTTTTTTTCAACTGTCAATTTCCATCTTATCGAATAAGAATTGCCGAGAAACGGACATCGGTGCAAATGAAGAGTGTGGGTAATAACGGAAAATCAAAATTTTAACGGCGTTCGGCATCGCTAGATTTTAGTAGGGTTCCTTCCTCCGTGCAAGTATCATGTCTCTGAATAACACAAGTGATTACCAGCCTTGGGCGAATCCCGATTTTATCCAAAATATTTTAAAAAGATCCCTGAACGATGAGACCATTAAAGTACGAAGCATCACGTCGGAAGCTGCGGTTCCACCGGGTGAAAATTTCATGAGCAATGTTTTTCGAGTCATCGTCGAGTTGACGCGCGGTCCGCCTGGACGCAAAGTAACCGAAAATAAATACTTTGTTTTCAAAGTTGCTTTAAAACAAGACGGTCTTCCCGATCATCCGGTAAGAAAACGCATTTTTCAAGGTATCATTGACTCAAAACGGACTCGTATGATTATTATCGAAATTTGGTGAATTCACTTTTCTGAAAAATATATATTTTTTCGTTCGATAAACGTCGACGATGATTTCGAGAAGCTTCCCTCTCTCTTCTTTTGAATCTCGAAATTATCGTTAAAATCGAAAATCTTGTATAAGAGAGAAGTTTCTGGCAATGTTCGACGTTGAACGTATTAGTTTTTTTTTTGTTCGAATGAAAACAAAGGATGTCGCCCAAAACGAATTCAAGGCAGAAATCGAAATGATGCGAAGCACTCTGGTGGAAATGCACGAGATTTTAAACGAAAAAGACCATCGCCTGAGTCCAGGAGTTTTATACACACAACTTGGAAACCCTTCATTTTTAATACTCGAAGATATGCTAGCTGCGGGATTTCATGTTGTCAATCGGCAAATTGGGCTTGACCTCAATCATTCGAGACTCGTTATGAGAAAATTAGCCAAATTTCATGCTAGCTCCGTAGCACTGTACGAAAAGGTACGAGGGTAGTCGTTAATAAAATTTCGAAGTCATTTCATCCCCACTTCAATCGTTTTCATTATTTAATCACAATTTTTTATTTCAATTTCACTACACAGGACCCGGATTTCATAAAATTTTATCAAACACTTGACGAAGCCAAACACGCTGACAAAAACACCGTCGATTCGGCGGTACGGTTCGTTACAAAGGGCTTCAAAATATTGGCAGCCGAAATGCTAAAGTGGCCAGAACTCGACGTTAGGTGCGTGTTTCTTACGAAAATAAATGATGAAGAAGAGTAGAACGATTGAAAAAAAATTTGTTTTGATTTTTCAAAACCATGGCTGAAAATAATTTACAATATGACAATAACTAATTCGCTTTGCAGATATTCCGAAAAAATAATCGAATTGTCGAAAGTACATTGGGAAAAGCGTGCCGAATGCCTTGAGCCCAAAGAAAAAGAATTCAACGCGTTCAATCATGGCGACCCGTGGGTGAACAACTTAATGTTCCGATACAACGACGAAGGGGAAGTCGTTGACCAAGTTTTCGTAAGTTTGTGATTTTTTCTTTCGGACTTGAGATTTGTGATTAATTTTCACACTTGTTCATACTATCACTGAAATGATAAGATTCCAAAGATTTTCAAGTAAAAATCAATCAAAATGCCCAGTTTAAGGAGAATATATAAAGAATAAAACAATCGAGATATTCGTGATTTTTTGTGCAGCTCGATTTTCAAATTTCCGCTTGGAGATCGCCGGCCGCTGATTTACATTATTTTCTGACCACGAGTTTAATGGACGACGTGTACTTACATCATTACAACAACCTCATCATTGAGTATTTAAACACACTGACCGAAACGATGTTACGTATAAAATGTAGAACAAACCCACCGACCACAGACGTTATTCAAGTATCGCTGAGAGACCGAGAATTTCTGGCAATACTTTATTCAATTATAGTATTGCCCCTCGTTTTGGATAACAATACAACTGCTCGTACTCTGTCCGATCTTTTTAATCGCATCACAGATGAGGCCAGAGGAATGATGTACAATAACGAACATTATCGTCAAATAATAACAAGACGACTGAAAGATTGGTTTGCTCGAGGATTACTTGACGTTTGAATTGTATCCAGAAATATTGCAAAAGACTGAATTTAAATGTTTTAAATGTGCGCACTTTTAACAAAATTGACAATAGATATTTTTATACAGCATGACAAATCATTTGTACGTTCCAATAATTCTCGTTCTCACTGTCCTTTGTCTACGATACCACCAGGAACTATCAATCTCACGAAAAGAGAAGTCAGGAATGAATATACGTAAACACTTTACGGTTGATTTGCTAATTCTATAAACAGTGGGATTCTCCGTATAACGTTTTTTTAAACTCGCTTGAATCCGTCAAGAACTGAGGAAAAAGGGGGAAAAATTATTCGTTAGGATTCAGCAATATACCTTGCGATCGTTATTCAGAATAGAGATAATTGTAGAGTGAAAAAAAAACAAACATATTTTTTCGACTAATAAGGTTCGTGATTGTATAACGTTGAAAAACATTCTGCGGAACTGATAAGCCTCAAGCGAGCGCGCCAAGGCGGGACGTGTGCTATTGGTGTTATACATATATATCAACTACGTGTTTACATTCGAGTTTTGTATGCGTGACCTACCAGCAGTATACCCGGCGATCCGATATACTTCGTGTGAGTTATGTGATTCTCAGCTCTAAGCGTTGTCGACACAATGAAAAAAAAATATATAAGAAACGATTTCACGTGATTGTGTTTATAAAGGAACATTCATACAACAGTCTTGCTTTTTTATTTGTGCATGCGTACATGGCTTGATTATTTTTATATCGCAAACCGGTTGATTCGTGCGATGAATGTCGTGGATTGCACATCTCAGTAGCTCGACAGCGTACAACGGAATAATCTATAATTAGTATCCTAAAAACATACCTGTACTAATAAACGGACAATTTGTATTCCGAATTGTTTTTGCATCGAGTGTGAATTGTTTGAAAATTCTTGCTTTCAATATGCTCCGGCTTGTGAACAAAACTTTGAGGCTCACGAAGTCGTTTTCCTCGTCGGCGCTGCCGGCTCCGGAAACCAACCCTTCAATTTTATACAGCGGAGTAAGTAATGAAATCACGTCTCATTATTACTTATCAGGCTTTCATTGTACATTATCATCTCAGTTCTCATTTAAAGATTCTCTCTTGAAATTTCCTCAATTACGATTGTTGCAATTATCTATCCAGATTTTAGAACGTTCATCCCAAAATGTAGTTATCAAAAAACAAAAATCTTAATTTTGATTTTAACTAAAAAAAAGATTGCATTCCATATCTATCGACATCAATATCAATCGTTGTAAAATTTGTGAACAAGGCTATGACAAATATGCAAACCAGATATAAAATGAACAAAAATAAAGCATTCATATATTTTTAAATATGGCCAGCAATAGGTAAACATTTATTATGAAAAACGTTTGAGAAGAAATTTATTGTGCCTATTGTTGAGTTTAATGCGTCAAAGGATTAAATATAACATTACTGATATTCTGTTAAGTTGTAATGAACTTTTAATTGGAATAAATAATTTTCTTGTAAAGAAATCATTCTTATTATCATTGGGTTTGATAATAAAGTTCGGTGATAAGTGGGTATGTACTTGTCTCAGAGTCGCTGCGGCGACTCTAGATACCGCTGAGTGATGAACTTATTGATATGCAGTGACTAATGTGATAAATTCATTCTCTTTAACAGATCTTTATAAATAATGAATGGCACAAATCACAGTCAGGAAAAACTTTCGACACATTGAATCCTTCAACAGGAGAAGTTATATCGGAAGTACAGGAAGGTGAAGCTGCAGACATTGATGTCGCTGTTCGTGCAGCCAGGAAAGCTTTCCAATTAGGCTCACCATGGAGAACGATGGATGCTTCACAACGAGGTCTATTGCTCAACCGCTTGGCTGATCTCATGGAAAGAGATCGCACTTACTTAGCTGTAAGTTAATCAATTGACCTTTTAATATGATGTTAAGTAGGTCACAAATGATAACTAAACTTTCTTAAGTTTCTGAAAATTCCACGTTTCTGATACTTCTAAGTCTATGTCAATGAAAATTGAAACCCACAGAGAATCCCAAAAGATAAATTTTTAAAGAAGTAACACAATGAAAATGTTGAATGAAAATTAGAACATTACTGGTTTTCCAGTGAGACAGGCTCAAGCCTAAAAACTCATTTATTTTAAATAGTGACTTCATAGTAATTTTTTTTGCAACGGAACTTTATCGATTGCCTATTAAATATTTAAAAACTGATGGTTATGATAAAATAATACTGGTAATTACTATTTTGCAGTCACTAGAGACATTGGACAATGGAAAACCCTATTCAGTAGCTTATGGTTTTGATGTTCCTGCAAGCATCGGGACTTTAAGGTATTATGCGGGTTGGGCAGACAAAAATCATGGCAAGGTCATTCCAATGGATGGAAGATTTTTTGCATACACGAGACACGAGCCAGTTGGAGTTTGCGGTCAAATAATACCATGGAATTTTCCTATTTTAATGATGGCATGGAAACTGGGGCCCGCTTTGGCAACCGGAAATTGTGTTGTTCTTAAACCAGCCGAACAAACTCCCTTGACAGCACTTTACATTGCACAGTTGACAAAAGAAGCAGGTTTCCCAAGCGGTGTCATAAACATTGTCCCAGGTTTTGGTTCTGCCGGAGCTGCTCTCGTTTCTCATATGGATGTCGACAAAGTCGCTTTCACAGGATCTACCGAAGTCGGTCGGCTCGTCAAACAAGGCGCAGCTATGAGCAATCTCAAACGCACAACTCTCGAACTTGGTGGGAAATCTCCGAACATTATTTTCAAAGATACAGATATTGATCATGCCGTTGAAACTGCACATTTCGGTCTATTTTTTAATATGGTAATTGTCTTTCACAAATTCAAATTAGGACACAATCTTAAAAGAAAACGGATTCGATAATGAATTTCTATTCAGGGACAATGTTGCTGTGCCGGATCTCGCACTTTCGTCGAAGATGACATTTACGACGAGTTCGTAGAGAAAAGCGCAATACGCGCAAAGTCACGAACGGTTGGAAATCCGTTTGACCCGAACATCGAACATGGCCCTCAGGTCGACGAGGATCAATTGAATAGGATTTTGAGTATGGTTGACAGTGGAAAAAAGGAAGGTGCTAAATTAGTAACCGGTGGTACCAGAGTTGGTGACAAGGGCTTTTTTGTCGCACCAACGGTATTCGCCGATGTCAAAGATGATATGAAGATTGCACGAGAGGAGGTGAATTTTATTTTTTTTTCCTTCAATAACGTACTTGTGGCTGCCTTTGTGCTTTTCTCGAGTATCTCAAAACCAAAGTTATCAGATTTTCGTTATCAAAGAGAATCACGCGAAACTGACAAATTCATAAAGTACACTTTTTTGTTCGAAGTAATTGAATGTCATGTAATTTTCCAAGATTTTCGGACCGGTCCAACAAATTCTGAAATTCAGCAAAATCGACGAAGTTATAAAACGAGCGAATGACACCGATTACGGATTAGCTGCGGCGATATTTACGAAGGACATCGATAAGGCGAATCATTTAATTCAGGGGCTTCGAGCTGGCACCGTTTGGTAAGTAATTAAAATCGAGTGAAAAATATATCCACGAAGTGAATAAATGTGGCATTCGTTTCGTTTCAAATTGCAGGGTCAACACTTACAACGTATTGGCGAATCAAGTACCATTCGGTGGTTACAAAATGTCTGGTCACGGGCGTGAACTCGGTGAATATGGTCTCGAGACATACACCGAGGTGAAAAGTGTTATTGTAAAGGTCAACCAAAAAAACAGTTAATCAAATACCATACGCGATAGGAACGGCACAGCCGATACTTCGAGAACTCGTGTCATTAGAAACCAAGATCTTTTGGATTCCTTTACAATGTTTTTTGTACTCAGAAGCACAAATAATATTCATATCGATAAAATAGGATCTTAGTTGAGAAATTAGCCAGATGAAAACGTTACTAATTTATGAAAGGCTGTAAACACTGGTGCTCGGGAAAAATTAAAAAGTAAAACTTAAATAAAAGACTGTCAGTGAAGGACAATATCCGTACGATATCAATATTGCATATATCTCGCGTATGAAAATGAGATTAGGGATGACAATTTATACAGTTTATCTCGGGGAAAAAAGATAGAAAAATCAACGAAAACATACCTAACAGTGATTAAAAAAATATTTTACACAACATTATTATTTTATAACGAAATTGTACCATTTTTTCCATCCCTCATATCAATATCCTATGGTAAGCTCTTCGAAGTTTAATTGTCTATATATCCTAAACAATTGCGATAAATATAAGGCAAATCACTCATTGGGGATATCGTACACACGGTTACGATTAACGTACAAAAAGATGGATTCTTAATGTGTAAATAGCTGCGGCTTCATAATCATCTACGGAAAATTATATCACTGGCACCCACGATTTCGTGTTCTGTGTATGGCTTCTTTTTGGTGCAATTCTGGTCATCGGCAATTCGCGCTTCAAATAAATCTTTCAAACTGTTACGAAGCTTCAATCGAAAAGAAATCAATCTTTCGACACCGAAAACAAAAAAGAGCTATTCAATTTTCTACTGAAAATTAGATGTTCAGTTTCTGCTTTTAAATGTATAATCATGTACCTTTCGAATACGCTTCCTAGTGGAAAAGTGAGATTAACGCTTGATCTGTCCACTCAAATGGACTCGATTTTCAGTGAAATATTTTTTTATGCACATACCGACGAACCGATTGATTTTCGAAGACTGAGTGCCTTAGACTTTCGTGACGCGTCAAATTTCCGTCCAATATTAATCTTTTGAATTCAGTCTCGAGACTCTTTGAGAAAACTCGAAAATATATTTACTTTTTCTACTTTGATAATTTCAAATACTTCAAGTTGTTTTTGTAAGCTGTTTATCAGTCGGGTACGATCAAAAGTGACTGAGCATCCATGAGACTTTCGGTCATCAATATCGAACTGTTCATTATAGGCGTGCTAATCGTGTTGCCATTTTTTTTGTTTCCAAATGGATAAAAACTGTCGATATTCATTTGCAAAAGGTACGTATTTATCTTGTCGACCGGTGAACCGCACGTGCCGTTAACGTTCGCTCTCAATTGTTTTATCGCGTTTAGCAACAATCTCGAATAGAGTTCAACGTGGTTTTTGCCACCGTTACGAATTTCAAGGGGTGGAATCCAGCGGAAATAACATTGTGACCACAGCTCCAAACTCGACATTGTGTAAACGGGCTTCAACGTACTGGTCTTTTCGTTGAGAAATCGATGGTCGAAAAGGGGATTTGAAAACAAGAGAATGTCCTGGTCGTTCAGTTGCTCTTGCCAATCCCATGCGCTCCGTAGTATGAGAGGAATGTTCGGGTCCTGCGCATAAAAAGTCGTGTTTATTCATTTGTTCGATGACAAAAAATAGAATCGTATATCAGCTCGAAAGAATTTTCAAACGAATTCGATTGGAGTTAGCACAAAAATAAACTTTACTCAAATTTTCAATAAAAAGGAATTTTCTTAAGCTTTATGACTTGAACATAATTAATCAGTTATTATAAATATTTGTTTTGAATATTACAAACCCCGGTTGCTACGGCTCTGTCACGTTCGCAGTTGAAGATGAAAGTGTCGAAGATCGACACGTGGGCCGTGTCCCACAGCGTCGTTAAATAAGTTTCCGAGAATTCAAAGTGGGCGGGAAATTGTTGGCACAATTGCCACACACAATCGAGATAAAGCAAAAAAAGAGGTGACTGAAATGAGAAGAATCATAATTAATTCTAGAGAAAAATCAGATTCATTACTTAAAGTTTAAAAAAGCCATTGGAACGATTATGAAAAGAGAAAAACGAAATTTTGCTACAAACTTTTTCTGAATCCGGGTTTAATATGTGGCCCAAACGATCGCAGAAGGGATGTCCTGCAGCGACCCATTCCTTTTGTACTAAACTCTGAAATCCTGTTATTGTACGGAAATATGGATCTAAGAGCAATTGTACTAAACTTGAAATCACGCAGCACATATCTCTGCCGGCACCTTCTAAAAAATGAAAATTTATTGAATTAACACAGACCTCAATTTTCAGTTTATACCAAATCTTCTAATCCCTTACTTACCCTGTAATATGACTGAAGTTCCTTTTTCAAGTTCCTCACTAGCTTCAACTGCCTTTTGCAAACAACAAGATACAAACTTGAGCCATTTGGTGTTTTCCAGTAACGAATAAAAATTATTGTCCTGCAGCCAAAATTGTCTAATATTGTCTGCAATGGAATTCGTACGTTCTTATTAATCGACGACAACAAGCACGGATTTATATTGTTGGATTAAATTTACTTTATATTCGACTCACCGGGAGTGCATAATCCTACGAATTTGGCAAAACCAGCAGCCACCGATTTGGTAGTAATATCTTTGTTAAGATCAACGACCTCCATGGGTAATCTTTGCGGATGACTTTTCCGTATATTTTCCAACATTATATTTTCTTGTGTGCGTTCCGTCACTGTTGGTAACAATTCGGCCATTTTAACGAGCGCTGCTCCACGCTCGTTTGACCATGACCACATGGGGGGTCTGTTACCTTGGAAATATGATGCTGCACCAGTTAATTGGCTATCCGTCACAGACGCTGGCACGATCATATAAGGTGGTGCACTGAAAAAAATCATAAGTTTTTGTTATATTTGAATTGTAGGGTTCAAAATCGTTTATTAAATTCTAGGACTTTTATTTTAATGAGAATTTTTTTATCTAACAAACTGTTTTTTCCTGCATTCAATTTCATACTTACTTGGACGATAACTGAAACTGCATATTCACCATCGAGACACGCCAGTTTTTTCGAATTCTCGTATCCTGACGAGATATGCGGTCAAGCTCGTTCTGCCAATCAGAAATATCACGAAAGAGACGAACACCTTTATCGATACTGCTGTAATAGGCTTCTCTGAAATGTGAAAAGTCCATTCGATGTATTTGATCGATCTATGTCCGAGGGTAAAACTTTGAGTTTCTTATTCCCAAAATTGACTTACTTGTACTCGTAAGCAAATAAAAGATTATGCCTCGTGGGAAAAGCGTGATGAAGTAACGTCGTAACCAGCGTGTTTCCATGTCCGACCGGTGAAAATTTAAACGAGAAAGACCAAGTTCGCATATTCTGCAAATAACCAAATGAGGGATTGTGAATATTGAATTGCTGATGCCCCTGAACTAATCCCAATAAAAAATATCTCCCAACCTCTTTCTTTTTAATTCTTTGCAAATTTCTATACCGATATTCTCCGTCATATTATTTTCAGCTTACCTTGCATATTATGAATATTCCTTTAACTTTTGAGGGGACAGCACTTCCAGGAAGTAATCTCCTTTTTTTATCACCTATTATTAAGTATATTTCATCTATATTCGAGAGACAAGTATCCATGTGACCATAGAGATGGTTTTGCTGATGAACAATTTCCTAAAAATTAAACGAAGCTTTTGATTTTCTGGTTTGGAGTTCATTAAATAAATTTTCTTTGCTGTTGGGAACTTTATAAGAAAAATACATAATACGCATAACAAAAACTCCAATTTCCATAGTGTTGAATTTCTCAACTGTTACAGAAAAAACAAATGAAAAATATTCTCAAATTATATTTTTTCAATGAATTGTAAATTGCTGCTACAATTAAATGATAATCTTTGTTTATAATGACAATTAGTATGATAATTGGATTAAATTATGTTTGACTATTTTATTCTTTGAAGTTTGTTCTGAAGTATAATTTCACTTGATAGTTTCAAGTTCAATCGATTTCATGATTTCATTCAATGCTTTTTAATTGTTGAATGAGTTCTCATTTAATGTGGAATTATTTATTTCCTGATTTCTTAATCACCTCTCCGTTGGAATCATCAGACGTAATGAAGGCAAGTTTGAAATTAGTAACCGATAAGATTCCAGACGTGCCCTGTTTCAAATCACCTACAGGTGAAAACATGAGAACGCTCTGGGCCTCCGCAATTACTAGTTCACTGGGCAAAAGTTTGATGTTGCTGGCTGCCAATGAATTCCTTCTGCTTGGACCCAGGGGCTATGACATCAAGAACCAATGTAATCAAGCTGGATATAATTTTTTATGATTTGGTACCTTTTCGATTAAATTTACGAGTCTTGGAATGGTTACCTGCATTTCGTGTTCCTCGAATCCCACATAACTGATAAAATTGTTGCAACTTTTGCTCTCCATGACTTCACTTCTCACAGATTACCACTTCAAATTCAACGATGTATATCTGCATATACAAATATACACTAGCATGGATATTCTATTTATTTAACTTTTTAAACGTCATAATATTCTGACACTGTTTTGTGTTTACTTTGCCCTGGAAGACAACACATGACTGCCTGAAAATAAGTTTTTGTCACTTTTCCCCCTCGAGTATATATTGCTCAACGAGATGAGTTTGGGGCGAGACGGCTGCCGTCGTGCAGCTTGTGGTGTTCTAGAGCTTCTTGGAACGTCCGCTACCGTCAACGGTTACCTACGCAGCTGTACGTTTTTTCATCCGCCATTCGCCCCATGCATGATGTTTCTTTAACGGCCAAAATGGCGGTATTTTCGAAAAATAAATGTTTATTCAGCACCTGTTGTAAGCATTTTCATGATGTTCTTGTCGTCATTTCCGATTCAGTGATCCAGTAAAATCAAATTATTCGGCTTCAGCGTAACGCATAAAATGTTCAGTGGTTTTAATGAACCCCCATTTTTTTCATGTTTCGAATAAATTCACAAAATTAAGATGAGCTGTATTCGATGTTTGCAATTATAATTAGTATATTGTTGAGGTTCAACCGGTAGGAATTAGGAATAGAGAAAATAAAATTCAAATTGGGATGGCCTCTATCGTCGTTATATATTAATCCACCGTACTAATAACCTCAAATCTAGCAGTGTCTTTTTCTGACAAATAAGAAATTGCGTTACCGAGACAAGGCAATCCACCCAGATATATCGTTTAATTTTTCAACGTTTAGAGACATAGACGCAACTAAACGAAAATCAAAGAGACGAGAGAATAACTAAACTTACTTAGATTAATCGATTTATATACAATTTTCTAGAATTTGGTCAGTTATACGACTGTGTACAAAATTTTGTAAAGTTTGAATATTAATAGATCGCCACATTACAACTGGTTTTTATTTTCTCATGGTTTAGTGATTCAGCCATAGTTTCCAGTTCCAATTCAAATGTGCAGTTCAAATCTGAGTGTTTGGTTTTGGTATGTTGACCTTGTATCGCTATCAAGCTGACTGTTGCGTGTAGTCATTTCATTCGAGCGTTTTCTTTTCATAATACCAATAGAGTTTTTCACAATAATAGTAATATATGAGACATGAATTGATGAACTCCATTAGGCAATCAAAGGAGATATAAAATATTTTAGTGCTGTTTTGTCAACGAGTTTATTAAGATACGATATCAGCATAATTATGATTTGACTCAATAATTCTCATCCTATGAGATGCTCGATTGCATTAATTTTTCACATCATCGCCGCACACTACTTAAATGAAAGTTCTATTAATTACTACTGAAATTTTCGAAATTATGGAAAATTGACCATCAAATTTCGATCTCCTTAAAATAAACAGTCAACAACATTCTCATTTTCAAATTTGACTAAAATTTTGCTTCTTATTTAAATTTCATTGAAATTTAATAGAATTCATTTCAACACTTGAAATGTAGATACGGAAGCGTACAACGATCCAGGATCGTTTGTTAGTTGCGTACGATACCGGTAAATTTAGAATGTTTCCCAACATAGCGTATGCAATGTCTGCAGCATTTAGCGAGCACGATTAATCCACGTTACAAAAGTTCATGTCATTAAAATGCAAAAAAAACCGTCTTGCATAGAATAAAAATAGGGATTCCTGAAGATATCTTCAACATTTTTCCACTACGTTTTCCCTCAGAGGGTCTTTTTTGAAAAAAAAAATGCATAAATTACAATGAAAAAATTTGGTTGCCTTCCGGCAGTGCAAAATAAAAAATAACATTCTTTTGCAATATAAGTGGATCACGCATTATACAATCGCATATGAAGGCTCTTCTGTGAGCCCTATCGGTCATCTGTGTCTGTAATACCTCATCGCCTCTAAAAGGCAATACACAACTCGCTCTGCATGTTATCTAGTCCATATATCAGACATCCAATTATCATCCAGTTCCTCAGTCGGTAGAATTTTTAAGCCTCTTAATGCCTCAAGATAAAATGTCAATTCGGACGTCACAACTCCGTGCTGTGGTCCTCCGTTGTTAACAATATTCATTTTCACCAATTGCTCTCGTAACTTTTCCTTAAATGAAACGTTGACTGTTCGATAGAGCGCTTGTACTTCAACTGGTGGAAGAATTCCGGATACTGCTTCGTGCAGTTTCACCAAGTGCCTAAAATTTTATTTCGATCTAGTCAAAAGTTCTTCTTCTTTTTCTAGTTCAAAGAATTATAATTAAAATAGGTACGCGATGTCTCACCGTGAAATATTGCGAAAAGATTGGGAGGGTACCGGAGGACGCGCGCTCCAATTAGAAATTTGACCACCGACTAGATTGTCGACGATCGTTAGGATCTTTCCATCAATTTCGCGAACATGAGCTCGTATATCACGTTCCACACTATCCAGAAGAGCAACTCCCCCAGTACCGCTGCTCGTTCCAACGACTCCGCGATTGGCACTCTGGTCCGCCAGTTCTGGTAGAGAAAAGCACGGTTCATTGATTATCATTAGGCAGTTGATATTATAAAATTTGGACTAGCAATAAATTTCTATCACATACGGACTCGGACTAAAATTCCTACGAAAATCAAGTAGGAACGAAAACAATATTTACAGGAAAGAATGTGATTCGACTTGGGTCTAAAGTTTCCAACGTTTTTCAATGAAGTATAAGAAAAACGTTGAATAGACATTTGAGGAGGCTATTCAACTCACCTTGAAAATGAGCTTTGACGTAAGGCATCAACCAGATTATCAATTTTAAGCTTCGTCCGGCCAAAACCAAAATCGTACTAGTGATAGTTTTGAGACCGGCAACTTGCATGGCACCAGCGCCTAAAACCAGTTGGCAGCATCGCGAATTATAATAACGCAGAAGTTCTGCTACTTGGCGACCAATTGCACCTGACAATGCAGTCAGCTCACTGCTTGTTCTGAAATAAGTAAACGAAATTAATTGGATGATATTATCATGAGGAATTCAAGTGAGTGATTATGTTTAAATTCTTTACTGTTTGCCCGGTAAGTTACAGATCCCCCCCTTCACACATCAACATTCAACAATACTCAAACTCGAAATCCATAACCCGCTTTTATACGAGCTGATGAAATACTACAGTTCACCGGGCGTTCGATTGCTTGAATTTCATGTAATTGTCAGATTATTAAGAATAATAACGAGCTGCTAAGAAGTTCTATTACCGGCAGTACTCGTGAACCATCTGAATGAGCATCAAAGCTGTGCCCACAACGGCGTATTTCTCCTGACCTACGAGAATGTAATTCAATACATTGTCAGTTTGTTCGGTGCTAGCAGGTTTGCATGTATCGATCGGAAACCTTTTGTTCTCGTAAATGTACTTCACGAGATTTTGGAACTCCTGGGGTACATCTGCTTGTCGCCATCTTTCTAAATCCAAAAGAAGGCTAAGTTTTGTCTTACGTTCCGTGTGGAAGCGTTGCACAAACTTGCTCGCTTGTGCCTGTAATCAAACGCAGCAACAATTACAATCAAATGAATTGAGGGTGTTGTTTAATTAACTCCATATTTGAAGAGTAAATCGTATACCTTAAATGCGGAACGTAGAGCGATGCACTGTTTTCCACAAATATTTTCGCATGTTTCGGTGAAGGTTTCGACCATACTGGCTAACTGACAAACTTGAGCAACTGTCGCGCGATCACTCAGCCAAGATTTCTCATTCCAATTCTGAGATTCCTTTTCAGTAGCTTTTATAGGACTCGCATCGACCATTTTATCTTTTTCGATCGGACCTTTGTCCTTGTCATTAGATCCGGCTGACAACAGGTGACCCAGTCGTTCGTGACAATAATCGCATACCGAGGTGAGCATATCGTTGAGTTTATTTTTCACGCGTGTGTGTTCGTCATTGGTCAACAAACAATCGGTTACAGAACTGTCGATCGTACCATCCTGCAACCGGCCGGCTGACAAATCAGCCGTGTCTCGCATTACCTCGTAGACAGCCTTGAAACAATCAATCACGATTATCCCTAAACCATAAATTAATCCAGAGCCGGAATACGAAGGAGGCATTTCACGCCAACTCGGTTAAGAATTCAGGATTTAAAAAAAAAAATAAAAATAAAAACACGACTCACTTTTACTCGATGGAGCAGATACGTTAACGACTGAATCGTATTTTGCAAAAGGGTTAATCTTTCTGCGAGAGACAGTCCACTGACTTCGAGACCTGCGGCTTGCTGGTCGCTGCAACAATCACTCGCAGCTAAAGCTTCGATGACCCGCTGTTTGGTGACGGCTCTGACAGTGGTCACAGCTTCCTCTTTATACGCATCGACGAATTGAAAATGCTTCTGTCGCAGCAAACCCGATATTATTGAAACCAGTTTGTCCTAGTGGAAGAAAAAAAGCAAAAAGTAGAAAAAATGAATTTTTTCCTTTTGGATATACGTTGTATTGCGTTAAAAATCAACATTCTTTTCTTCAACTCTGAGGTATTTAGACACTCATTTATGGCTCATTTACTGATTGTGCAAAATGTACATACCCCATCGAGTACTGTATTATCTTCACCTAGCGGTCGATTGAGATCTGCAGTTGCATAGCGCTCGAATTCCGTAGAAAGCATTTTATCGACAAGTCGTTCCATTTCCGTTAATTGAGAGCTCAAATGTCTGGAAAAAAAAATGTAAGACTCACGAACGAAACTAGTTAATCACAGCGGATTAAAAGTCTGTACCTAAAGCTGTGAACTCCGTTGAGTTCTTGATGTAATATTTCTTGTGTAGTCGATATTAAATCAAGAGCTGCCACGTAATCAGGAGTCGAGAGCAATAATTGTATCATCGGTTGACTCTGGTGGACAGTCGCCATTAGTTTCAACTTTTCCTGGACCAACGTTCGATTAGAGCGTGCCCTTGCCAGACTACAAAATATATTTAATTATAGGAATTTCTTGAGCGCTCTATCCCTTCCATTATTTAGTATTATTTTGTATGAAATATTGTGAACAATTCGAACAAACCGTAAAATGTCTAAAGTATCGATCACGAGGTTCTTGTCGATCTGGTGAATATTTTTTCTAAGAGCTTTCAATACGGTAATCGTTTGCGTTAATTGCTCCATGAGAGCATCGTGCGATGTCATTGCGAGAAAAAATGCTTGTGATTTCGACGCTACCTGTTCCGCTATCCTAACTTCTATGATGTCCAAATAGTGACTCAACTGTAAAAGGAAATAATTTATGGCGTCAGATTAATACTTCTTACTAGCAATGCAATCATAACAAATTTTTTATATTCAGTTGAAATATTGAAATACTTACTTTTTCTTGCAATAATTTTACGTGTGATACAACATTGCTTCCCGGGTTGAGTAGCCCACCCGTCGTGAAAGGAAATATAGTTTCAAAATTGTCTTGACGTGAGAGATCGAGATGCGGACTCAAAAATATTTTTGGTATGCTGGATAAATCGAAATGCGACGGACGCTCGCATATCAGTTTTGTTTTTCTACTGTTTGGAATGTTTTCATTCAGCGAACCAATCCTATTCGCACTCATTCGTGAATGCTTACGATATCTCTGGTTTACGAAAAAAAAACGGATGGATATAAATTAATAACGTGAATGATAACATTTTTGAAAGCCTTCAAAATCATCTCCGTGATTCATAAGTAATTATAATAATAATAGGGTGGATGATTCATGTAATGATTCTGCAGGTTTTTCTTGTGCCCAAGTCTTGGAGAAATATTAAAATGAAATGTTGAAATAGTGGAATGGCAATATGATTGATCATTAACTTACTCTTGCGATCTTTTTCATGTAAGACTCAAAATGTTGACTCGTAATTTCCGGTAGATAAGGACTCTTGGAGATTTCAACTTTTTCCACAAAAGCATCACCCCATGTTTTGGTGAGAAAATTGCTTTGCTTGCCTCGGTTCGGATCATTGAGGACTGCAGGCAAATTTTGGGAAGACGAGTAAACGGTCCAGGCAGCAGTACCATCCACCATTTGACCATTGCTCTTTTCCTGCTGATTTTGACGTTGCTGCATCGTTGCGTGCTTGGCGGCATGAGCTATGTAGTCTTTGTCTGATACTCCTTCCAGAGGAAGACTCGAGCAGACTCCATTGTAACCATAACGACATACAAAAGAACCGCCTTCTCTTGAACAATGGTGATCTCGCAGATGCCTACAAATGCCAGAAGTTAATTCAATTTTTGGTATGAATACGTATTCACATTGAGTTTCAAATGGTTCAACATTAAAAGTACTTGGCAGGCTTATGTTCAATTTTTGTAATAGGCCTATAACTCATGATTGCCAGCTTGTCAAAAACTCTATTCGAAATTCAGTTATCAATAAATTTTCTAGAGAAAATATTTTCTGTATTAGGATGTTTTATTTTAAACGCTATACGTTGTACTCGTGCTCTTTGTCCCACTAACGCTTTGCAGAATAGAACTAATTAGCCCTAGACCATTAGGTCATGCCTGCTATAGTCCCTATAAGTACATTATCAATCTCTTCACTTTATCTCTGCTATCGGCACCATTAACATATTTGTGGTTGTCATTGGAAATTGATTACATTTTAAAGAGTTTTCAGGCACTGTGCTGCTTTTTCTGTGTATGGTTGCAATAGAGGTATTCATTACAACTGAAGGTTATCTGTCATTAGTAAAACTTAGAAGATCATTTACTCTTATCTCTTGCTTTTAAGATGCTGATTCAAATATTTATAATTTATCCACACTCTAGTGTAAATAACATTGAAAGTGCTAGATTAAATGTCAATTCATTGATGGTATTCGTGTCTATAATATCGACAATGAATATACACAGTTTTTACTTATGGTTTTAAAACAGTATATATGCATGTGTATATAATAGAAAACAGAACAATATACATATATTGTCGAATCTGAAAATTGTTTTCCATTCGATTTCTATGAGAAAAATATTCGAATCAAAATGAATACATTTTACCCCCTATAATTGAATCAAAGATCATGACAGTTAAGATGTGGCAAAAAAAAAGTGAACCGAAAGGTCCCCGTACGGAACGATTCAGATAAGAACCAACCTGACAAAGTCTTGAACTCTTTTGAAGTTGAGGTTAGCACAGTATTGACATGCAAGATAGACCATTGACGATTCTGGTGCTTTGAAAATTTTCGCCATGATCTGTATATCTTTAACGTTGATTATACTGATATCTCATCTTCGATGCTTCGAGGGTCGATCACGACACATTCATCCATATTTTACATGTAAACGCGATGTGATAATTTTCATTCCCATATTATACGGATATTCAGTACTACTTATGATCTTATGATGTAACGTCTTTTATTTGCATTATTTTAACTTGGTCAAATAATATCAGTGTTGCTATGTGGTGAGCCAAGATATCAGAACCGGATAATGAAAGACACGAGTACAAAACCAGCAACAATGTGGCATATGATTAGTGCTCGCCTTTTTTCTTGCTATTATCCTAGCTCGATTACATTTAACTACTATCGCCACCACCGTCCACTTGCTGCGACAGCTAAAGCTTCAAAAACACGACAGGTGTTTTAAGGAGTAGAGAGAGAGAGAGAGAGAGAGAGAAGAGAAAAGCATGCGTGGTACTTTGTAAAGTGCAATACGCATATGCTATCCAGTTCAACAACAACTAGCGTCGTAAATTTGTCCACCGTTAATTGTCTAATTTTTATCTCCAGCAGAGGATTTTTATTATGGTTGAACTATTTGCGAAAGATGTCGAAGAAGAATGTGATCGCGGACACGCGTATATCAAAAACGTACCAAAGTGTATAAGCTAACTTCATGGAGGTAGTTTTTGACTGCCGCTCACTGTTTTGCAGATGGTTTCAGTTCTGGCAGTTCTGGCTGCTGGTGGTGGCTGGCTGGCTGACGGCTATACTTACTATTTCACATAAAAATAGTGGGTTAACAACAACGTCAAAGTGGTTTTTGCGCGGTCGACAGTGCTTAGCAATCTGAAACAATCAATTTGAATTGAAAATTAAGCTGGCGTACTAGGATGGGTCTGTTGACAGATCCTAGAGCCTCCAACGTAAAGATGATCAAATTTATCCTTCAATGGGAAAAGTCGCTATGTTTTCTCATGTATATAAGTGGAATTGTGTGGATGTGTCTTTTAGCCCTCCCAACTTTCAATGACAGTAAATATTACTCGATATTCGTTACAAAAAAGTGCCATTTACTACATACTGAATGTGAAGTTTATGTTAATAATAATCAAAATTTTACAGATTCATATTTTTCTGAAAATGCCTTGCTTCCGGGCTTGGTCATGAAAGGCAGCAACATTGATTATGCTGCATATCAATATTATCGAGATTTGAAAGAGGAGATGAAACTTCATCCTGATGGAATGCCTTATCCTTGGATCTTGGCTAAGCTCAATCAGCTTCATTTGGATGTTTATACTCATAACTTCACCCTAAATTATCCCTTTCGTAACAGGAAGGTAAATTAACAGTTTTCGTAACAGTTTTCAGCCTTCCTGTTAATTGGTATTGACAGATTCAATGAAATTTTACAGTTCACAGGACAAAATGTCTACGGTATAATGAGAGCTCCTAGAGCAGCAAGTACTGAAGCAATTGTTGTCAGTGTACCGTACCGGGCTCTAAACAGTGTTCATCCATCTACAGCTCCGTCGGTTGCCCTACTACTTGCATTTGCTCAATACTGCCGAAGTAATATTTTCCATTCGCATTACTAAAAAAAATATTCTATCCGGATTATTGGATCGAAGCAAGAACTCAAATGAGCTATAATAATGTGGGGACACAATGTCAGTTAGAATTATGAAAATAACTGAGAATTGTATTTTTCTAGAACAGAAGTATTGGGCTAAAGATATAATATTTCTTATTACGGAGCACGAACAATTGGGAATGCAAGCTTGGCTCGATGCCTACCATGGTGTAACTAGTGGCCAAAAATGTGTTCTGATAGCTGGTGATCTAACCGGAAGAGCTGGGTCTATTCAAGCTGCTATTAACTTGGAAATTCATACAATGAAAGTCGGATCTATCGATGTCAAGGTAACAATTTTGCTGTTTTGTCAGAATTTAATTAGTAAACTATTCAATCATTATAGGAAAATTCGATTTGAAACAATCTGCGCTCTTATTCTAGTATTAATAAATGACATGATGGGTTTCAATTAAAGGTAGAGGGACTGAATGGTCAACTGCCCAATTTGGACCTTTTTAATCTTGCAGAAAATATGATAAATAAGGAAGGAATATCGAGATCCTTCCAACGTCGCTTTGATGTTACTTATAAGGACAATGTAAAAAAATGGTGGTATCATTTCAACACTCTTATGGCAATGGTGGCAACTCAAGCGGCTGGAGTTCCCACAGGAAATCATGGACTTTTTCACAGGTACTAGGAGTGTCCTCGCTCTAGCGAACTAAATTTAGTTGAGCAATAAAAATACTAAGTCACACCACTTCCATTCCGTTTTTTTATAGATTTGGCATTGAAGCTGTCACTCTAGAAGGATTCAAAAGAACTACTCGTGGGGGAGAAGCTAACTTTTCGCAAGTCGGCCGAGTCGTTGAGAGCATAGTTCGATCGCTAAACAATCTTTTGGAACGATTTCATCAATCATTCTTTTTCTACCTCTTACCATCGACAGATCGATATATATCAATAGGTATTTGAAATTAATGAAACAGCAATAGAGTGTGGAAGAAGCAGAAGGTCAAGCAATGAATGTGTTGTCTCTACTTTGTGTAGAATCGTGTGCAGTTTAAAGTCTTAAAGAAAGTTGTCTGTTCAAAGTTTTTTTTTCTTTTACTAAATGCATACAGCAACTTTTTTGATATTTTCCTTAATTATTCGGACATTAGTTGGACATGGAGGGACTATAAATGTATGTCTTCTTATTCACAGGACTGTATATGCCTTGCCTGGTACTAATAATCGGCAGTCTTTTTATTAAGGCCTATTCGATGTGGCTTAAGCTACAAGACGTCACAGCTATCCCGAATAACCGGAAAAAAGAGAAGCCAGATGAAAAAAATGATGTAAAAAACTATCCACGAAATGAAAATGTTAATGTATTCGTTGCGAGGCTGTACCGAGTCTCGTGATCCACGATGTAGTAGAAACTTTCAATTTTTTTTTCTTTAGCAGATACAAACCACAGAATTCGACGTCGGAAGCATAACTTCAAAGATTTTGTGGATTCATCTGAGCGGTGTTGCTATTATGTCTTCCCCAAAATTGTTGACGCGCCTCGGTGTAGAGATGCTAGGTCTGTCGACCGAGAATTCTATTTACGGAGGCTTCGCTGCGATTAGTGCACTTACTATTCTACGGTTCTTTGTTCCTAAGGGGTGAGAAAAATATATTTTGAAATGCTCCAAAATGTGATGTCAATGATTCATTCAGCTATAAAGCTGAGAGACACAGCATTTTTTCATATTAAAGATTGGAAAAACAAACTCAAAAAGCTTCTTTTGCAGGGTCTCGCGATACGACAGTGTATCACTCGTGTGCGTGATAGCTCTGGTTGAATTAGCAACAGCTTTAATGTGCGTAGCGATGCACAACTTCTCACTGGCACTTGTGATAGGAGTGATATACGTGCCAATCGTTCTTCACATTACGCCAAAGCAGCCAGGGGACTCGAAATGTCGTTGGCTTCTCTACACAACTTGGACACTTCTGCATCCCTTCGTCCTGACATCTCTCATTGTCATGTTTTATACATACGGATATTATTCGGAAGAGAAATTCATGGCGATTCTCGGCAGAGGCCTCGAAGCTACTAAATCATCGATGGTATTCGGTGTCATCGATTCAATGATATACGGGAACTGGCTATACAACGTCACTGCCGTCGTATTGCTTCCTATATGGTTACTGCTAAGTAGCGTGATTTCAAACAACAATTATGCCAATTGCGACAGTTGAATTGCGTTTTAGATTTTAGTAGACTCTCATAAACTCCAATCACTACGAGTAAGATTCACGCACACTCAAAGATTAATGTAAATCTTTTATGGAATCTTACTCAAACTCCAAACTGTACATTTTTATATCGTAATGCATAAAGAAGTTAGGATACCGATCGAAGCTTATTGTTTGCTTTCTGTGTGTTTGGTATTGAAAAAAATTGATTATCTTTCAAATTTTTCGAGTATTTTTCAGTAGGGCTCCGGTATTGGAATTTTTGATGAACGATGCTCATGCATATCACGAAGTAACATACTGATCTCCTGGAAGAAAAAGAAATGCGATTATCACATTTCTTCAGAGACTTCAAACATTTTTTAAGACATTTCAACGTGTTCAGGAGGTTATCGAGTTATCGGGGTTTGAGTTAAATGAGGTGCATTTTTTTCACCTCTTCACGTTGCAATCTCAAACGATCGATAGTAGTCTCGTTGAAACTGGGATTGGTGGTCGGATCCTCATCAAGATTGAATTCCTCATCCCTCGTTGAATCCTGAGGGAATTTCATCACGTAAGATTGCTTCACTTTGTCCAAAATCGATGTGGGCCTCATTGTAGAAAAGGCAGGATCGATGGATGCGAACGAGTCGTTACCGGAAGATATGATAAGCGGTTTTCCGTAATCTACGCAAGTGGCTCGACTGCAACCCAGAAAGAAAATTTTCTTCATCGTGCAACCCGAGGATGTCGAACGAGAGGGTCAGAGCATGTAAAATTAACGTGGTGCTCCAGAGCCGAACGTACGCAGTGTGACTCCCGAAGCCATGGTGCGACAGCAAATCCTTCGTTTTCCTCATGAGCACGCTGTCTTTCGACGAATGATACTGAAGATCGGCTGCGAGACTGTGTGAAATTGCTCTTAAGCTGCGTCCTATGTGCTGTTTCATGTCCAACGAAAACTCCTGAAAAAAATGAAAATTTTCAAAAAAATATGATAATCTACGTCATCCGAAAATACAAATATTACAAATCGATCAAGATGAGCACGTTGTAGCCGTTTCTACCTTGAATTTATCGTAGTTTCCACCAATGATACAAAGCTTCATGGGAAAAGGTTCGATATTTTCGTCACCATTTTTTTTCTCTTTCGTACGGTGACGTTTCAAATTCTCAATATCCTCAGGACTGTAGCTCATCTTCATAGCACTCGTTGTAATCGCTAAGCATTCGTCGATACTGGACAAGAGCACTTTGGGTTTTGCAAGGTCCACCACTATGAATATCGTCGTGTGATTGGGCGAATGAACAACTGCAGAACCCGTCATGGCAGCTGATATTAACGATGTCGCCGAGTGCCCGATTTCCCAGACGTGCACAATGTCCTTTACCTGTTAAAAATGTTCGCTATAGTAATTACTTCCAGTTCAGTCACGTCACGATGTCTTTCATCGCGGATGACTATCAAGCATAAATCTACAAATAAACAGCGAAAATTATCATGTGACTGTTGAACCTTGGCCACGGTAGCCAGTGCTTGAGAGATCATGCTGCCCGAAATTTTGATTTGGCGTCCAGTCTGCCGAAAAATTCCCGAGACGGTTGTTTCGGAATTAAGCTTCTAGATTCTGACTCAATTGGGGTTTTTTCCGGTTAATTATACGTCTGAAGAGACTATAAAACCCATTTCAGTGTTTTTTTCAATCGCTATGAATCACCAGGGAAACCATAAGCCTTTATTCATTTTATTACACAAAGCTCTCGCCAGTTACGAGGTCGGCAGTTACAAAGTAGGTTGATAATCTTCATTTCTTCGCGCCGCATCATAGCTCCATAGTTATAATCATTGACGTAGACTATGACGTAGCATCAGTTAGAATACGGCTGTGTCTATGGTTTGTAGCTGTGACGTATAGGTTATGACGTAACCGAGTCGGGATTGCGGTCTTTCGCTTGGCATTATAGACTATGACGTAACGCTCAGGCCTGGACTGAGGGTACGGTCTCGGTCTACGGCTCGGTACAGTGGGATAATCAGGAGGCGATGCATTTTGTACAGTAATCGGAGAAGTTGCAGGATCACTGTGGCAGTTGGTTTGTGATTCAAAATGATCTTTTCCAATCGTATAGTCTGTTAAACTGCGCTTGCGCATGAATATGCCAGTGGAGCGGAACAAATTGATTTTGAGAAAACAATAGTCGGATGGGATTGTACATCCTACGACTCTAACTTCCAACAATTTCGTTCATTATTTTCTTCAAAAACTATTAACAAAATCCGGTTGTGAACCGCTTGGAGAACGAGTTCTCTGGTTTCGAGACATGGACTGCTGAACAGTAGCGTAACCGCATATCGTGGGACTCCTGACTCAAGAACGTCCAGCAATACAGGACTCGGGTGCAAAGCAAAAGTGTGCTACATTCGTAACTATTCACCAGACTTTTTCCAGCTTTACGACCAAACGAATAATCCATTGCTGTTGTTGGTTTTGGTGTTTCATCCTTTTCCAAAAATTTGTTTACCATCGTGGTTTTACCCTGAGAATCAGAAATCAAAGTACTCATCAATAAATTTTATTTGTCCGCATGTTTATGTACGTTTTTTTTTAAATTTCCGCGCACCCGTGTGCGCAGCTATCGTCAAGATGGCGGTGCAATCTGATATAATATTTGGCCGATAGAGGCGTTGTTGTGAGTTTGCGAGGGAAAAAGTCAGTAGAATAACAAGCGCCGAGCCGTTAGCGCGTGATCTCCAAAGTTCTAATTAATAAATGTTTATATTTGTTGTTCGTTCAGTTTGTGTACAACTTTATGATCCTAAAATTCAAATTCCCTGATCCTCAACCTCAAGATATGGTTCAGAATGTACTCGTGAAAAATATGGTTCGTCAACGCATGGACTTTTACAGTTTTTTTTTTCCAATTTTTCCATTAGTTACGCTGTCAGTGTTCTCTGCAGACAATAAAAAACCAAATATCTCAATCTCGAAGGAAAACCACAGTAAATCAATTCAACAAAGAAACAAAATGAAGCTGGTTTAAAACCCCGTTTGTTGAATTGCTCGAGCAGGATGGAGATATTCGATCTAGTATTTATAGTCGGCAGAGAAAACTCCCAGGTTGCTCAATACTTTTAAACTCGAACGATCATTGGAATTTGAAGATAAACTATTAACCGTGAAAAATCATTCGTTCAAGTGTTTCAATTTTGGATATGAGTGAACAAATTTTACACGACCGTCGATCAACCACGTACACGATTCAATTTCATGATCAATCTACCAGTACTCACAACTCCCTTACTCCCAATGATGATAATCGATCTTTCACAACTCTCTTCTTGATTCAACTTTTTTTTACGCTCGCCATCGTGTGCCATACGAATAGCCATGTTTCTCAGTTTCTCCCTTGAACAATGCAAGCAAAAAATGGATTTCACGTGTTCTAGGATCATTTTGAAGATGGTAATAGCGCCGGAACGACAATAACATAAATGTCAATATTCTCACCCTTCCTCAGCACTCATTTTGTTGTTTTCAGTAACTATTCCCAACTGTCAAACTTTCGATCACATTAAGGTTACGTTCGTGCTTACGGTGTGTATACGCCACGTCGTCATGGTAACAAATAGCGAGAAATAGCTGACATAAAGAGACTGAAAGAGATTCATTATTCCGGGCACCGTTTGGGTGTGACGGGTGGTGGTGGTCTTGCCACCTCTAACATCGATGGCATACCGTTAGAGCCACAAATCGAACTGGGTGGCCAGGTGCTCAGGAAATAAAAAATCACACATTTTTCAATGATTTCTCTTCATGCCAAATTCACCTGTCAAATGAGTTTGCACTTGCAATTTTGCAGCAATTCTGCATCACTAAAAATACTTTCGAGATTTTTTTCGATTATTTCGGCTCATATTTCTTGTGACAATGAAAAGTTGACGTATCTCACGACAATAGCCCCGTTAAAGTTTTCGAAGCATTGATTCGAAAATCAAGAAATTGACGAGAAACCACGATAAACTTGAAAACAGTAATCACAGAAGGATTACCGAGAATGCACAAATTGGGGGTAATTGCGAGAGTGCTCGAGCTCATGCAGCCCCTTGCGTGTTGTCAAGAAAAATGTCGGAGACTTTGTCTCGACGGCGCGTTACGTCAATGCAGTGACAGAAAACGGTAATGAATCACATACGCTCATTTACGATAATAAGCAAAATCATGCCAGAAAAACAGATTTCACTACTCTTAACCTTGCGCGAATATCCTCGGCGTTTACTTTTCGAGTTTCAAGTCGTCCTCGTTTTGTACAATAAAATCGTCTTGTACAGCAAAAGACAGCGCTGCAGTAAACTTTTTGTGTGGAAATTCGATCAAGTGACGTAACGAATCCGAAATTCGCAGCAGTCGGAACACCCTCGGGGAACTCGCGCGGAAAGGTTACAATCCTGAATTTTTAACTCTTTGCTATCATAGCCCAATATCAATGAAAAAATATGAAAAACTTCATGATCGATCTTTAGACTGTATTTTTGAAGGGGAGATAAAATTTTTTTCTCATTTCTAATAATTTTTTGGGTTGAGGGTCCATTCAAATAATTTCACAATCTCTTTTATTGATAAACCTAAAGAGAAGACGTCAAGAAACGTCATGCACTGTTCACCAGAGCGAAGAGTCTCGTCGTCTCGTTGAAGAGTGGCGAGTGGAAGGCTCGTCTCGGCGTGCTCGAGACGTGGCTCCACCTTAAGAGGTATCACCGTCGGAGAGGAACGCAGCAAGGTGTAAAGCGACGCGATTTGTGCCAAGGCGCGAGACAAGTGTAAAGATGTGCACGGTAAGTGCGAGTAGGATTCGATTTTTAAGGGGCTCTGCCGAAACGAGTGGGCGGCTTTCCACATTTCCGTGACAATGAGACAAATTATCGAAATAACTTGATCTAAGAAACGAAGTTTTGGCATTTCTCGACTAGAGCCTTCGCTGGTGCGGTTTCCCGCAATTAATCGACCGCTCGGATTTCTCATTTCTCATATTCCTGAAAATCTCGTTTAAAAAGCTCGCGGTGCGTCGTGAACTCCAACATTTCGTTCTTACGTAACGAAAGAGCCGCGAGCGAGTGGAAGGGACAACGCGCTCGGTCTGCTGGATGTTTTCTTGGAACGGCGAGTGACACAGAACGAGTTAAATCGCGGAAAATAATCGATACGGAGACGGTCACTAGGGTGATATTGAGTTTGTAAACATTCGCACCGCCCGAGCTGAGCAATAACGGACGAGTCTATTGGTTGGGAATACCCGGAGAATGTGGTGTCGGAAAAGGTCGAGAATTTTTGACTTTCGCGTGTTCCGAGCCGCCCGAATTTCGAGGAGCAGCTCGCTCGGTAAAATGAGCGGAGACCCGGGCGCACTTGTAGTCGGTATCCTTGAACACATAGACGGAGCCGAGGACGGGCCGATCGGCCCGACGTAGGTACGGCTAGAAGTGAGATTGGGAGACGAGGTAAGCGTGGCGGGTGAAGAGAGTTCCGAGCCGCCGTCACGGTGTTTGCTGATAAGAAAAGCCAGTCGGCACTCACGCGTGCGCGGGACAGGTTCGTAGCGCATGCGTCCGTAAGAGCGAACGACCGCTGTCGCCGACAGCAGTGGAGACGAATTCTCGAAGACGAAGCACACGCTTTGTCCTCGGCCATTTGAAAGCCTTTCCGGTCGCGGTTTTTTCACGAGGGCTGCTAAAGTTAATGGGTCTCGGGCCTCGAAGCCTCGAATCGCTGCTGCAGGACCCTCCTCCGTGTCGCAGGCACGGAAATAACCAATCGAAATTCGGCTCGACTCGATCTTGGCTCGTGTGAGGTGATGAACGTGCTCAGGCTCTCGGATGCTCATTAGTTCAATGAATCTTTCGTACCTTCGAGACGAAACTTCGAAAGGAAGGAGGAAAAGACAAAAACTCATGGAAACGATGAAAAAGTCACGGTAATGCGAAGAAAACGACTCGGCAGTGGGTGAATATCTGCGGACGTGATATAGCCATCGCTGCGGCGCATCACACCTTCTCTTAGTGCATATATCTATATATACTCACGTGTGTATTGAAATATCTACAAACGTGTGTTGTGTGGCAGAAACACAGTAACCACCATAGCTAGGCTTACGTCAGATTGCCAGAGTGTTGAGCGGTTGCTTCTCTTTCGAATCTTATCATTCGACGCTGGTATGTTTACATTTGTGTCTCGTGTACTTCGTGAATCTGCGGATACTCGTGCAAATACACACTCGAATAGGAGCACGCGCTACCCCGATCCCACACACGCGCGCACGCACGCACAGATCCATTTCTCGACACTTTGCTGCACCTTCGTCTATCTCCGAGTTTTCTGAATTTTTTTCTCGCACCTCATCGACGGAGTGTCCCCGCGCGAAATTGAATCCGAGCCCCTCGAATTAATCGTGGCTCGGAACTCGCTCGATGCGCGAAGGCTGACACTCGAGAGTCGATCTTTTCCAGTCTTTTTCGACACTCTTCAATCGCTCTGCGGGCACACAAACATTTGTTCTGGAAAATCTGTCTTTGGGTGCCGGGCTCATTCTCAGGCTACTGCGACCGATTAACGGGCACTTTCGAAACTGTTTTTTTGCACGATCATCGATCGGGTCTCGGCACACGAGATTTTTTGAGCGATACGAAATCCTTCCCAGCACAGTTTTTCTGTCTGGATTCTGACGGTTTTTCGTCACGTTGCTCCTCGAAATTACGGCTCTCCGGCGCCTCCCAGCATCCCGGCACGTCTCTCTCCCATATAAACGATTCAAAGTCGAACGAAATCGAGCAAGTTTCTCGAGGAACGGGGAGGCTTCGTGCTGACCACGAATGTAACTGCAGTAGAAATCATTCGGACACGCCATATCTTCGAGCCAACACAGCTGAGGATTCGAAGCTTATTTCCAAGAACGCAATCGATTTACCGCGCGGAATTATATATTCAGACCGAATATATCCATGAATAGGGATGTGGGAGCATGCATATTTTTTGCTTTAAGCTAGGCAACGAGTGACGAATGAAAAGTCGAATTCTGCCGGTGAGTCTTAGAGCAATGGGAAAATTGGCGTTTTTTAGTTCATCGATTTTTTACCAATGTCATGGCAGCCTCGCGAATATCGTCATCAACCGTCGTTCTGCACGTTTCTTTACTCCGAAATACGACTATTTTGAAGCCACTTTTGCCTCGTGCGACGTCACAGCTTTTCGTGCTGGCTAATGGACGGTTTTTTCACATTTTTTTAAAATTCAAATCACTTTTGTGACAGTTCTTCAACATCGCAGGCACTCTTTCATTTCAGGCATCATATATTCTGTAGGGAATGTAATAAACAAAATTTAACGAAGTTGAGTCTTTTTTTACCCAAAAGTTATGATCTGTACATTTCAAAAGTTAGGCCAGTTTACTGTTTGGCAGTGTTGCATACGCTTTAAACAAAAGTTGGGGGAAAAAAGAGGAAAAACTGGTGAAAGCACAGTCGAAAACACGAACGGTGACGATCCGGGCCTCAAAAAACTGCACGGGAAACAGATTATTATTAATATTATCTCAGCAAATCTCCTAATAAATCTGAAAAACATTGACATTATTCGGCAAGCCTTGCTTGCCCAAAAAATTTCATATTTTTAGCATCATTTTTAACGGAGATATCACTGAATGTTTCTTGACTTCCATAAGATTACATGCTATTTGGCCCAAATTGTTATTGATTATTCTCAGCAACGACGCTCCTAAACTGTCTGAAAATTGATCTGATTTTTTTTACACTTCACTTTATAAGATGCAATCGGTTTAAAAGCGATGACATCATTTTCATTCTAATGCCTTAACTTCCTTAAAAAGTGAAGACCAATAAAAGTAAATGCAGGCGACGAGTCATTTTAATAAGCAGCGAAGAGCAAAGTGACAATCCACTCCTGTTTTCACGCTCTGGTATTGCTTCTGAAAAGCTGACTGGCAGGGGCAAGAATGCGGGGGGAGCCGAAACGCAGTCGTTAGCAGTCCTGACTCAGATTCTAAGCATCCCGAAATCGAGTACACTGAGCTCACCTTCTTTTTCTTTCGTCGTCACTCGGCTTCCTCCCCACGCTCGACCTGCAAACTCGACCACTGCAATTCGGATAAAAAAAGGAATAAAGTTATTTCAAGTCCATCGAATTAGGACGTTTTTTAAACGAATAAAATTTATCAACTTCAAAAAAGCGATAAAAAATCGTTTGATCGAAGCACTACTTGAGAGATTTTTTTAACGAAAACAACAAAAGCATCACGAAAACGACAACTATTGGACAGCCGCGACCAAGCCACATTGGACAAGCTCGCTATGGAAAGAACATGACACTGAAGCTTGCAACGTTGGGGTCCAACGAAATGATCTGAAAAGACTCTCGAACAATTCCAGTAATTCTGCAATTCTGTTACCTGCCCAAATAGCAATTCGTAGATTTTCAGTCCACACCAAAGATTCGTGAAATGAAAAATTGGTGAATTACGAATGCCATTTTCGTAACTTCATCGGTAGTGATCGCAAAAAAGTTCGCAGTTCGCGTCTCTTCAACGACTACACAAAATCTCTGCAACTTTAAAGTTCGCGTTCACTCGCTTCGGCACAAAGAAGGGAAAGCTTCGCCACAGGAACGATATCGCTTATCGCTGCTTCAGCTAGCACAAAATGAAAACGAAATTAAGGCAGCTCGAGTGGTAGCCGAGTCAATCAAATATGTGCGGATTCGTAAGTCGCGTTCATCGCGCTTCCGCCTGCCCCCACCAATCGACCGCTTTCACACGCTCCGCCGTTTCCAGTCGCGTTTCCGAGCCGTTTTCTCACTCATTTTCCAGCACCCGAATCCAAAACGAGACCATGCGTTTCGCAGTGCTATTTTCTCACTTTGAAAATCCGTTTAGAAAACTCTGACAAAGTTCAGCGTTCTCCCAATTGCAATGACGCAAAAACCAGTAATTTCATTCCTCTTGAACCGAAATCGATCGATGTTTTCGACTTTCGAAATTGCTGATTTGGCGAGGAACGCTTTACGCTCGTATTCGCGAGCTGTCCCCACCAGGTCGGTCATTGTTCCCAGTTCAACGTTATAATTTACTCCCTCGTGCTTCGCGAGTCCGCGTATAAACGTTAATGCACCCAAAAGCGTGCGCGCGAGTTCTGACTGATTGAAATTTGGCTCATCAGTTCAATACTCGTCAAGTGAATTTGATGGTTTTTTTTCTCTACTCATTGCACTTTCATGATCAGTCGGAAAATTGCATGCTTCATATCCGGCCACTCGCGTTTTTCCTCGATCATAATTCAGTGAGTTTTTAGTATGACAATTGTGTAATCCATGAGAAGCGGATGAGTGAGCAGTGAATTGAGAGCGATTCGCGAGGCGCTTTCAATGTGTCGAGTAAACATGTGTGACGGAGGCGACAAAGGCACGATCGGCGGGCTGGATAACGTCGCAACCGCGTCATCGGAGATTGGACAGTAAGAAGTTTTCGTCTTTCGACGAATCGAGACTTGCCTGCACTCTTCGTAGGTAAGTTTGTCACTGTCATGCTCTCTTTTTCTTACGTCAATTAACGCGTTATCGCGTCAATGCGAAAATGAGCGTTTGGGTTACGAAATTTATGGTACGTCACTGGAAATACTTTGATTGATGGGCGGAAACGAAAGTTCGTAACCTAGTGGATAATTCCATTGCGTTCGGTTACGTCAATCGCGGCGAATGTCCGAATTTTTGAGTTTCGAATGTCGGTAAGAAAAAAAAAGCAACCAAATTTCATATTTACAATTTTTAGGAGCTTTTATGAAAACGATAGTTTCCTAAATTCTGATTAGTGAATAGATAAAACCTGTAAACTTTGCAATCTATCTTTTCTTGCTCCCCTAGCCGAAAGTACGCACTTTCTGGCCGCATTTCAGGCCGGGAAGAGCATATTTTTCGTGGCCGGCTGACTCGGCTAACTTCAGTGCGCTCTGCGACGATATTTTTGCGGCCGGTGATCCTTTCGTTGCCATGATTTTGTTTATTCGTTGCCGAGCATCATTATTTGCTTCAAGCGGGCGCGTATAGCGTAGCTTTCATCATTCATGTTATGCGCTATACTGCCATGAACCCGGACGAATAACATACATTTGTTCGTCCAGATGCGAAAACAGAAAATAATCTAACCGGACTAATAAAATGAATATGGTCGTTCGGAATAATGTTGTATTTCCAGATTCCAGGTTCATAGCAAAGCACATATTCGTATAAATTGTCAAGTATAGCGGGAAATATATTCATAATATATAGAAATTGTTAACTATCACGGTACTTTAAATCAGACATTTATCAACGAATTATTTATTTGTACTAATAATATTGTTGTATCACTGTGTGATATTTTGTGTGTGTGTGTGTGTGTGGTTTTTTACTTTTTGTTTATGTTTTTAATGCCCCCCCCCCCCCCCCCCCCCCTCACGATTGCTAGTAATTATTGAACGTACTTTCGGCTACGCGGGATCAAGAAAAATAGTATACAACCCACGGCCCAAATGTTGGATGCCCTGGCATGCTGCGACACGAAGGCCTCGGTTTAAATGCAACTTTTGGGCCTAGGGTTGTAATATACTATTATTCGTATATTAAAAATCGTGTTTTCACTCGACACGCGTCGTAAAGTTTTGCTTAAAAAATATGAGTTTTCCCTGACCCTGGTCCAGGCTAGGGAGCTCCCGAATTCACCCCCTTTTGGTCAGTCACGAGAGTATTTTCGTACGAATAAATGTCATACGATGGTGAAGATGATTTCGCCGTGATTTGAATTATTCTTCGCAGTAGTTGGTTCCGTCGTGTTAATTTCCTCCGCCCGATTAAGGCGATTTGGTTCCATCGGATGCTTCATCGCTGGAGGAAGCACTGGCCGTGGTTGGTTCGGTCGGCTTGTCGGTACTCGTTCCCTCCTTGCCGGATGAGCTTTTATCGCTGGACGAAGCACTGGCCGTGGTTGGTTCGGTCGGCTTGTCGGTGCTCGTTCCCTCCTTGCCGGATGAGCTTTTATCGCTGGTCGAAGCACTGGCCGTGGTTGGTTCGGTCGGCTTGTCGGTGCTCGTTCCCTCCTTGCCGGATGAGCTTTTATCGCTGGACGAAGCACTGGCCGTGGTTGGTTCGGTCGGCTTGTCGGTGCTCGTTCCCTCCTTGCCGGATGAGCTTTTATCGCTGGACGAAGCACTGGTCGGTTCGGTCGGCTTGACAGTGCTGGTTCCCTCCTTGCTGGGCGAGCTCGTCGATGACGCGGTGGTGGCCGATGACCCGCCTTCGGTGGCCGGAGTAGTTTTTTTGTCGCCCTCGGCCTCTTTCTTGTTGAAATTCGCCTCCGCGATTTTTCTGTGAACGCACTTTTCAACCTGCCTGACGATGTGGGCTGACTGGCGCGATAATGTGATGAGAGCCTTGGAGGTCGTGCAGAAAGACAGGGATGGCTGGAGGGTCGTCAGCAAGTACCCGAGTTTCGTGAGGCTCACGGTCACCGATGGCACAGCTTTGGCGGTGGCCCACGTTGCTTTGGCCGCGACCTTCGACGCGACAAAATCATAAAAACGTGTCGTTTAACCTACCGACTCGTAGGCACGGTTTTCCGATCGACGCGTGTGAAAATATGAGCGCGTTCGCCGCCACGCAGATATATTCGGGATTCGACACTCACCAATCTGATGCAGAATAAGGCCTTCAAAGCGCTCCCTGCACCCGTCACGTTCGCGCTGCAACGCAGCCCTTCGTTCTGCAGGTCCGTGAGCCGTTTGTGCACACTGTCCGTCGTCGTTTTCATACCATCGACGTAACTAACGCCAGCTTTGATTTTGTCGATTACGCACCCGCTTATTTCCGAGTACATTTCAACGGAGAGGTTGTCCAGGTCGCTCACCAGCCCGGTACACTCGGTCACATCGGTACCGTTGGCACGTTCAGCCACGAACTTCACGTCCTCGCGAACCTGAGCAACGTGTCCGTGATAATTCGAGCAGGTTCAGGCAAACCGATTGTACTCGATCGAACCGCGAAGCTTTTTTCTCCGGCAGCCATGACTTACCTTCTGAAGTATCGCGCTCACATCTTCGCTCAGCTTCTGACTCATTTTCTCCGCCGCTGCCTCCAATTTCGCGAGTTTGTCGAGAGCCTTTTCCTTAGCTGATTCGAATCTCGCTCTAACTTGGCTTATGGCAGTGGTCACTATGGAATCGATGGTGCTTTGGATCGACTGCACCTCGTCCGACCAGAAGGACGCATTCGCGGCCTGCACGTTCATTAAAAATCATTAAAAACTGCGCACCCAGCGTCGAAAAA
This sequence comes from Venturia canescens, assembly GCF_019457755.1. Taxonomy (NCBI): domain Eukaryota; kingdom Metazoa; phylum Arthropoda; class Insecta; order Hymenoptera; family Ichneumonidae; genus Venturia; species Venturia canescens. Next base: position 2,625,544 of record NC_057426.1, read on the forward strand.
ACCTCGAAAAACCAAAATTTCGACTCTCTGTAAAAACGAACGAGCGTAACTCACCGTGGCGAAGAGCGCGACGCACAAAACTATTGCGAGTTTCGACATTGTTTTTCGATTGATTACCTTCTGCGTGTGAGCACCATCGCATCGAAACTCGCTTATATAGAGTTTTCGGGACTCGGGGATAAGCGAAATTTGGAACTGTTCGAGCGAAAGATGAAAAACGGTCGCTTCCCACTTGTGTCAATACTCGGTAAGGTGCACGGTAATCGACGCGGACGAGGCTCTCGTTTTAGTAGAGAATAATCAACCTGCGGATAGCTCGTTCATTAATCACGTGATCAACCGTGCACGGAGCAACGCGAAATGAAGGACGAAACGATTGTCTTCCTCATTATTGACAATGTGATCGAACCGGAATTTATTGATCGTTGGCCATGATATTGGCGGTGGAAAAATTCAAAAATTATGTCCCATTTCCGAGTCAACGAGCATGGCAGCGAGCTTCTCGCTTCGCAATCGCAATGCCATTATCAAATATTTACTCGACACAGTCAACGTCAAACAGGTGTTCAAATGTACGATTCTCTTTCGATTGTGCTTTCACATTCGCCTCGCAGTGAGATAAGAATATTGATGAGAATGAGAACGCGAATTTGGGGGGATTGGGCAATCGTGCAGAATCATCGCACGTGTTACTGCGGGTAACGAGGTCATTTTTATTATTGGACCCGCGATTCTCGTTGGTGCAGTGCTTTTCAAACGTCAATCCAATCTCGATTAACTTTTCGTAAATCTCATAGTTGAACAATTCGTAATTCTGTTGAATCGCCACCACAGCAGAAGGAAATTTCAAAGTTTCGTAATATTCACGAAAAGTTGATGAGTTTGGTTAACATTGGACGAGACTTTGATATCATCAGTTACATTTGGGAGTAAGAATTTCTCGGAATGGTTGAAACTCTTATGCGAAGCTGGGAAAATGGGCTTAAAGTACCTACGAGATGGTTCAAAACTTTATTCAATTCTGTAGGAAACGCGCGTGCACTTTTCTGCTATCAACCGAACCGCGAGGTGTGTTAGTAAGAATTCTGTCAAACCAGAACTATCGTCAAAATTGCTTCTCCTTTTATGCGTGCTCGACTGCAATATCTCGACGTATTCGGTCATCACAATTTAATCTATCCGATCATAATTAGTCCCTTTTTAATATCAAGGGACTCGGAAGAGTCTTGAGAATCGCCCAGTCTGCCCGCTTCGTACGCGACAATGGTGACATCTACGGTGGGTCCAAAACTCTCATTGAATGTAGAAAAAATACAGCGATCGATGAACGGACGTGGACTGGAGCAATTTTTCGATTGCTGTGTGCTCGATAGAATATGGTTCGTAAACATTATTGGTAACACGATGGGATATTAGTTGGTGACAGGAACTTAAGAAATCGAGCATAATCGACGAGTGAAAAATTAACGTACGTTAAAAACAGAAATTAACCAGATTTCATTACGAAAATAATAGCGAGAGTTCGATTTACGAATTTGGCAGATTTTTATAAAAACTGGGCACCAGAAATCGTGGTTCAATCTACGAGTGTTCTTCGTTCAATAAAGCAGTTATAAGAATTGTTCTATCCACTATAGTAAAAAGACCAATGCCCATACCTTTTATTCAAAACACTCAAGAATCTTTTTCTCTATAAGCATAGTAAAAAATCTTTTCAGTCACTTCAAATGTTTATATTGTAAAGTATGCTCGGGCAACCCTGAAAAAAAACTATCTGTTTGGTAAAATGTCACACGTATTCGGTGCATATTCGTGTGTTTATCATAGAATTTACCATGCTGACAGTAAAAATTTGTGATTCACGATAGATTTGCACTGATCAGTAAGTACTGATCTGACGTGATGAGTGAGACTCGAAAACAAAACGAAATATAGTTCTCACGTGCATCACTTTTTGCTATGTACATAAAGCTATGTTTAGAATTGAAGAGACGAAAAATAGGAAAATTCAAAAAATACTGTGATGATCGTAATCGGTGGCTAAGTGCTTTGAAAATTCTTGAAAAATAATGTATTTCTGACTGTACAAAACGAATTCGTTTTCTCCGTGTACTTGCAATTTCTAGGCCGAGAGATCTGCATTCGTTTGAGGACTGTTATGAAAAATTTGTGTTCCTTTCTTCATACATTCGATAGAATCGAAACAATTGAACGAATGATTATTTTCAACAGAATTGTTCCAATATTTCAGACAAAAAAGTTCGTACACATTTGTTTAAAACCGTTTATTTCCACAACAATTTATTCCTCATTTACACGCAGTTTTTAAATCTTCTTTGCAAAATCTTTCCTGCACAGGGAACGGAAGTTTGGGGTATCCATCGAATTATTTTTGACGATCCTAACCACAGTGATGCGAACACATCAAATTTTACATATTTTTTGTATTCCGTAAATGATACACGAGTGACAGTGAATTGAATCCATTAGAAGAAATCCACTCGAGTCTTATCCGGAGGACTTTAGCGAATGTATTTGCCGCAGCCTCTCGAGCGCTGCTCTCAGGCCTCGGCATCCTCGAAGACCTCCTCGGTTGTCGGGACTGCATCGGTTGCTCGGGTCACGGCAGCTTCAGGTTTTGAGGACTCGCCGGCAGCGTTGCTCGGAGGAACGACGTGCTCTCCGCCGGGCCTGTTGCGAACCTCTTCGATCCTCTGACGCACGCATTTAGTGCTGTCTTCGACAATGCCGAATGCCTCGTAATAGAAGGCGTTGAGGGCACTGGTGGCGGTGCAGATGCCGAGACTCGACGGAAGAGTAGATAACAGGAAGGTCAACTTTGCAGCTTCAACGGTGACAGCTGGCACGGCCTTGGCCGTGGTCCATCCTGCTTTGGCTGCGACCTGGACCGTGAAAAAAAGGCGTTAACGGAGGCAACCGTGGCTCCGGACGTGGTGACTGGCGGAGGGAAGAAGTGCGGATCGAGGCGAAAACTGAGGGGTTTGAGGCCCAGAATCCTCGCCGTTTTTCCGTTCGCCGGGAAACGAAAGCTTCGATAATTCGAGAGCCCGACTTACCAGGTTGGTACAGACGACCGCCTTGCCCGCTGAAATGAAGCCGTCGACGTTGTCGATGCAAGCGTGAGCCTCCAGTTTATGAATGTGGAGACTAGCGAGCACCTCGTCGGCGACTTTCATCATGTTCTCGATGTAGCCCGCACCGGTCGCGCGTTTGTCAACGAAACATTTTCTCACTTGGAGGACGGCCGTTTGCGCGGTCGCTTGCAGGTGGTCGACGAGCTTGGAACACTCACTCACATCCTCACCTTTGATCGAATCAATGTATTTGTTGACGTCAGCTGCCGCCTGTGCGCAATCAAATTTTAGTTTCGACTCGAGACATTCGATCAACGGAGCCTCGAAACACGCTCGATCCTCGGCGACACCGGCATTCTTACCTGCCGAACTTTCGATTCCACATCCTCGGTTATCCGCTTCTTGTGCTCTTCAATTTGTGCCTCGAGTTGCGCCCCGAGCTCCTCCGATCTCGCCTTGGCGTCTGCCACAGCTGACTTCACTCTGGCTATCGTACTTTCTATGAGGTTGTTCAAGCTCTCTTGAGCTTTTTGTAACTGGTCCGAGACGAACGCTCCATTTGCGGCCTACGAAATCCAGCAATAATATCTTGTTTATACGGAAAAACTCGGCTTCCGTGTGTGTTAACCCGGGGACACGACACTGTGCAAATTAGCATCGAAGAAAATGAAAAAATCGCGTTTTCAGAATTCCTTTCTTCCACTTGGCCATTTTTCTATAATAAAACTTGATTTTCCAATGTTGTAAATTATTCAAATTGATCACTCAGGAATTTTGATCCCCAAAAAGTCTCGTCTAACATTAATTCCGTACATTCATGGATAAAAGAGCGATTTTATATACTTTCTTTTGAAACTTTCCCACTGAAACGGAAAATCGAGAGCCCCGATGAGGAGTCTCAATGACAACAGGCTAGTGAGAGTTATCGAAACAGAGATTAACACTCTGATTACTACGAGGTTTCCATGACAATTGACCTAGATAAAGAGCTATCGGAAAATCTAGCTTCGATTTATCATTTTTATTTACTTCCCTAATAATCGTTATCAGATTGACTAGTGTGTGATGGAATCAACAATTTTTCACCTTTTTCGTGAAGAACAATTACTTACAGAAGCGAAGATAGCAACGCACAGGATGATCGTCACCTTCGACATGATTCGTGATAACTTGCAACGACTAATTCCTTAACGACTACCGCTTCGGGTTTATATACCCAAATTGTGGCCCCGAATGTAATTCATGTTTCGTGGTACCTCGCGCGTAAATAATCCGAGCATTTGTGTCAATAAAAATGTAAAAATGACGCAACCTCGTTGACTCGCTTCAATTGCATTCCATTTAAATTTTCCTCGCATCGTAGGAAGAAATTTTGTGCTAATTGTTTAAATCACCGTGCAGCCCGATAGTTGAACATTCGAGCATCGGAATATGCACGTAAGTGGAAAAATTTTGAAAGGAGTGACGACCACCGTGTAATCAAATGAATCAATCAATTTCTTTGCACACGATCTTAAGAAGTACCAAAGTGGAAGGAATTTTCCGTTGTCGAAATCAAGGAATCACATGAAATGTGTGAAGATGGTTTTTTTTTTATTATTGATGTTCGTTTACAGCTGAGATACTTGTCAACCCATTAGGTCGAGAACGAACATTTTTTTCCTACTTTTGGGCGAACATTCCTTTCACATGAAATTCGTCCGTACTTTTTCCTCCAATATTTCCTTCAATTGGCATACTCTCATCGAAATTCGACGAAGATATTTTCGGAGGAGCAAGATTCCGGGTTCGTGGCGCCCAGCCTTGGAAACCCATAGCTAAAATCCATAGACGAGTGCAGAAAGTAGATTTCTAAAAACGTGGATTATTAACGAAATCAATCGTTCGAAACGTCACTCAACGAGATTTCAACGAAAACATGAGTGAAAACAAAACTTTATTGCTATTCTTGCTGACAGAATAGTAAATCGCGATACTTTAAGGTATCGTGTTCGTATAGGATCGTATTTTATGGGTGTCTAAATTGCCTCGATTTTTACTTCCCAATTAAAGTCGTTATCACTCCAAATTAACGTCAGAGTTACTAATTCGAAATTGCAAAACATTATTTCAACTTATTTTTTAGTCGAATGAAATAACAAGCCGTTAATCGATCCATGACTGACAGAGGCCAAAATTTTATTCGTTCCTGGCCAAAATACTAGTTTTTTATGTAAAAAATCGCTTTAAAGAGCGCAAAGGGAAATGGAACAAGAGAAAAGTGGTAATAAAAAGACAGAAGGTTATGACAGGAATGGTTCAAACCAAGAAGAAACAAAATCCCGAAATAAGCAAACGTGAGGTTACGAGTGCTCATTTTACCAATTTCGTTCAATCTTCAACGTAAGATATATTTATTACTAGTAAAACAATCGTCTCGCATTTTTTCCCAAACTTCGTTATACACTTCATTGTTATTGTGTACTTTTTCATAAACTCCATAAGAAGCGTTCATTCGTAATATGGAAAGATAAACGATTTTTCACGCACAGTCCTTATTTTCTCTTCATACTTAAGGTAACTCCTGTACTGCATGCTAGTCAAATGAGTGCTAAATTTTCAAAAAGCTTTTAGACCAAGTTCAACGTACCGATTAAACTTATTGTTAGTAGATGTGTATTCAAGCATATTTTATTAATGTGAAAAAATATTTAAACGATAGTTTTGCAAAACTATCAACTGACAGATGCAAATTTCCATGATGACACATTTTCACAGCTATTTTTCAAAGAATCATTTGTATATTTAACCGATTTTATTGCACCAAGTCTCATTTCGTTCCTCGACTGATCCTCTGCGAATTCACCACGTAGATTTTCCTCTAAACTCATTCCTTCAAAAATTATGAATGAAAAAGTGTTTTCACTTAATGAACAATTAGCTGCAACAGTGAAACGATCAAGTCAAAAAAAAACTACACGGTGGATTCATAGAGGACAAAATGAGACTTGTTGCAATAAAATCGATGAAAAAACGCAGATAATTCTTTGAAAAATACCAGTGAAAATGTGTCAGCATGGAAATTGGCATTTATCAGTTGATGGTTTTGCAAAACTAGCGTTTTAAATATTTTTACATCTTAATAAGATATGCTGTAATACAAATCCCCTAACAATACGTTTAATCGGTACGCTAAACTTGGTCTAAAAGTTTAGTACTCATTTACTAGCATGCAGTACAGGAGCTACCTTAAACACGTTTATCCAAATAACCAATAAGACGCACCCCTTAAAATTTGATATGCGTGTTGGTCGACTGCCCATTCTAACTCTGTGTAAATTTCAAGACTTCCTTAAGAAAATCGTTTCGTGCATGAACTACCTTAAACGTCTCATCGGACGTAAGTTCGTGAGTTTCCCAACGATGCAGGAAGGTTGCGCGAGGTGATTGTACCCTAGTTTTTGGCCCTGTTTGAACCGCGCACTTCGGGTGAATTTCACGACCTACAGATGGGGCATTAAACGCCAAACCGACAATTGCTCGACCTTTGAACTATTTGATTCGTTCACTCTTCAAGCTCATCGAAATGAGCTCACGAGATTGTTTTATTATTTTTATCTCAACAAATTTCTTGAGCGAGCATTTTTGGATCGATGATTTTTCAAATCCCACGGCTTCGTCTCTTTGCACCGAGCAACGTCAAACGACGACAAAGTTTCTCGTACTCTTTCGAATTACACTTCCGCAGCGATCGTCCAGTCCAGCTTTCCGTCCTTAGCTTCCCTCGCAATCAGGGATGAAGCACCAGATTCCTCTTCGCGTCATATTCGTGCCATATAATGACGTGGGAAAAGTCCTCTGTCCGTCGTTCTTTCTCCCTCCCGCCCTTCGACCCCTCTCTCTCTCTCTCTCTCTCTCTCTCGCTCCCAGGATCGTTCGGCTCTCTCCTCATGGACGAGTCCTCGTTGTGTGTCTCAGCAGATGTACGACCGTTTGCTATGGCAGCTGCGTGGTGTACTCGAGTCCTACCACCACCCCAAGGCTCGCACAAGCCCCGTGCCCTTTATCCGTCGTCGCCACGTCCAATAGCTCTTAAAATTGTATTTTCCAAATTTTTATTCCATGTGAATAGAGGCCCAACACATACCAACGTCTCGGAGATAAAATACTTCGAAAGATTCGTTTATATTGAGCCATGCAGGCACTCAATTCCCTGCAGTTATTTCTGAATACAAATTATTTAGTGAAACAAAGCGTCGAGCTATTTTTCAGCCTTAACGCAATTGAAAAGTCAACGGTAATCGAAGATACGAAAATTTACTGTATTTTAAAAATCGTATAACTCAACGTAATGAGCTCGTAGTTTAGATAACTTGTCAAATCGATGCAAATGTTTTTGCATCGAATGGAATTATAATAAATTCTTATTCCACGATTATCTATTCGTTCGATAGCGTTACTCGTTAGACGTCGAATAAAGTCGAATTGTCATACAGAATTTTGAAAAATTTTTGTACAAATCATTACTTGGAATATATACGAATATAAACAAACATCTATAGAGGACAACGGAATTTTTTCGAAACGCTTCCCTCGGCAGTCTCCCCAAAGTCTGTTATGTTAAGGGCCTGATCAGCCCCACTCACGTCACTGTCAACACCGGAGGAGTAGGGATAGGTGAAATTCCGTTCGCGTTGTTCCGGGGCTGATCGGTTAGTCCTTAGTCCGCGTTCACGTTTCGAGCTTTCAACTGCGAGCGGGGGAGGGGGGGTTGGATTTGTGCATTCGGTTTGGGAAGCGTTCGTTAATTTCGCGTCATTTATTTACATACCTTTATCCTTCCCTTAAATGCCGTGCAGTTTTGTTGTGTTGGTTCGTCGTTATAAAGTTGGTTCATCGTTGTGTCTCGGCGCCCCTAACCTCGTGAAATTTCCAACAAAGCAATAAAACGCTCGTCGATGTTCCGGAGTCGGCCCCGCAAAACGGTCGAATATCAAAAGTTAACGTCGATTCTTCATCCTGAAACAAAGGCTATTAATAGTGAGAAAAAATAAGAAAATTTGAATGCGCGCTCGCGAGAGGTCGAAACGGAACGAAAACATTTATCGGGACTTGGCAATCTGAACGGGGAGTCGTTCGTTTTTCGAGGAATCTCCGTGCGGCCGAGCGTTTGACCAAAAGTACAACACGTTCCGGTGGGGTCACCGGAAATAAGTTGAGCGTGACGGCCGACGTGTAGGCCGAGAGAAAACGTGGGAACCCTCGTCTCACCGATTCCATATGACACCGCAAATCCCGCGGTCTGCCAATCCCACTCTTACGTTACATATTTTCTCGCCGGTACAGCCGGTACAACGACAACGCGACTCGCACTCCCGTTTGAATAAAAGTACAACGATAGTGGCCAGAAAGATCGCGTGCTTGTAAACGTGTGCGCGCGGGGGCGCGGGTTCACGTATTCGTGTTCCGTTGTCAGGTTCAAGTAAGCGAATCAATGAATATCGACATGGATTTTCTTATTAAGTGACGATCGGAAGTGCGGGGGAATCGTTTACGCCGAGTTCCGCTTCGCTGCGACGCAGACCAACCTCTCGTAACTGTCACTGCATGCTTCGATTCTTCCACCGCGAATCTTTCGAGGTGCGAGACTCTAACGCTGTGCACTCACCTGCTTCGATGCCAGCTACAGAAGGCGACACGGAGACCAAAGTCCTGAAAACTTTGAGACTCGTGACGAAGGTGTACGAAGCGATTAGCGAATATTGAAATAAAAATAACCCCCTGACAGGCATCGCTGCAAGTTTTTCGCCGTCCCGAATTTTTCGACGAGGATCCGTTGGTGTGCGAGGAAAAACAACGCAGTCGTTGCGCACGTTCAAGTCGTTCGAAAAAAGCTGGATTTGCATTCGTTTAAAGTGCTGCTGGACACACGCGTATAAGCAATGGATGCTAAAAAGCGAGCTGGAAGAGAAAGTCGTAAGGCTTGAAGGAAAAAGACGACTCGCGGGACAGAGAGGGGCGCACAAAATGGAGAGCGTCGAGCGATCGGCCGGAGTCCCACTCTGAGCTCCGTGCTGTGTGACGTCAGCATAGTCCCCGGCCTGAGACAAGTTGTAAGGCCAGTTCCAGAGCCCGGCTCGTAGCCGTCGCTGCGCTCTTGGGCACCACAATCGCGTGAAGGAATAAAAAATCACGGCGGCACAAAAAGATAGAAACCTAGCCATGGCACGGATCGTGGAACGTTCGAGCCAACGAAACAGGCTCTGACCCAAGGAAACGAGTCTCCGTTTCATTCTCGCGCTCCTTCTCTTTTTATCCCGTATAGTGCGCCTGTTCATCCTTCGGTATTACAGCGTCCAAACTTATTCTCACCCACTCGGCGCAATCCACTTCGTCGTTTCTCCTTGCTGCGATATGGACGACGATTGTTTTGTAATTTTCCGCTTCTCTCATAATTCTCTTTCCCGTTGAACGCGCGTAACGTCAAGCAACGCGTTATGAGAGTGCAGCAGCACCGAGTCAGCTTGACAAACGAAAATTCAGAGTTTGCCTCCGTTGGAAGAAATCTTACATCGGAGTCGTAGAAACGTTGTGTGTTTCTCAACAGCTCGAAGGATGCTTTCGTCACTGCTTATCTCGAGCTCGGAGCAAAAATGAAGCTCGTCGCCTTGAAGTTGTTCGCGTCAATAATAAAGAAACCCTACCGATACAGGTTACCTGTAGCGACGATACCGGAGCGAGTGTTCGCGAGCATACATTCGCACAATGATCAAGTGAACGGGAATTTGTAAAGTCGTGCTCGTTCGAACGCTGTCAGAGAGAAATCAAGACTTCAGGGAATGTAACGAATCCGATAATGCTAATACGAAGAATCTGGTCGTTCCTCCGGGGAGTACGATGAATTCGAAGTGACAACGACGTGTCCGTGCGTCCGTAGACATTTCTTTTCGATTGCCAACTTTTTCATACCGTTTGGTTGACTTTACCAGGAATTTTCGAGTCTCCCTACAATCGGTTCGATCCCCGATGAGAAAGTAGCCAGAATCCTTTTTGCCCGTCGCGAATCCAACGAAATTCAAGATCCAAGGGAAAACGAGCGAAATGGAACGGTGGAAGGCCACCGTGTATGTGCCTTGTATATAGACGGCTGGCGGTAGAAGCGCAGGCGCAACTTTCGGTGAGCGGTGAGTCGTCGGCATTGAGAAACGAACACAGTGCGCGAGAGACCGAGCTCCGACGACGCTCGCGTCGATCGAACGACGATCGACGATCGATCGATAGTGAGCGTGTGCTCGTGTCCGTGTGCGTTGGACAAATGTACGCGCGCGTGTGCGTGCTCGTCAAGTGTGTCTGTGATAATTGTCCTCCGTGCGTAAAATCGTAACCGCAAAGGTGGTAATTGACCCCGTTCCCTGAAAATTTCGACCGCGCCAATTCATCGCCTTTTCCCAGCGCCCGTGCGTGCAGTTTTTTCTCCGCTGCCAGCCAGGATATTCTTCGGACTACGTATAATAAAATCGCTCGCAAAAAGTTGTTGTGCACCTGTGAAACAGGCTAATTTCAGTGCACGTGCGTCTCAAGGAAGCGTCGAAGATACGTACATATTATTAAATACACGTGTACGCAAACGTGTATGCATGAATTTACGTACATTGGAGAGTCGCGAAGCGCCTTCGTTTGAGTTATACATTGAATTCCCTCGGTGGTGAAAGGTTGGATACGTTATGATCCATTCTTGTTATATTCATCGCTCTTATTTCCTATTTATGCTTCGATCTGTTGAACTTCAACCAATTCGTGCTGTATTTAACGTGTTAATTTGTGTTGGAATTGCTAAATTTATTGCTCATTCCGGGGGCTAATTCGAGTGCGAGTATCGAGGGTACGAAAACAAGGAATCTCGTAGTTTAGTGCCTGAGATAGCGAATGATATAGAGTCGAGAATCATTTTCATAACAACACAACCATGGGAAATCATCCGTCCGCCCACCAACCGCTCGAAAGAGCCACGAGTTACAGCGGCAACGCGCTTCGGCTATCGGTACGTAACTGATATTTTTTTTGTCCATGTGCAAACACGCACATGTTTGAATACTTTCAGTGATTTGAGAACCGGTAAGAATTATTCCGGGTCCCGTTACATTCGCCACCGTCAACGCTCCGCGAGCATACTTTTTTTGGCTCCCAGCAGCGCGTACTGCACGCGCGGAATCGTGTCCACACTTTCATCCTTCGATTTAAAACGAATGAATAAAAAATACCGAGCCTATTCCAGTCACTGGTGAAAAAAAGAATAGAAACAAAAAATACGAATCGCGCACAAAGAAACTCGATCCCAGCGATTATTCCTACTCCGTGACGCTGCAATTTCTCTGCGCGCTATTCCCAACTACGGAATCAATCAGATCGGATGTGGCGAATCAGAATGCAAAATGACTTTCGAACACGCGCCCGAGCGCATTTACTCTCGAATTACGGAGCCGGGAAATCCGTTTTTCAAAATAAACTCGCGGTTAATTGCGATTGATTTGAATTCACGAGAAGAATTAAGTCGGCAGAAATTTATTGGTTCGCAGTCGGTAAATCGGCCACTAAAAAACTGGAACATTGAAATCTTTCATATGCCTCAAGCTACAGTGAATAATTCAAAATTCATTTTTTTTCACGGGAATGCCTGTAACTCTTCCTAACTTCCGACCGATGCCCGAGCGCTAAGTGAAATTTGGGATTTTGAGCGGAAACAGCTGATTCCAGCAATATTTCGACTAAGTTTGAAAAAGCAAGAGGTTAAATGAAGCTCAAGAAACTTTGATGAAGAAACAATTCATTGACGCCAGAACAGAAGTGCTTTCCCCTCCCCGATGTTCGGTGGGAGACACTCCCAGAAAACTGTTCATCTGAGACAATGAGACCAAAGCGATTATGGAAGTGGGAAGCGATCAGGGATCGCGACTCAAGTTGCTTCGTGCTCTCGTCCTATCATCAGTGAATTCATAAAAAATCTTTCGTAACTCAACGACGTTCTGGTTAAATCAGTCAAAAAATTAATTGAATAAAAAATCGTAAAGATCGATTTTTCTCAAGTTTTTTTTGTGGGTCCAACTGAGAATTCAGTTCGTCTACGTTCCAGTTTCGTTCACATTTTTAAGAGAGCATTTTGACGTACGATTCTTCACCACACGCGTTCCTGGTAGTCCGACAAAAAATGGTGATTCTTGAAAAAAAAGATGGAAGCAGGCAACATATGCACTCGCCAGCTGCCCCATGCGGAAAGCTCGTTCTCGGTGCGTGGGTTCCATCACTCGGATTCGGATGCTGTATGATATTCTGCCTTCTATTTCCTCTTTACTCGTGTATTTGGAAGCCCAGGTCCACAGCTGTCGGAAATGGAGGAACTGCTCGTGTGATTTCGTGCCTTTCGTCTTTCGTTTTCACGATCTGCCGAGATCTCGAGTTCCTGTTTTTAGTAGAAAAATCTTTCAGCCAGGAAACTCGGAATGATTTCTCGGTAGTAAAACGAGAATCATCCGAGTCTCCGTCATCCGGAAAACGGAGGAAAACGATTTTCCTCCGTCGATCCGGCGCGCGATTCGTTCATCGGTGAATTTTCATTTTGAAGATCGTTTCATCACCGTCATTGTTCCGGGGACGGTCGTCAATATTATTTTCATTGTTCGGCGCTCCTGAGAATCGGTATGAACTTTTTTGGATGTCTCTCAATCTCTGGAGAATATTCATCGAAAGTCCCCCCCTCGAGTGTCCTGCAGCGAAGGCTCATTCGTCGAATATAAAAATTCAGATTGCGAACGACTCATCGACGAAACTTCCACGATGAAAAATACCGAATAATGTATTCGCAGAAACTCTAAAAATAAAAAAAAACGAGCTGACAAACGACTGTGAGAAGCAGCGATGGGACTTGCAAGTCTGGAATTAACGGTCGTCTGTAGTAGCTTGGAAAATCGTTTCGAAAAAACAGAAGCATTGCTGACCACAATCGGAGGCATCGCCGACAGGAATTGTTGACGAATCAACAAGCCGGTTTCCAAAAAAAGTATGACGAATAGAATTCTACAGCGACCTCTAAATACCGGGTGGGGAGCTCTCGAATGTTCGCTCAAACACTTCGTTGTACCAACCTCTAACGCGAAGGCACAAAAGTCGAAGTTTTTTCCGTCAGTGTCCAAGCAGCCTGGAAATAATGGAAAATTATTTTTCAATGTGTACTGCAGTTCATGAAATTATCGGTCAAAAGAAATGGCGTTTTGAGCCGGCTGATTAGGCGTGAGCCGGCCCATACGGACGTACACACGCGTCTCTCGAACTCGTCGTCGTTTTGCCTCGGTACACGCGCGAGGCTCCCCAGTATATTCGGTATCGTCGGAGAGGGGGAAGTACGAGGAACGCACAATGAAAATACCTCGAGGCTCGGCGACGTAGGATGTTTACACGATTGTATTGCTTCCTTCGTATCCCTGCTGCACCCTTCCATTGCTACCTTCATTCCGTTGCTCTATCTCGAAACCCCCCCGTACCTGCCTGTTCGTTCAAATAATTTCTCGTAAATTTTTCGCTTATTATCGCGCGCGCGGCAGAACGCTCACGGGGAAATTTATGCAGGCTCGTTGCGACGTCCATTCAGCCCTCGGCTTCTCGGCTTCACCGGTGTAATTGTAACTTGATCACTTTTTTTTTTCTTCTATTTTCATACAATCCGGAGAACTCCAGCGGAAAACAAAGATTTTGATCAGTTTTTGTGACTAAAACGTTTTTAAAAAAATTTGATTTAAATAAAATTTGTTTCAAATAAAATGTTAAAAATCAGTTGATAGCTTCGAAGTTCCCTTTTCACGAATATTTTCCTCTTCCCATCTCGGTTATAGTGTAAGTCACCGGTCTCAGGTATGAGACGGTTCCTGAAACTCTCGGCGAGGGAGGGGATCTGTCAAAGGGCATGCTCCCGAAAACCCGACCTCGGCTCGAGCTCAAACCTCGGGTAGACGTTCGCATCGATAGTTGGAGAAACTGCCTAATTGCATTGTTCGCGGCTAGCAATTTTTTTCAGGAAATTTAATTATCAAATTATTATCTAACTCGTTGGAGTCTTGGAAAAAAACTTTCAAATTTCGCTGGCTGCCCACGTGTAATTTTATCAGTTCGAGCTGTCAATGGTGACGGTTTATTCTCCATTGTCAATTTGTCGCTGGAGTCACACGATTCTTATTTCGAGTTATGATTTTTTTTTCTTCGATAAATTTTTTTGCTCACGCAATTTTTTCCCTACTTTTTTTCTTCTCTTTAATTTTTAAAACGAGTTTTTCACTTGGTTCGAAGACTGTTTTTGACTGACTTTTCTGACAGCGTTTATGCCGCTGATAGTGGATTTACGCGTCGATCTGAGCCGCGGTTGTTTTTTGAGCTCAGCCGGAACACGATTTCGGCTCTTCAACGTGTGTAAGAAAAGGCAAATGTATCGAGCTTCTCTTACGAAACGCATTCTGCGACGTGCATCCATCAAACTACAATTTACCTCAATACCGACTGCTCCGAGGGCCAATATTACGCAGCTCTATTTTTCCACGCTCGCTTGCATCGAACACAATGGCTTTTTTCATGAAACGATCCATTAGATGACGTGGGCTGAGCCTCTTGTCGTCATCTGTTCTGAGAGAAAATGACACGAAAGAGCTGCTCGTTGGAGTCGATACCCACCTCCGAGGCTCTTCTCCTTCGATATTTAGCATTCATGACAAATAACTGAATAATTCATCTGTGCCTGCTCCCACTGAGCTGTGCGACTCCTTCGTTCGGAAATGTCGCTTTTTAAGGAACTCTCGAAATCGCTCAACCAATTCCCAGGAAAAACCTCCAATAATTCGAGTAATTCTCCAATTTCATTTTTTGTCGAATCCGCAATTCGTAGTTTTTCAATCTGCGCTGATACTTCGTTACGTAAAAAATTGGTGAATTACAAATGTTTTTTTCGTTCATTTCGTTGGACTCCAACGTTGCAAACTTCAGCGTCGTTCCGTCCCAGCGTCCGAGTGAACTGGGCGCAGCGCTCGCTCGATAACTCTCGTTCACGAAAGTAAACACTGTTACGTCGAAATGATAATTTCTCACGAAACTTTGCAGGCGAAATATCGAATAAAGCAATAAAACTGCAAGGAAAATCTTCCAAGTCTCCGAGACGACGGGATGAAAGTGTTTTTTAGAATGTCCAACAATCCTCGTGTCAAAGTTCACTAGCATGGGCACCGGCACATGAAAATTCATCAGCCTATCAAAAATGTTGAATTCGTAGGGAGCGAACAGACCGAATATGTGGCGAGGTCGTGGAGGAAGCTCAAGAAAACTTGAAAATTTGTATCTCACACGGAGGCAACATTTACTTCACACGATTTTGATGAAATGTGCTTTATCTTCAGCCTGGCTGATGTCAAAGGGCAGGGGCGTCGCACGAAGCCAGAATTCCTGACGATCACCCTTGCGACGTCGTTTTATGCTCTGTTTGGCAAACTCGTTAGCCCGTTAGTGCATAGAACGCTGCACGTATCTGGCGTGCGTCTCCAGTGGCCACGAACTTCAAGCAACATCGATCCGGACTCAATTATCTCGATTCTCGAAGCGCGGGGAGCTTTGCATTAAATTTTCGAATGAAAAAATGAATTATTTCGGAATTTCTGGTGCGAGTTCCGGACACGGATACACGAGGATCGAACGACGTCGAAAAGCATCGAAAAATTCACGGTCATCTCAGTATTTTTAGCTCGTGTCTCGTTCGAACTCTACGAGCCCACTTTCTCAGTTTTTAACGCGGTCGACGAACCACTCTCCTAGCGCTGGAGTATCGCTTGAGCTTACGTACTCTGTGCGAGCGTAAACTGAGAAGTCTTCGTCCCTGTACTTCTTCCATACTGGAACGCTTGCTCGGCCTGGCTCGTCACGTCTTTTGTACATGCCGTGAATCATCTTGCATCATCGCGCTACCATAATCTACCTGACGGAGACGATTTCGAACTTTATACATTCATACACTTACAAGAGATTTTTTCACGTTCGATAACGGTCTCGAGAAAATACGCTGCACACTTCTTCACAGGGTGGTGTGAAACATTGATTCGGTTTCACGCGAATTTCGATGGAAAATACGTCATTTCGTTGCGCCATTGCTTCGATGACACTGGAGATTGCAACGTTCGAGTCGAGCGAAATGAGCTGAAAAAACTCTCGAACGATTCCAGTAATTCTCCGATTCTGTTACCTGCCTAATTTGCAATTCGTTGTTTTTCGGTCAACATCAATGATTCGTGAAATAAGAAAAATTGGTGAATTACAGATAATGAGGCTGAAATTTGCAACGTTGGAAGTCCAGCGAAATGATGTAAAGGAACTCTTGAATAATTCCAGTAAATCTCCAATTTCGTTCTCTCCCGAAGTTTAAATTTGTAGTTTTTCATAGAGCAATGATTCGGGAAATGAAAAATTGGAGAATTACAAATGTCTTTTTCGTTCATTTCGTTGGACTCCAACGTTGCAAACTTTAGCACCTTTGTTCAATTGTGTGAAAAAAATGTCAGATTTTTATTCTTGAGGTTCGTAAACAGATGGATCGAAGTGAATTGTGAAAAGGCTCACTCGGGAGGTCCAATTTTGTAGCTTGCAGCCCCTTTTTACGGTTTTGGGAATGCATTGAAACATTGTTGTAAAATTTCGAAGAAAATTATTGATTTGTCGCGAGTTTGATAGCCGGAGAAACTTTGAAATAAAAATAAAAAACTTATTGGAGCACTGATCGTTGAAACTCTTCTCTTGCCATCAATCAGGCTCCATTTTCATTGAAATTTTGTGTTTAAAACCTATGCTTCCTTCCATGGAAGTCGCAAAAACTCCGGCCAGTTCCAAGGATTCTTTAATTCCCCTTCGTTATTCAAGTCGAAAGTAACTTGAGTATCTGGATGATTTCATCGTTGAAGCGGTGGCTGTGCCGAGCCGTACTGACGTTCGAGCTCGGTTTCGTGCGCCATTAGCTATTTCATTTCCGGATTTCACACTCGAGTCATCCGCAGAGAAACCGTCTAACGGATGAAGGGCGCTCGAAGGGCGAGGGCTCCTGAAATTAATCGTACAGAAACTACGCGAGAGTTCCCGACGCTCGGACGAGGAACGCGCGAAAAGAGAGCCTGGGCGAGCCGAAATTCGGATGCTTCCAGGAATCGAGGAATCACTTTCGTCCGAGCAACGCTGGACACTCGCGACACTTAATCGATCACTCGGTCACTACAAATTCGTCAGTAAACATTGCCAACTGAATCGAGAGAGCCGAATGTGAGAAAGTTTCGACGAATTTATAACCGGTGACAAGGAAAGCGTAAATTCCTAAACTCCTCTCTTCGGTGAATAGAAATTTTCCAAAATCATCGAACCGTCCCACTCTGCCGAGCAGCCGATCCCTCGTAATCGTAGTTGAAAATTTCGGCACCGAAAACCCACAACCGCGTCGTTCTAATCCCAGTTTTTCAAGGCTCACTCGGTAACAGCGATAAAACGAATGTTTTTCAATCCATCGGAGCTCAACTGCTCAAATGAGAGAGCGGCTCCGCAACGTATCACGACTATAACATAAGTAGGAAAGTGCGGCGGCGAGAAAGGGAGAGTGAGAGAATGGGGGAAAGGCTAAATGGGACGTGTATGTACATACGCAGACACAATTGCGAGAGGCCAAGTGGCTGGCACTTGTAGCGACAGATCTCGCACTTTTATCACCACCAGTAATTACTGGACGCAAACCAGAGTCCACTAGTCGCGTGCTGCACCAATACCTAATCGAGTTTCACGATGAGACGCACGGACAATGCCAGATTCCCTCCCTTTCTCTCTTTTCTCTTTGATATTCTTGTGCCTCGACTGGTAC
The DNA here is from genome assembly GCF_019457755.1 of Venturia canescens. Lineage (NCBI taxonomy): Eukaryota > Metazoa > Arthropoda > Insecta > Hymenoptera > Ichneumonidae > Venturia > Venturia canescens. The sequence continues at coordinate 2,643,532 of NC_057426.1, forward strand.
TCGAGTACAAAAGTCAGTTTATCAGCGGCGCTCGAAGTAGCCTGAACTTCTGATAAATTCGTCTCTGCGCGTCTCGATGGAATTCTCGTGACGCGTAGGGAAAGTGACTGTTTAAATTTAGCGAGACATCTTCCAATTTCGGCTCGTCCCCGAGCGCCCGTCAACTCTGACATTGGGAACCGAAGGGTCAAGTTTTCGTTGAGATTGTTGTTAACGAGGCAGTGGGAAAAATGGTCTACGTTCCGCGTTATTTGTTCAGGTATCGACGACGCTGTTCCCACGGAGTCTCTTTCCCCAGCACGCATTTATTCGTAAGTCATACTTCCTGAGTTTGTCTCGTCGACGCTCCAACAGAGTTGAGTGAAAACTTCAAAATTTGATTCAACAAAATATTAGTTTACTCATTTCCAGGGGCTTTGCGCACACGACACGGAGGTTTGCAACGTTGCAGTCCAACAAAATGGGCAGGAAAAACTCTCCAACGATTCCAGTAATTCTGGAATTCTGTTAATCGTCTAATTTGCAACTCGTAGATTCTCAGTCTACGCGAATGATTCGGGAAATAAAAAATTGGTAATGAAAAATGCTATTTTCGTTAATGTCGTTGGAGCCCAACGTTGCAAACTTCAGCGTCGTTTTGAGGTGAAGAAATCGCGAAAAACAGGCTCGTTCGAAGCGCCGTAACGGGCAGGGAAAAGTATAAATTATTCAAAAAGAAAAGTAGAGCTGGAATCGTGTGCTCGAAAACGGCGTTTACGAAATTCAGTTGAGATTCCCTTTGACCGAGACATTCGACTTTTTGTGTGCGAACGAAAGAGCCCCGGGGCGCCTAATACATTGGCACAAGCTCGTAGATGGATATTCCCGTGAATCAAAGTCGAGGAGGCAACAGGTATATTTTAAGGGGAACGGAGGGAAAGACGAGGAGAGCGATTTCGGGAGCGACGACGTCGAAGCCGTTTCGGTCTTTCTATTCGTCGCCGGGCTCAGGGGGCACCGAATTTAACTTGGGGTGGAACCCCCTTAGACGTTCCTCGCTCCGACTAAGGGGTGAGAAAGCGAGACGGCCGCGCGATAAAGGGGAACGACCAGAGGGGACCCCTCGCCCCTCTTATAAAAAATCTTTGGGAACCACACTCAAGATTCGCTCACAGGCTTCGTGTGCTATTCTTCAGCTTCCAGCTTTTCATTTCTCAAACGAGTAATATTCCCGACATCTTTGACGAAGCTGGCCTCGGCTCGGATGCGAGTAGACGGGGAGACAAAAGATTTTGGCTCGATCGCTTTCTCGTTAAACGATTTTATCGAAACTGTTGCTTGCGATGAGGAAACGAATCGTGATGCTGGAGTTGCTCCTCTAATCGTATAGCAACGTGCTCACCAGCTGACACATCGCAGAACCTCGCAGTTGATCCGAAATTTTCAATTTCCTACTATTTTGCCCACAAAATAAAAAATGCCACGAAACACATTGAATAAAATTCAATTTTGTTCATGCAACAAAAAATTTGTTTATTCAACGACGTTTTTGTCGTGCTGAGTAATATTCACGGGAGCCAGCGACTCGAAAATTTGTTGAATCAACAAACGTTTTTTATGAGTGTGTCGAAACCCGGAACTTGCAGCACGGAATTTCGAGTCTAGACTTCCTGTCTCACTTTTCCCCGCTGCGGGGCTGCCGCGTCGAAGCCACGAAGGTTGTCCCATGGACCGAAGTAGTTTTGTAGGTTCATCGATTATCCCGAGGATTCGGAAATATTTTAATGAGAAATTTTTTTTATTAAATCGCTCGACGGTGAATCATCGTTCAAGTTCTGACCTCAATTTGTTTTTACGTGTTACAGAAGCGCGAAAAATCGCCGGGTAAAAGAATGGATCGATTGAGGAGAAGCTTCCGGGACAGCTTCCGAAGACGAAAAGATCCACACGTGCCAGAATCAAGCAAACCGCATCAATGGCAGGCCGACGAGAGTGCAGTACGTTCGGCGACTTGCGCGTTTCACGTAAAAGTAAGTTGAAGCTGCTCGGCTTTGGTACAATAATTTTTCGCTCCCTCTGGAGGACATTTTTTTTCTCAAATATTTATCAAAAATGTGCTCCATAATCGACGTTTGAGAATCTCCCTTTCTTCGTGCTTTGAAGAAAAAATGAAACTCGTAGAATTGCAATAATTTTATTCGTCCCAATAAAAAGAACAATTTTGTTTCAGTATCTGGGCTGTGTGGAAGTTTTCGAATCGAGGGGGATGCAGGTATGCGAGGAAGCCCTCAAAGTTCTCAGGGTAAGAAGCAAACAGAATTTTGATCAATTTTGAATGCTTTTGCTGCTCAACTTCATGTATGGGGGAGAGATTGAAGTCGAGAAACGCGGTAGTCGCTTAGCGCGAAGTATTTAAAGAAAAAGCTTGGGCAGGCCCTGCCCGCAGTCTCTTATACTCGAAAATATGATGGATCTCGAGCCATGCTATTTTTGCCAATTGCTCTCACGCATAAAGAATAAGTCTTGTGACAGAGCAGGGGGCCGAATGGAGAGAAAAGTTACGAGCAAGGGCGATATCTCGGTGCGCCAAATTCGAGCTTTTTGTTTTTACGAAAAACTCTCCATTCGAGATTTTTCATGGTCAATTCTGACGATGGCTGCTGACACTGTTTCATCGGTTTAAATCTATTTTTACCAGCATATTCGTCTGAAATTGTTGATTCAAGTCGTGGTAAGGCTTCGACCTCTTTCGAACGTCAAAGGAAGCCCAAAACTTTTCTTACAGCACTGAATTTATTGTGATATAAAATGACAGATCTAGAAGCAAACTGATGAACGACGAACAAAATTTCTACTTGCCCAGTTGATATTATTTTTATTTTTATTGCTATAAATAACAAGATGAAATAAAAGTCTGAACAAAAATGCCCAGAAAAAAGGTTTTTTTTCGGAATAGAGCAGTCAGGTGCCATTCGTTTTGACGAAAATAAAAAAATCACAACTTCATTTTCATATGAAATTTCGCAGAACTCGAGACGGAGACCGGTTCGAGCGATACTTCACGTATCTGGAGACGGGCTTCGTGTCGTCGAGGACGAGACCAAAGGTCTCATAGTCGATCAGACAATTGAGAAAGTCTCGTTTTGCGCACCTGACAGAAACCACGAAAAAGGATTCAGCTACATATGTCGTGATGGTACCACCAGACGATGGATGTGCCATGGTTTTCTTGCCCTTAAAGAATCGGTGAGTAGACGACAAAGCAGGCATCGAATCCTCTGAAATCACATTTGGACAATAAAAAATCGGTTCCCGCAAAGAAATGGCCGGAATTGGCAAATATGCTTTTTGAATATGTGCGCTTTGATTGAAAATTGGAAAAAACTTCGAGTCGGTTTCACACAAATTTTCATATTAAATTCATCCAATTATTGATTCCCAAAAATCACTGACGATCACTCAAAAATAATTGTCTGAAAAATTGAGGAATCCAAAATTAGCCGGCTAAATTCACAGAGGTCACGATGTCACGTGGCCGTGCACGTTCCAGTTAACTCGTAGTTCAGCGGCGCTGCCACAACGCGATGTGAGCGCTGTGAGCAATTATGGAACGCGGTTCAAAAGTGCTAACAGCGCGCCGGGAGCAAATTTCAGAATCAGGCGATATTCGAGTCTTTGTTTGCGGAGGCAAAATCTTACAGATGGCAGCACTCGGGGCGGTCAGTTTCGAAGTTTCGAACGAAAAGGTGCAAGTGTCGGAATGCGACCATGAAAATGATCGAGAACGATATCGAAATCATTGATTTTATCTGAGAACATTGACGTGGCGAGTTCTTTGATTTTATTCATCAACCGTATAGCCGTTAGCGGCGTGGCAAGTCGTCACCGTGCATTTCACCGTTCCATTGTTCGCGTATAAATATAGAAATACTTGGCGTCGAGCCGCTACCACGGCTCGTGATATATACACAAACGACGCGGTGGTGAGTTGCGGGCTAACGATTTGCCACTATGCCTACAGGCTTCACCTGCTGCGCATACATTTTTCAATGTTGAATCGAATTTTCCGGACCCTTTTTAATTTTAAAAAGAATTTGCATTTTTTCGAAAAATTATGCCCTTAATGAATGCTCATTTTATTAGATTTAAAATTATCTTTGAATTACTAATTCGTTTTCTTCGATCATTGCGACGCTTTTCAATTACCGATCAACTTCTCAGTTTAATACTTAAACGAAAAGTTGTAATTTTGTGCTTTTAATATATTTGGGTAAAACGAAATACCGCAATTTAGTAAAACCACGAATATTGTCGAATGAATATAAATACGACGGAGCGGAAATCCATCGGGATTCCGTTGAGTTATGAACCGTTTACCGGATGAACAAAATTTCAAGATAATATATAAAGTACTAATGGAGTTGAAAATGATGTTTCAGGGGGAGAGACTGAGTCATGCGGTTGGGTGTGCATTCGCCGCGTGTCTCGAGCGAAAGCAGCGGAGGGACAAAGAGTGCGGTGTGACGATGACCTTCGATGCAAAAACGTCGACTTTCACGAGAAGCGGAAGCTTCAGGCAGCCCAGTTTAACGGAAAGATTGCAGGACACGCGGGAACGCTCAGTCGGTTCGTCAGAAAACTCTTTCTCGTAATATCAGCACCGAATTTGTGCAGGACCTTAATACCGCTCTTGTTTCGATCGCGTACCAGATGCACCACCGGTCAAACAGGTATTCAATCCCTTTGCGATTGAGAGACCACACGCGACACCGTCGATGCTAGAACGCCAGGGCTCCTTCCGTGGCTTCAATCAACTGAACCAAGCGTCACCGTTCAAGAGACAATTGAGTTTACGTGTCAGTGATCTCCCGAGTAATCTGGAACGGACGCGTAGCCATAGCCTCGAACCCACTGATCTTGCGAGGATACCGCAGAGCCATCCTCACATAATGCCCCTCAAGCCACCTGGTAAGAGTCCGTAGAAGGGGCGATGATAATCATTTTTAAAAACGAGGCTGTGTATCAAATTTGTTCAGATCGTTCAAAACTGAAAAAAAAAACAACTAAAAATATGATTTTAACTTGGTGGGCGCAAAGTCAGCAGATTTTATCAGTTTTGTTTTTAATCGATGCGTTCAACCAAAGACAATGTTCATTCTATAATTATGGTATTGTTATCTTTTTCTTCTGACAGTATTCGATGGATATGACGAAGGTCATTGCTCCCATGTTATTACAGTCACGTTATTGCCTGCAACCCCGTTGTTGAATATTTGTACATTTATCGATAGCCAATGAAGCATTTTACATCACTGTTACATCTACAAAAGACGACTTTATATACGATACAATGTCATTTATGTTTTTATACATGTAAATTTCGAGAAACGTATTTTTGAGTTCCCAACGTGTAGTCCGGTTTTCGTAGTCGAATGATGAATTTTTCAGACCTTGAATTTAGTAAATTATTGCTCAGAAATTTAGTGAGTTGAACGACAAAAGTTATCAGTATCGTGCTCACACAGTTATAAACGCAATGTCAAGAATTCATTTTCGAGCGAATCACGGAGACATTTTTTATCGATTGTTCTTATCACACGAATACGAAACCCTGATGAATGTTCGCCTGTTCACCGTATCATAATAGAATGCACACCATTCCTATTGCTCCGGATACGGCATGAATTTTCATAGGTCCCTGCACATTTGACTATTTCCAGCCGTATAATTCGCGATTTATTGGACCGAAATTCGATGAAACAGGCCGCTTTGCTGGCACATGAATTACATAATTGTTTTTTTTTTTTTTTTTACAAATCAACAGTGAGTCCAATACCGGAAATTTCGCCCAGTGGACAAGACAGCGTGGCAGCAATGTGCCAACAACTGTCCCAAGGTCTCTCACTTCTCTCCAGTAGCGACGATTATGGACCACTACCATCCCAGACAACGGTCTCTAAACAATTATTTCCTGCACGATCGACCCCACCAGGTACTTTGACTTTTGATTCTTGCTGGAAACGTTATTAAGAAAAAAAAATTGAAATTTTGTCTATAATCGTAATTATTATTTGCAGTAACAACTAGCAATTCGATGGATGACATGCGACTGCAAAATGGCTCGGCGATGAACAATATTATAAACAACAATAACATAAACAACAACAATGACGAAAGAACGGCGACAACGAACGTAAATCGCATGGAGATGAGTTGGCACGAATCATCGTCGACCATTTCCCTGACAACTTCGAATCAAAGGCTGACGCCCATCCTCAATAGCAGCGGCAATTTAAGCTCCGCATCGGCAACGCAAAGTGATACGCATAACTCCTCAGGGATCAATCCCACTTCGTCGACGAGTCAACCGAATCGCCTCGGTGCATTGCGAACGTCTCCTGCTGCGAGTCCGTCCTTCAGTAGCCCTTTATCCTCCTCGTTTGGAAGTTCTGTTGCATCGACTGTCAACAAATCACCCATACCGATGAATAGCGTAACGTCGATAGCGAGCTCGACGAACATAAGTGCTACAGAGTCTTTGCCAAAGACCATTACGAGTGTTGTTGGTCAAATGGAACCTTTAGTAGCTCATTCCGATATTGAGAAAGTCGAAACGGTAAGGAAGCTCTCTCTCTCTCTTCTTTCGTATATTATCGATGTAAGAGTGGATCGTTGACGCTCCAGTTCTGTCACAATCTCGAAAAAAAAAATCAAACAAAAAAATATATTTAGTATTACAAATGAATGTTTTAATTGCAATTTTTTAATACTCAATATCCGCACGCTTTTTTGTCTGCAAATAGGTTTAAAGGTGAATGAGTTTAAATATTATTTTGACAAATTCAATGAAAATAATCATTTTTTCATACCATTTTTACTGAACGAAGATGGAGATTGAAATGATGATTGTTTTTTTTTTTTTCCAGATGGGATCGTCGGTGCAAGCTCCAGGAGAATTGCCAAAACCTGAGCAATGGTTGGGTAGTGTAACGGGTTCGGTACCAACGTCAGTACAGATGGTAGCTCCGGTGCAACAAGTGGCACCGCGTCGAGCCCCGCCCCTTCACGCTCGTGCCCTATCATTGGGTTCGGCGGCCATGGGAAATGCGTTACGAGGAGGAATCTCTGACCCTTTTGATGCCGAATGGGCAGAAATAGCTGCGCGGAATTTGCGCCAAGCGAACGCAACGACGAATCCATTTATCCTACCGAACACAACTCAAGCTTTTCAGGTGCAACTCTAGCGTTGTGAGTTTGCAAATAGTATAACTCAATATTATCGCAACAACACATAATGATGGCTGATGCTTTGCGAGCCCAGAATGATCGATGAAATTCAAGATCGAAAGTACTGTACTTAAAAAATGACAAAGAAACTGACTAAGTAAATATGCATATGACAACAAAGTCGATAAAAATAATTCCAATGAAGTAATAAAAACTAAAAATCTAATTAAGAAAAATATATTTAAAAGGTTAGTCCAACGCTGGAAATAAACGATTGCGTGCGTTCCAACGTCGTATGGTTCTATTTAAAAGAAACTATAATAACTGTTGATTGGAGCCTCGCTGACTATTGCTTCAGCGAGGGGTTATTGCCGCATAAAGTTTTACTGATTTTCCTCCGTTGTGATAACATATAGTTGAATCGCGTATATAGTAGAGGAAAGGAAGCTAATTTGGAATATAAAAAAACGTGTATAATGCTATCCCAAATTAGCTGCACTTACTCTGAGCATATAGATCGAGTGACAAACTTACATAACCGTAACTCGACCATGCACCGTAGCATTATGGCGATTGCTGAATCATTTTAGTATTTTTCTCAGTCGGCTCGTTCAGAAGAATTCGATTAACGCACAAGAATTATCATTTTAATAGCAATCTATTTTTATTGCCACAGAAATGTTTAAATTTCTAGTGATAGAGTATATTTGGGTTTCAAGTAAATGTTTGTGACTAATTGTTGAACTGGATTGTTCCCGTCCGAGTGACGGTCGAAAAATGTGCATTTGTTTATTTTTTTTTTCCGGTAGTGTAGAATAAGAGTTATTTGAGTCTACATTTGAAACCCAATAGAATTATTGTTGCGAAAATCCACGATTTGTTCTATTATTGAAAATAAATAAAATGCATTGATAAAAAAAAATGAGAAAAAACCGTGAAAAAAAAAAAAACACTTTCTTCCAGTTACTGTTCCTTTGATCGGACTTCGTGGGGGGAATACTTATTATAACGCAATCGTTGAATCGCTCAAAAAGTAAAGTTTCGCTGTAAGATCGACCCTAGACTCTTAGACTCCAGTAATTCTGCAATTTCTTTTTCGTAGATAAAGTGGAAGTCGAAACGTGCAAAATAGATGCTAATCCAACGAGTCCGCCGATGAAGAGCGTAAATAACAGAACTTGTTACTAATGTAGTATAAAGAGTTGATTATTAAAAATGGGAAAAATACCAGGTCGTAATCAATGTTCTCACGCAATGGCCACGCTTCCCGTGACATGCTCTTTCCATATATTATATTATATCAGATTAAGAAAATTCTAATCAGCTCGTACTTGAAGAAAAAAAGAATTTTCATCGCGTCGCCATTCTAAAGAATCTTGAGAGTACGGATCAGTCTCCCAACCTCGTTACGATCTCTCACAGATGAAATTTTCCGACGCGGCTCGATTGATTATTAAAAATCTCCGCTGGCCCACGCAGAATGGTCCTGAACAATGTCACTTTTGAAAGTCGCTGCTTTCTCGCATTCAACGGTGGCGGGATACCGACTGACCCATACTCCGGAGGTGATCTATTGGTATAGCGGTCCGAATAGTATATATGCACAAGGTTTTCTGGAACACGCTCGATACCAAGAGGAAAACGAGACTCTCACGTTGTTCTGTCATTGGGCGAGAACAACTTGCAACGTTTTTTTTTTCTCTTAGCACTGAGCGTGTTCGAATGAACCGAGCATCTGCTTCTTCGTTATCTTGCTCGCACTCACCTTACTGATGGATCACCTTAAAGCTAGTTAGTACGATATACGCACATTGTAGAAAAGTAAGAACCGGAAATGAAGTTGAATAAAAAATCGAATAATTTATGCGTTTTCGTTGACGCGGTGTTCCTTGGGGAAAAAAAAGAAGAAAAATACAAAATTGAACTATTAAAAATGATGATGCGATCGCGAAAACTTAATATATTTAACATATACGTGTCTATAGTTATATATGTGTACATACATGCATTTTTGTGTATATATTCGGATGATGAAAAAAATGAACTTTTTTTTGGTGCTGCAATTGAATATGTACCAAAAGTATTTATCAGTGTCAAAGATACAACGTTGAAATGTGAAATTTTCATGTACTCTCGACGAATACCACTTGACGATATTTCTTAACTTTTTTATTGGTGGCAAGAGAGTAAATGTTTGCGAAAGTTTCTTTCGGGTTGACACACTCGATAAGAAAAACGGTTCCCTTAAAAATTGCAAATCTCATTATTTGAAATCTTTGCTCCGCTCGAATAATCGCTTTTTTTAAAAAAACTTTAAAAATTTTTTCATGAAGCGTATTTAGTTGCAACACCAAAGAGTTGAAGAACCAGTTATTTTAACGATCATTCTAATGTGTACGTACTAATGTGTACATGCGTAGCATTGTCCAGAGAACAGTTAAAAGATAAAATTGACGTTATAGATTGAGAAGAATGTAGAAAATGAATATAACGAGTGAGCATCTCCATGTGCTGCACGAAATTGTCCAACGTGTATCCAGACCATATTACCTGATTATTATTAATTACAGGGTGATAAAAAAATCACCCGAGAATCTAGCATCGGATATAAAAAATGACACAAGTTATCCAAGCACGAATGTTGACCTGGCATCGCGACTTAGTGCGATAAGAGAAGGCAACAAGAGACACAAAACGTAGCATAAAATATGTGCAGGTCCAAATTCACCATAAGCTTCTTGCAAGCACCTTTGGGTTTCGGAAATTACTAATATCCAAGTCATTATATATATATATATATATTAAAATACTCAAACCATTTGTTCGTAAGGGTCTTTTGAAATTGGTAAATCGTCAGGATATATTAAAAGTCGAGCACATAAGAGTGCGACAGGGTTTAAGGGGTCGTGCCAGCTTTTTTAGGCTCGGCGTTAGCCGCTACCGCGGCTTTTCATATTCGTCGCATGTGCTATTATATAAATATGTATATTGATATGTACCAATTATTCAGATGATTCCTTGCTCCTAAATTTCGAATACCGAGAAAAAAGTAGAAAGAAAAAAAACCCAAAACAGACGACGTGCCGTATTTTCGAGTTGAAAACATTGCGTGCTTGTGGTTATGTGCCACGCAGAATTAAGTCCACTTGTACAATTAATAAACGCTGGCAGCACTATGATTTTCGACTAGTTATGCAAACTTCCACACAATCGAAAATCTTAATATAACGTATAAAACAGAAATTGCATCCCGACTTTATGCAGTTAAAAATCCTACGAGACCATATTCACAGATAGATTAGAGCATAGCAGATGGAACGAAGCAAAATATAGAGCAAATTCTCAAAAAATATAAATATTAAAAAAACGACAGAAATCAATCCTTTGAGGAAGTTAAAAGATGCGTGTTCACCATGTCTTCAAAAATTGGTCGTTGGTTTACAGCCGAGCTCAAATTGTTGAATAAATGAGTATGTTTTGTTTTTTCAATTTTCGAAATACCAATAATTTGTAACCTTGACGATATTCTTGCCAGAAAAGTGCTCACTCGAAATTCACTCGCTCGACAGTTTATTCTGTCAAGCAATTTCTTTATTCAATTTTTTATTATTTTCCTTTGATTGACTCATTTTAAGTAATTGATTTTTTTGGCATTCTATAAGAAATTACATCTCTTCAAAATGATTGCGACAAAGCTAATTGAGAGTCGTGGCATTGACTCGAGGTAAGTCCGGCACATGTGCTACGTGCAAGTCCCTACAGTGGTTTTTACTCGATACAGAAAGAGATTCAATAGGAAAAATTTGAATGGAAGATTCTTCCGCATTGAATTTTTCTCTGTATCAGAATTTTCTATGCTTTATTCTGATTCGTACTGTGTAAAAAAAATTGTACTTTTTATTAATTGGAAGATTTTTTGTTAATGGCTTCGAATATATTTGACTATTAATATTATAATAGTTTTTATTTATTTGATGACTTTGTAAAGTCGAGACTTAATTTTAAAAAATGAAAACCTTCTGTACCTACACACAATTTTCACGATATCGCTCGTTTTAATATTGCGTAATAAAATTTAAAAGATGGCTATTGTACGATCAGCTCTTCTCAGGGTTGTCAGCAATGCATCGTCGTTTTCATGACTCGATACATTCAATTTTGTAACGTTAAAAATTCCGCTCCTCCTTCCACGCCCGTTTCTACAAAATTGTTATTCGCATTTTTCCAGCTTATCATCGACGTTCTTTTATTTTCGTCACAAAATGTCATCATAAGAGAGCTTTCGGTTTCTAAATTCAATGCACGACTAATCTTTTGCTCAAAAGAGTTATTTCAAAGTAATAAAAAGGTGTAATTAGGAAGAGGAAAATGTTGCGTCAAACGCCTCCTACTGTGGCATCGCGATGCGCACAAAAGCCACCGTGTCGTGGTATTCTTTGTCCGAAATGTCCGTTAGCCGGCACAGCGCAGTCTGGCCAAGGGCCGAGCGTACGTTTTCAGCTCACGTACACCTGTGATAGGTAAAAAATGTTATTTCACCCTCAAATAATATCTCGTCAGTAAAAAGTTCAATTCGTCAGACTTTTGAGCCTCGGAAACATGGAAAAATTAAATTTCAACGAATCTTCAGCGACTCGTGAATCGCTCAAAATTGAGTTGACGTTTCCCCCAAGTTTTTTGGAGCTGCATGATTTGTCGATTTTTTCACAGTGCGGTCTACGCTCCCTGTTACTGCCCCGCCATACCCAGCTGTCCGCGGATCGATGCCCAAAAAGCGTCAAAGCCCATGTGTTGTATCAAATGGTTCGACCGTTGCGGAAAGCCAATCAACTGAAAAACCCTCGAATTCCCTGTTTTGCATTTCCAAATCTCGAACGCTCGTTCCACTTGGAGCACGTTGTGTCAGTTTCTCAGCCAGAAAAATGTACCCAGAAAAAGAAGGAACCGCGTGCACTGTCGTTTGTTTCGTTCAAAATTCACTAAAAAAATAAAACCTAACAGCGAAGGCAATCTCGATTTTCAGCTGTTCGAAGAAGCTCAAAATGTCATCGTAAAATGATCTGTCAATAAATTGATATTAAAAAAAAACTAAAAAAAAAAAAATATATATATATATATTCCACGTGAATCTGGAAAAATGTCTAATGGTGCTTGCTGCAAGGAGCAGCAGGACGCCCCCCCCAAAAAAAACAGCACGTTACCACCAAAGTGCTGTCACTGCCGACCCGTACGATTTACTTGTCCGAAAAATGGGTGTCCACCGTTTGAGCCGTGTATTCCGGTTCCCCGTTGTCGATCTCCTTGTACACCGTTGGTAAGAATTTTTGTCTGTGGACAGAAAAACCGAAAAAACATTAGACACAAAAATTTTTATGGCCCAAGACAATTAATTTCATGGAAATCTCATTATGCTGCAGCACTTTCCCATATTTCAGAACGATTTCACGACAGTTGACACTTGTTGAGATTATTTCTTCATACAACAGATATGGAGAACGCCACCACCGAAGGACGAGAAAAAGGTGAAAAAGCCGAGAGCTACGCTCTGTATCGCGAGACCGTGTCCGCAGAGGCCTGGCCCGATTCCATATTCGTGCAGTGCAACACCGAAGCTAGAAGTGCCACCATCAACGGTCACTTTTGCTATACGTTACACCTGCGAAGGACCCACTTACTGTCCCTGCTACTCTCCTGGAATTCCGTCTTGCCCATCCAAACAATGTTGTCTATGAGCCATAACAAATTACAGGCACAAATGTGCCAATAAATTATTGATTTTCTGGTATTTTCAAAATTCTTTATCGTTCCAATGAATCCGCACGAGTTCGAGATTAATCACATTTTAATGTGAGTTTATACGTGCGTGCGTGCGGTTGTAAAATTGAGAAACGTAACCGCTGTCACTGTCACAGTTTCCTTCCATTCGAGTTTATTTTGAGTTCACGGTCATGACTACGCGGCGGAGTGACTCGGTCTTCTCTAATTCAATATTGCAATTATGTCGGGTGCTGGCCAGCGTGCGTCGTCCACCGGTCTGGAGCGGCGGGTCAATCGATCAGTATCCGCTAGTCATCGCTCGGGAGGCCGTGCGTTCCGATTGAAATAATGAAAATATCGAAAGTACTATGGAAATGTGCGGTTGTACCGAGTTCGGTTTTAGTCCTGTCGATCGTGTATCAATACATTGGCGCGACGCCGACGAGTATTATTAAGAATCCGGAGAAGCAATACGACTACATAGTAGGTGAGGGAATCTCGATGAATCGAGGAATGGCTTTGAGTCGACAAAAAAAATCCTCATTCGTTCGCATCGTTGACAGTTGGCGCGGGCTCGGCAGGATGCGTGATCGCGTCGAAACTGTCCGCAGAGCCGAACGTTTCGGTTCTCCTCGTAGAAGCTGGAGGACGCTTCAACTGGCTGTCGACGGTGCCGCTGGCGGCCCCGATGATGCAAGGAACTTCGGTCGATTGGTCGTACAAAACTGAACCGCAACGTTACTCCTCCGGAGGACTGATAAACCATGTAAATCTCACGAGCCAAGTACACTTTGCCCCTGCGAATGAAACGAGTTCTTAGAGAAATTGTGGTTATTTTAAAAAATGTTGCTTTACAAGAATGAAAGGATAAATTTGACTCATTCGGCGGGGCGAATCGACATCGACGAAGGCCAATTCACTGTTCCTTCAACAAGTTTTTTTCCAGCAACAATCGTGGCCGAGAGGCAAAGGCCTCGGTGGAAGTGGCCAATTGAATTATCTCGTGCATTCGTTCGGTCGGCCCGACGACTACGACAGTTGGCCAGCCACGTGGTCGTACAAGAGTTTGAATCCATATTTTCAAGGCGTCGCTAAGAAAATGCTTTTCCATGGAGAAACGCTCGAGGGAGGACTGTTCGAGGCGTTTGAGAGCTTAAACGCATCTGTGCTAACCGGGGACGTCACACTTGAGAAAGCCAGCAATACAATTAGACGAGGCGCTCGGTGGAGTTCGTTTCACGCCTATTTGGAAGCTTCCCAGAATCGAGAAAATTTGCATATTCTCACAAATACCTTAGTCACCCAAGTAACGAATCACCAGCCGTGCTCATAGTGATCGAAATAACGATTCATCGATCTCTCAATAGTCACCTTCCTCCTCAGATACTAATAAATGACTTGGTCGCTCGTGGCGTCCGAGTCAAAAGCGACGGTGGAACGGTAGAAACGGTAAAGGCACGCAGAGAAATAATACTGAGCACCGGTGCAGTCAACACGCCTCAATTGATGATGCTTTCTGGTGTGGGCCCTACCGAAGAGCTCAGAAGGTATCAAGTGAGTAAAACGTGCCAGCACCTAGTCCAGAAATAAAATAATAAATAAGTACCAAAAAATCGAGACTTTTTTGTTCTTTCCATTTTAAGTTGCTAAATCGAGTTTCCTCGACTAGAATCCCTGATCCTCGTTCCCACTACTGATGTTCAGTATTTCAGATACCCCTTGTCAAAAACCTGCCTCAAGTTGGGAGGAATCTGTTCGATCACTTGAACGTGCCGATCTACATCAACCTAGAGACGCCTGTCAGCATAACTCTGAAAAAAATGCAAAAACTTAGTGAAGTCTTCAAGTACATGGTATTTGGAAGCGGTAAATATTTATCGTCACTCTCTTCGCTATCATTGTTGTCGTGAGTTTTATTTTGGAGTATCCAACACGTGAAAACTTGCGACACGATTGAAGGGTTGTTGGCGACGAATGGGATAGTCGGGATCGGAAGAGCGAATCGGAGCACGTTGGTGCTGTTCGGAGTTGCATCAGCGGACGAGAAGCTCCTCAAAGACATTGCGAACTTCGAGACGAGGGTAAATTCTCGAAAATTCTATTAGGACGTTTTTTTCATTAGAATTTACGTCTCGAACGTCGATTAAGACTTTCAGATCTTTGTTCCCATCGTACAACGACACGAGTCACGAAGGTTTCATATATTTGGCGAGCTGTGGCCAGCCCAGGAGTCGCGGCACGATCACTCTGCGATCGAGAAGGATTTCCGATCCGCCGCGGATAGAACCAGCGTACCTCACGGACGAGGCCGATATCGCATGCACTCGAGAAGGTAAATGGCCAAATTGTAACAGAAAACCTTCCAATGCATTGTTATGTCGGTGGGACGTAGATCCGAAGACGAGACAGCTTTTTCTGCGCTCGATACGTCCCATTAATTCCTCATCACATCGGGTATAATGGGACGCGAACTCCGCGACTATTATAGCAGAGCGGACTGCCATCAATAAGCGACGTCCTTAGCTCTAGCTCGGGATACTCGCTCGTTCAAAATACACGCTGACAGACGGGCGCACCTGCTACTTTTTGCTGCATTGCCTCTCGAATAACTCTGAAAAGAAAAAAAAACATTTAAATTCAATTGAACCAACGAAATTGGGGGGGACGAATTCAGCTACGTTTTCGTTTTTATAATAAAAGGAGGAAAATCTTTAACTTTGTTTCTTAGAAAACTGTGCGATTGTTTTTTAACTTTGTATACACGATAAAATATCAGTCGAGCTCTACCAGCGAGCTTTTTTATTCTCGAGATTGTGCTGACAATTGGAATTTTTGTCCCGGAAAGCTATTAAATTGGCTCTGGAAACGTTGGAGAAGCCTCAATTCCGGAGTCTCGGTGCCAAAGTTCACGTAGCCAATCTGGACGATTGTCAACAGTTTCAGCAAGACTACCGCGATTCCAAATACGCCGAATGCGTTATAAGAACTGCAGGCTTAACCGGACACCATCCCGGCGGCACGTGCAAGATCGGGGAGGACGAAAACGACTCGGTGGTGGATGAGCGCTTGAGGTTCTTTTAAGAGAAGCATTTGTTCAGAGGAAAATACTGCGAAACAATCGTTCGTCACGAGATAATGAAAAGATTAAATCTTGCAGAGTCCATGGCATCGCGAATCTGAGGATAATCGACGCGAGTGTTTTACCATCTCCGATATCCGGTTCACCGAATTCGCTCATAATAGCGATCGCTGAGAAAGCCACTGACTTTATTCTCGATGAAAATCGTAAACGGCTCGTCGGATGATGAATCGATGGGGATCGACGAAAAATTGAGCTTCGAGAGGTTCGTCAGCGCCGCTGGACATTGATTGGAGATTCTGAAAAAATTTTAATAATATTTTAGAATCACGAGGTTTCTCATTTATGCGACAATAAAATTATCGAGTTTGTAGCAATTTGGTGTTTTTCACTTTTACGAATTCCAGAGCGTTGTCCTTTTGAGGATTTATCGAAGCAGCGTCGTGCGACACGAAAGTCGTGAAAACTCTCAATTTCTTCCTTCTTTTCATACTTTTTCGAAAATATATTTCAATAAATGCTCTTCCTCCATAATCGCAAAAAAATAATGACAGTCCATTTATTAGCGTCCGAGGGTCTGAAATAAAAAAAGCTTCTGAAATTCCTGAAGAGTAAAGTTTTTTCTTATCCGCATTAAATTGTGAAATATTGGCGGTTGGAAGGCTGGAAGTTCGAGATGAGGAAAGGAGGGGTAGCGCGGCGGTTTCGGCGGTGCGAGAGGGTTCGTGTGTTCTCCGTTTGCCGGGCAGCCACCGTGTAAAGCTGTGGCAGAGAGCAGAGTGGCAAAAGCGGATAAGGCGAAGAAGAGGTAACGGCGACGGCGCCCAGTAGCGCGCCCGCGCTTTAGTACATGCCGAGGAGTGCGCGATGAGAAGGGAAGGAGGGCTGGAAGCGCGCTATCAGCGGGGGCGGACAAGCGCCAAGCGGCCGCAGCACCGTCTCGTCAGTCGACGTCAAGCCGTCGTGGATGCTTGCGTTAATCGAGCACGCGGTAAAACGTGCTATTTTTTCCTCGTTGGAAAAACGCGATTACGGATAAACATTAGTTGAATTAGATGCGCACGAGTGTATTCGCACGTGTGAAAAAATATCTGGCGATTTAGTCTCGGCGAATAAGCAAAGCAAACGAAGAAAAGGCAGAACTGACTCGGATGTGCTACGTTTTTTGTACACTTGTTTGAGCGCCACCTGTTCGCACGTTACGATTTTCGATGATAATATGATTCGCGAAAGTTACGATAATATCATTGACACATAATTATTTTCATTGTTCATTGAATTACGACTTCAAACGCACTCAAAATGAACGACTTACCTTCGGAGAATCGATGACTTGAATTTTGCGCGGGAATCATTAACAATTTCACGCACCATTCTCATGGAGAATTTTTAATGTTGTTTGGGAGGCCATTTTGAAAAAAAAACAACTCTATCTGTTGTGAAGTGTCCGCTCGGCAGCTCCCGGCGTACATCGGCAAACATCGGCATAAACACTTCGGCCGGCTTCACACGAGCTGAATAAACAAAGACTTTGAAAACTCGCTTGTTGACAGTATTATGATATTCCTATGTCCGCAACTCTGGAATTATTATCAATTTTATGCACTATTCTCTTGGAGAATTTTTAATTTCTTTAGTGTGGCCACGGAGAAAAAAAATCACGATCTACTGTGAAGTGGTCCGCTCGGCAGTTTCCGGCATACATCGGCAAAACCACTTCGGCCGGCTTTACGATTCGAACAAAGAAAGACGTTGAAAACTCGCGTGTTAACATTATTACGATATTCCATGTTTGCAACGTTCGAACATATATAAATGCACGTGCTTTCCGAGTGCTTCACTTGTTTGTTACCGCTAGATAAGACGACAAGTACTCGAAATACGAGAAGACTCTATGAAATTTTGATCCGCCAGTGTTTCTAACGGCCCCCACTCCCTCACCCAACTCACCGAACCTGCTTTTCTTCAGTCTGTAATCACGTGCCAAAGGACGATCGTCGTGATCGTGTTTTTAACCTCCGTGACTCGTGCTCTAACCTCCAAGACTTTGAGTTACGATCAGTTAGTGTTTTGTGCTCGTGCTGCGAATGTATCTACGTGTACATATATGCACACATGTATTTGTATACACTTCGCGTATACGGCGGTTCTTCAAAAAAGAACTTGCGAACGGTCTATAGAAGGAAAAGATATCTGTGTTAACTTCTGTTTCTAGTGAGAATTGTGTTACGATTTTTTGGATTATGAAATATCGGTGAGTACCCGTTGTTTTTTAACACTCTAAAGATCGCACTCTTTCGAATCATAAGATAAACGTTTGCGCGCACTCTGTCAATCGTTATCTTATGAATAATGGAGCTGTAAATATTCATCCGTCTGAAACGTCTGTCAACATATTATTTTTTTTCCAAATTCCGTCTTCATAATTGCCAATGACAAGGCCGGGAAACATTGTGCTCTTTCAGAATTCATCAAATCCGGCAGTTTCCTCAGCTTCGACGGTTCAGCAACCGAAAAAATTCAATATTTCATAATTTTGTCAGTTTTTCATATTTCGTCGACAGGAATTAGTGGAAAACCTTTTCACAAATCTCGTCTGATAATTCGTGATGAATATTATTAAATTTTTTTGGAGAATTCGTAACTTCGATGATAATTCTTTTCGAGACGCTGCTGACGAAGCCGCCTTGCAGCGACAGGTGTTGACTGTCGTTACGAAATGACTCTCATTCAAATGAAATGTGTTCGAATTATTTGGAATCGATCTCGAGGACGTGATAAAATTTTATCGAGAACAAGAACGTCAGCTCAGTAATAATTTTTATTCGTAAGTTCGAGAAATCGAATTTCAAACTGCAGATTGTTCAGCTGCACTACATTTGTCTATAAAATAAAAATATATTCAAATTTTAATAAATATTTCAATTTTCACTTCACCGAGAGATCCAGTCTCGCGAGAATGTCTCGGCTCCTCGTTTTTCGACACTTATTCGCTCTTCAAAGATCTCCCAATTTTTCCTTTCCAATTTCATCGTCAAGTGAGTTCGAAACGTGCATATCACTCTTTGCGGAAAACGTTGAGCGTGAGGGAGAGGCGACACTTGACAGCGAGTCTAGAACAAAGTGAAATACACGCGTGTCGTCGACGTCGCCGTCACGCGTTTATTGTGTACAAGTTGTTTCCTTTGTCACATGTAATTGTACGGTTCAAGAACGAGAATGACTCGATTATAGTGTCGAGTCATTACAAGCGTATTTTTATCTCAACGTATTCACGCTATTTCGACTTCGATCATTTCTAATTCTTTCGATTTCGTTTTCATAAAATAGTATCGCCAACCGAATGAATGCCCGACCCAACTTTTATATTTTCACTCCACGTCTTTCGAGGGCTACGCTTTCACGAGCAAACCGAGTTTGCAGTAAGTTCGGAAACGCGTTCTCGCGCCTGCACCCAGGAAACTAATCGACGTATCGAAAAATGTCGCTTCTTCGATTCCTTTGAATCATTTGAACTCGAGGTTTATTTTTATTTCGACTCGGGGTAAGATCGAAAGAAAAAGAAGCCAAAAGTATGATGCAAATTACACAGAAAATGCATGACCTTGAAAATATTTTGCCCTCTGTCCAGCACGCTCGAAGTTTCTTTACTGTTTTTATGCCTTCACAGCTTGAGCTCTCGAAGGTTTTTTGTGAATCATATTTGCGTTTGTCCTCCATATTTTTTTTCATTATCCCAAGACCGAAAAAATCATCGCGAGAAATTCCACGCCACGGTACACCACGGCCAGGCTGCTTTCGGCGACATCGGAGCTTCGGAAATAATTTCCAAGTTCTCGGTCTTCCCGGTTGGCCAACTCCCCCGAATATTATTCAATTTAAGGCGTTATTTCTTCGAGTCGAGAGCCGTTCCAATTCGAGTGTGGGCAGTTTTTTCGTGAAAGGAATATCTAAAATAAGGATCATTAGTTCTGCGATTATGAGATAGTGCCAGCGATAAAAGTACCTTGGTGAGGGGTAGTGATCACAGAGGTCATAAAAAAGCGTACGATGATCGTTTGACGGGGGACACAGAGCGCGAGGTTCAGAGAAATTCGATATTGTCTCGACACTTTTCCTCGTAGTTTTTTTCGTCTTCTTTTTCCGTGCTCGACGTCGAGAGTCGACGACCGCCCATGTATATATAGTTGAAAATAAAGTGAGACGGACAGATGAAATTGGAGAGCTGACGAACCTTGGCTGGCTCCTTCTTAGACTAATTTCAGAAAAATCCCACTGTCCCATTTGATTTTTGAAACTTCACGACTGGAGAAGGACGTAGAAATATAGAAACTTTACCAACTTTGACTGTCGGCTGCAGAAGAGGGAAGTAGAAGGAACAAAGAATCTGTCAAAAAATCCTTAGCCACTCCGCTCTCAGCGCAATAAAGGATGAACGCGCGCGGCCTGAAGAGAAATTGCAGAGAAAGAATGAACGGATAATAATAGATTGGGAGGAACGAGTTAATGCTCGGTCGGTGACGATTCTGAAAGTAGTAACGTTCGCGGAACTAGCGCCGATATATACCGCTTGGTCTGGCTTCGACAATATATCGTTGCGGGCACGTCAACTTTTTTTAGCGCTCTAGTGAACTTTCCGACTCGAGCCACACCGGAGCGCGTGTGAGTTTTCGTGTAATGAGGAAGTTGTAATGGACCGCCGAGGGGCTCGGGCGGTCGCTTTTCGGGAAATGAATTTTAGCAGTAGCTCGTGGCTCGATTGGAAACGGATCGAATTTCATTTCGTTTCGGTATTCAAAAAATGGCCGAATCTGCTTCAGCATATTTGGGGTGAGTTTGAATGGAAAGTTGCAACGGTGAGAGTCCCCGTGCAGGGGTTTCCGCTCTTGTTTCCTGGTCGAAAATACCCACGGCGATAGCGGTGCAGCAGATTATCAGAAAATCGAATAAGCGCGTATGCGGGCCGTCGAAAGTTGGTAGAAAGGTCGACCCACTCGGAGAGCGTTTGAGCAGCGCTAAGGGAACGCGAAGAAAGAGAAAAACGACGCAGGAGGAAGAGAAAATGCACTCCGAGTCCCCGTACGCGGTTGTTTCACGCGCCGAGCTTTGCACAAGTGCGGGGCGCTTTCGAGCGTGAGAAAAAGAGCGCGGAGTCTTTTGCCTGGACAGCAGTGGGTGTACGACCAGCCGAAACGAGCTGCGCGAAAACTAATTAACCAATTTCTCGCACGACACTTGCCATCAGGTCACTCCTCGTCTTGTCCGTCTCACCGGGAAGCTTGTGTGCGGCACTGATTCGAGATAGCCGACGTGTAGCAAGCTGCGCAGACCTCTCGCTACAGCTGATGACCAAACCCCCCGAGGGCAACAAACTTCCTGCGCTTTCTCATCGTGCTCGAACCGTCGGCGAGGTCCAAACTAGGTTTTTCCGAGTTAACGACGAATATGCGAAGGGATCGAGACAGCGAGGATGCTGGAGGCTCGGCAGGGGAGGCCGAGGGGGCGGAATGTCGAGGGCAATCGTTTATCTTCGGGTTAACAGATTTCAACGCGTCCGACTATTACTGCTTTTATGGTTATTATTTATGTCATGACTATCCGACGAATTGAGACTCGATCTCGCTCGAGTTCCCATCTCCGGTGAGATCGCGATTCCACCGACTATTTCGTTCCTATTTTTCTCCAGCTCCCGACCTTTCGTCAGAGTCTCCGCAGCTGCGATTACGAGCTCGCGATTCCGCGCCACATTTTTTACGTTCCGGACAAGGAAACTGCCGTCCGAACACATTTCTTTCATTTATATGCTGCTTCTCGCACTCACCAGTGCACATTAATGAGAACAATCGACAGACCGATCAATCGACCCCCCTTTTTCTCCCCCCTCCCTCTCGATCCCTTCCCCCCTTGGCTCTCCTTTTAATCCAGTAAAGCTGCTTAATCCTAGCACAGCTGCATGAAATATTTACAGTAGAAGAACTCGTACAATCGTATACTATAATGAGTACATTCGTGTTGGGTTTTTCAGTTAAATATACGTATATGTCACCTAATTGTATATAGTGCGAAGGGGAAGGACGAAGAGAGAGAGAGAGAACAATAGCTCAGAGTTGTTAACTCCGCCGGAGCGGAGTAACGAACACATGTTCGGACGCAAGTCTCCATAATCCGCAGCCATTCGTCGCGCACATCCACAGATACGTATATTTACATACGTCCCACAATAGTTCACGTATAATCCGCATACACGTCTTTTGAAAGATACACGGGGGGCATTTGGAAACGAACGAACTACTTGGAGGATTTGAATTTTTTGGTGGCACACCTTTGAACGAAGGCGACAAAAATGTCTCGGTCGCGTTACTTTTCGAAATAATTCACTCGCCGCGCGATCGACGAGACGAGATGCCCCCCCGTGCTCCGAGTCGCTTAGAAATAACGCCGGACTAGGCCAGCCGAACGCCACCGAACCACCGGGAATATTCCGAGCATCGCGAGAGACGTCGCAGCCCCCGAGTGTACAGAGGCGCGAACGCCTCGGCTTTCTTCAGCTCGTGAATAATTCCAGAAAATGTATTCCCGATGTCTATTCATTCGAATAATTCAATTGGAGCTCCGCCCCTCGCTCAGACGCCCATTCATGGGAGATTCCATGCCGAATCAGCCACTTCGCGGAACTTGACGATTTTCAAATATACTACAATTTCTTACAAATTCTTTCGCTGTTTCCAATTGTGGAGCGCTTTGAGTTTTTTTTATTCGATTATTTTCCTTCACTACAGTCGTGAAAAATTTATCATCGAATGATTTTTTTCACTTTTTTTCAAGTTGGAGAACAAAATGTTTAATTTTCTTTGATTTTTGCCGAATGGAAATAATTTTCGCCTAAACTGAGTTTCTGAAATGTCGCTACTTTGGAATCGGTCGATCAGATTTCTCCTGGTTTTCCACTTTTTGTAAAATTTTCAGCATCGATTATTTCGATTTTCATATTTTGTTTATTTTGAGAAATGTTCGAAGTAACGTCCGCAGCTTCGTTTCAATGTTTTCTGCTAGCCGGTAACATGCCCCCGTCGCTAATATTCATTTTGTCCGCTAGGTGGCTGCTCAATATCCCGACGGACGGCCAGCTTTTCACATCGCGTGAACGAGTGATGTCTTTACAATACTTGCGTCGCCAGCTAAGCACACGATGACTCAAATACAAAGTAAGCCCAACGAGCGTCTTTCCACCTTAGTAATTAGTGATTAATGCCAGCGAATGCTGAACAAAAATGTGGAAAAAAAAGGAAATCAAAAGTAATCGGGTCAGCCAAAGTGAACAATATAAAAATGAATAAAATCAAAGTCGGAATTTCATGCAAAACTACAAATAAAAAGCCACATTTTTTGTGTCGTTTTTTCAAATCGAATTCTTTGAAACAAAAAGCACCTAAACGGAATCGACAAATGTCAACCGTTGCGAAGTGATTTATGTCCAAATTCGTGCGTTTGTATTTGACTTTTTTTATAATTTTATTTTATCGATATATTTTTTTCTCATATTTTTATCAATCTGTTTGATACTTTTGTAGTTTTTATCCATTTGATTTCTTCGTGTGATATTTTCGAGCTTTAAAAGCACATTCTCGTGAAGCCGTCTCATCATTTTTTGAGCTCTCGACGTGAATGGAAGAATTTCAAAGCAGTTTTTTCCCCGAGCTCGTATTTTCCACGACCCTCGCACCAAGGGTTCAGTGTTTAAAATGCGATTTGCAACTTTTTCTACAGTCAGCCTGCCTTTTTTTGCGCGGTTGACGAGTATCTGAAAAATGTGTGAACGCGAAGTCGAGCATTCAAAGTGATCTCCGACACACAAGTTTATCGTGCAACCTTGACACTCGAATTGAGTGTCAAACGTATCAACGATGACGTCCGCTGGATTTCTTGTCAGTATACCTCTCGGGGTTTTCGTAATTTTCTCGACTGTTATTGCGAATAGAAGTCTCGGCTTCCGGATATCGCTGCGGTGTAGTGTTTCAGCTTTATGCCGACGTTTCGAAAACGTTCAAGTTCGTACTTGAAGTTCGGAATTGAAATCGTATATATTTCAGGGTATTTTAGCCGGAATACTTTGAGAAAGAGCTTGAAAAAAGTGTGAAAAAGTCCTCGTGCAAAATCCAACTTCAATTTTTCGCGGATATTAATTAAATTTCTGTGAGTTTGAACTCTTTTTGAACATTTTTTTCTCAAAATGCTCAATTTTCAATGACACTCGGTTCGCGAAGGCTTTTTTAGAGGGCAAAATTGAACGAGCTTTTAGACCAAAAGGATCGCTGGGTTTCTCGGATCGGTGCTGGTCGAACGGCAAATATCACGGAGGCAGGACACAAACGTGTTCGAGGGTAGCGGCTGGTATAATATCAGTAGACCGCGAGGAAGACAATTGTGATTTGGTTTTAGTGAGGCTTTAGAATTCGCAGTTGTGAAGCGATAAAAAGCTATTGTAATGGAGCTCCTCGGGGCGTCCTTAATGGACGAGGTCCCATCGTTCACGTTTTTTCTATACGCGGCGGAATTTCTTACTGCGTTTGCGACTAGAAAGGTGAGTGAGAAATGCAAGCGTTTGACCAAGTCCGTGGAGGATTGCGTGCAGTAATGTTTGGTGTTGCGGTGGAGCGTGCTTTTCTGGATTTGACACTCCGTCCGAGTCTTTATTTACCGTCTACTCGGAAGTGAACAGTTTTAGTCTATGTATTCGTAAAAATGTTTTCGTAAAATGGATTCGAGGCTCGAGAGTAGGGAATCGAAGTTCTCACGAACGAAGGGCCCCGCACGAGGCATTCTCATTTTTTGATGCATCCAGTATCGATTCAAGTTACGCAAAGACAAGTTGGAAAAGGAAAATTGCTTGTAGCAGGGCGAGAGCGGATGGGAAAGATGAGGATCAATGAGGGCCACTGGGAGAGAGATAGTCAGGCCTGGAAGCTACGAGGTCAGGCGATCGATAGGTGCGGAATTGTGAACGCAATATAGCAACGTTTTCCACGTTTAAGCTTCTCTCGCTCTCTTTCTTTTTGCATACACTTGCAGCGAGCAGATCACCTACTCTCACATCGCCGTTCGCTCCGTGTCTCCATTCAAATTGTGCTCGATACGCGTCCTTGTGTGCGTGCGCGCGCGTGAGCTGCTCTCTCTCTCTCTCTCTCTCTGCGAGTGTGTGTTCAAAGTCGCGCGGTAAAAAATAAACTTTGAATGGGAAAAGTTCGTAGAGCATTTTTCGAAAAGCAGCTGAAAAGTCGAGTCCGTACTGTGGGGCTGAAAGTAGAATCGATCTGTCGGAAATTCGATGAGTGCGAATAAAACTTGGATCGATCAATTGTGATACAATTAAGGACGATCGATCACCGGGTCTAATCCAAGGTTCGACGTGAAATTTTCACATCGTGTAGATGAATATTTCACGCGGCGATTATAGCAAAATTTGGGCTCGACTGGCCATCTAGTTATTTTGTAATTAAAATGCAAAGCACCTCTCGCTGCTCCGTCGACGCGCTGCTTAGGTCCGTTCCTTCCAAGCACTCGCGCAGCTTGCGCAATGCTGCCAGAGTTGGGGAGAGGGAAGTGGGACCGCTGCGAGCGCTGCGTGATAACAACAGCGGCAGCGAAGTAAGTCTCCAGGCGAATAGCGACGGCACAATGTCAAATGAGGAGTAAACAACTTTCAACGTAAAATCATATCAACACGAGTCAGGTTAAATCAGAGTTTGTTCGGAGGGGCTGTCAACCAAAAAGTAAACCACCGATAATTGGGTAATAATTCAATAAAAAAATGTTAGCCAAAATTTGTTGAAAATAAATAATCGTAAGGCTCTTCGCGATTGTTGTTTTTCTTTTAAACTTCGACTGCCGATGGCGGGGCAGCATTAAAGTATCGATGCATTGTCACTAGATTGTTTTTCTTTTCTCAGGTCACATTGAATCCTGTGACAGCTGTTTCGCGTACACCGGTGTGCGTCCTCCCGGTTTTCAGAGGCTAATAAAAGTGAGGCTCACTGCAAGTTCATTTGCAGCCAAATTGGCAACTATTTTGCGGGAAAACTTCTCGCTCATAGGAAATGAAGTTTTTAATATAGATCGATGGTGCGATTCGTGAGAAATCCTTTGTTATCACCTGCCAGTAAAGGCGTTACGCGTCTATCACAAGCTTCCCTCGTAATCTCCTCGAAATTCCTCTCTTGTTCGATGATGTTTTTTTTTTTATTAAATCCGACCAGAAATAGAGAAATCATTGGAGAGTAACTTTTACCGTACTCAGAAAGTACAAAAAAATCCAATATTTTGGGGACAAAAACACTCGAATCTCCAAAAAGTTGTGAGCTTTCGAAAAAATACGATAAATTTTGAGCTCAATGGAGAAAAACAAAGGTTTTGAAGTGCACGAAGAAAACGAGGCCGAAAATTCTAGAGGAAAGTACCATTCGGGGACATGGATTGCAGCATTAATTCCAAGAGCAGCAATAAGAATTGTTCAATCCACCATAGTAAAAAGACCCATACCTTTTGTTCAAAGGACTCAAGAGTGTTTTTCTCTCCAAGCATAGTAAAAAATGCTCTCACAGTCACTTCAAATATTTATATTGTTAAGTATGCTCGGGCAACCCTGAAAAAACTGCGTGTATGGTAAAATGTCACGCGTATTCGGTGCATATTCGTGTATTTATCACAGAATTTACCATGCTGAGAATCAAAATTTGTGATTTACATTTCCACTTATCGGTAAGTGTTAGTCTCTGACACAATGAATAAAACTCGAAAACAAAACGAAATATTCAGTTCCCACGTGCATCACTTTTTGCCATCCACATAAAGCTGTTCAGATGACGCTGAAGTTTGCAACGTTAGAGCCCAACGCAATTATAAAAAAAAACTCCAATAATTCCAGTAATTCTCCAATTTCGTTCCCTGTCGAATTTGCAATTTGTAGTTTTTCAACCTGCACCGATAAATTCACCAATAAATAAATTGGTGAATTACAAATGTTTTTTTTCCTTCACTTCGTTGGACTCCAACGTTGCAAACTTCAGCGTCGTGCTGTTCAGACTCGAAGGGAAGAAAAATAGGAAAAGTGCTGAAGTACTTTGAAAATTCTTCAAAATTAATGTATTTTCCTCACGATACAAAACGAATCAGTTTTCTCCGCGTGGCTGGTTCAGCGTGGTACACAGACGTGAGAAGGGTACAGCGGTGTCGCGATCGGACACGTAATTATTGTTCACTGCATAAATTGGCGAGAGACTCAACGTGCATCAGCCATGATAAAACACATCGATGTGAGCGGGGCTAATGAAAGAGCTGTACTGCCGTAGCTATATTGGATGACACGTGATTATTCAGTTATAAAACCATCCGAATGAGAGCATCAAGCTTCGCGGGAAAGCATTACACTTTTCACCTCGTACGTTGCGTAACGTAATGCTCGAATTGGCATCGCAACAAAATTTGAAAAAAAATGAGGCACCAATCGGCTGACGTATCGACCGGACTCGAATTCCTCGATATGCTTTGCGACTCATTCGTATTCACGATGGCAAAAGGCTCGGGGGTAATTGACTCGTTCCAGTCCAATGATTTCGAGAAAAAGGTCAAATTTTCAAGTGGGATCAAAACAATTGCACATAAAATTGAAATCTGGGCATTTGTGGCTCTTTTCCTTATGACAACGGCTCAAAATGCGACGCTCGAGAACGCGAATTGTCGTGTCTGGATCCCAAAGCTCGATGGTTACGAATCCTTATTGAAGCTCAGCGTTTTAATCTCATGAAAATCAGCTCGGCTCATGAAAATCTGAAGGTCAACATGATTTTACTAATTGAATGGACGCCATGCTCGCATGACGTTTCAATGCCGAATATACGCAACCGTGCACCGGACACATTTCGGCATGTAATCAAGTTTATTGAGAGCTTGTGATTCATACTGTAAAGTGGGAGGTGCAGGGAAAGGAGGACGGAATATTGATACGTGAATTGACTGGAGCGTTGATCGAGTTCGCATATATACGTGGATAATACGCTGGTTCGATGGCTCTGGCGAAGGAGCAGGTATTTCGATTCGCCAAAATGAGCTTTGGAGGAAACAGTTTCGGTTGGCTCTCAGTCTTCGAAATATCTTTCGTCATTTTTTAGTTCCACTTTTGAGCGCCCTCGTCTTCCGGCTCTTTTCAGGGTTCAAAAGTCCTCGAGTTACAATTTATAAGCTTCTAAGGCACTGGGACCGAATCTATCGGACCATGGTTTAAAAAACCTTCGAATCTCCTCGCGAAATTCCTGTTTTCTAAAGTAACCGCGCTCGGTGCGACCTCCTCTCTCGTGATCGGGGCAACGATTGTAGTTTCTCAACGGAGCGTCGCTGTCTCGAGATCTCTGACCCCTTATCGACTGCTATGAATTCTGCCGATAAGCTCCTGGTTTGTTTCCCGTCGATGGATACATCTGATTGTTCGCTAACGCGCTCCGCAGTTTCCCAGGCTCCGTTCAACCTCTTCCCGTCGTTTTTCGCGTCGGCCCTTCTTCCGCAATGACATTCGACCTTCCCGCCATGGACTGCGAGTCGACTATTTGTCCGGGATCTTGGTAGCGAACCAAAACTCTCGTCCGATTCTTTCTTTAAACTCCTTTCGGGAGATTCTTTCATTTTTTCGATTGAAGTTTGTCGCGAGAGCGTGCATTTGATAGCGGTTCTGCCCAGTAGTCAGAAGCACGAGGCTCGAATATCATATTCTGCTCTCACAGTGTACAAATCTTTCTATTTTTCATCCTCTCGAACTTGAGTAAGCTAGAGCAGAAATGATGATGATGAAAAATAAAAAAATTCATTCGTGTTTGTTGCAGATAACGGTTACGATGTCCAGAACGCTTGCCTACTTGGAAGTCCCCGGCCGACCTTATGCAAAGTAAGCGACTTTGATTCCTTCAGTGCAAAGTGGGGTTTCATATTTCCAGAGGTTTTTCGAGAGGAAGCATTTTCGGTGTACGAATATTTGTGAGAAAATGTCAAAACGGGGGTCAAAATATTGTTGTTGCGTCGAGGTTTCTTCAGGGACGATTTCCATGTTTTTTGGTAACGTGTTGGTAACCCCGACTATTCAATATTTCGTCCTAATCCCGAATGTCCTTGTCGAATTTGAAAAATAAAACGAGTTTATCGTTCTGGATATAAAGATCGTTTGGCCGAGTCCCGTTACTTTCATCGCTGTCCCCCACGTGGGTTTTAGCAAAAACGCAGCCTCGCAGGCTGCTAGAAAACTATTTTCTGTTTATCAAATCTCCTAATTGCGAAATTTAATGCCAAGATAATGAGATTCGGCTGGAAATCGCTTAAATCGAATGGAAATGTACGGGAGGGCATGAAACACGAACTCATGCATTCCAACCCACACATAGTCTTGTTTCGACGTTCGAATCGGATGTGTACGCAGCAGACCCTTTTCCGTATCCGTTCGCAGCCGACGATTCAGCTTCTCTTTTCTTGATTCGATGTTTGTTCGTTCATCTACGTAATAGCAATTACCTCTTGGGCTGCTCGGCAAATGAAACGTTCGATTTACATGCTTTGCTTCGCTGCTTCGCGCTATGTTGGAATTGCAGCCAGTCACATTCGAGCCCTCGGTGTCCGCCTCGCATCGCACCGAGTTTTTCATTACAATTGATGCTCTATTTTTACGGATGGTTCAATGTTTGTTTCAGAGGATCGCTATCCTTTGAAAAATCATGAGAGCGCAAACGCTAAAGTTTACATTTGAAGTTGTTATCGCGACGATCGACTCGAAGTAATATTCAAATATTTCTCAATATTTTTCAACCGACTTGAAACTTTTGAAGAGACTAGAAACTTAGAAACCAAAGCACAGACGATCGTACCGATCCCAAATGTAATTGTTTCGTTTCCGGACGTTCTTCGTCCATCGCCACCACGCCAGTTTACCCACGCCCCCGCTTCTCTTTCACCCCATTCGTTTTCGCTTTGCCGCTTCGGAGTTTGGAGTCCTTTCAGGGACATCATCACCACCGCGCGGGCTAAAGAATCTTCGACCGTCTACTTTAAACTTTTTCGATGTTCCCTTGCGACTCTCGCACAATTTCCGTCGGTACAGTTATACCGGCGCACGGACTCGACAGAAATTATCCCGAGACTGCTGCTCTCGTAGTGTGGTTGAGTGTACGAAGAAAGGTGCGGCTCCACCGGTGCTTGTGTTGAAGCATTCTCACAAGAAACAAGAAACAAGAAGGGGAAAGAGGACGACCAACGAAAAGGCAAAGAAGAGCGGTGCCGTAGACCAGTCCAGCTGTCTGGCTGCCTCTTCTATCTTTTCCCAACTAAACATCCCCACGAAACAACTCGGAAGGCTTTGCTACCACACCCGACGCGGCCGCGGCCCTTCGGCTGTCAGGGCTCCATTAATTTATTTTCTAATTACAATTAGAAAATAAATTCATGTGCGCCAATCAATGGGAACACTGATAAAATAATACGGGTTCTCTTGGAGGACGATGCGAATGATTTTATTAAAAAATGAATGCTCGCGCACGGCAGGGTATCAACTCTACATCAGGCAGCTCGACACGGTGTCATCTCTTCAGTGTATTTTTCCATCATTGAAACTCTCCAAGTGTCGGGTTGAGTCCCGATCGCCGCAACCCGGCATTTCCTCGACTGTTACACGTGCTCTTATATTTTTCGTTGACTCTATTACTTTTCCCACAAAACCACTCGTACTTGACGAAAATTTTGAAAGCGTGGCGATTTTTCTCTTGTCGGCTGTTCGCAACGTGTCAGCTCTTTAGGTTACAAACAAACCTGAACAAGCTCAAACTGGCCCAATAAAAATGCGAGACTCCTCGAGGTTAGACTCAAACTCTCGGATATCGGGAGAGAAGTGATCTCTTTCTCCACGAGGCTTCGATTTCGCGAATCATTGGTGCAGACTGAAAATCTACGAGTTGCACAAATTAGGCAGGTAACAGAATTGGAGAACTATTGGAATTGTTGAAGAGTTTTTTCAGATCGTTTCGTTGGACTCTAACGCTGCAAGCTTCAGTGTCATTCCTTTTCTTCCTTCTAGACCATGCTCATCGATAGATTTTTCGCTCACGCGTAACACCTCGAGGAATCTCTTGATAATTGCGCTCGGGGAGTCAAGCCCGAATTGTCCTTTCGCGGTCTCTGTCTCTGAATATACTGAGCGTGTCACAAATCTTGCCTTCACTGTATTGAAACTCAATGTCGAGTTTGCCCTCGAAACGAAAAACGTCTGGAGCTGAGCCATGCAAATTTACATTGACTTTGCAGCGAGTTTGAGGGCCACCGACACGACAGTTTGATGAAGATCGTACCGATGATTCGATGACCCGTTCAGGAAGATAGTACGAGTTTCAAGAGTCGTGACGAACCGGGAGCCGCACAGGAATTTGAAAAAAGTCGTGTGCGCGACGCCCGTCAATCGAGCTGCAACAAGATTTGCCTCCCCTTGCCGTATGATCGAGTTTCCTTCGATAGTTTCGTTGTAACAGTCAAGAAAATAAAGGAAAAAAGGCTCGCAAGAAGTTGCGATGCTCCGCATCGCCCGGCTACCGTGGACCGCGGGGCACACGGACGTCACGTTGCTCGTGTGCGAGCCGCAGAGACACGGAGCCGTGCACGGATGACGTATAATGTCGGATATCCCTGCACAGTATTTTTCCGATGGCCGGAGCAATTCTCATCGGAGGAAAAACGCCGCTGCCGGAAGCAATAAAAATGCAAATCCTGAGCCACGCGCGTGCATCATTTTTTTTCAAAGTCGGATGCGACGCGATGTGCACGAGGGTTAGCCTTTGCCGGTAGCATCCGAAATAACCGTGTGACTAAAAAGTATATGCGACTATGCATAGGTATACATACAGACACGAGGCAAACTCACGCCCGGTCATCTTCCTGCTTGACGTAGCAAACCACTCCCGGCGCTGTACACCCGCGCTGCTCGCATCCCGCTGTACTCTCTCCATTCTGCGCCTTTTCACTCTCCCGCCAACAACCTCCACCATCCCCCTAATCTTGTCATTGTGCGAAATCCACGACGCGTGTACTCGTATATGGCCACCGGATAAACGAACCAAAACGAAGCGAAACGAATGAATTTCATATCGATGTTATGCGCGGCTCCGCGCATTTATAGGTATTCCTCTTCCATTTCTATCTGCTTTCGAATAGTAGACCGAATGGAAAAAATATTGATTCGCTACCTATATACGAATGTCCGTATTTCGAAAAAGTAGCGCGAATAGAAGAGAAGGGAAAGCATGGAAATGGATAGAACGGGAATCGGAGTCCCCGAAACTTTTTCCGTTCGTTACACCTGCGCTACTGTCTCTCTTTCTCTCGGGCTGAATGGCTCTTGAATTAGACCAGAGTTCCCCAGATTCTCTCGCTTGTTGTTCATTCCATTGATATTTTTTCTTCCTACCTCCGTTGCTTTTTCAAGCTCCGACTTTTTTCTATTCACGATGTTTACGTTAGAATTTTATGATGCTCTTCTCTGTCGCAACATATCTCGTATTCCAGTTCCATGGCGTTGTTACAACAGCGAAACAAAATGGAAACTGCCCGAGGGCCTCAAGACTGAAAATGTCGAGATTCGAAAATCTTTATTAAGGGATTTCTCATTGAAATAATATTTGAGGGCATTCGTTGCCAGGGTCCCTTCGCACGACTCAAAATAAGTGGAATTAGCGAACGCGTGAGCTCACGACGAAGATTAAATTTCTCCGATGATTCAAGCACCCTCGGATTCAATTTATTCAAAATAGTTCGCACAAAGATAATGTCGGTAGTGCGCAGTTTGCATTGAACACCACGAAAAGTTTAACAAGGCAAACCGTGTACGTAGTAAGCCCCTGAACGACGTCGTGCAGCCTGGTCTCGAGCTTCGTCTCTATCGCGGCTGAGCGAGAGAGTATAGTTGCTTGAGAAATGCAGTTGGGAAAGATGCCGAGGAAATGTGATGGGTGTTGCGGAGCTTTGAATATTGTAAAATAGGTTGAGTACCTACGGAAGACATCACAACAGCGAGAACTGTATATTGCTGGGTGCTAAGGCAAGCCATGACGTTGCGTATGCATGCGTACGACTTCGCGTACACACGGCTCTTCGCTCACTCTTTTGTCACCCATTCGCAAGGTTGAGAAGACGCGATTCGAGGGTTATTCCGGATGTGATTTCGAGACATTAAATTCCTGAGGCTCTTCGGATTCGAGTTTCCCATCCCCAGGTTGCTCCGGACGAAGCATTTTGTCCGTCGCTTCAGCCCTGGAATAATTTCTACGAATAATTAGCTCGATGACGCGCCGGACGTATCGACGCGCGAATCAGAGAGGCCGAAAGGCTGCGACCATTTCCAACACGCGATAAATTGCCAATGACACTTTTCCTCGGACCGCAACGCTTGTTAGGACCGATTCTGATTCACCTATTCCCTCTCGCCATCATCACCGAAATGCACATGATGAATAGCCCGGACTACAGCCGGTCACGCATCAAAGATAACCGAAATCAGTAATTCATCAATATATCCTCGTTCGCATCGACTCGTCAACTAATCAGGTCGTCAGCCACTGCCACGAATCTATCCCCCTCGAATCCAATTAGTCCAATTATTTATTGTGTTACTAATGACACGAACGTTTATTCGAGTCTCCACTGGACGAGCTGGCGTGGTGAAACACAATCTTAATTGTGTTTTCACGATAAAATTTTCCTCCAAAAGCTACGAAGAAACCACACCGAAATTGAATTTTCCAAAAATCGTATCCCCGCGGCGAGCCCATGAACCTACGGGGGATCGAAATCTTTCAATTCTCGCGCAGATTCGATGGGCGATTGTACGAGGAAAATATTGAAGCTTAAAGGGACCCGGAAATTCTTCACATCCATTTGTACATTGATTTCGGTACGAAAATCGAGTGCCTTGAAATAAGCGTTTCGTATATACGTCTTGGCTTCATACTTTTTAACGTTCTGAACGTTGGAGTTTGCTGGTTATGTAGAGTTAGCCTAAGTAAATAACAGAGTGCTAACCTCACAAGCCGGTAGCTAGGAAGCCAACCGAACAATAACTCCTGCTCCAATGCTATACGTGTGTGAAGCTACGAGCGAGAAGTTGAACATCTCCTGTTTCAGTTAAAGCAAACCTGTATGTATCGTTGCAGCAAACAAGAGAGTAATATGGCTTCACAATGGCCGTGTTTGCACATTGGATGAACATTTTCGTAGCCCGCAATGATACTCTCCAAAGCTCGGCTACGAGCCCATCATCCATTTAAAAATCCATCTTTTATTATCATACACAGAGCTCCACAATTATGCATTTTTAATTAGTTCGAGGGTGCATAAATCGCGCGCAGTTATTGAACGAAACATTTTAACGTTTCTGCGTTACTCGCGAGACGATGCTTTCAGCCCGGAAGTTGGAGAAACGCATGCGTGGCTCGTGGCGAGAAATTGAAAATACTGAAAAAGACTTGTGACTTTCAAAGTCCTTGAATTTGGGAATGCCAAATAGCAGGCGTAACGTGCCGCTTTGAAATGTGAACAATAACCGGACTTCACCGAAACTATAATACGAACTCGAAACTCCCGACTACAAAATATGGCCGACCCAACATTGCGAGTTAAATTCTAAACACTCACTTGATTCCAACGCGGAGGGTAGTTTGTCGAGGAGAGTCGTGCCCGGTGGAGTCGCACGTCGCGGTCCCGGAGTCGAATTTCTGCGGAAAGATTTTTTGAACGTTTCCGTCGCAAGCCCGAGCCTTTCGGATCCACTTTCATAATTCCATGCGGCGACGAAAACCTCCGTGATGCATAAGCGGTCGGTGTACGAGTTTAGTGACCTCCCGGGAACAGCTCTCTACTGGCCGGCTCATTGCAGCATAGCTGAGAAGTTGCCGGCCTGCGAGCGCTTTCAGTCGCTCATATTTAAGCGCGCTTGCATTACTACCGGAGGAGGCGAGGAGTCAGGTGCCGACTGGATCGTGTGTATCGCGATATTTTCTGCAGTTTCGTTTCACCCTCGCGGTTAATAGATAATGGATGGTGAGGGCATTGAGTCAGCTACATTGGCTCGGTGGTTTGCATAAAAGCGTGAAGGAATAGACGGGAATAGTGGCGAGGCTGTGGAGCTAACGATGGCAGAAGCGATTGATCGCAATGACGAATGAGAAAAAATCTGTTCCAACGGTCTGTGGCTGGGATAATGTTGACGCTCGTAAAAACCTTCAGTATATTACAGAAAATATTTGGAAAATTTGCTAGCTTAAATATTTTTGAAAATTCACTATTTTAAACCGAATCGCTGGTTAATTTTGCACCGTTGAAGGAAAATGAAGTAAAAAATATATTTTTCTTTGACTCCAGATAATCCACGGGGTGGCTCAACCCCTCAAGCCCGGGGGAACAATGATCGAGCCCCGGAAATAACGTCGTGTCTTGACGCCCCTCGTAAGGGCTCGAATCCTACTAGTCTGCGGCTGAGGCCGCGACGCTATCGGATCGATCACCTGATAGAGATACGCTGAGGTAATATTAAATCAATATCCGCATTATCCGAATCCATTATCCGTCCGAATGCACCTCCAACTTTCGTAAAATTCGCATCATTTCGTTAACAATCGTTTTACATTCGCGTGCAATTGTACGATAACATCGGAATTCCTCGCCGTGTGAAATTGCTTCTTTTACAGATTGTTCTTTTCAAATAACACGCTTCATAGCAGTGCGTAAGCTTTCGAAAGGAATGGAGAAATAATTACGGCTGTCCAAGCAGTTCATCATTTTTCCAATTCCCTTTGTCGATCTTCCATATATTT
The DNA here is from genome assembly GCF_019457755.1 of Venturia canescens. Taxonomy (NCBI): domain Eukaryota; kingdom Metazoa; phylum Arthropoda; class Insecta; order Hymenoptera; family Ichneumonidae; genus Venturia; species Venturia canescens. The sequence continues at coordinate 2,679,454 of NC_057426.1, forward strand.
TTTTACGAATGATCTGGCATTCAGCGTCCAGCGACTAATAACGTCGAGCAAAAATCATTTTTTCAATAAAGAAAAATAATGCAGACGTAAAATATACTCGCATAAAAGTGACACTCCCATATAAAAGTGAAAATACAGAGAAGAAAGGCATAAAACGAAGACTCCAAATGCGAGACGACAGAAAAAATTCATGTGAATGTACCGAAGATACTCACGAACGAAATTAGGAAATTGAAAGAAGAAGAAGGAAGAGATGGGAATGGAAAAATTTAGTAAAATAAGGATTAAAAATAAGAAGGGAGAAAAAAAATTTCAATTACAAACCTCATGAAAAGAGAGGGAGGCAGAGAGAGAGAGACGTCCCGAACAAGTGGAAAGGAAAGCGGAGGGTTCAGCGGACAAAAGGGTCTGGATCGAGCTTTATGAGTCCAAAAAGTTTAAAACTTGGCGGACCACCTGGGGCGAACCTCTCTGGGGAAGTTCACTTATTCGCTACATGTCTTGACACTCTCTAAAAAAGAAAGGAAGAAAAAAAGGCCAGGAGAGATCTGTATTAAATAGTAACGACGAGGGATTTGCACTTCGCGTTTTGCTCCTTTTATCCGTATCACTTCTATGTATAAGACTTATACATAGCTATACGAATGCGTTGTCGAGTGGTAAATTTGCTCACCTCACTAAAATTTAAACTTTGTTACGGCGTACGAGAGGAAATGTCGGCTTCCAACGAAGAATTTCTGCTCTCGAGAAAATTACAGATGGTCTAGTTCTCGGCGTATTTTCCTCTATTAATTTCGTCCCGTATTATTTTTGATAGGCGAGCGAGCGACGGTTCCATGCAGCTGGAACGGGCCGAGAGATCCTTCGTGAAGGAGGTCACAGGTTCGTCGGAGACATTGCGAGTCGATCCTTGGGAAGGCTTCTCGAGGAGCCGAATTGAGCATCGAAGAGCGCGATGCTCGGACGAGATTCGAAAGACGATTTTTTATCGAACAATCCGGACTCACGAGAGTCGGCGAAGGTCGAAGGTTCAGGGACCCGAACCGTGAAATCGCGCCTTCGTTAATTATCGAGAAGCTTCGCGATTCGGACAGTAACGAGACCAGACTTTTCGAGCCGCCGGCAATCCGCTGGAGCATCCGACGGCGCCTGAATTATCGAGAGAAATTATCCGTGGTTCTTATCCGGAATCCCGCTTTCAGAAACCGTCGCGTCGAATCGTCGTTTCGTCTCTCATTTTATGGATTTTCGATTTGCGAAACGCGACGTGGAGAATTGCGACGAATTCCCGACCACAATGACCGATGTTTCGGGAAACGTGAGCAAAAGAATTTTCGTAGTCGTTCCGACTCGTGCGATAAAACCCTCCGCGCGATTCTTTAACGTGTTCGACCACCGGTGGTCTTTAAATTCGTCTTTAAATCGGAGGAAAACCGGGCTCATCTGAAAACCCACAAAATTTGCAAAACTTAATCGTAATTCATTTGGCAATCAAGTTCCACTTTTGAGTGGAAGCCTTGAGTTGCAACGAATTGGAAAAATAATGGGGCGCTGTCATCGAGCGTGTATCCTCGATCGTACGAAACTTTAATATCCTACGGCGGGGTCGCGCTCGCTTGACGCATTCCCTCGGACTCGTTTTCGCATCTTCGTGTTCCTTCTCTCGTTTCTCTCTCTTCATCCTTCCTCTGCACTCTTTGCTTGCACACACGATTTTTCTTATTCTCAACGTCGTCCTGAAGATCGGGGAGGAGCTCGCTTTCCGTGGGGAAGCTCCTTCGGAACAAAGAAAGGCAAGACCTTGTACCGGAAGCTCGCCCGGGTACCGGCAAGGAAAGAGGAACGAGCCAAACAAGAATAGCACTTTGCAACCGAGCGTTCTGCTTCTTGCTGCACTTATCTTGCCCCTTGCTCCTGAAGCTTCTCTTCACTTTTCTTCTTTCGTCAGACGCGCTACCCTTTTACATCTACGTCTAACCTGCCGACTCTTTCCCTCTACTTCCCACATCCGGTCGCAGTTTCCGTTTAGTTCCTCGCTCTTTGTCGCATTCTTGTCGAGCTCTTTCTCCCTTCGTCCCACTCCTTCTTTCTCCTCGGCCACTCTTCTCGCTCTCCCATCGCTTTGTGCGCTCTTCCAAAGACTGTGAGTTTCTAATTAAACTTAAACTTTTAATTGACTTGTTGTAAAGCAGTTACAACGCCCGGGAGGGAGCACCCGAGAGGGGGGGAGGGAGAAAGAGAGAATTTCAGCCGCGAGTACGGATATCTGTAAGAGTTGTGGTGCGCCAACCGAAGACAAGTACGACTATACGAGCGAGTCTCCAAAAGACTTACTAAAAACACTTTTTCATTGGAAAGAATCGTTTTATCTTTCCCCCCGTGTTCGAATCATGTAAAAGACGAAAAGTTTGCTCCAAGAATCCTCACGGAGAGTCTGAGATTTGAAAAATTTAATAACACTTTTTTTCTCTCATCAATTGGATTCAATTTTCGTTTTTTTGTGTAAGCGCTGAAAAAGATTTTTTTGTCAGATTCCCATTGATTCGACGAGCCATTTTCTTCTCTCTTTCTCCCTTCTCCGAGTTTTGATGGAATGATTTGTAAATATCGGATTCCAAGCAGTGCCCTGCGTCGAAACGATCGTCAATGATCTCGTCGAAAATATGTCTTATCTCTGCGAGCACTCGCCGGGAGGAGTGCCGAACGAATCGTTAAAATTATTATTATCTCGAGCCGCGAGAAAGTGAGATTTTTCGAAAGCGCGCATTCGAATTCTCGTCGAGCACTAAGCAGCATTACCGTCTTTGTATTTCGGGTTAAAAATGCTGCTGGAGAAGTGGTCATTCATTTGAAACAACGCAGCATCAGCACATCCCATTTGCTCATGAAAATGCACATTCCGGTACGAAATTATGGCTCATTGTCAAAATATGTTGAAGAGAAAGAGGAGGATTGAGCTAAGCTCCTGAAGAATGCGAATAAAAGGCACTCCCCCATCGAGAGTGTATTATGTTTCTATAGAGAATCCGCCGAATCCGCACGTACATATTATTAAGACTGGAAAGTTTGAGAGTATATTGTATCTCGAATTCCGAGAGACACACCGTTCAGATAAGGACGTTCTTATCAAAGACTGCGTATTATTTCTTGCAGGGGAAGATAAAGCGTGGAAGGGATGTCTAGTTGATTCTCTCGTCTGATAAGCAACCGAGCCAGTGCACACGGAGCAACGAAGGGAAGAGAAAACTGAAAAAGAAGTACAAAGAGTTTGTGATAATACTAGTCGAGATGCAGCGTTCATAGACCGGAGAGTCGTGTTTTTTCTCTTCTTCGCTGGGTGATTGCGAATGTGGGATAAAAAATAAATAGTGAAGTGAAATAAGAGTTTCGTTATTTCTGTATCATTTTTCAAACATATTTTCCATTGCTTTGATGAAAGTGAGTGCTTTTTTTACGATCGCGAGTTCGCCGGTGCAGGAATTCTCGAGTGTGACCGAGTCACGCGATTAGATATCGCGAGCCTGTGTCGGAGGGAAAAAAAATATTTTCAAATAATCGTAGCAACAATAAATCAACGTCTCGAGTGAAAGTGCAGTGTTTCAAGGGATTCGATTCGTCTAGTAACGAGCTCTGGTAAAACACACGGTGTCTCACGAGAGTTATCATTGAAAATAAGCCGAGCCTTCATCGGAGCCCTCCCATGAAAATGCTTCAATCGTTGAACGCTCTGGCGGGCAAAATATCGCCCGGCTCGCCAACCGACGGCAATGCGAATAAAGTCCATATGCATAATAATAACAACAACAACAACAACAACAATGTGTCCCATCATCCGCACCCGTACTTGAAGCAACAGAGCCAGCAGACGTCGCGCACGCTCCCGACGAATGGCGACCAGAAGGAAAATACGTAAGTTTATCATTTTTCATCACTTCGATCTCCCTTAATTAACAGCATTTTCCGCGTCATCGCATTTGCCTGCTTTGAAGACGAAAGAGTTCAAAATAAGCATTCAATGAGTTCAAAAATAAGCTTCACTTTATCGAGTACCAAATCGGAGGAGGAAAAGGGATGAAAATTTGGACTCGTGTGCGCAATCTGTTTGTTTTATCGCGAATAGTGAGCTCACCTGCCTCGGGCTTCGTCCCATCGCCGCGGTTTCGAGTCTTTCGTTATTTCGTTGTGAATAATTGTTCAGGCTTTCCCAATACACGCGAATTCCTGAGTTTCAACATCGTCCTGAAATCCTGGAAATTGTGTAGAGAACGCGAGGAGACTCTCGCGGGTATTCGTGATCGCGGATTGGGAGCTGAAACATCAAAGCATCGTTCCTCGATGAAAGATCACTTGTTCGATGACACGAGCTCCACGAGCACGAGGGATCGTCACCCTTGTTGCTTGTATTTTCTTAAATTAAATGTAAAGTTGCTATAAACAGGGCTGCTCAAGCAATTTGCGACGAGGAACCTGGCTGCACGATCAAAGTTGTGAACGTCTCGGGTCGGAAGATTCTCATTGAATCACTCGGATCGGCTCGTATCCCAATACACACGTGTTCCGTACGTCACTTTATTTTCGAGGACGTTACCGACAAGCGGGAGACGAAGAGAAAAAAGCTCATAAGTGATAATATTTTCGAGAAGCTTACCTATGAAACGGGACGGAGCGAAAGAGAGAGAGAGAGAGAGAGAGAGCAAAGAAGAAAAAAAGCTTAAAATAACTTACCGATATTGCGCTCAAGCCGTGCCCCAAAAGTTGCGGGCTCCGACGAGAGGAAACTCGGTAAATTTCCTTTTCCACAGGAACGATATTCCTCACTCTGTTGCCTCGTCTCGCTATATAAGACGCATTCCGTTCTCCAAGTGAATTCCGCTAAAATATGTACCCTTGTGGTACGGTTAGAGTTCACTCCATCTTGTTTTGGCCCACTCTCTCTCTCTCTCTCTCTCAGCACCTCCTGCCTCCCTCTCCCTCTTTCAACCTCCACGAGTTATACAGCTGTTGCTGCTACTTTGCCGAAGGCTAAATTATGCTGCAGCGGAGTTTCTAAGGTGGCTTCTCGCAGCGCCAGAGAGGAGGAAGAAGAAGCCAGACGAAAAGGAGGCAACTGTATTGCTATTCTGATTTGGGAAGAGAAAAAATGGAAACGGAAAGACAAGGAGGAGGCACGGAGTGCACTTTCTTTCGAGGTGTACATTTGTGCCGTGGGTCCTGGGGCTTGCGCAAAAAAAAAAAAAAAACCTCGCGCATCAGTCAAGTCGAGCAGAACATTGTTCCAACTCCGTTTATAAGAATCTCTGAGATAATGAGTGACGAAAGATTTTTTTTTCGAGGCTTCAGAAATCAAGGAACGTTATTAAGGCCGAAAATGTGGCAACGAATAAAAATCACTCTGAATCTTCCCGAGGGAAGCGACGAGTGCTCGAATCACCGGCCGTTCGGAATCGGTGTCAAAAAATTCTGAAAAAGCCAACGAATATTTCGGGCCAGTAATGCTTGACGTAGGATGAGTCACGTAGAGCTCGTTTGAGGAGCAGCGCGATTCATAGTTACGTGTTCACTCACATCGGAGTCGGCAAGGTTATCGTTATCACGTGCCAGATGGCCTATCTTCTCGGAGCGCAAACACGCGGATAGCAACGGGATTTTTAAACGTTCGCTTTCTTCCTGGCTTTTTGTACTAATTTAAGTAAACGAGTATCCTCCAAAAATCCAATGAGATGTTCCATTTTCTTGTGCGAAGTATTCCGAATTAACAAGAAGTTCGTGCGAGCCCCGCAGAGAAGTTTGGCGACCCGGCCGTTATCGCCGTTCCGTTGACGCGTGCACAAAGCTCCCTTGAATCTGCAAATACATTTGATGTCAGCCCGCCCGCGAACAAGTTATTGCCATTGGCAAGATTACGTATACGTGCGCGATCAGTGCGCTGATGAATCGGCTTTATCCTCGGTGGAGCAGCCAGTCAGTCTTTACATGCATCTATTTTCATTTCGCACGCGTACCCGGAGGCTCCCTCCACCCCGGCATCGCTGCGGAGAGCTTTTTGGAAGCAGCGTCTTGTGTACAGTCCCGCAGTACATGCCGCACGGTGCATATGAATCTTACAAACGGCGCTTTCCTACACGCGTACACACGAGGCATTACCATTGTGACTGTGCGCTGCTACACAGAGAGAAAAGCGAAGAGAACTCGCACCGTGCTCCTGCTCGAGTCACGTAACGCATTGTATTGTCACATGCCGTCCGCCCTGTGCTGACGCGTGCCCCGACAGATAAATATGCGTGTATACCTATGCCCATATACGTCTCTGCACAACTCCAAATTGTATCGTCGTCGCGTGCTGCATTCGCATCGACGTCAAAGGCAGCAGCACCCCCGCGATATTCCACACCAGCAAAGCACCCCGCCGCATACTCCCTGTAAACGTGTGCACAGATATACTTACGTGGTGCAAAGTCACGTTGGCGGACGGGGGACGCTAACGTCGGGGCTGCTGCAACCACGTCGGCAATGCCGAACCTCCCTCCTCGGTGAGGGCTTGTTACATTTTTATTACAAATGCGAGAGGGCGCTCGCTGTTCTTACTTTTGGTGCATTTTACACGCAACTATCGCTGCGCGTACTTTGGTTAACGTTGTTGTTTCAATTCCGGCACCGCACGAACAAAATTGTGTTTTTTTTTGCCTCGTTTTGTTTCCGCGTTCGCACTGTTCCGAGTTTAGTTCCTTCATTTTGACAGTTTATTGCTTCGGCATCGAATCAGATGCTGCTGAAGTTTGCAACCGAGTCTCGAACGAAATGAAGGAAACAAGTATTTGTCATTCAGCGAGTTTTCAACTGACGAAGCATCGGTGCAGCCTCAAAAACGAAGATCGCAATTTCGTCAGGGTACGAAATTGAAGAATTGCTGGAACTGTTGGAGGCTTTTTTACATCATTTCGTTGGAAAAGTGTGCGCACTCCGCTGGCTGAAAATTTCCAGCGGAAGCGTCCACTAATTCTCCGCTTTTGGTGACTTCGAATCGATCTTTATTTACATTACTTTCAGAGTGGATTGTAGAAGCGTGCAGATAATGAAGGACCTGAAACTGCAAGAAGGTATAATTAAAACTGTCTGCGTCATCGAGACTCTTTTTCTCATTTTATCAAATTTTTTGCCTCGATGTCGGTCAAAGTGTCTGGTCGTGCACACGACTATTTGTATCGCCGAGTAAACGTGTACACAGTTTATTTGTGAAAAAATTGGCGTACACCGGTGAATATTCCGTTGGCCCGTTCGCATAAAGCTGGAGTCGGAGGGAGGAAAAACTCGAGTTTTGCTTGTCCAAAAGTACGGGTCGTCAGATAGCCAGAAAAGTGGGAAGAGCCAACAGAGATTCTCGGAATTGTGATCTTCCCTGTCGCGCTGCTGAGTCACGTAGGGTCGTTGGTGCCGTGGGCACGTTGCAATTTTCTCGATCTCATGAAAGCTCCCTCGCTGGCCGGCGCGGAGGAAGCGGCACAGCCGCCATCACGATCCTGACGTTCTCGTGGCTGTGCCCATTTCTTCATTCTGCTACATAGCTTTACAGCTATCGGTGGAATGATCAAAAAATATACGCTCGCAAGCTTCTCGAGTGCTGGTGACGAAAAAGTTTCTCCCTCTCTTATCATTCGTACGAGGCAAAACAATACGCTTTTGTAGCGAGTACTCCCAGATTCGTCGCGTGGCAGTTACCAGAGCTCTTGGAAAAACTCAACGAGGCTGTTTCTACCGGATACGAGACACTTCCTGGTACTTTGACGACCCTGATTCGTGCCTCCGTCAGTCGTGACACTCACTGCGCCATTTTTTTATGCGGGTAGAAAAAGGCAGAGGGTGCACGTGTCCCAGGATTTTTCGGTTCGTCCATTTTCCTGGTTTTCATAGCACCGGAATTCAGACTCGACGACGCTGAAGTTTGCACGTTCGAGTCCAACGAAACGAAGGAAAAAACGTTTGTCATTCACCAATTTTTTACTTCACGAAGTGCAGCTTGAAAAACTGCGAATTGCAAATTCGGGAGGAAACGAAATTCTGGAGAATAGCTGGAATTATTGGAGGCTTTTCTGCTACATCATTTCGTTGAACTCCGACGTTGCAAACTTCAGCATCGTCGACCAGTCATTGTACCGGTGCTCTTCCCGCACGAAAAGGCTTGTGAAGAATTTTTCTTTATTATTACAAGCACCATGCCGCATCAGATTATTGGTTTAGCGCGAAGCTGTTACTTAGAATGTTGTCTCGAGAGGATGTCACTAGAGAGAGCGCGCGAAGTACGTTGCGGGAACAACGGAAAGACGACGCGAGTGTACATACGCGAGTACACAGAAAAGACGTCACTCCGTTTTATCACTCGCTAACGCCGCGCGTTATCACTCGCTCCCAAGAACATGCTCCGTCTCTCTATAAACAGACATAACGGCTTTTATATCTGTGTGTATACTCCGAGATAAGAGTCGAGCGAGCTGACATAATCAATCTCGAAACTCGACGGGAGGACTTTTTTCAGTCTTTCCCTCCTCCCTCCCTCCCTCCTTCCCGCTCGCACGCTCCAAGTACAACGTTGCGCGAGCGTGGCTCGACTTCGATTCAGTACCCCGGCAAGTCCCCCAGTCCGCGTGAGAGAGCAGAGTCCGGAACTTCCGTAAAAAAATACTGGGTCCTCTGCTGGCATTCCGATAGAAAAGGGAAAAGTAAAAAGCGACGCGAGAAGGAGGAGCATCGAGGTAGGTAGGCTTGATAGGGCCCCGAATTGAATTTCTCGGTGATCCCGATTATTTCCACTCGATTAAAGGCCTGGCGAGCCCCGCGATGCATACGGTATACGTTTCCCCCTCTTCCTCTCCGTACCTCCGTACCTGACTCTCCGAACAGCCGCGCAAAGCTCGAGGCCGTCGTCTCTTTCTACCGAGCGCGCGCGCGCGGAGGCTTTGGGATTATCCTAGAAATAGAACCGTCGCTCGTACGTTATGTATGATCCCTATCGGCTTACGAGCAGAGAGAATGCTTTCAGGTTTATACAGCCTGAATTTCTGTAAGCAGCGATGTCGTTCTTGGATTTTAGCAATCAGATTGAGCCTCTCATCATTCATCCAATGAAATAGAGCTGTGAGACAAAAGTCATGAGTTCTGCACATACGTGCGCGATGCGCGGAGCGAACGGAGAGCACGACGATCGCGAGGATACGCGAGAGCAGGCTTCGGCGACGGAGCGTGATAAGGAAGTTTCGAAATAGACCGAAAAGTTCTCCTCGCACTGTATTAGTTTTACGAGGCTGTACCGTAGACGAAAATGCGCCACGTTTTTGGTCTCGAAAAACTTTCTAGTCGCACCGGCCTCCGGGGCTCCGCTTCGATGGGTCAGCCAATCCAATTTCATCCGAATTAGTGGTCTAAACATCCTATACTCGCGACCAATCCCCACATTCTATCAATGTGTATGGAAATAATTATATTAATTCCTCCTTGATCACGAAGATATCTCGGCTCTATGTGAAACTCCGATTTTAATCGGATTTGTGATTTATTTCACCGTCTTTTTCCAACGAATATATATCTGCCGAGCGTACATAGTAGTTTTAGTTGTCAGATTGAAAAATCTGTTGCTGGCTTATTCCTTTAACCCGAATGGAATATTGATGCTTTTGAGCACTCTTACGTCCCTCTTACACGTCAATTTTCATTCAAATTTATACACTAATCCACTCAATTGCCACTTGTATCGAATGAAGAATTCACAACGCGTTTGTGCTGGACATAGTTCGAATCACTTCATCGATGATTATTTCATTTTTATAAGCGGATATTCATGAACGAATGTCTTCGTCCTCGTGTCGAACTGTACACGAAAAAACGACATGGAACCTCAATTCGACTTAAAATTGGCTTCCCTTCTCTCTGACGAATGAACTCTCAAAGGGAAATCGGGTCACCACATTTTTATCTCGTTTTTTTATCTCGTTCGTCAGATCGAGGAGCTGCTGTGGGATCTACGAATATTCCCCGATCGGTTATTAACTATTACTTGACGTTCATTGATTTATTTAACACGTTCGTCGAAGGATACTCGATAAAATATCGCAAATGAGGACATTTCAGCGACGAGACACGGACGCTCATAGACGTCATAATTCGGGATTATTAATGCAGATTTTGTTCAATTTTTATCGCATTTATTTCTATACTCGTTTGATTCATGAGAACATTATAGTTTGCTGATCATTGAAATTCTTCTGTCTAACATTAATCTCGATTCAAAAAAACATTTCAATTGTACATTTTTTCTAGTTGTTTTCGTGATAAAACTATTCGAAATAAACTTTCCAAAGTCTGGAATGCTGATTGCCCGTGTGGGGGGCCAGATTTTTTGGGGCTTTTTCGCGATTTTCTTGCGGCGAGGAAAAAAAACATAGACTTTTGAAATTCGAAGGAACCCATCTGTTTTTTCATGGTCTCTACGATTCCGCGATATCAGAATAAAAAAATTCTTTCCTAGAGTTGAAATACCATAAACGAACCCTTCAAATGTCAAAAGTTTGTTTTTTTCCTCGCTGCTAAAAAATCGCGAAAAGATCCCAAAAAATGCCACACATTAAATTGGTCCTGGGAAACAAAAATTGTTGAAATATTTCGAGATTTTTCTACCCCAAAATGAAAAACGGTTCACCACGTCGGATGTTTTTTATATTGCTGGAATGGAGTTGAACGAGGAACTTCCTTTTTAGAGTTGCTTTTTAAAATGTCCTATCGCTGGAAAGGCTAATCTGTGCCATCAGCCCTTCTCACCTTGGTCCGTCCTTACAGACTATTTTCCTAGTTATTCGTCCGACGTGAAAAGGCGTAGAGCTGAATTGAAAGCCCTGCAGGCTCCGACGCCTAATCCATTCGTTAAATCACCATCAAGCTGGTGTTCTCACGGTGGCACGCATATGTAAATACACGCAACACACTTACAAGATCTGGTACAAACAGGGCTCGATCCGAGAGAGAATTGGTTCGCATTAGCATGTTATTGGGAGGTTGTTAGCCCCGAGTTAATCACGACCGCCGACAGTCGTGTGGAGCTTGTGACGGTGGAGTGCGACGCGAGGACGCGTCACGGTGGAGTTCGTCACAGCGATATCCCTCTCGAATTTCCACTCTCGAGAGTGGCTCCAACAGTTTGTTAAATCCCCGATTCATTTTTGAGCGAATCCTTCGTTGTTTAATCGGCAAAAATGAGACTTTGCGAGGGCGAGCCATGAAAATACGCGGGGAGCAAAGAACTTGAGAAAAATTCTTTGGAATATGAATCCGGGGTTGAATTATCTGCCGCGTAAACGTATACAGTGATGTCTGGAAAAAAAACGTCGGGCAGTCTCGAAGAAAAGGTGTCGTGTGTCAGGGCAGCGTTAAATTCCGGGAGCATGAATTTCGTGGAAGTTTTATTGGAAGAATCTGTCGACGGATGCGCTGTGACGAGCTAAAGGGAGTTAATTAAACGAATAAATAACGTAACAAAGCTCGACGAGAGAATTGGAACGAGGATTTAGCAGGGAGAGCTCCGGGCCACCCTGTTCCTTTTACTCTCGTCGCTTCTTTTCCCCCTCGCCCTCGCTCATTCATAGTCTCCACCTCGCGGAGTATATACCCTGCGTTCGGAGTTCATATGCGCTTCCAGCTCCGATTAAACTCGCCCCCAGCATCCTCCTCCGATCTCGTTTGTATTTGCAACGATCTCTCGACCCTTGTGTCAACATGCACACGTATACGGAGCAGCGAGAGCTCGGCTATCCGTTCCGTTCCGTTCTTTTGGCTTCGTCCAGACCTGCGTGATCGGCCGACCCACCAGCCTTATAGCAGACTAATTGCTCTCTCGACAGGGCGAACCTATCGCGTCGCTTCCTTGTATCTCTCGATACTCTCCTCGTTATTGCCTTCCTCTCGCGTGGTCGCCCTTTTTACCATTTCCGCGTGCTCCGCTCCTGTCCTCATTTCTTCATTACAAAGCACAGCGTCATTTCTAACGCTGTGACGATTCACACTCGCGCTCTCAAAGCCTCGCATTCCGGATCACCGTTAGCCCGCGGCTCCTCTCTGCCACGGAACTTTAACCTGCAAGATCTGATAAACTATAAACGGTAGAACTACTTTTTTTTTAATCGATACGTCAAATTTTCCTGCACGACTTATATTTTTTCAAAATTTTCGTAAGAAATCGGGATTTGCTGTTGAACAAACTTAAGTAAATGATTCGAACAGAAAATAGAGGGTCCAAAGACACTTCGTGCTGTGGAAAATAAAAATTCAGTTATGTCGAGCAAACTGCTACGCAAAGGGAAATTATCATTGACTATGATTGTGTCTGTGTGTCAACCGAAAATCTACAGTTCTCATCCAAAGATTAAATGAAAGTGACAGTATAAAAACAGATTCTGTCATCCAGCCTGAACGTACTGTCAAAATCGAATCAACCTTGCATTTTCAAGGACAAGTCAGGACTGTCGAACTCAAAAGTTTCATTCGGATCGGGCGGCGCTTATAAGCATCGTCGAGGCTCTTTCATTTTCCGCGTTCGCTTCCATCGAGGTTTGAATTAGCTTGAGGTCCATCGAGCTCATGTCGAGTCTGGCACTATCGAAGTGGATTTGGTCGATTTATGGTTAAAAGCACAAAATCGAACCGAGTTGACGGACGTTTTGCTTCTTCCACAGATTTTTGGTGATTCCAGTTCCAGGAATATCCGAAAAAAGGATGAAAATAATATCTCATTTTTGGTGCGAATAATATTTCACATTTTTCATAGACCACAAACGTTATTTTGCTTCGAAACGAGAGCGCGAGCAGTACAAAAACTCGGCACGCAGGCAACTTTATTTCGTATTGTTTCGAGTTGCTTCGGTTCAGCTTTCTTTCGTTTTTTTCACTCTTTCGTGTCGGCTCCGGTTTTTTCTCGTCTCGGGGTTTATGTTTTTTAACATTACACAGGAGAGAGAGAGAGAGAGAGCGGGGAAGAAAGCTCGGTTGAGTTGGCTGATAGCCGAAGCGGAAATCCAAAGTGGATGAACCTGATAAAACTCGCATGATATACGCGGAGGTGGAATGTGCAGAGATGAAAACGAGTGCGACCAGTAGGCCACGATGCTCCCCCCTCTCCACTCTAGCTCTCTTTCTCCACGTTTTAGCGTGACACACTCGAGGATTTTTCGCCCTTTTATTTGCGCCAACGAAAAATTAATTGCGTTCCGGGGACGGCCGGTGGCACGTGAAAACCGATGGTGAAACGAGAAAGCATCGTTAAGCTCGTACCTCTCGGAATCCAGTATCGATGAGCGTTTCCTCCTCCTTTATGTTTTTTCATTTTCGAATACAGTAAACCTTTGGCCCTCTCTCGTGTGTTCAGCGGGCTTTGGCGTTTTAGCTTTCGAGTCGAAAATCTATCGAACTCGTTATCTACTTAAAAAAGAAAATAAAATCTTTTTTCGCTCCAACTGCGTGGCGTTACCACTCCGAACCCGAGAGATGTGGCTCGAATGCGGTATCCGGAATCACCAAAGTTGCTTTCGTCCGATTTCGGATCGAGGATATTCCGCGATAAAAGTTTCAAATACCATTCCCATGGAGATTCGAAAACAAAAATGTGGATCCGATCGACAGCAAAATTCACGCGGGTTGAAAGTCGATTTCATGCGTCGTGCGTTTACGAAAAATTCAGTTTCTTCGCCCCTTCGATGAGACAATACCGAATCGATTGTTATTTTAAAGTTTACGACCTTCGCGAAGGAAAAACCTCACTAAAAGCGACAAAGTATCGGACCCCGAAAACGTAAAAACGTTGAAACTTTCACTTGAATTAATAAATAATCAATGAACGATGACGCGCAAGCAGTTGCGTAAATGAACTTTCAATTTTTCTGAATGTCAAAATAGTCGCACTTGTCACTGCGAAAACTTTGCCTCTAGATTATTAACGTGTCAAGTTCCCGTCGTGAAACGGCAGTAGACCAAGTACAAACAGCGCGGTTTTAAAAGAGCGAGCGAGGGGGCGTGCACGCGTTCGTGAATGCGGCTGTGTATGCGGAAACGCGCATACTCTACGGAATAAATAATACATGTGTATGCATAGCTATACCCGGAGTATTATGTGGTTTTTGTGCCCTTCAAGCTTTTCCCCACAGGATCGTGGAGAAAAGAGGATTGTCCGGTCGAAAGCATTTGAACCGTGCGCGTGCACCTCGTGCGGTTTCCATTCGAAATCTATTGGGTTTCCGGGTGCAGTGTTCGCGCGCGTGGACTCTGCGTATGATGAAAATGATACTCTTGCGGGGAGGGAGCATAACAAAAAACATGCACGCATCGTTGTGCATAGTCAGCACTTGTAAATCTCATCAACAAAATGCTCGGTATAAAGGAGCGCTTTTGTAACGGCTGTTTTAAGGGGCTGAAGAGCGTTGAAAAAAGTGCGAGACCGTAAAATCTTGGTAGGAATTAAACGTAAATTTCGTCGAATCCGTGAATTCTGGTCAACTCGTGATAACTTTCGGCGCGTTTATAAGCCTCCCTTCCGCCCACCTTCGAAACGAGTTGTGTTGAGAAAATTTTTCTCTCCTTCATAGAGGATCAATCCTTTGCAGTATCTCCCCTGCAATCGCGTCGTCCCGATCCAAGCACCAGAATGTGGCATAGTTCAGTGCCCCTCGAGCCCGAAACTTCCACCTATGGAAACACCAAAACTTTGCTTACACATCGAACTTTTACAAGATCCCTATACATATGTTGATGCCAAGAGTGGTATCGAATCCACCTACAGACCTCGCACTCTCAGTCGCCCCCGCAAAGAAAAGAGACCAGCAGCAACAAGATTTCTTCTGTTAATGCATCGAAACACTAGTCACCAGTGGGTGCTGCTCTAGAGAAGACTCTTCACCACTGTCAGGTGTCTCGGCTCCCTTTCTTCTTGTTTGTCTTCTCTCTCTTTATTTCTTTCCACTTCGAACAGAAGAGATTCTCCACTCACATAGTGTTACTCGTGGAAAGTCTCTTCCTCTTCGCCTCTCCCCCGACTCCCTCTCTTCGAAAGAACAAAAATTTATCCCGTGTCCAGTACGAATAAAAGAAAAAGAAAAAGTATATGAATGGCGAAGTAGAAAACAATGTAGTGGCGCATGAACGCTCCAATACGCGATCAAACCGAGAGATATCGAGAGCTGCGGAAAAGCACAGACTTTTGTGCGATACGACAACGACAAAAATTATTCTTTCAGGCTAAAAGTTCAAATCTCACGTTGCCTCACGAGTCTCCATCTATTGCTTTCATTATTTTACTTTTATTTTTATGATTTTCATCAATTAATGTTCTTATTTCCTCATTAAAAGTCGTTCTACTTTGCGTTCACTCACTGAAAACGAAATTTTGTTGACTCAATCAAATAAAACGGTCGAATACTTCGGACGTGATATTTTATGCAAAATAATTTGTTGATGTGGTGCATAAATGTTTATTCAATTTACAAAATATTACGAAACACTTAACAAGAATGTAGTGAATTTTTTACTTTTTAAGCAAAGTCACTGTGGACATAACAAAATATGCTTTCGTAACGAACAAGTTTTTTGTTATATAAATTGGAATATTCAATGATACAAACCTCAATCAGCTGATTAGATATCATGAGAAATCAACCAATAGCAACCATTTTGAGCCATTTTCTCTACAACCAAAGATCTGTACACCTCAACGGTGGCACAAAAACTACAAATAATTAATGTTTGAGTCAGCGAAATAAATTTTGACCAAATGAATTTTGTGGGGTCAACAGAATTCCGTTTTCAGTGCTCGAATTCTGTAAACAAATATTTATGAAGTTTACGAAGTTACGAAGGTACGTTTGGAGTTTACTCTAATGAATGGTTCATGCCCCCATGTCAATAGTTGATTCCCTGAGTTTTTTTTCCCCTCGCAGTCGTTCTTTGTTCGTTTCCAGTCTTGTGTTTCCGCGCCTGGCTTTTCACAGTAGCTGTCATAAGTGACTCGCTGACATATTCGACGAAATATGGAAAATTTCCAGTCTAATTACGCCGCGCATCATTGAACTGCATTTCCTCATGAGCACGGGGCTACAGCTGCTCGTATTCGAACCGAACTGAACATCTCATCGTCATCATCATGTTCGTCTCGAAAGGTAAAGATTCTGTTGTGAGGTTATAAAATACGAGATAAGCAAATTTCACTATCCTCGTGGAGTATCTTCGTGCAATATTCAAAGAAAAACAGTTTTTTAGAATGACTTCTGTCACACCCTGGTCGAGTCTTGCGATTATAACAACATTAAACGTACAAAATTATTGCTCGTGTCGAATGAAACATTAAATGGGCATCGATTGTGCAAATTGGACTAGAAAACACTGACGTACCGCGTGCTCGTTCATCATTATTCATTATTTTGTTAGAACCGTCACGCAGTTAGTCCAGGAAACTGCTACGTAGTACATGAATAATTACTTCAGCGCCTTACTGACGTACTGCGTGCTCGTCATTATGCATTACTTCGTTAGAAGTCGTTACGCATATTTAGTACAGCAAACTGCTATGTACGTAAATAATTACTTCGACGCCCTTGGTTCTATCGAAAAGGCAGCGTGGTTGAATTTTATGATTGAATTTAAAACTCGATCTGAAAATGCCTTTGAGAATTACTATTTTCAGAATTTTCACAAGCTCGCTTTGCTCGTGAAGACGTTCGCTTCAGAATGTCGATATGCAGCGAAGTCGATGCGAGCTTAACATTTTCCTAACCTAAAAATAGGATTTCAACGAGAGGCAGGCCCCATTGTCTTCCTTCTAATTTTGAATTAGCCTCGATGCTCCGAAATCCAGTTATTATCGAAACCGAAACTATTATCAATTTTTCAAGACCATTCCTCCGAGCTCGCATTCCCAGAAAGGATTTTATTTCCGGAAGTCGCAAAGATTATAAATTTTGCTTCAAACCTGGCATCATTCGAATACAAATTTAAATTAATCTCACGAATCGAGTTGATTTTCCAAATTTGTGACGAATCTTACAGGATATTTGAATCCTCGAGATTTTTCGATATTTTAATCGCTCGATAATTGCTCGTACAACGGAGCTTTCAACGGTCTGTGAAGTGTGTGAAAATCCGAAATGTCGTCCGAGCCCAATTGGCTCCACTTCTGCCCCAAGGATGCCAACGTCGCAGTGAAATTCGGGCGGAATCTTCGCGGTTTTGAAAACCCCAGGAAGTAGGATGACGAACGAACGAAATCGGAGGTATTCCGAGGAGGGAGGCAAGATCCGTCGCAGCCAGGGCACACGGGGCGAGGCTCAACGGAGGACAGCTTACTCCGAGTTTGTAAGTGACTGGTAAAAAAACGGAGTGGTGCACGTAAAAGAAAGAACTGGAGTCCAAGATGAAGGAGGAAAGGAAATAAGTGAGAGCAATGAGGACTAAGTGGTACAAGGAAGAGAGCGGAGTTGAGGGAAAAAGAATGCGGAGATGAAGAGGGTCGTGGAGCGACGTGTCTTTGGGTCGCCAGTCACGTTGGCCCTCGACGCATGCGACGAATTACCGCTCATAAAGGGCTGTTGCACTCTATCTTTTCAGCCTAAAAATAAAAGAATGTGAGGAGTGCACACCGAGGGAAACCGGCAAGAAACGGATCCCTGTTTCCGCTCTTTCTCGCGACGCGAATCGCAATTCAACGAAATGACAGTGCGATGCGCGAGCTTGCAGAGTCTCAAGTGCTTCGCTCGAAGCACGCGGATCCGGAAAGAATCCCACCGTCAACGAATTTCATCATACAAATAACGGCGCAGTACGCTCGATCGAAAAGGACGAGGAAAGCGAATCCGTGCCGAGAGGACAAAGGCCAAGGAATGCGATCGTCTGAACAGGCACGGGGTCAGAGGCGAGCTGCTTCCGTATTATGCGTTACAGGATGACAAATTACAGGGCTGAGCTCGTCCGTTTCCATTTCTGTCCTCCAGTCTTATCCGCGGTTTCTTTCATGCGCTCGCGGACTCGATGCTTTTCTGCTTGCCTCGAAGAGCCGAAGTAACGAAGGACTGCATCATTTTACTCCAAATTTTTGTCACGTCTACGCTCCGCCCCCCTGCTTTCGCAACTCTTTTTCGCGTTGATCCATCTCCCCCCCCCTCTCATTCCGCGGTGCTTCGTGTTTAGCTCAAATTGAAAATTCCGACACCGCAGTGATTTTGACGAAAGCATCGCGAGGAAGGCATCTCCGCAGCGACGTATTTCGTGATTGCAAACAGCCACCGTAAACACGAGCCTGCTCACGCTTGTTCGAGCACAAATTCGCTCATCACTGTGTACAGTGAATCCTCTCGACCCACACTACGAACACGCAGACTCTTGAACGTGTGTTGAACTACATAGAAATTCTAAAGTCGTACGCGATATAAGAGAAATCCGTGAGTCAAAGAAAGCCGGTATTGCCGTCACGTAAAAAAATCTTTTAATCCTCGTTTTCCAATTTTTCTCCTGTCACCCGCGGAGAGATCCCCGCGCGTACCTTCTCCGTCTTTTTCATTGCCGCTCTTTCTATTCTTACTCCGCGCCCTTGGAATTCATTCTTACCGCCCGGACAATGCATTCCTCACTATCTGTGTGTTATGCGTACTTCACCCTCGCAGGATATTCACGAGAGGAGAATTCGAAAAAAGGAACAGCTCTCGCGGAAGCGAGATTTTTCCTCGGCTCGTGAAAGAACTTATTCTCGTTTTCGCCTCTGCCCCTTCACTCGTTCCCTTGTCCTTCCTCCCCTAGAAAAATTGTCAAGTGCGTTGCTCCCATTCCAAACGAATCCACGAGTTGTGTCACGTCCGTTTTATTGATTACGAATAATCGAGAAGCAAAACTAGAATCTCTCGAGTGATCGAAGCCCTCGCGTAACAAAAATAATGTGGAAATGGTGCAAAGCAGATTACGTTAGATCGATATCTCACCTTAGCAGACGCGAACAAAGCGAGGGAAAGAGCCGAATTCCAGACTCACCGCGGGAAGAGTGATTGGCAGCTGCTAGTCGGGCGCTAAAATATTTACTTGCCTTTGTACGAGTCCAATGATTTCACATGTGCAGGCTCGCTCCGAGGAAACATTCGAATCCGCGTGTTAGAAGTCTTGACACAAAACATGATTACAATAGAAAAAGAGAACGGTCGGAGGAGAGCGAGTGACGAGGAGGGAGGATGAAAGAGTGGCAGAGCGCCGCGTAGAGCTGGGAATTGTCGCGATAGGATTTACGATCTGCAATTTATTATTGACAAGCGTCGATTTTTGTGCGGTCAACCCAAAGAATTTCCTCGGCTGGCTCGACACCGCCGCCCCATACCCGTATAAATGTTAATGGCAACAAGTTTCCGCTCCCGTTATCTGCCAATTTCGAGTGACGAATGATTCAGAGCCGGCCGTCTAGTTAGCGCGACTACAATCTCGGCTGTTCGTGCGCCTGCCACGCACGTGCGCACGCTCGTTTTAAACTTTTCTGCTGCTCCAAACATTTTCTGGCCACCCGATCCGCGAGGGCGCTGCTCTCTCAGCAGACTCGTTGGTGCTTTTCATTCAAAGTTATAATTCGTGATCGATTCGTTTGTATCAGCATGGGAATAAAGTGAAAAGTGTAGAGACGTTCTCATCGCACACCGAACGACGCTTCGGTCTCGTGTTCCCTGGCACCTTCATTTTCGCTCAACGACCTGCCTTGTTAAGGGGAAATTCTTCTTTTATGGACTCGAGAAAATCATGAGTCCAAGATGAGTCGTGAGCTGCTTTCGACGTTGAGATTTGGGCGAATTCAAAGCTGATATTTGAACAATTTTTTTTGGATCGCTGAGTAAGTCGATTTCTGGAGAAAATTGAGTTTTTTTGTCTGATTGATACGAAACTAGGCTCACTCGGAGTCTGACAATTCGAATCGTTGAATCTACAAACGAAGTTTGAGCGTCTTTCAATGGGCCGCGTATATGTACACTTGCTTTTATTGATTTGCACGTAGCCTCGCATGTACGGCCGTAGCAAAATGCCTCTTGGAGGCTCTCCGAGTGGAGGAAGTTGGACGGAAAGAAAAAAAGACAATTGTACTTCTCGTGAGAGGGAGTAATAAAAAAATGTCCATTTTTTTCAAACGTCGGCAATGATCACAATCTAAATTACCAGTCTCGCAGCCGGTGGTACGCTTTGGCCATCGAATAAATGGGAATACGTGCGCTGAAGAACCATCGATCGGTCCCTCGGCGTAGAAAGTTGCAAGAGTACAATGAAAGCTTTATACCCTTTACGAGAAAGGGGGAAAGAGCAAGTCAGAGCAGAGAGAAAAGGAAGCAGAACAAAGACTCGACACACCTCTAATCGTCGCAAGACGACGGGAAGGGCAAAAAATTAAGTCAAACTTGAGATAAACAAAAGCCATTGGAGTCATTGAATTTCAGGCAACCGGAAATCTGACCGACAAATGCTTTTCGTATACAGCCAAAATAATATAGTTGCCTGCGCCGATGTTTTTCGACCCATTAGGAACCAGAGCTCTTCGGCACAAGGTAACACCGCGCCGAACACACACGCTCACCGGTCAACGAATCTCTCTCGGAGACCTTCGGGGACTCGATCACGAGATTATCCCACATCAGAACCGCATTCAAAGACAAGTTTACCTGAATAGAACTCTGTTATCGGCCAGAATTCTCGAACAATTCGTCATTCCCAGAAATCTATAAACTCCGAGGGGTTTAAGTTCGACAGAATATTTTCCATTTTTAGTTTTTTTTTTTTTTCTCCGAGAATTCGATCGATATTATTTTGTCAATTTACACGAAAAATGACAAAATCAACTCAACTGACGTACTCATTTCTGTCCGTTGCTATGCACAAACTTCAATATTTTGTCTCCTTCCTCAATTTCATTTGTTCACGAAGTAGTCGAACTCGTTAAAAGTTCGGCGAGGAGAAACTATCACTGTAAATGGAGACTTCGTACTGTGAGATTCCTTGGGTTCGACACAACTGTCACTTCGCCATCCAAAGTCCTCAAGCTTCCAATATTCTTCGCAAAGGTTAAAAATATTTGACTTTCTGTTCCCCTGAGAGAATTAATGAACCAACACACTGGCTACATTCGTTTTGTTATTCGACGAGGGAAGGAATCGTTCGAGTTGATCGAATACGGACCAGAGGGGGAGGTGCAATATGGAGCACCAGAATTAACGAGGTTCAGGGGCGAATCGATTAGTACTTAAAACACTCCGCAATCGTCTATTCGGAGGCAGGATCTATGCGGCTCCCATTCTGATACATAATATACGATTTAATGTATTTGGAAATTGGAAGCTCGCGTTAGGCATTGGCGGGGGAGGGCGGAAGAACTGAAAAAATCGATAAATCAGACGTGACCGGTGGCCACGAAAGTGGCATAGTAATTTGGATGTCGTGACATTAGGTCGTTATAGAAAGAGCGTAGACGTGCTCACGATGCGCTCATGCGGTTCTCTGCTGCGCGGCGGCTGCCGTCCGGGGCTTCCTGGGCATAAGATATGCACGACCAACCGAGGGATTTTCGCTCCAGAAGTAGGGGTAATAGTACTTATGCTCATGAAATTGGGATGCAATTCAGAGAAAGCCAATGTTCTCGCAGGCTCTTCCATTTGAACCACAGTTATTGTGCACACATATGCATTAAGGGGGCGACGAACGAGGCTGAGTGAGCGATAGAAGGAAACGTGGCCAGCTGCGATTTATATACGGCATAACGTTTATGGCGCCACGAGCACCGAGCTTTTTGACAGTAGCATGCAGCGAGTACCGACGCGAGTCCGGCAAGTCGCTCTTGTAAAATATTCGGGTTCATATGCGGTGCATCGGTACACTCGAACGGGGATGTGACGAGTGCGAAATTCCTCTCAGTCGCAATCAAAGTCTATTTGGAATAATTGGTCGATTGAGTGGTTTCAAAATTTGAAGAGCTCGAACGAGGGCTGTGCAAACCTAGCGGAGCAAAGTCCCAAAAATGAATTTACTACAGACCAAAAACAAGTGCTTTTTATTCGCTACAATTAAAATTTTTGTCCTATTTTTTTTATCAGTAAATTCATTTTTGGGACTCTGCTGGTTCCGCTACTTTTTCGTTATGAAAATTTGTCAAGAGCAGCGCTCTTTGAAACGTCTCTTCCGAACGAGCTGGCTGGACTATCGTTCAGTGCGGCAATGGACCCAGGTAAAGCCAACATTTTGGCAAAAAGTCTCGGGACCTGGGGAGGGGTAGATTTGAAAATCGAACACATTGGTTCACGATTGATGTTCGTTCGATAACCCCACGTACGAAGACATCGTGTTTCTGCGTTAATGGCACGCTCTCTGCGAGGGGAAGACGTCACTTACACACGTGGACATACATTTACGTGTATGGACGTACACACGTGTACGTCCACATAGTCGAATGAGCGTAGCGCGCTAGCGACAACATAGGGCGATTAGATAAGGCCCTCCCTGTGCATATGCTCGGCGCAACGAGGCGTTTGGTCTTATCAGCGTGGCTGGTAAACGCTCAACGTCGACACGTACAGGAGAGCGAGAAAGAGCGATCCGCCGAGCAACACAGAGAGGGAGGGAGAGAGAGGCTTCTGTGTTTCGCAAACTAATAGTGCAGTAGCCACCTATGCTATATCTGTACATCGTAATCGCATACATATCGTGCTCTCGAGTCCACTATACGAAAGTTACATAAACGCCAAGCTCATGTGCCATTTCCGTAAACCTGATTACTGTAGTTGGCGCATTCCTTCCGAAAAAAGTGAGCGGCGTTCCTCCCCATTACGGGAATATTAATGAAATAGTTTTCGAGCATTTCGAACATGCAAACATTGGAATATTCAAATATTTTCAGATCCCTGCAATATCTCGTTTTGGTAGAGAATATTTTTGGAAAATGTTTATGCGAATCTGTCGCTTCGTGAGTTTTTATTTCAAAACATAGATTGAGTTTTGAATTTTTTATTAAAATTCAAAGGGATTGCTATTTTTAATTTCTAGGCGATTTTCAATATTTTCTTTTCCCATTGTTCGCTCGTTGGATCGTGTGCTCGTTTTTTTCGCCACGAAGTACGAACATCACTATCGACTCTCGTGAAACATTGTAAAAACAAATGAGTTTCAACCCCGTCTACGGGGTTTTAACGAACTTCCAGAACAAAGTTACGTTGCATAAAAAAAAGTAGGGGAATGGAATTTTGTAAAATATTCTTGTTGAATTTTTCCATCAAAGGAACGAATTTCTATGGAATCTTCTCGTATTTCTGTTTTTATTCTCATTGTTAGAAAAAACAAAACATCCAAAGTATAATTGGATAAAAACCTGGGGCATGCGAGCACAAAAAGCAAACGCGTGGTGCGTGAAGAATCTCTTGCTTTCATGGAGCTCATTGATATGAAATATTCCTATTTATCAATAACTCGATGAGGCGAGCAAGGCCGATAACTCTGTATTCTGTTTCTCAATTTTTGTGTTCGCACACTAGGAAGATACGTGAATATAAAGCATTGCTGGGAAGGAACGATGAAAATGTTTGAGCGCAGAATACCGGCTTAAATCGAATTCTCGAAATATTTCATTATACATTAACTATGCTAAAGTGATTTTAATCCTAACATTACGAACTCGCAATATTTCCTCAGAGTTTCAACAAAAGCATCGCGCACGACGGTGCGAAGTAAAACAGCGTATGGAAATATAAGCCGGTGAATAATTGAAGTAATTGAATTTACATGAAAAAGATTAAATGGGAAATGCATCTAAAGCTTATGAATTATTCGCGATAGTACATTTAAAGAGTTCCCGAGAGGTTACGTAAGAAAGCGAGAAAAACGTGGAACGAAGGGTGAGAATAAAGCCCCGCGGAGTTCACAGGCAAAACATTTCGCTCTTCAAGCCTTTTTCTTTCATTCGATAATAGAAAAATTATACCGCTCGGTCTATGGCTAAATTTCAGAGCCTGAATTAAGAGAACCCGAGAATCCGGGCTGGTGCTCGCTCGTCTCGCAGCTCTGCTCACGGTAACAGAGTAAACTTCCCATGGAGACCAACGACGTCGTTTCCGTCGCCAAGCTTGTCATCACAATGAAACGAGATTCTATGCGGACGCGCACACTCGGTCCTACTGCTTTTTTCCCTAAAACTAGTCAGCTTCGAACTGGACCACTGAAACTTTCAGCAGGGAGAAATACCAAGTCAAATGTGCTTTTAATGGGGTTGGAGGTGTCTTGACTTCGTCGCCACTGTAAAAAAAATATAAAAAAATTTCATTTGGGCGAATTAAAATCCATTCGACGCAAATGAATCGATCATTCGTCGATTGTTCGGTAATTCGTGATTGTTATTAAGCAAATATGTTCCGAGACGAATATTAACTTTCCATGAGAGCAAATATCGTGTCATTAAAAACACAATGGATCGTCATCGTACTTCGTTGTACGATTGCCGCAATCGATATAATAACTCGTATTAATGAATTTGAATAAATAAAAAGTGGTGAGAAACGACTGAGTTTTCGTCTGCAAGAAACGAGACTATGAAAAATCGATGGATGTTACTTATTCGCGGTTTTAAATTTAGACTTTCGAACACTCGAACATTTAGCACGAGTAGATCGAGGCCAGGCGACTGTTTTACTTTTTTTTCATTGTTTTCTCATAATAAAACCTGGAATTGGGCTCTCTTTTTTGTACGACTGTCTCCACTGTGCCATCTCTTCGCGAACCTTTTGTTAGCTTATTTTTGACGACGACGATTCCCTTCACATGGCGGAAGGATGTGAGAAAAAAAGTTGTGAATTTCGCAAAAGTTGCGGTAGAATCGAATAACTGTCACTCGTACCTTCTCCGCGGTAGAGTCAGGATATTTCTGTGTATGCGTATATAATTCAAGATGCTTAGAAGGTTTGCCTTTGCCGCACATACGTACGGCTCTCTGAGACTTCATCCCTAACAACGATGGCATCGACCTGGTTAACTCGATGCTGATGTTACGTGTGTGCAGATGGGGCGTTCCGCGTCGACTCGACTGGGACGTTTGGTCCTCAAACTTTTCGATTTTTTTCCCAATTTTTCATCGCGTTTACCTCCGGAGAGCACGCGGGAATTTCCCCAGATTCTCTTGGAGCGATTTGAGTTGATGACGATTTTTGAAGAAAACTATTTTTCGTCTACGAACTCGAGGGTCTGGAAAAATCCACAAAATCATCACGTCTTTCGTACGAGAATTTCCGAGCCTCCGGTTCAGCCGGGCGCAGGCTTCTTCCTGTGCAAAAAAAGCTTTGAGAAAATGGACCGATGAAAAAATGGAACAAAGCGTTCGAAAAGAGATGTTCTGGAAACTGAAAAAGGGATCTGGGAGGACTCACTTCGCAGGGAATGCTCCATATACGTGTATCGGATCCACTCTGCTGACGCTGCTATGTACTTGAGGTTCCACGTCTCGTGTCCATTCCAGTACATGTTTTCCTACTTATCCTTCATTGTCCACGGTCAACAGCTGTCACAACTCGGAATCTCACGATAAATGGACTCGTGGGCTGCTGCGACACATTTAACTCTCGAAAACAACTGCGGGGATAACTCAAATGCATTAACACGGAAATTCATTGGAATTGCGGGCCGAATACCGAATTCCATAAAGCAGTTAACTGCACTTTTAGGATACTTTTTACAGCTCGATTTCTACGTTTCGATGGAGAACCTTTACTGGGCTCGTAAATGCGAGACACGCTCGGTGGCCTTGCCGTGCTTGTTATCACGACGCGACTTTAACTTTTCATTTGGTTTTTATTCAATGAATTTTAATACCGTTGTTCTCCAAATTTGTCCACTACTTTTGTCGTGAAGAGTATTCAAAAAATGACACATTTTATTTCTCCAAAGCGAGTGCGATAAAAAATTTCTTTCCGCAATTGAAACCAATATTTCGTCGGTTTGGCTCAAAAGTTCGCATCCGACTGCATGCCTCCCTCGGAAAAAACTCCCTCACAAAAAAGCGCGCAGCTTTTGTCGCGTGTGCACAGCGAGAGCCACGCGTCACTTTTTTCCTGTCGCTTTTTTAACGACGCGCCTGAAAAATCGAGCGGAATTCTTTGGATCGATTGTGTGGAATGTAAAAAAGCCAGAAAATTGAAAAATTCAAGCTCGCGAAGCTTCTCCTCGACGCTCGAGATTAAAAGTTCTTTAGTAATGAAAATAGAGCCGACGTTCATTTCACAGTCAATGAAATGATTGGCAGAAATGGTTTTCGGCAAAAAATCGAGTGTAGGATTAAAAGTGAGGCGGTCGAATAATTGAAACTGCAAAACATTGGGCTTGTGCACACGATCTCGAGGGATAAGGGGGACTCTTGGTGAAACATCGCGAGGCAACGAGTCGTTGGGATCGCAGTTAGGAAGAATGGCGTTGAAGATAGCCTTTAATGCAGGAGCTAAAGATTACACCTTGGAGCGACTGCGTGAGCATTTTATCGTCGGTCAAACATTGATAACGCTTAGAAAACAAGCTCTTTCTCTTTCTCTCGCTGCCAAGAGAACGCGAGTTGCAATAGCAGCAGCGTGTGTCGCGCGGTGTGTGAATTACCGACTCGGTCCTCCGACAGCTCGGTCTTTATTAATTTATAACTCAATCGATTATACGTATAAATAAGTAACCACCATCCAACGATACGTATAAAAGAAAAAATGGCGAGAATTAACGAAGTCGATAACGCTGGAGCGACCAATGGTTTTTGTAAACTTTAAAACGCTTCAACTCGCATGCAGTAACTCTCGTCGAGCGTAGAGTCGCAGCAGTTGCGTCCTTTTTTCTGCCTCTGGCTGGCGGCTCGTTGGTAAAACAGTACACCGCGCTAGCGCGATACACAATCGCGTGAAACGTGGAGCTTAGCCAGTAAAACTGCGACGCACAGCCGTTCGACATCATTCTCTGATCCACTGATCAGCCGCCAGACCCGGAAACCGCTTCCGCAGTTTCGATTTTCATTGGATTTTCAAACGACGGGATTTGCCCTCCATTTATCCTCGCTTTTTTTCGTCGTGATCGACTGCGTTCCAACAAAAAGTAGCTAAAAAAATCGACCGAAAAAATGTTCGATATGAAAAAGCGATTTTATCGAGCTTGAGCGCGTCCGTCCGAACTTCGAGGCGTCTGAAGCTCCAGCGAGGTTAAACACACCGCGGCATTTTGATGATTAACACTCGATAGAACCGAATGTTAATCCGGCTGTTCGCAAATTACGACAGTATACGTGACTCGCTTAAAACATCGTGATAAACAGTTGAATTATCCGGGAGTCGACAGCTCTCGTGACGGCGCTTATAGTGGCAGGATGCCAGAACGAACGGAAAGTGTATAGCGTATACTTGGTAACACGTGTCCAAGATTAGCTGACCGACTGATTTTTTTTTCTAATTTACTCTATGCGGGTGTGAGAGTGAGCGCAGCCGCGCGCACGCGAGCGCGTCGCGTCAGCTCGGGCGCGTGTGCATGTGTACGTACGTGCAAAATTGTCGCCTGTAATGGGCTTAGTTCCAGCTGAAATTTGTTTATATACGAGGAAAGCGTGGAAAACGCGAAGCCGAGAGCGCGAAGAGGGAGAGAAACGGAGAGCGTCTCAAGACTTTTCTCTTTCGTTTTGTGACTTCCTCGAACTCCCTGCTCCTGTGCCGCTCACTCGTATGCTCGCCCGGTCGATATCAAAACACTATTTCGCTCTCACACCCATTCGGACGCGTCCAGTTCGCAAAATTGTACGAATTTCTTCCTCATTGCGTTCTCGAAGAACGATGAGAGATTATTGGCTCCCCCTGCTCGATAGAACAGAAAACAAAGTGATAACGTGCTTCAACCCTCGTCTCAAACATAGCCTTGGGCTTCGCTGCAATAGGATCTACGAGCCAACGCAATTTCCTGGGCCCCACTCGAGCCTTACGACTACATTTTCCTCCCGGAATGTCGTACCCTCTGTTCTCGAAATTTCATGCTCGCGATTCTCTACTCGAAAACGAGTTTCTCCTACGAGGCGAAGGGAATTCATTTCCCTATCGTCCCGCTATCGAAGCCTTTTTTTAAGCTCAATATTCGTGGCTTAATAATTGGAGAAACGTAGAATCCTCAGAGCAAAAAGTGCTTCAAGGGATCGTGCTGTGTATCCATCCAATACATTTTTTTCAGTTCATTCGGTTTTGACCTCGGGAACCGAACCATTTTTCCTGCTGAGAACTCGAAGTAATCGCAGCCAAAAAGTGCACGACGCTGAAGTTTGCAGCGTTCGAGTCCCACGAAATTAGCAAAAGTAACATTCGTAATTCACCAATTTTTTATTTCACGAATCATTGGTGCAGACTGAAAAACTGCGAATTGCAAATTGGGCACAGAATTATGGAGAATTATTGGAGAGTTTTTTTACATCATTTCGTTGGACTCCAACCTTGCAAACTCCAGCAGCGTCATAGAAGTGTGTAAAATAATTGTAAAGTAAAAAAATTTATGAATTGATAAACTCGAAGAATTTGCTTGGTGGCAACGCTTGTGGAGCTTTTCCTCAAGAAGCCCAATGGATGGAGAGAAGATGGTCACACGAAGTGAGAAGCTCGTGGCGCAGGATCATGTTCTCGTCCCCTCCTGTGTTCATCACTTTCGCATTACACGCATATTGCATTACGACTTTGATCAGAGAGACGCGTCGCGCTGTCATTTTCTTGGTGTACATTTTGGATCTGCCTGTTCTCCCCTGCACAGGATCCAAGTGACAATGGATCTTGATGGGGTTTGTTGGGTACGCGTGGGTGGGGAAGCAGGCTTCGGTGAGCAAGTGAACAATCGTATTCTATGGGTGAGGGCACAAGGCTGGGTATAAGACGGCGGTGCTTGAGGGTTCTCTTCTAATTGGTATCCGAGGATTTTGGTTAAGGATGCCTGAGCTCCGAGCCACGGGGGAAAATGCCTTTCGCGACTTTCGGTGTATCATATTTTCTCATTAACGACCTTCACCACCGAAAATAAGGGGCCTCGAAGTTCGCGATTCGCGTAGTCGGCACAAAAAAGGCGTTTCTTGGATGTTTGAACAAATGAGGGATGCCAGAGGGTCCGGCGCCGCTTGCACAGGTGTTTTAACCCCTTAATAATTCTCACGTGTGAACTGCTCGACGCCAACGAGCCCTCTCGCTCACATTTTTGAACGAAAGTGTGCTTGAAATCGAAGAAATTTATGAAGCGACGAGTTCGCAAGAGTTGCCAGCGTTCAAACGCTTCCAAAACTTCTGAAATTCGAAATTTTCAGAAAAATCATCGTCGCGATTATCCACCGGCGGTGCTTCAATACTCTAACATTCCCGAATATTCGTAACAAAGTCGAGGAAGCAGCGACGCCGCCGAATGCGACTTTTTTGTCTGTCTCGTATCGGAAGCGCACGTAAGAGGAATCGCAATTGGAGAAGCAGCCGATGAAAACGGCGAATGCATGTATACTGGGAGCCGGCAACGCACTGCGGCGAGCAAGCTAACCGAAAGTTAGCGAAACAGAGGAGAAGCTCTCTGCAATTGAATCGCTCTCGAGTTCGAACGCTCGGGGCCACTGTCACGTGCAGCCATAGTTTACCATTCTTCTGCCCTGACGCTCCGTTCAAGTACACCAACGGTAAGATACACAGGCATAGCGAACTCCTGGGCAACGATAACTCCTTTAGCCATACGTACTCGGACGACCGTACACGTATAGTTGACCAATCGAGTAGTGCGGAATTCCATGAGGCGTGGAAAACGACCAGGCGTTGCACACCATCTTTGTCCAGACCGACCTAGCAACGAGCACGAGTAAAAGTCTCCGATGAAGGGGAAGGAAGAAACAAAAATATACGGTGAGGAAAACTGCGGGTGGAGAAGAAAGAAGAAAACGCGGGGCTGTGCGGATTGTTCGTCGGTAGAAAAGTACACTCTCCACAAAGAAACCTGATACTACTCGCTACGAGGAAAAATCCTCTTTCGCCTTGCCACTCGTCCTTTCAATGAAGTACTACTCTTCTGTATACGACGACTCTTGCCGCGTATGATGTACACCGAGGATAAAGAAACGATGCTTCTTCGGCATCGACTCCAGCGACCTTTTATCAGAGCAACAAAAAGCTTTGCGAACGAGTAAACAGCATTTTACAAAGCTATTTTTCCCTTGTTGTTTCATCGAAACGACAAAATTAATGTTTTGATTTTGAAAAACTGGGAAATAGTACCAGCGAGTACTCCGATTCATCAGTGTGTGCTTTCCTTGACATCGAGCCCAGTCTTTTCAGGCTCGTTTTGTACGAAATGTTCGTCGTTTCGAAACGGATCGATACTTGTTTGCAGCAACCACGCCGCTTCCCCGATACCCTCGAAATAGTTAAACAGTTTGCATGGGAAAACACGTAATCCTCATTGTTTTTCGACTCCCGTTTTAAACGTATCGGCCGCCTAAGTGCCACGAAACGTTTGCTCGTGATATAATCACGGTTTGAAACGATTGGCAGTGTCCCACTGACAATCGATTTCTCTTGAAATAAAGTGCCGACGTTTTTTTTTCATGATCATTATTCTCGATACGCCCGCACGCTCGAATAAAAATCATTCACTCTTCCGGCAATTCTTCTTCGAGAAAAATTCGTGAATATTAAACGGGCGCGATAAAACGCATAAAAGCCGGTTTTCGCTGGCGCGAACAGCCCGGAGTTACAAACATAAATACTCGAAATACGCTTTTAAAGATGACCGAAGAGATATTGAATAATCAATGTTACTCAACAAACTACTCGTTGCCGTGCGGAATAACCGCAAATAATTCATCGCACTCTCCTCGCTCGTCGAGCAATAAAAATACAATTAAGGACTGAGCCGCTGGAGCCATCGGAGAATGACAGAAATCACTTTAGTTCAAGTTTTTTAAATATTGTCAAAACGATCGCATCAAATTCATGACGTTCCAGTCAAGTGAAGTCTACTTTTTAACTTTTTCAACTGTAATAAACTCAATTAAATAGGAACCGAAACACGAATAAAATCATTTCTCACGCACTTTTTCATGCCCTTACTCATGCTGAAATATGAAATAGAAAATCTACTAAATTTGATTACAGAGGATGCTCTGTTCTCGGGTAAAAGTGAAGCAGCTGATCTTTATGTATATCGAAACTCGCACGTTAGTCGTACATTTTCGTAGAATAATTAAGTAGAGACGCTCTGGTGTTGTCGAGAATGAGATGCGCTTCTCGTACTACTCCGTGGGTGCTCTAAATCGGTACCGTACGTCTGGTGCGACTCTAAAATGATTTAAGGCATGACACGCCTGCGACCGCCTTACGTCTATACTCGCCGGGGATTCGTGAATGCAGAAATTTACCTTGCTACTGAAAGAACAGTCATTCGGCCATTCATCTTGGGCTCGAGACACCTCTAGGGAAAGCAAAATAGTGAAAATCCTCCTCGGATACGTAGGATTGCAAATTACACCGAAATACATTTGACGATGCTCCGCACGTCAGGCTCAAGAAAATATGATTTCTCGCGAGAAATTAAAAAATATTCTATTGTCGCTGCGGATGCTTTTCTCACTAAGCAATAAATTATGAACACGATGTCAAGACAATTTTCCCTCTTTCAAACGTTGAAAACGATGAAATTATTCAAAATTCATTATAACTTGCCATTTTTTATTTTCTGCGTTGCAGGTAAGTTTTCACCGCTGTTGTAACAGCCTTTAGAATCGTAAGGAGATTGGTTAGCGTCACTGCGGTGATGTACAAACTTCAAAATCAATGGGGAGCTGAAATAGTATTGAAAAAAAGATTTGTTTAGAATGAATTTTTAGATTTGCACATTTTCGGAATTTTTTTTTGTCTCTCCAATCGAATTGGATCGGATTTTTCAATTTGTGAATCAATCCAGGGTTATTCTGAAAGTCGCTGGCACAAGCTTCAAGTTCGAGCGACAATTCACACCGTTTTTAAGCCTCTTTTGGAATTCACCATTTGCCAACCTATTACAAACTACTTTCGAGTAATGGATATCGGTTTGGTGTGAATTCCTCAAATGTGTGTGAAAGCAAACGCGAGCGAAAGGATGCACGAGCCATAAAAGAGAAAGCCCTGTGTGCAGTGGACTGGGTGGCATATGGTGGATAAATTTAAGTGTTGTCCGAAGAACGTAGTATGTTGAGAAGTAATAAGCGCGAATCGCGCCTTTTCGACTCCTGGAAACAAAAGTGCTTCGAACCGTCCGATTTTATTCCTTCAATACTGCGATATCTCGGAAACGCGGTTGTACGGATCGACCTCTCACGAGGGTCAATGGAGAGGGGAAAGAACACGTTTCATCCATCAAACATAGCCAGCTCCTTTCGTTCTTGGATTTCGTTGGAGCACTTTACCAATAAAGTCAAATTAAAAAGCTCACATCTGCAGGCGAGAGCCTGCAAGCTCCCTTTTATAAATTTTCGTCATCGGGTTGCTCGTCACACTCCTCGACCTTTGTTCTCGATACCGCAAATGTCATTGTGAAGTCCAAAATTTCGTTTCCCGTCGTTTTAACCTCATTTCGAATCTCGATTGATGAGCTATGATTCGTCAATGGATTTGCCACCAGCGCTTGCCCATTCAGTGGCTCCTGGTCGGATGATCGTTGCCTCAGCTACGAGTCCTGAGGACTTGGCTATGAATGAGCAAGTGGACAAGATTGGATGGTCGATAAAAGGGGAGTCTAGGACTTAATCGAAGATTGAGGAAACTGCTTACATCGTGGGATTCGCCGAGGATCGAAAACTGCACACAGGTCGCTCTGTCCGGCTAAGATTGTGCGACTAGTCGGGGGAGCAGCAAGCGCTCTATTCTACGTGGCCGAACTTCCTGCCCGAGACAATGTCACTTGGCATTCACGAGCTACAGCGTAGCAGCGCCTCCATCGCCATAGTTTTCCGTGTATCGCGTTGCTGTGCGCGCGCGCGCGCGCACATGGAAGCACCTGCGCATTCAACTATACCAGCTAACTAAATTACTGATGCAAATAACAGTGCTCGCTTCTTGCCAAGATTTAGTGTGGATCGGATTTAGGTGTGCGCAACTTCTAGGTTGGTAAAGGTGCCCACTTATTAAGCCATTAATCCTGAGGACAAACAGTGGCCGCCCGCTTCTAAGCGACGTTAATTACCGTTCGTATATGCCTAAACCGACTCTTCATTCCATCTCCCATTCTCGTTGGCTACGTTTTGCAACCTCAACGGAAGTCTCTTGAAATGAAAACGCTTCCGGTGATCCTCGCGAGTCAGGAATTCGTGCAATCGGGATCTCGATCCAGCTGCGTTTTTTTCCTCATACCGCGCGCGCTTTTTCACTCTCAGTTCTTCATGGAATTCACAAACGAACGGTCGATCCACGCTCGGGGAGTTTGTCAACTGATTCCACGAACATTTCCTTCCTTCAACGCTTTCGAAATTAGTTTCATTATTTCCAACACTTTTTTTTTTGTCGATTTGGAAATGATTGGGAAAATTTAACACGATTGCTCGCCTAAATTACAATGATTTATCTGAGATACGACGAAAAATAGTGGAAATGAGGGTTAAAGGGGAGACGATGAGCTGCGAACATTTCTTCTTGTCCGGGTCAAAGTTGTTGCAATTGGGAAAGTTTATAGCCTGCGAAGATAACCTTCGGAGGCCAAGCAACCCTGTTCTCTTATCGAAGCTCCTACCGAGAGCTCTTCTGCGCTCGGCGTGTAACAAACGAGTTGGCCCAATAACGTTCTCGGCTGTTTAGCTGCTTTCTCTCGTCTCTATAAATATACATGTGTGTATACAGTATTATCAAAGAGCTGTTACATCAATCCTCGAGCTTCGAGCTATAACTCTCTCTCTCTCCCTTACGTTCTGGACTAGTGATATTGCGGCAGCGTTTGTTAACTCATCGTAATTGCGAGTACTCATTAAGATCTTCGCTGTGGAGTAAAAATCAGCATTTCGTGCCTCCAGGGCATGAAAACGGAGCTCCCGAGATTCTTCTCTCCGAGCTTCTCCTCAACAACTTTCATTTCATAACTTTCACAGCGTTTTTCAGTTACCGAATTCGATCTCAGCCTGAATCGTGTTCCATTACTGAAATTGAATAATCCTGCTGTTAAAAAATCAACTTCGTCAAATCAATCATCATTATTCGGAGCATCGATACTTCAAGATGAAGCCAGTCGTCCGGGATCCGGTCGGTGTGTTGTTAGTGACGCGTTCTCCAATCGATCGAGGTCCCAAAACTGCTCATGGGTTAAGCTCGCAGCTTAACTGTGCTCCGCACAATAAAGGCCCAATCCCTCCGAATGTTTACTCCTCAAATCGTTCTCCAAGTGTCTCAACTTCCGAAGGAATTGCGCTCAAACTCCATTGAAATTAATTGAATTTTATGAAAAATTTATCGAACTAATATTCCCACGGGAAGACAGCTCGAAGCTACTCATCTGCTCTAAATAGAAGCTCCGCACAAGCGGGTGTGTGCGTGTACGCGTGTGCGTGTGTCACTAGACCTCGAGTAATCGATTCGGTTCATCGTGTCGTGCATCAGGCCATCACTTCCTGCACACATTGACGCGATAGGTATTTATCTACTGTGCACGCTCGTACATGAGTGTGCGTGTGGGTGTATGTCTGTATTGAAATGTGACACGTACGCTGCACACGACTTGCTCGCTCCCCGAGCGTCCCGTGCATCAAAGCTCAGCCGCCGAGAGGACCTCTGGAAGGTCAGATGAAGAGGGACAAAGGCGCTGTGAAGCGATAGGAAAGACACTTGAGTGTCGTTGGGTAAAGAGCCGAGAGTATCGCTCGAGAATGATTCATTATATTGACGAGGATTTGACGAGGATTTTTTCTGCGCGTTAATATCAGAGCGACAGGGCGAGAGGCTCGAAGTGGGAAGAATCACGCAGCGTCGGGGAGGGGAGCCGCGGGCAGAGTCATGGATTCGTCGATACTCTCAACGCCATCGTCCTGCCGAATGACGACATTTCGTGTGACCGGGTCAGGGCCGCTTCGGAAGCTTCGCTCGTTGTGACAACCACCCTTCGCGGGCGGAATGACGAGAGATCAAACTACTGGCTGTGATGAGACGATGAACATGATATTTATGCTAGCGGACCGGAACGGGATGCGCGATTGACAGTCGATTGACCAAGGTTCGAACGGAATGAAAATTTGACGAGACAATCTTTGCGGATTTGAGAAATAAATTTTTAATCTGTCGATCGAAATTTATAATTCCAACGGGGATGGCAGTTGTTTTTAATTTTTCAGTTAAATCTGAAAAACCGAGAACGAAATTCGAGTTAAAAATGGCAAAAGACGCGTCAGATAACGTGACCGGGTTTCTTAAAAACTGTGCGAAATCATCGAATTCTCTCATTTTTTTTACAAACCGTTCTCAAAAACGATATTTCGGAATCTCTGAAAACTTTTGTGAAAATTTGGAATGCGTCCAGATGAATTCTAGAATGAGTATGGAAATCTGGAATTTCGTCTTTTGGTAACCGAGCACGACTCGTTATTTGCAATCGACGTGTATAAATGAATCTTAACGTCGCCTCCGGTTCCATTTATCGTTCGTTTGAAAAAATGACAACAAAGAAAGCCGGTGACTGGTTTTTTGTAGAAAAAATTGAGTTTCTCCAATTGAACGCTGGTTGTAACTTTTTCCAGCTCATGTGCATGGAAACTACACTGCACATGTGGAAGGCTCGTCGATAGCGTCGGTTCGTTTAAACCCCGGACGAAACTGCACCTGAAAAATAGGATTGGTAATGGACAAGCTTTGTCCACGTCGCGAACAGCTTTTTCCCTCAACCTAGTCCGTGTGGAAAGTATCCCCGGAGGGTTCATGGAGGACGCAGACACAGTAGGCCTGCTCAACCCTGTGCGATCTGCCCTGACAATCGTTCTATTTCGTCGACAGCGACAGCTTTTTTAACGGCGATCACCGCTGAGATGGTCAATCCCCTCGCCGTTTCCTCATTCGTTCTAATGTTTCTATCAAAATCGATCAACGTGTCTCTCCGAAATTCCCAAGGAATGGCACCGCGTCAAAATAATAGACGTCAAGAAGATTTATTGGCGTGTTCGGACACCGGCAATTTCTGAAGAATTTTGAAAAGGGACTTTTGCCGACTTTCGCCAAAATTTCGAGAATCTCAAGCTCAAAATCCATTCTCTGCCGTGAGCTCCACCGGCTCGAGTGTCATCAGTAAACCACGTTTTGTTATTCCTCGTGCTCGATGAGACGAAGAGTGCGGTTGTAAAGGAAACTTCGGTGCTGCAGTCTCTTTACTCCGTTGGTTATTTCACGTTCACCGTTCCCCCGACGGGCATGAAATCGAGTAATCTGATAACTCTCCAAGTTTTGATGGTTAATTACGGAGTTTCGATCCGTCAAAACACATCGCAGAGCTAATAGCTAAATAAAAAGCTCAGAGGAGATAGCTAAAAAGTTGGAAATGCCGATCGTGTCAAAAATTCTCGAGACAAATATTTTCTCCAAGATTGGAGTTTGACGAGCAATTTTATGGAGCTTTCTGTAATACTTTGAGACCGCGTCTTGTACCGAAAAGGCGATTTTCCACCGGGACTTGTATCCAGGGAAAGTAGAAAAAAAATAAAGAATTTGAAATGTTTCCGAACGTCACGTGCTCCCGACCACGCATTATAATTAATTCTCCATTTCAAATTGGCTTTCCTGTTCTGACATTGAAGCAGCAAACTTCAGAATATATCACTGTATTTGTCGCCTTTTATTTAATCATCAGCAAGGAATTATGAGGGCGGGGAGCGGGAGCAGCCAGGAGAATGCTATCTTCACCTGAGCACAGTTGGACTACAATTCCAACCGACCGGAAACGTGAAATTGTTTCCCACAGGCGGTATATAGTTTTTTTTATTCACAAAATGCGAGTACCAGCGCGAGTCCCTGGTGGCACATCATCCATAGAGCGAGAGAAAGAGGAGATAGTGAAGTGTAGGGCTCAACTGTCGACGAGCCATCGCGTTATCACCGGGATGCACGCAAGATTCACAGGCCAGGGGGACCGGTATTCGCGCCCTAAACTGGCTGCGAGGCTTGTCAAAAGGGATCGACCGACCTCTCGGAATAACTTTTTCGTTTTTTTATCCCCGCAAAACGCGTTTATATTTCAAATGGAATGAATAACTCGCGGTAAATGCGGCGGCATTCAGGACTACAAAATGATCCATGGATTCTGGCAACGCCTCTGAAAATACGGTTCGCAGTCGCGGTTCTTTGTTTCGGCGATATTTCGTTTGGAAAAGCTCCGCCTGAGATGGGTATGGCGGGGTGCGGAAAATTTGCGCGGTGTTTTCACGTTCAGCTGCTTCCGGCTCGGTCCAATGTTCAGAGAGGTGACCACTTGGGCATCGAGCGGAGAGCAGGAGAGGCAGTTTTTGTGACTATTCGACGATGCAAACGATCCCAAGCCCTGCCAACGTCGCTGGGTGTATCAGCGGGACTTTACACGGTTTCCCCGGACCCTTGTACGAATGCTGTAGTACGACCACTGCATTAGGAAAGTGCATCGCGGCTACGGACGTACGAACGTAGAGGAATAGTAGAAGAGCAGTAAAAAGGAGAAAAAGGGAGTTAATGTAATGGGAGGGGCTCGTAAAAAGAGCGAAAGAAAAGCAGGAACATTAAGGATGTAAAATGCGGAAGTAAATAAATGATGGTATTCTCGGTAAAGGTCTGTAAATACGAGTCTGTATCGGGAGTTTTCAATATTTCAGCTAAGGCTGTTGGCTCCGCCTAATGAAAAATGTACAGCCGAGCTCTCGCAGCGTCTTCGTGTCTGGAATTTTTAATTAATGGATCATTCTTTTTGGTGCAATATCGAGGGACAGACTGCCGCGTCATTCATACCACGAAGCTTTTTTATCCTCGATACACGTCTGCGCGCTTAATATGTACACAAACATAAACACACACACAAACGTTGAAGACTTTCACATTGTCTCATCACAGGAAAAGCTATAAAGCTCTGTCGATGTTTGTGTCGCTTCTTTTACTCCCTCGCTTGTTCACTCTGACGATTCGGGATGAGTTTTAATTTACGAAGCAGCCGGAAATATGGAGGAAAAACATACACAGAAGGTCGACCATGACGAGAACGCGTTCCGAGTAAGGGAAGAGGATGTTTTAATCTAAGGGTCGATGTATTCTCGACAGAGCTGGTTTGAGGTCGCTCGCTTTTATCGCGAAGCCCATGCAACACGACCCTGCCTCTCATTTGGCCTTCCACCCAAACACATTGGTTGCCTCTCTCGCCACTGCTTTTTCGATCTCCCTGACACATAGCCACCTTCCCGTTGGAATATTTCACTCTTACCGTCGACCGAGAAAATATCGAACAAAGGGCTCCTCTCAAACAAATAAAGAGACGTCCTGCACGAACGTTCATATACCGTCAGTAAATTTTCCCGGCTCTTCCGAGCTGCCTCATTGTTCAACCTGTTTTTTGACGCCTCCTGTTATCAGGTAGTTTCGTATAGCGTTGGATTACTATCTTCGACACCGGCACTGCTGAAAAACACCTCCGGTAATAAGGCCGCTCGCCACAGTTGGACCGCGTCCAAACGCACTCCATTATTCTAACTTGCAAATGGACGATTGAATTGCTAAAGTCATTTTGACAATCGCGTTCTTATTTGCTAAACGATTGAAACTCCGGCTTTCCAACCGAGAGGCTTTCATCCGAAAATCTAGAAATTTCACTCCTCCGTTTCCACTTAACCTTGACAATTCTCCGCAATCGAGTGTACGGAAACCGGCATTTTTGTGCTGGATTCCGTAACCCCTGGAATAATACGCCGGTCGAAAAAACGGCCTGCATCGCACCGGTACGAGATCTTGCGCATGCTACGCATGCGCAAGCATTATTTTCGACAATGCACCACGATAATACACTCCTTACGAACGTGCACTTGCTTCGAATTGGAGAATTCTACACTTCCTTCCAGAATTCCACAGAAACGACGCAGTGGCTTTAAACTCACTCTGTCGTCTTTGCTCCAAGCCTCAATGATCCACGAGTGTCTCGCAGAAAATGACGAAAATTCGAGCCAAAATGGTGTTCGATTATTTCCATGTTGCACAACACGCAGGTTTTTTTCGAAAGGAAGAATTCGCATTATTGACTCGCTCCGAATCCGCATCGTGGTAGCCGACGTTCGTTACAAATGTTTCTGCCTCTTCCAGTCTCTGGTAGCGAACAGGAGAAAATGGCACTTGTTTGTCGGTTCGATAGTCTCGTTGAACGCCAGGGTTTAACTAACGTGCCGGGATAATGTCTGCCATTTGTGCGCTCAACGGCGTGCTTAGTCGAAGCTTAGTCTCCTCGCGGTACGAGCAGCGTGACCGAATCCCTTGTCGGTTGAATCAGCGGCAAGTTGTGCCTGTTTCATGCTCCATCGGCGGGCGTGCGTAAAGAATGAAACTCTCGCCTGGTCCGACGTGCAGTGAGAAAATTGGGTGAACCTACCGAGCGAGGCTCCGGCCCAAAATTCCTCCGTTTTTTCTCGTTTCCGCAAATCTTGGAAGTTCCCACGCACTCGGAAATGACCGCGCGTGCACGGGGACAACGCTGGTGGGGGAGATGCGAGGATTCCATCGCCATTTTCGAAGTGACATCTCGAGGCTCCGCATAGAATGGCGAGTTAGTAAGAGCAATGTCAGGCTCGACGGATGCACGCTCCCGAATACTGGAGTGGCGGTTCGAAGCTTTGGCATTTCGGGCAGGCCGAGTGTCTGCGAGGCCGCAAGCAAGAGCGTCGCTCGGTATGCCTCGAGGTGTGCGATAGACCATCTTCACTCCCTGCTGACTATTCGGCCTATTGCCCGCTTGCTTTCCCTCCTACGTACATGTAAATATGTACTCGGCCTCGGATATTTCGCGGTGCCCTTATCGCATTGTTTCTCTTGGGATTAACCTCAGCCGGTCCGCGCAATCTCCGCTGCTCGACGTGTCAAGAATATCAAAATCACTGGAGCTCTCGAGCAGCCAAATCGGCTGGGAGATCAGGCAATGATGAGGGCTCGCGAAGGACACCGTTTTCCAGATTTTCTTATATTCCGTTATGCGACTGTTCCAAGGCCCCCGTGCTCAGGTACGAGAGTGCTGCTGGGTCTGCTCGCAGTGTACAGAGAATTGACGCAATCTCGGCTTCCAAGTTTCGTTCATTGCCACTAACCCCCGAACAGGTTTTTGATCTCAGCAGGGAATCTGTAGTAAAACGCTTTTTTTTTGCCATTAAAAGGGGGGAAGCCAGGTTGAACGCTGAAAGAGGCTTTTGTTCTCGAAACTTATTTTCTTATTAGTAATAAATTAAGGTACGAAGATGCTTTGATCTTGACTCGCAGCCCTTTTGCAGAGAGACTTTTCTCCAATTACTTAATTTTTTTGCTCATTTCGTTCAACTCCGACGCTACAAACTTCAGCGTAATTCTCCTCGGAGCCAGGTTTCGTTGGACCCCAAAATATGTTGCCTTCGCGGTCCGTCTATTCGATCCACAATCCCTTAATTTGTTTCGCTCAGTGAAGAGCTTGCTGGAGAAACGATTACACGACTTAGCTATAATGAATTACGCGTCATATATACAAAGCCCCGTATTCGGTATATACGCCGGTTAATAATTCGCCGTAAACAACCTTGCGGTAATGTGGTGAACGTGAACTGGAGATCAGAATGTATACCCGATATTCCCAACAGGGAGAGTGAACCGCAGTGAACGGTGCAGCATGCGCCACGAATTATTAACCAATCCTGCAATCAATCGAGTTTAAGCGCAGAGAATAGGGCTCCGGAGCTTCGTAGTAACAGCTACAGAATGCAACTGTCGGTGTGGACGATTGTGCAATCGTGTACGTAAGCAATGTGCATTTTCTCATCGAAGAGGTAAGTATAACTGTAGATCCGGGGATGGCCGTTCCATGATTTGTTTATTTACTCGGTTCCAGGGGAGCGAGGGGAGGAGATTGCTATTGAGTAAACTAGTCTCCACGAATCGAGTGAAACGTGCACGATAGTCCATAAAAAAAATGGGGAATTTCAGGTGACTGGAAAATTGTGAAAAATTCATGTTTTTCCTTCTCGTTAATTTTTCACGCGTTTTTCCATAAAAAAGAGCGAGCGGACGCGCGCATTTCGGGGTTCGATTCGAGCATTTCGTTCGAGTTTTACAGCTACGTGAATTTTCGCTTCTGTCATTCGGCTCTTTTGCTCCTGGAATCGAGTTCTAAATCAAAAGCGAGCGGCATCAATTTTCTTCAGTTTTTATGAGCCCGAGATCGAAAACGTTTTTGCTTTTCATTTTCACGAGTCAAGGAGCCTCCGTGAAAACGGCGGCGATGACGTCTCTTCGCTGTCAGCATGAATTATACGATGGATTCGGAGACGTCGTTCGATGAGGGCGTTGAAGCATGCATGGGAATTAAAATGAATATTGAGAGGTCCCGCGCGCACGTTGCGCGAGCTCGAGCGCCTGCTGAATTTCATGCAAACGATCCAACTCTTCACTTTTATGCGAGCGACCCTCCGCCTGTTTAGCGCTATTAGTCCAGCTACCAGTTGATACGGTTTTTTCAGACTCTCGTAATATCTAAATTGATGATCGAATAAAAATCTATGAAAAACGGCTCGAACTTGAATCGGCAAGATTAAAAAATGGTTACTGAGCCGAAAGTGGTGCTGGATGAATAATGGCCAAGACGGAGATGGATTGAGAAGTGTGCAAGCCTTGTCCGGGGCATGGAGTGTTCGCTTCCAATTCATGAAAACGGCGCAAGAGAGAAGCGATTGGGATTGAAGTTACGTTGTACACTAACGTCCAACGGACAATGTACCTGGCGAATGGCCAGCCAGCTACCGACGAACCAACCTCCCCATTGTCCAAACTACGGACCACCAACTCCTATATCAGATTCTCGGGGGCTGCTGTTTGTAGTATAAGCCGGCCAGAGACTCGGGTGGCAGAAATTTCGAGAGGGGTCTTCCGGCTATCCTCCCACACTCCCTCACAACTCTTTATTTTATACGTCCATTGTGGCTGTCTCTCTCTTTCTCTCTCTGCTACGCCGATTTGTAACCCGATGGCTGAGAACAGGTGTTCAACTGACCAAAGTATTTTCGAAACTTCAATCATTCGTCCTTGCCTGAAAAAGCTTTCGTACTATCGGCAATATCCTTTTTTCTGTGTGTGTTGGGAGTGGAACTTGCAGAAGGTGCATTTTCAAGAGTAACTTCAATGGGGTGGAAAAACTGATGCACCTTGATGAATAATTTTGACATTGCAGGATTGGAAAATTCCTTGCGAAATTTTAGCATCGTCGACTCTGAATTTTATTGCTGTTCTTCGTGACTTGTTACAAAAAACTGCATTTTGTATTTTATTTTAGAAAAATGAAGATAATCAAGGATTTTATTATAAATGGAAACTGACACTGAGTATGGGGTTCAATCGTCAGCACACTGGCAACAAAATATTCGGAATGCATAGGAAAATCATTTGTACTTGGACAGCATTGTGTTGGATTGAAAATTGTAAAAAAAATTGAAAACCTTTGGAAAACGTGCTTCGAAATAACGGTTTCAATTTGCAAAGGTTTGTTTGAATTTCTACGGCACACGCCACAATTTTGCGTCATAAAATTGTGAAATACATTCGGGTAGTTGATTTCACTTCGTATAACTCGAACAGTGGGAGCGAATTTCAAAGTGTGCGTCACGGACCAGGCTCGTGGCAATGGGTATAAATATTCAATTTTGCATTGATTTTATATTTTGGACTCTCTCGGCAGACTGAGCTACTGGGGCTGCTGATTAAGGGAGTTTTTGCAGGATTTTCCCAGGAATCAGGATCGTATTGATTTCCACGCCGGTTCAATTCCTGTTGATCCTCTACGATGGTTTTTTTCCCCCATTTTTACGCTGCACGATTCTCGAAATTTTTAACAACCCGAACAACGCTCGGATCGAGCAAATGTTTTGCCAAAACATTTGACGAGGAGATCAATTACTGACTATTGAATTGGAGCTTTTGACGCATCGCTGACAAGATTATCCCGTTAGCGTTGGAAAACGCTGCTCCCACGGTTTGACTGAAACTTCATCCGCTCGACTGCGTGAACAGGTTTTTTAATTGGAATTGAATTTCAAGTCTCAGAGTCCCATACAGGCGTTGACTCTTCGGTTAAATACCACCAACGACAAGGCATTTTTATTTAGAGCGGATCGCGAGGTGCGAATTGATTCGGCAATAGCGAAGCAATCCTTGAATCAGGTTCAAATCCTACCAAAAAAAAAAAAAAAACAAAAATATATTTCATCAAAATCAGTTCGAAAAATCGTCACCAAGCAATTTGACAGAAAGCAAATATCTTCAAGATTTTTCTCATACTTAATAAATTTGCCATGATATTTTATGGAAATTATTCCCATTTAATTTGATGACCCTTCGAGTGGCCGAGGTTGAAAAAGATTCTCGAAGGTTCTTCACTTTATCACTGTGAAAAATGCTGAGAGGGTGGATCGCGTGCCCCAGACGGTGTCTGCCAATTCAAGGTTGAATCTTAATTAATTAGCTAATT
The DNA here is from genome assembly GCF_019457755.1 of Venturia canescens. Lineage (NCBI taxonomy): Eukaryota > Metazoa > Arthropoda > Insecta > Hymenoptera > Ichneumonidae > Venturia > Venturia canescens. The sequence continues at coordinate 2,723,167 of NC_057426.1, forward strand.
AATTCTGTTCCTATTTATCGGATCATCTTGAGAACGGTAAGCTGACTTGCCGTCTTGCCGGGTTCGCGAAGCACTTTCAGCACTAAGCCACGCCAGAGTGATAAGGTGCGAGTAAATTTCTACGAACTGGCTCGATCTGATTCCTGCGGAGAGCTTCCACTGGGGCGGGTGAAACTTTGCCGGTGGTAGAAAGAGAACAAAATATTGGTGGAGCCTCCGTATAATGAGAGTTTCGAGGATCGTCCCACAGAAAAATATGCGATATCACTTCAGCTTTCTTTTTCTCACTTATCAAGTCCACAAATCTTCAGTATTGACTATGTGTTTATCAAGCAAAACGAAGCTGCACTTTCTACGAATTTTCCAACACTCTCTTTGAACCCTGAAAGTCCTAATTTCGACCGTGCCTGTTCAGTCACGATTATAAAAAATGTCTAATCACCCAGGACTATTTACGCGACGCTGAAGTTTGGAGTGCAACGAAGTGAAGGAAAAAAATATTCGTTTTTATTTCACGAATCGTTGGTGTAGCATGAAAAACTGCAAATTTCAAATTCGTCATAAAATTGGAGATTTACTGTAATTAATCGAGAGTTTTTTTTTCACATTATTTCGTTGGACTCGAACATTGGAAACTTCAGCGTCCCGGACTATTTAACGTACTCGCAATGTTGAATCACCAACGTGTATGTTTGCACTTTTTGATTGTTCCAGGTAAGTGTTCCGCACCAACATTATTCCAAATTACAAGAATATGATCCTCCGGGGTAAAGCGTTATTTGCCCTCGATGCAGCATCGGTAATGTACGATCTCACAGATTTTTGTGATTCCATTTTAACGGAACTTTCGAGTGAATTTTTAGTGGCTACTTTTTCGTTACTCTATTTTGGATATTTCTGCGAGTTGACGCCCGCATCGTAATTCCCGTTAGACACATGAGCACTGCTTGCTATTCTGGGTATGCATTAATTGAGGCGAGGTTCCGACGACTCGGTACTGCGGTAGAAAGTCTAGTAAATATTTAGATAAATTTATCGGTCTTTCGTTGAGGTTCGAAGCCGGAATTCGGAGCGTAGGATTCCGCGCGGCCTTATCAACTTGATCACGTTAAATTCCGGTTAACTCACGATCTGCACACTTTATTATTTTTGGAATCCAATATTAACGGCACGGATGCACGGGGACTTGTTGCGAAGCCAACAATCCGTTACTCAAATTGCTCGTACGTGCAGCACAGATATTTACGTTCGCTTACCAAACTCCTCCATTACGTTAATGTTCATGCTCGTAACGCAAGGCGAGCTGCTCCGAGCAGGAAAATCCCTTTTTTCTGTCAATTAAAAAAATGCCCGTACCTGCCACCACCATCGCTTTACCGAATTCCGATTGTGCCGATTGTCAACGCACGAATTCCCGAACAATTGATCAAACACCGCGTCCTCAAATTTCCCGAATGGAATTACGAATAACAAGCTTACGGAATCACTCGCGCGATACATCGAGTCAAACGGTTGCGTACGTTAGCCGGAAATAGACGCGGATTCTCTTGTATCCGGTGAAATATTGAGAAGCGACTAGACCGAATAAAAAAAGTACAGATAAGAGGGAAATATATATATAAGCGATTAGTATTATCCAGTGAGTGAACAGGCGACGAGGCTGGGGATACATAATGGTATAGAGGAAAGCTGAGGAATCAGCAGAACCGCTCGATATTCGATCAACCGGCTGATACGAATTGGGACGAGCATCGAGTTTCGATAAGACCTTCTGGGTTCTGAATTCGAACCATGCACGCGCAGCGGTAATAGCGGTACGCGAGAGGCTTGGACTCATCGAGCCTCGATTGATTTTCCATTTGGTTATTTCTACACGACCTCCCTGAAATGCGGTTATACGCTCAGGTCCAATACCCAAACCGGCTTCCCACTCGCCCCTCCCCATATCTGTCAATTTTGCCATTTTCTTTCCTTTCTCCTGTATCGCTTGAGACTCAGCCACGCACTTTATTAAATTTATCTTTCTATAATGGAACTCTATGGCCCCACAATACGAAAACACGAATGAAAATGTGGGCTTTCGAAATATTTATTTTCTTGGCCTCTTTACATTGTTCTCAGCTGGGGATTTTTTCTCAGCGTTTTATTTTACATTTTTGAATTTCTTGATCGTCTTTCCTACTTTTAACCTAGCTCATCAAAGCTCGCTCACCGGATTATGTCCCGTGACATTTTCATATTCGCCGTGTACATTCGATCCCAATCGTAGCCTACGTTCGAACCCGACACGCGTATTCGAATACTGATTACAATGAACAAGCGCTCGTTCCGAGGTAAGCAATTAGCTCTCGTTCATCACTTACTCGCGGTCGGTTGCAACGCTCGCTATACGCGAGCGGAATCACATTTTCGGCACTCGTTAAAATTAAAGATCGCAAGTATAACCGGAAGTGTTTGCTCGAAGCAACAAATTCTTGAATGTTTAAAAATCGTTCTGACGAACATCGGTCTTTCGAATCCCCTGCTTGCTCAATCGTACAAAACCCCCGTGTTCGAAAAGAGTCGAAATTCGCTAAATATTGCCTTCTTCCGGTTATTCGACGTCGACTTTCCACACGACAACGAAAATTTCAGGGCACACGCCTCGAGCTTCACATTACCTACGAAAAATTGGCACTGCTCTTGCCTTCCTGGATGCAAGTCGCCCGTACGCGTCGACCATGGAGCAGTGTCGAGTAACCACGGCGGAACAGCGTCCCATCACCACTGTTTTAACTGATGACAGTTCTCTTCGCTAACCTCCTTGTGTACTGGACCTTTTTGCTGCTCTTTCAGGGTGAAACATGCCTGCTGGGGCTGCGTATTTTTCGACGCAAAGGAAAGCGTGACCTTGGTCCGACAGCACTGGAAACACGAGCATTTTCGGTTGTCTTTACAATCATCGTCATTTTCGAATTTTAACGCTCCGATGAGGCAGCGAGCAATCGTGTGCGTGCAGCAATCCCCCATGAGTCGAGGATATGGGGACCGTGAGGAGGCAATAAAGAGGATTGGGCGGAGTGAATTATTTAGAGAAATTGATCGAGGCTCGAGCGACACGAGCTGATTTATATTTTATGAATCACGATTGTTCTGAGGCTTGTAATTGCTTCATGCTGGCATTGCTCGAAGTGCATTCTTCTGCCACTGGGCTTTCGTGCTTAATCAGTTTCTTCGTAAATAAAACGTTGTGCAGGAGCGCAAAGGTCAGCGTCGGAGAAAAATCGATTGGGCGAATTGAACGAATTAAGTTTTCGGATATTCCTGCCTTTTTTCAAATCTTTCCAACGGAGGATCGCGGTGGAGCAATAATCGGAGCGTTTCAGTTTTTTTTTTCGGTTTTTCTACTTAAATCTTCGTTTGTTGGAAGTCGATCCATCCGCGGAATCCCGAGGCATCGCGCGGACCATTTCCTAGCCCAGCGCACTCGGGATTTCGCTCCTTTTGATAATTGTATCGGAGTTGGGACGAAACTACTAAGCCGAACCGCCGGATTTCGCTTCTGAAGAGAAAACTCCGACGCGGCTTAGATCGCAAGCCGCGTTCGCGCGTCCCGAGACTCGAGAAAAAGCTTCTCTCACAATCAGCCCTCGAACATGCGGACACAATGACATAATGAATTAGAAGGATAAAGAACTTTCAAACTCATCTTGAAGCGCGCTGAGTTTTGCCGGGACGTTTCGTCTCTCCGACTCGCCTGTTGGTCTCTCCCTCGGGTTTTCGGGGATCGCGCCTACGCAGAAACGGAATGAATTTACTTTCATTTCTTGCAAATTATTCAATTGCTCCTTCTCGCCGTGGCGAAATTCATCTTCTCGCGCCAGCTCCGCGGATCGTTACAGAAACGATTCTCGGTTTTCTTCATCAGGTGGGAGCAGCGATCGCGTATAATTGACCTCATTGTTCACAAGCTCAGTATAAACCGTAGAAAGGCGGTAGCAGAAATTGGGAATCTCTCGAGTCGCTTTCCTCAAGCGGCTGCAACTTCATTTTTTATATTCTTCAATTCATCAATGTACTCCCATTACGCTTTGAAAAGTATATATTCGAGGTAGATTACTCTTGTCTTCTCTTGAAAATCCTCAAGAGTGAGAGAGAGAGAGAGAGAGAAAGTCGCTGGATGCGCTTATTTTCCCGAGTACAAGACCGGAGGGCAACGAGACCACTTAGAGTTCTCCAGGGATAAGCAAGTTACGTTCTAATGTTTACGCGTTGAAAGTTTTCCAGTAGAAGTATAAAAAAAGTAATGGGACAAAGAAAAAAGTGTGAGCGAAAGGAAGAAGGGAAGAAAAGAGAGAAGCGACTGAGTTTTAAATGCCTTCTTCGTTAATGCGATGAAAGAAGTGTTGGTGAGTTCTTCATTCCCCTTGGCATCTCGGGCGCTGAGGGTGTCTTATAGTGTGGTCAATGCCGTTGCGGTTCTCTCTCGACTATTTTATTCCTTCAAACATTCAACGAGTCTTGCTCGGCCGGTGGAAGATCGACGTCGTCAGGCTCGGTGGGAAGGAGCGGCGAGTGGTTAGAAGAGGGGCCCCGTCCAAAGACACTCGAAGCGTTTTCGCAACTTTGCCACGCTCCTCTCGGACCCGTTTTTTCTTCCTTGCTCTTCATTTTTTACTCTCTTCGTTCTCTCGCCTTGTTTGATCTCGAGAGCGTCTCTCGGCTCCCTCCCCAGCCTCGTTACACCGATAATTTTTTCTTAACAAGTATTTTCTCGCATTTATTAATCGAAATTGGTGCGGCGGAGAGGGTGACTTCTTCAAGAAGAGCTTCGAACTTGGCGAAAGTGACAAATTGTATTATCGCTAATTGGTGGACTCGAGAGTGCCACAGTCTTGATAAAATCAACGAGCGAGTCATTCGTAAGGGAAAGCACCAAGTAATATGCCAGCGCGAGGGGGGAGTGGTCCTTTGTTCTCGAAGGCTAGGAACGAGGAGAAAGAAGCGGGGAGAGAAATCTAATAGAGTCTCGTCGGTTGTTGGAAATATCTATGCTTGCCCCGGGGTCCGGGGATTACTAGGAAATACGTTGGATACGCGATATTGCGGCGAGCCTCGACGATTCTTCGTCTCTTCCCATTTTCCTCGAGGTAGCGGCTTCTCCACACTCTTTCTCTCGACCTGATGCTGTTTTCCCGCGCTCTTTTGCTCCCGAGCCGCGGGCTTGCAAGCTGGACAAGCACCAATGCCGCAGCATCAGCAGTGGATCGTTCGTCGCTGGGTTTTATCGGTAGATTAGCATTACTTTACATAGAGTTTCAAGGGAAGGCACGGAGAGCGGCGTGGCATGCACGGGGATTTGCGAAAAAGCATCGCTACGCTTCTGCCGACTCTCTTGTTTCTATCGCATTCCCTTGCACATTCGCTTGCCCAAATGAACTCTCTTTGCTTTTACATTTTAGCCGCCAATTCGAAGAGCACCGAATCGCCGACCAAAGTGCCTTTAACCCTCGAAAAACGCTGAAAAATCCTCACTTTCGATCGGTGCGCTGTTAACACATCCGACCGAGTACACACGTTCGAAAAACATTGAGAATTCCTCAATAAATTTATTTTCATGAATACACGCCATCAGAATATTCTACGGAAATAATGCCCGCATTAAAAACGCATTTTTCGTGCACCACGCTGATAGCAAGAAAAGAGAAAAGAACTTGCACACTTGACCGACGATTATGCTACGCTCCACTGGCAGGCTCCGCTATCCTGCTATCCTTTTGCTAATAAAAATATCACTTTCAGTTATAAGAGATTCGTTATTATAACAGATATATTCATTAAAGCGTTCTTTCGTAGAGGAATTATGGGCAAACTAAATTGGCACAATAGCCCCAAGTATATAAAGATTTTAAGCAGAATTCATGCACGGTATTACACGACGTTTCATCCTCCAGTAGAAATAAAACTGATGAAATCGATTATGTTATTAAAGATTCATTAGCGATGGCAGATCCATTGCTTGATCACTGCGGAATCAGGTGATTGAGGGGTCTACCTTAATTCGGTGGGCAACAAAAAGATTTTCACGAATTTTTTACACCGGTATAAATTATAAATGTGGATATAAAAATTGTTGGGCCTACAAAATACACTCTTAAAATAATTTTTTAACAACATTTTTTTTTTATATTCATTTTACTCAGTTTTCGTACGGAAAAATGGAGGAGAAGATAGGTCCAAAAAAAGATGGGTGTGCGCTGTTGATTTTGTCATTATTTAAAAAATTTTTGATTTTTTAAATAATGACAAAATGGCGGCTATTTTTCCAAAAACTACGAAAAAGCACTTTTTTTTCATCGTTTTTTGCAAAAAAAAAATAGTTTTGCTTAAAATTTCAAAATTTTGGTAAGGATCGATCGAATAGTTTCGGAGATTTGTTCAACGAGCCGTCCAAAAACGTAATATTTATAAAAACGCGTTTAAACAAAGACAGCCGAGTAAATGTCTCTCAAAAGTACACACTTAATTAAGCTGCTCAGATCTTTATAAAATTTTAGTATGACACACTTTCGAAAAATGCAATAAAATAAAAACCGATTTTTTGAAAATTCTAATTAGGGTAGTCCCCTTAATCTGGCTGCGAATTTTAGTCAAGAAATTGAGTTTAAAAATACTCCAAATTAAGAACGTTCGAGTCTAAGAAAATGAGCCAAAAAAAATGATTTTTGTGATTGACCAACCTTTGATTCCCTCCCTAGTTTTCAATCGTTGATTTTTCAACCGACACACGAAACGATTCGTGAAATGAAAAAATGGAGGATCACAAATGTCGCGAACTTCAGCGTCGACGATCTTCGTCGTTAGCTCGATTGTCGTCTCAAACTGAAAGCTTTTGAAGTGGCTGAATCAAGAGCCTGAGTTGTTTCGCGCCGAATCTGGCAGCCCCGAAGCTCCCATCGAACGGTACAAAGTCTCTGCTCCGTTGGGCCATTCAAAATGCCCGGCAAGTCGATGCATGGGTTTGAATTGTCCGGAGGCGATGCAATATCCTGCTCGGAGAAGACACACACGTAGCTTGCTTTCGGATCGTTGCTCATTGTGTTTTGAGACCGAGGCCATGGGCATTAACTTTCGTGAATGGTCTTTCGCTCTCCGTGTAGACAGTCCACGCGAAATCACGGCTCTTTCGTATACATGTGTGTACACGTCTAAATAAATCAATAGATGGACTTTCTTCATTAGTCGCGATTGCCCTTTGGTAAGTAACTGTCCCCGGGACTGTTGATTATTTCAGGTTCCGTACAGACATTGGAAACGCGTTTGGAGAATTCGCCCGATCTATTTCTCCCCGTGTTTAATGCGCCACGGCTCTTATCTATGGACATTGGAACGCTTCGCGTCCTCGTATACATGTACGGATATCCCGAAGTCTCGTTCCCCGTTTCGCATGACTTCCATTTCAGTCGATCACTCGATAGACTCCACTGTTCCATTTGTAGACACAGCAGCAGCAGCAGCTTCTCTGCTACGTTCTGTCTACAAATCTCACGATCGCTCCGAGGCATATAGCTTCTGGGATGGTCACTCTTAATGTCAAATCGCGTGTCCCTGCTTCCTCTGCTCTTCGTACATCTTGCCACCGTACAGCGCTGCCTCCACTCGGTGTATTGCATAAATCCAAATCCATGAGGAACCCGCCCGCTAGTCAATGCTGAAAGCTCAGCATCATCCATCTTCAACGCTATCTCATATGAGCCGTGTAATCATCACATGGTCCACCAATCCTTCTCCCCGTTCTCTCTCCCTCTCTGCTTATGGCTAGTTTCCTCCCCAATCTCTCGATTATCATGCGCTTCGACCTCATTCCCATTCGACTTCCCAATGCAACCACTGGGCCAAATGCACGCTCAGCAAAAACGAGCAGGCGACCACAACTGTATTACCGTCATTCGAGATACAATTCCCTTATTCCTGTGCCATGGAAACGCTCCTGCGTTAACTTCTGATCTAAAATTCAACTGGAAAAACCATTTCCGGACAGAGTACGCGCTTTATTTTTCACCTCGATTCACCGAACGTGCCACTCGCGCTCTTTACATTGCTGAGTACTTTTGTCAGAAATTTTTGTTTTTTTTTTTTTTTTTTATCCAATTTGGTTTTCGATTAGGAATTCATGGATTTTATGGTTTGCACGAAACTACTTTCTTAAGAAAGTCTCGAAATTTACACAGAGTTTAAGTGACTAGTCGACTCACACGCATGCCAAATTTTAAAGGGTTCGTCTTATTTGTTATTTAAATAAATGTGTTATTTAAATATAAAGAAAAACACACAGAGACTATGAGTAAAAAATCGTTTATTTTTCCATATTACGAATGAACGCTTCTTATGAAGTTTATAAAAAAGTACACGATAACAATCAAGTGTATAACGAAGGTTTGGGAACAAATTCGAGACGATTGTCTTACTGTCATTCCTGTCATAGTCTTCTGTCTTTTTACTAACACTTTTTTCTCGATTCATTTCCCTTTGCGCTCTTTAAAGCGATTTTTTACATAAAAAAACTGTAGTATTCTAGCCAGAGACGAATGAAATTTCGGGTTCTGTCAGTGACGGATTCCCGTTCAATTAATGGCTTGTAATTTCATTTGCCAAAACGTAAGTTGAACAAATTTATTCACAATTTTCACAATTTTTTATCTTTAATTGGGAAGTAAAAATCGAGCCAATTTCGACACCCATAAAATACGATCCTACGGGCAGGGTCTATCTTAACGCGTTCGACCATTACAGATGTCGGAGTTTTTATTCGTTTCGTTACTTTTGTGCAATTGAGACGAATTTTTGGTCCAATTTTCATTAGAATCCTTTGTGAAATTGAGTTTCATTCGCTATTCTCGTGAAACTCTTTCGTAACACGTTTTGGCCGTTTACCGTGTATCGAGAAGGCGATTCCTCCGCGGAATTTGATTTATAACAGCATTTTCTCGAGGCAGATAATGGTCGAATAATGAAGAAAAAAGAAGAATTAGCGGAAGATTGACGGCGAATAGCAAACAGACGTAACACGAACAGAACGAGGACAGAGTGATGCAGATGCTGGATATTATTTTCTGCTACGTACGCAGAAAGTCTCGATACCCTCATCCGAACTATGAGCGTATTCTTTCACTCTCTTGACTTCCGATTCACCAGACACAATATAACTATCTTTACGAGTCGTTCGCGCTTCAATAGACATTTGAAACTTTATCGAATTCAATGTAAATTGCGATGCACACTCCCCCTCCCTGAAACAGTCGTCACCTCGTTAAGCCTTCCGCTCCATCTTTTGCTTCTTTCAAACACTGCCTTGGAAAACTCGAGACTAGGGAAACAGCGGGCATCAGCATAAAGTGGGTCCCATCTCGCTGCGAAAAATTCAATGTCGATGCTGTCGATGCTCCCGCTGAAATGCTGCTGTTACACGTTGTTTTCTGTGCAGAAAACGCAGTGGCAACAACCTCGTGATTGGAACTATCGTTGTAAAGAAATATTTTTCAAGCTTCTTTTGAAAGAATCATTCGTTTCGATTGAATTTTCGATCACGCCACTAAGTTTAGCAGAGAGAAGAAGAAGAAACTGTCGACAAATGTTTCCATGAGTCTATGAAAAGGTGTGCAAGTCCGCGATGACACTGGGAGTTGATTTTTTCGAAAAAAATGATCGTTTTGTTAGCGAAGTTGAAAAGGCCAGATGGAAGCTTTTTTCAGAGTTCAAAGTTTTGGTCATACATTGAACTTGGCGTATTTTTCTTCATCATTTTTACTTCTGTAACTCGTGTAGTAATTATACGAAGGATTTGAAAGTAAATGATGGCTGAGTTGGCATGGACAGGTGATTATCGTTGAAAAATTCTGAAACGAAAATTTCGATTCGCTATGGAATGAAAGGTGGAGAGTCCGTCATAGTTTCGATGTTCCGTCACAGAGCCAATATTCCTCGAAAAACGTTGAGCAAGCGTCCTGGGTTGCCACGACTGATGAAATGAAAATCTCAATTTTCGTTGAGAATAAAGGACAAAAAATGTTTTCCCTCTTGTCATTTAATCGCGAGCTCCGTAACTGTGGAGTCACGGTAACCAATTTATCAGAGTTGCGACTGAAAATAATTGGAGAAAGAAGGATTTGAGGAAAAAAGAAATTGTGAAAAAATTCGAGTAAGCTCGACACAAACGAGCGAAACCTTTTACCCTCCTAAGCTTCCCTTCAAAACCGAACAATTCTCGTGCTTCGTAGAATTTCCTGAACTTTGCCTTTGTTTCTCAAAAATGAAATAACTGCGCGAAAAGTATTCGTACGAAACTTTTGAAAAAACGAACTTTAGACTCGAGCCCTTTCAGACCCTGGCCGAAGAAACTTGCTTGGAAAATTCCTTCTGGGAATCATCCTCGCTGCGAAGGTGAAAAACGCTCGAGTTCGAGATGATACACTCGTAAAAAAATTGTAAGAATTTTTCGAAAAAACCTCGTCCAAAACGACCTCCGCTGTACAGATAAATGTAGACGTGTATTTCCTCTTCTTTTATTCCCCATTGCACGGTGTACTTTCCCAACGTACGTACACACACACACACACACACACACACACACAAAGCAGGAAAAAATGATAATGTACGAAAAGGAAAAGTTCGCCAGCTTTTCATGAATCCCGTAACCATACCGTGAAGGAATCGGAGTGCAACGGTTCGACGCCTCCTCGAAATCACATTAAGGTTTTTCCTTCAATCTCGGACGTGAAACGCAAGAGCCCCACTTCTTCCCTGCCTTTTTCGTTCGCGGTTTCGCTCTCTCTCAGCCTCGTTCCTTGCTCAAAGTGCCCCACTGTGGCGAAAAGTCATAAAATTCACACTGATGCTAGAGCCCATAAAAAATATGAAAAAAACCACACAGCTACGCAACAGTTCACTGAAAGTCCTTTTAGAAAAAACTCCAAACTCCTTCGAGTACTCCAACTTTGTGAAATTTTCAATGTTCTTTTTTTCGCTGCTGCATACGCTCCGAAAAATATTTCTCCCATTTTTTCCTTCGACGGATTCCGTTTCTAGGATTTTAAGAAATAATTATTTACGTTTTTACTCTCTTTAAAAATTTAATTGGAGCATTCTCGTTCTTCACATCGTGCAAATTATACGAAATTTTCAATTATTTTTGTGTTTTCGTACATCCAGAAATGCTGCTTTCTCATCGTTTTTATAAAAGCTTGTATAATCGTGTGATCGAAGTGCTCGAGCACCGCTACGACTGGAAACTCGGTTTTTCGCTAATAACAGAAACTGCTTACAAGCATATTTATGGATTGGTACGTGCGTGTGTGTGTGTGTGTGTGTAGCGAAGAATAATAAGGATGAAGGACGAGTCGAGTGGCTTGCTTCTCGAAATTTCGAGCAGGCAGAACGACGCTGCGAACCTCGCTATTAGTCAACGCTCAAAACTCGTGCCGGCACGTAGCATTTTCTTGCGTCGCGAATTATTTTCCAGAAATCAAGTAAATCGAGAGATTCATTGAGCAGTAAGAATTTGACCGAATCTAGTGCGGGCTTCTTCAGTATCGAAACGATCTCGCGAAGCACATTGAAAAATTTCGTCTCCGATTTCGGTCGAAAGTCGTCGCTATTCCGCTTACGCCGAATCTCAATCGTCTCGATTTACGTGGTCGAGGGATCGCTAAGAGATATCATCCCAAGATGCGTTTCCAATCGTTATTGTCGCGAATCGGCTCGAACGAGACGAGCAACGCAACCTCGTTGATGCAACTATGCAGCATGCTCGACGATTTCGATCAAAATAACAACATCGAGCCATGGCCCGAGAGGTAAGCTTTTCTCATGATCTTTCTTCCTGCCTAAGAGTAGAATGCAATATTTTCAAGGTTTTAAAATAATCTGTCTAATCGATCATTGAGCACTCAACATATTATAACCACATTCCACGAATTTGCTTGTTACTTTTGAATGAGTTCCATGAATTTTTCACAACTATTGCAAATGCCAATGCTGCGTCGGATCTGAAAGTCCGCAATCTCGACAAAATAAACTGCTTTTGTGAATTTTTTTTTACTTCCAACATTTTGCATATCATAATTTATTACTCATTTTATTTTTTATGATAATTGACATTGAACGTTCAAGTATGTCGAGTAATCAACGAAAAGTGGGTCGTAAGAAGCCTTCGCTATGTATATAGCCGGGTACTCTTATGTGCGAAGCCTCGCATGCGTGCGTTGAGTTTCACGAGCAAAATTTAATATCTCATTGTCAAGCTTAAAACCGTACGTTCGTTGGTATAAGGCGCGTAGAGATGTTTTCTGTTCTTCAAAACGAAATAAACTGTAGAGGAAGAAGGAGAGGAAGAGTAAAAAAACGAGTTACGTTTACAACAGCGGTGATAATGAGGTACGAAGGCAGAACAGAGCGCTGTATTTTCGAGGCACTGTTTATAAACTCAACTCTCGGTCTGTCCTCGGTTTGTCGCTTTGCCTCTCACTTGGTCATGCGCCTGAAATTGGCTCTACCGAATGTAGTTTCTGATTGAAACATTGGACATCTTCATTTGGCTTGTTATATATTTGCTACATGGAGCGAAACAATTTGAAACGGAAGGACGGACATTAAAGTGTTCTGTGCAGAGGAAAAAGCTTCGAATTAAATTCGATTCGACTCGTTTTTCGTGCACTGGGTGAACGCTTACGTTTCTTTTGTTTTTTTTTTTTTTTTTTTTTCGTGTTTTTTGCATTCGATATTCTATCCGGAATGGTAATAAATCAGCATTGAAAGGTAGGTCGGATCGGTCGTGAAGTATTTGCAAGCCTCGACCGAAATTTACGGTGGCCAGCGTCGTGTTATCTCGTAGCCGGGTTCGGGCCACGAGATCACGAAGGACGACAGAGCCAGGGGAAGAGGAAGAGGGAACAAAAGGGAGGGAGCGAGCGGGCATGTGACAGTGGAAGACACGAGAAGAGAAGACTGTAAGAAAAAGAGCGAAATATCGAGAGCGAGAGAGCGCGAGGGAATACGAAGGATAAACGAAAGATGAGGAGCGAGAAGGATGGAGAAAGGCATAGACAATGGAACGGCGCACGAGCGAGAAGAAAAAAGAGGTGAAGAGCTAGTGCGCGAGAATACTCCTCTCGTCCCGAACGAGGAATCCCACGGAAAAGGGAAAGAGCGACAGAGCAGACTTTGTCGGCTATATACGCGTAGATGAATTCGAACACGTATCTGCATTCCAGTCAATGAGCATGCCAAGATGAGTGGGAGACAACCCCCTCCCTCATTTCCGACTCGTTTTTCACGTTTGTCTCAATGACTTTTTTGGCGCCAACTGGAAGAATCAACTCTCGTTATAAAATCGACGAAATGTGCTGTTCAACTGCACAAAGACTTGAACTATTGAGACTTATTTCTATCACAAAATACAAGAAAAGTAAAGAGCAATGTGTTGGGTTGAGAACATGAATAAATGTGATTTTGAGGGGGAAAATACAGCGCCACTTCGTACTAAAAATGCTCGAGGTATTCGAGGAATCAGACGTCGGAATTGTGAAATTTTGTTTGGGTTTGTCAAGGGAGTGCTCGGTTCGTAAAATGATTTCGTTAATATCGGATTCATATTTGCTGTGAGTTGGGCACGAGTAGTTCGTACGAAGGCATAAATAGAAAAGTGTCCACTGAATTTGTAAACAAACGTCGGTTCGGCCCTGAATGATTTCCAAACGAGGATTTCTGTCCGATGGTACGCTAATCCCCAACTTTACAGTGTCTGCGCCAATGTCGATGGCGCGAATTGATAAACTCACTTCTCGAATACGAAATATGATCGATTTGAGTGTCAATTCGTTGATTGTTCTCTGAACCACCCGAAAAGTAACTCGTTCAAATTTTCATCGAAGAATCACTCCAAAATGACAAGAAACCATGAAATCTTGAATCTCGAATTCAGGGGATCCGTTGAAACGTCGCGAAGAGCCTCGTACGTTTAGTCTCCCTCGTGTTTCAAGGTGTGCAGCACAGAAAAATTTCGATATTACTGTTCTCATGCGTGGTCAATGTAATGGTAAATAGTTTCTGGAGGTGGTCTACATTCTGTGGAAAAAAAGGGCCAGAGGAGACTTTTCGATGGTGCGGTCAGTTCTGTACTCGAGTTTACGATGTTCCCTGGCATCTGTGGTGAGCTACCGCGTGTATGTGTAATCAGAGATTGCGAATTTCGGAAGCAGGGCGTTAACAAAGTTTGGATGCCGCGAGTCGAGCTCGAGCCCACCCCTTTCAATTTTGGGACATAGTTAACGGTTCGGTTATCTCCTGTTTAACACCATTGTGTCTACTCGCCAAAGGGTAGTGCGATAGATAGGGCGAGGAAGGTTGATAACGAATCGGCAACGCTGGTATGAGTCAATGCGAGTGGGCGAGGGCTGGAGCGAGAGAGAAAGAGACAATTTAGCCGGAGTCCTGCGTTGTGGCACACGGTAAAGCATGAATCACGGGGATCGGGCCGAGGGGGCTGCGGGGGGTCGTACAATGGTGCTCCAGACACCGTGAAGATCCGGTAATTGAATTATACTCCGATAACTGCTTATCGCCCGGTTAGCCTCGCCGAACCGTGGAAAATAACTTTCGGTCCTTCCCCGTCCCCGCGTCCTTTCCCGAGATCGCGCGGCCGCGATTTTTTCTCTTTTCTCTTAATAGACACATGGCGGAGCTCGCTAGTGCGCGAGGGGCGAACTAAATGAAATTATTTGAAGGAGAACTGAACACAAATGCCTCGATCCCGCTCTGCATGCGCAGATGCCGCCGGGGGGACGCGGCGAGACCAGGAGAAAGGAAATTACACACTCTTTTTCACCGATCCAACAGCATCGCCGGCAAACGGTCCAGTTTCAAAGCGAGAAACGTAAATATAGAAAGGAGCGGTACATTTTTAACGCAGACGGTAATAGCTTTTCCGCGTGGCCAACTCAAACACTCCTCCCTCGCCTATTTTTGTCAATCGTACCACAGTGTGACGTTTTATCTTCTAGTTTCATCCCGAAGGTGGAGAAGCTTAAACATAACCAATCTTCGTGCCGTCACTCGCAATAATTATCCATATACGCCCTCGATTTTCGTCCACCCAATAAATTCGGATCGCAAAGCCACGTCGAGGAAAGCAGACTAATTTTTGTGACTTCTGAGATGAAACATCATCGATCGGAATCTCTTTTGTTAGTACTTCCGCGCCACTTCCCGAAACGAGCGAGGTCCCAAAAACCATGAAAAAAAATTCCATTCCAATTAAATTCAAGCCAATTTCTCAGTTTTAGTGAAAATCTATCCCAAAATTACAGCCATGACACACCGCAAGTTTTTCTTTCCCAGTAAAAGTACCGTGATAAATGTACCTTACGAGTTTTTCATTTTCAGCATTGCGGAATAATTCACTAGTACGTAAAAAAAAAAAAAAAAAAAAAAAAAACAGGAGGCATACCACCGCGATTTTACATGATTCATACAGACAGCATTCTGACAACAGGAGCAACGTCGTTTCTATAGAATACGATGCTTCTATGCTCGCATTCGACTGGGTTCACATTGAGAGCGTTCCATTGGATGTGAACACGCGAGAGCAGCGTGTTCTATATATGCGGCACAATGCTCCCCCTGGCCGAATACTCCGCCATTGTTACAAATGGAAAATGGTGTGCTCGTATATGCGTAGGCGCCGTTATGCAATTGTGAATTATATCATCGTGATATTCTTGAGAGAGTACGCATTGATACGCATTAACGAATTTTATGTGCAGTTTGCCTGCGGCAGCCAAAAAAAATTTTCATTAAGTACGCATCACTGCACTTTGAGTAATTAGCGACCACAAATTTATTGACATTCTGGCCAAAGAGTACTCGGGAATTTACGTCGGAAGCCCTCATGGTCCGGGACGATATGTGAATGTACGAACAACTCCACGAATCAGGGTGCTGATCGATTATCACGATTCCGGTGCCCTCGCAACTCCGATGTGTCGAATTTATTACTGCGATCATTATTATCTGAAAAGTGTCAGTTGAGGTACCTCTTTTGCGGGGCAGGCGGTGGGAGGGGTGTTCTCATGCGCATGGAGGAGCCTCTCGTCTTACGGATTGCACGTGAACTTAGTTTCTGCTTTTCACAATTTATATGAAAAAATGATAATTGTGTACTTTTAGATGAAAAAATAATTATTTCAATGATAATGCTCCTAATTTTGGTGAAAAAAGGCCTCTTGTTTTATATTTCATAATATAAAACGTTTGCTTTGACAGCAGCAACGCAGGGTTATGGTTTCAGTCGCACTCTTTATATATAGCTATTCGAGAGTGATTTGATCGATGCGACGTTGCCGCGTTTGAAGCTGTGTCCGCCAAAAAAGAGGGACAAACTTCATTTATTAATATTCTTTTTTAACGCAGCTTTTTTAACGGTACAACGTGAAAAACTAATTCAATTTTCTGAGAAACGGTATCGTCGAACCCGCTTAAATTTCGCGAGCAATTAGTTTACACACTTTCGAACGTATCTACCGATTTGCATCAAAATCCCTCTTTTTTCATATAAACTACCGTTCCACCTTAAAGATGGAGAATTTAGATAAAAAAGTAACAAGTGAATCGAAATAAACGGATGTGAAGATGCCACATTGCCCAGGAAAAACACGAGGAGTTTAGCTTATTGCAAAAGAACTTCTCGACTACATTGAGTTTACATTTTTTAGTGACGTTTCATCTATTTTCACGCTTACATTGTTTTGTTATCGACGATTTTGGGGGTGTGAAGTTTTCGTAAATGATCTCAGCTGTGTTGGCATGTAATCTGAATTATTGGTGAAAAGGTGAAAAGGTGAAAGGATTTGATTCGTGTATATCGCAGAGACGAGTGAAAGAACGAGCAAGAGACACAGCATTTCGATGTTTGCTACTCGCTTTTTGATGTCGACTCGGTCGGTATCAACGAAACTGCGTTTCCGGATGGCACTCCTTTCATCTAAAGCTATGGCTTTGACGTTACGATGCTCTCAAGGGTTCTCTCAGTGATCTGGATACTTTCACGTCGTCGAGGTTCGGAATTGAGAGTAAAAAAACCCTCTGACAATTCGTTCCACGAGTTGTACAATGAATTTACTGGCCGTTTGCACTTCATACTGCGATTTCAAAGCGTACTTTTTTCTACTTCTTCGTTCAAAATCGAAACAAATTTTCCCAGATAACTGAATCTGAAATAAACTTTACTCAAACGTATTCGCGGCTGTCTTGATGAAAAGTTGGGCATTTTTTTTCGTCACAATTTTGAAAAATATCGAACCACTAATCGGGTCATTTGATTTTCCATCTGAACGGATGAGCTGCTTCCGAGCACATTGTTACATCCAATTATCGGCTTCGATGATATGGAACGTGTCTAATTACGTTGATTGACCACCGTTCGTGAGTTCGTTACGGTGCGATGAACGTTATTTTCACCTAGAACCAATATTTTGTGCGTCGATGCGTTCCAACGTAGATTTTTGAAGGAGAACTATTTTCGTTGTTTTTACACACCGACAATGATGAGCAGCATCCAAAGAAATGGTGATGAGATTCTCACCGTTTTAATCTCAAATTTGACAGCACGAACGAATCGGAAAGTCGAATGGAGCGCTCCAATCAGTTTTCGTGGCAGGCCAGAGGCCATTCGTTCTCGTTGAGCCACTCGCATCTTTTTTGGACTCTAGTTCGGCGGTTCAATCCCGATTGTATCCAACTTATTCGAGCATAGAGTCATAGAGGTATCGAGCCTTGATGAATCGAGCCCGCGTATACTCACAGCTTCGAATATACACGCAAGCCGGCGAGTTGGCCGTCTATATATAAGCGAATGTGCAGTCCACAGAAATTCTGTCCCAATTACAAATGGACAATCGAATACCATCCGGGCGTGACGTGGACGATCTAGTTGCGATTACCGAATCGCTCGGTGCGATCGCGAGCACCCACTCGTGTTTCGAGCCCCGGAACGCGATAGAGTCCCTATCGAATCTTCCTCTCCTCCCTCTTCTTCTCCGTCCCTTTGCGGCCGATGCTGATGCCTCCGTCCCTATCATACTGGAAGCGGAGCAATGGCAGAACAGAAGCGTCATGATAGCTTTCGAATCTCAACTCGAATCTCTCGTGACACACGTTTCCGAGCGAAAATGTGTCAACTTTGACCGACCCTCTCGCTCACACTCTCCCTTTTCTCTCTCCACTCTGACCTGCGACAGGACGAGCTACTACGTGGACGAACCGCTGGATCAGCTGCTGACGACTAACGATTAATGACACGTTTCTCCCCTCTAATGTTAACTGTCCGACGATCGATATGATTCATCCCTGGAATAGCAAATTTTACTATGAGATGGTCTGTTGCGTAAGAAAGTTGAGAGTCTCCTCATTCTGTGCGAATCGAGCCAAGACAAAGCTCGTACTTTTTTATTTTCGTATTCTATTCCATTAACACTGAGTTGCCAAATGATGAATTATCCAAAGCCATGAGATCGATGAGAAAAAATCGGACAAAAAAAGTGGTAAGCTCGGAACGAATATTTTCCGGTGGAGCAAAATTCCAGGCTGGCGCCGCCCGGCCCCCTTTTGCCGAATATATTAAGATCGCGAATGAAAATAATAAAAACGGAGTTGAAATGAGGGAAAATGAGGAGCAGGTCGACCTACATTTCAAGCGGTACTCGATTCACTCCGAATCGAATATCTTCCCATTATCAACCTTTCATAACTCTTGTTTCTTGCACCAGCACTCATCGCTTTTCAGTGACTGCTGAGAAGACGAGACTTCGCCTCGAGATCTTTTGCACGACCCTTCTCATTATTCGTTCCTCGCTGCTTCCACCCCGCCTCTCCGGTCTCCGACCAAGAAACGAGCTTCCGCCGTCGGATTCCCCACTCGCTTCCTCCTTTACGTTTTCTTCCTTATATAACTGCGAGCCCGCCGCTTTTTTAACTTCCATCAGTTTTATCCTCGATCGCAGTTTTTCGTCTTGATCATCTGACGGAGATATAAAAATGGAGGAGCTCTTGATTCATCCTTCCTATTTTCATTCTGACTCATCCGTATTCCTTTCTCTCCGACTCAATATTGCAATTAGTTCGAGGAGAATGAGAACGTACTTGGCTCTCCACGGGCTGCCTCGTACTCGCGTTACATTTTATTTCGCCCTCGTGAGCTATATAAACTCGGATTTTTATTATTGTTGTTTTTACGCACACATTATTTTTGATGAACGTGATTGAGCAAATGGTATTTTCATGTTTTCTTGCAAATTTTCCTTTTATCTCCGCGCAGAGGCACAATAAATCGTAGCCTCCTTTCCCTCCTCCGTTCCCCCTCATATTCCTTCGCCGCGTCATTTTCCTTTTATTTACTTATCCCACTTCATTCGTAGAATCATTCGCGACCTCTCTTTCGCTCATCCCCGAACATGCTTTTATTTCGATCATCTCCGCAGTGAGGAGTAATTCGCGCTCGAGCCGCGGGCACGCTGCTGGCACAATTAGTGAAATCCTTAAGGCGGATCATTTGCAAGCTCCAATTTGCGCCGGCTCGATTTGCTTCCAGAGACTTTCTTCTTTCCCTTTCAACCCTTCCCCTCCCGTGGACGCCTCTTTTTTCCCCTGTCTTTCTCCTCTTTATTCCTCGCTGATTCAGCATTTCTGCCACCGTTGTGCGCAGCAGAGAGTCATTCAGAGATGATCACCAATGTGATTTCCCGTATATATGGAGCATTCAACCACGAATCAGCCACAATTTTACACTTTTTCACGAGCTCCAATATTCACAGTGTTTTCGCAACGTTTTATGCCCTTGAAGAATCTTTCTCGTTCTTTTTTTTTCCATTTTTTCGACGACTCGGGTCGAAAAAACTCTACGAAATCAAAGTTTTCAAAATAATGTCACATTTTCATTGTTTAGAAAACATTATTTTTCTAATAAATTTACAAAATACGAAAATATCCGTCCAGGAAGAGGGCGATTATGAAGATCGTCTAGATTGTCACCATTTCTTTTAAAAATAACAATGAAATAATTGAAAAAACCTCGATAAAGTCCAGATAAAGGCTCGTCGAAGGGATCGTTCCGGAGCATCAAATATTCGGTCGCATCAACCATGAAAACGAAAATGATGAACGTGGCTGCAACGTGGCTTATTAAAGTGCATCGTATATTCCAGTCATATCCGTGGCTAATGACGCGGGCGGTGTCATCGTTACTAAACCCCATAATCTAATAAACTCTGTAACAGAATATATGGGCTACTGAAAATCGAGTTTGGAGTCACTTCCTGAAAAATCAACGTGCATGACGATGGCGAACGCTAAAATTACAATGGAACTCGACTGTGCTCGATTCTATATTTTTATTGTAGGTAGGCGACTGCGGTACGCATCTCCGCACAGTGAGATTCGAATCCGCACGTTATGTAATCAAATCGTACAGAAAAACGTGTAAAAAATCTTCTCGAAGTTTTGAAAGCCAACTGCACAGGACCGATTTTTCCAACTGTCGAGTTGCTGGCTCGTGTGTAAAAATCATGACTGAAGGCGAAGCCATTAGTCACAAGTGTCCTCGGACGAAAGTGGCAAGAATCCAGGGAGAGTCGAAAGTCCAGATTAGTCGGGTCGACCAATTCCGCGAGAATTTTCGCATTATATCATCGTGCTCTTGATCGCAAAACGATCCACCGAGGGAACTGGTCTCGAGTGCATTTCGTAGCGGGTGTCAACGTTCATCACCCCGGTTTTTGTCGCCTCGCCCGGTGTTCCCATTCTCCCTAATCTTTCCGAGGAATAAAATACGAGCTCGTTCGAGACAATAATCGGGAATGGAACAATCCTGTTTCCGGAGACTCATTTATATTGTTAATTTTCACGTGTAAGCAAGTGTTTGAAGCTGGCTAGAGAGAAACGAAACGACCAATCAATCCCTTCCTTCCTGTCTTTCTCTCGCGAACACCATATAGCACGCACGCTCATACTCGCGTTTTTTTATTTTTTTTCCTTCCTCACCGCGTTTTTCCTTCCCACCTATCTCTGAAGAACACTGTTCAAGGACGCAACTTGAAGCTGCTGGCCAACGAGAAAATACAGGGATTAGTAAGAAAGGGGCGGCGCGCGGTGGAAGGAGGTTTTTGCCCGGTGCAACGGGAGCCGGGGCCAGGGTGGGTGCTCGGAGCAAACCAACTCGAGAGGGTGCTGGCTTTCGCCGAGCGGTGCCGAGAAAAGGGAGTTGCTCCAAAGAGTTTTCGTATGCGGCTCGCGTTACTCCGGACACTACACGTGACCAGCCTAGGCTTTTCCACCCTTGTACACTGGTGCACCTCCGCTTCAAACTCTTCCGCAATGCTTGTGCGCCGCGACGAGGAGGGAGCGAGCTCTCGTCGTCTTTTTTTAATCGCGAAACCGTCCCTCAACACCGGTTCACCAAACCCTTTTTCTCTCTTCCCATCTTCCCCGTGTAGCAACCTCTCGACTATCTCTCCAGTCCGTTATTCCGAGAAATCAATATATCCTTTCACATTCTCATCCCCCCGGCCTTTCTCTTCGCGTTTCACAATTCACGCAAATTCCTTTTTCACACCAGCTCACCCAGCATCCTCACTGTCGAGCCCTCGAGACATTTAAATTATTCATGCACACGATGTGATTCGAGAGAGCCAGAGAAAGAGAGAAAGCAAAAGGGGAGGGGGGCGGGGGAGTTTAAAAAAAGTGAAAAGCGGACAAAAAATTGCGACTACGTGGCACGAATATTGAAATTTATATCGTGATTGAGGGCATCAATCTGCGCTGCCTTTTTCGCCCTATTATTTTTACGTCATCGGCAAAAATAGTTGCCGAGACTCGACTACACTTGCAACAGCACTGAAACAATCGATTGGAATCATCAGATCTACTGGGATTCGGCTAATCCCTTAATTTTCGAAATATGAAGTAGTCGTCGAGTGGCTTCGCGTGGTCTGAAAACTCACTAATTTATAGAGTAACGTAGAATTCGAGTTCAGGAAGGACCAGCGTTTGTCTGCTTTTCAATGGCGTGTTTGCAGCGTGCAATATAAAACTTTTCGAACTCGGTAACGCATGGCTTTCAATATAGTAGAAAGAAAAATGAAAATGAGAAAAGGGTAGCGATTGTGCAGAAGAGGGGTAAACTTTAGCACCGCGCGTTGTGTATCAGAAGCGTGGAAAATCGGTTATTTAGCTTGCGGTATATCGCGCAAATGTACGCAACTTTAACCCCCTCCCGGGGCGGTGCTTCCTTTCTCTCATTATTTCCCTTTCGCCATATCCTTCGCATATTTTTCTCCATTAATCGCGGACGGGCCAAAGGAGCGAGCCGTTGGCAAACTGAAAACAATTATGCAAATTCACCGGGCCGCTGTATAGACTTTTTTCTCTGTCTCTCCACCTCTTCATCTCCCTCATTCTCTCCCCCCAACCATCTACGCTGTGTTATATATCTCCGAGCGTTTTCCCAGAGTGAGTGGAGCCAGCGTGCCCCTCTCCGTTAGGGGTCATTACAGAAACGCGCTGCCAGACAGTGTGACGAGCCGACACGATCGTGCCTCGTGCCATCGCATGCACGAAAAAGTACGGGAGGCGACACTGCGATTGTTATGGCTAGTAGCAATCAAACGAAAAATACTGAATAACTTCGGAGACAATGATCGAGCTCAAAGTCTCGGTGAAAATCTCATCTCGTGGAAGCTTCAGCTCCGTCTTTTGAAGCAAAACTCGTTAAACGATTTGAAACCCATCAGTAAATAGCTTGCAATGCAATCGCGGCGAGAACTTGTGCGTCGTCGCCCGAACGAGTTTTCAAATGTTTCTTAAGGATTTTCGGAACTTGGAGCTCCGAAAAACTGCTTTTATCGATTTTTTAAATCCAATGATATGCTCATTCAATTATTTTTATTTGACGACTCTATAGACGGAGAACAAAAAGTCGATGGAACAACGAAATGTGGCATTAAGGACAATGAAATACATGATCATCGCGAGGTTAAACATGATGAATGAATAAAATAGTTTTAGATCAAACTGCAGATTCATCCTCTCCGAAAACATTGCAGTTAACCCGTTTGCACGCTCCCTTTGAGATCGCACACTCACCACACTTGTGCAAATTTTTGCACTTGGACTTTTCAAAATGTTTTTATTTCATCCATCGATGTATGGAATTGATCTTACAACGAGACTTTTTCGGGGTAAAAAATTCTTGGTAATCGATTACAATGATAAATAAAATTAAAAAATGAAGTTTAATTTTGGAAAAATGGCCAAATTGAAGAACGGAATTTTGAAGTTCCGAACACTTGAAAATTTCGTCGGTCTCTACGGGAGAATGAAGAAAACTCTTGCAATAGCATCAATTGCTATCGAATCAACAATTTTTTTTTCTCAGTGTACGAACATTCATCAGACTAAATGGAAGTTTAATTGTGAATTGAAAAAAAATAATCTCGTTCATTATCGTAAATGTGAATTGCATGAAAGAGGGCCGGAAATGTCCACTTTCGACTTCCGAATAAAAACTCTTCGTCATTGAAAACATTAAATTCGACAACCGTCATCCCCTAATTCCAGCTGAAAGGCAATACGAAAATAATCTGATAAATAATGTATAATTTAAGTTAGATTAGATTTGTCTACTGCGCATTTCGGAGCAATTACCAGTGGCGTTGAATGAGTGAGTCGGGTCATTGGCCATCGTTTACGACAGCTCCAGCTTTTATTGAGCTGTAAAGTCTTTTTCCGGCCGACCGTTTTCCGAAGGATTACTTAGATTCCCGTATATTATAGCGCGGAGCCAGAAAACAGCTTGAATCGTCGCTATATCGACGACCTGAATTCGACGCTTGTGTTGCAACCGCGTCATGTCCCTCTTGCTAAATCACGTATCTCGTTTGGGTTGAGAGATGCGCGCGAGGATGCAAGAGAGAATGGCCAAACGGACAGCACGTCCGGTTAATTTCCTGCGGCTAATGAAAGCCTATACGCGTTCCAACCGAAATTGTGAATCTACTTAAGTGCGTATAATATTCATGGAGAGATACATTCGAATTGTGAGTCACCGTCCGACTACCACGGGGTGGCTCTTTTAACCTCTCCGCGCGAGTGCGATCAACCAGAGACAATGATTAACAGTCAAATGTTTGTATCCAACGGAATGAGTCCAACGAAATGATCTAAAAAAACTCTCCAACGATTTCAGTAATTCTACAATTTTGTTCGGCATCGAATTTGCAATTGGTAGTTTTTCAACTTATGACAATGATTTCGTGACATAAAAAATAAGTGAATTGGAAATATTTTTTTCGTTAAATCCGTGGGACTCTAAACTTTAGCGTCATCAATTTACAGTGAAATGAACCAGGGCAAAACGTGCTACTGGAGAACTTGGAAAAAATTTTTTGACGCTGGATTGAAAATTTGGTTAACTTTCATTACTGTTCCTATTGAATTTGCGAGCAACTGCAAAATGTGAATATCAAACTCCCCACGTTACCACCTTCCATTTATCACAGACTCATTCTTTCCCGTCTATTTATGCGTGTTTAGATGCGAAATGGTAACAGAAGCTACCACGTGTGGAATACTCGCTCAGAGCCTGAGTGACATCTGCTTCTACAGCAAGTTCGCGATGAACGCTGGTTCATCACTCCGACATCCAACGCGCTGTTATCGTCGAGTAGAACAGGGAACATTCTATTTCCCCATTTCCTCGTTCTTTCTCGTCTGCTCCCTCGATTTTTTTCGCCATTCCACGTACTGGCTGTTTCAATTTTGCTTGGACCAGAAAGCCTTCGAACGATTTATCGCACTTTGGCCAGGAACCGAACGGGAGCGAATGCACGAGTCGTGATAAATTCTTTGTTAGATTATGCACGAAGTCCTTCGTTTTGGCAGCTGTAAGTGAAAATCTAATAACTTTTTTCCACATTGTTAAGCGAGCCCCTTCTCCACGGAGGATTGACAGCGATTTCGATGTTTTAAAGAGTCTTGTATTTGATGTAAGAACACGATGCACCTGCACCGTGGCTCGCTGTTGTCTCGGGTATCTTTGCATCGAGTTAATCGATATTCTGACTTAATGAGCAATACGCGGTAATAGATACACGGGTCCCCAGCCGTAACAAGTACAAAGCAATATCTCTGTCAACATGGCATTGGCGCAGGGGCGTTCGGCTGTGCAGGAGAGAGAGGATAAATTTAAATAGACGTTGCCGGACGCGAGAGTATCCAACAAACGTCAAGACTGATACACGGTTGTCTCGGTGGATGATGCAATGTGAATCGATCGAGTGATATATTCGCATGACTAACCGTCAGGTGCACATGTGCGTCGAGGAAATTAAGCTGCGCACGTTAACCCGCTTGGGATGGAAGATTAGCTAGTCGTCGAAAACAGGGATATTCGAGAAAGTTACGAACAAAGTTCGAAGGATCTTGAGACGTGTGAAACTTGAACTCGTTGCAGAAACGTTACTCTCACGTACATCGTTTGATGCATTCAAAGCTTTGTTGTTCGACTGTGAAATGTTGTAAAATACACAATGATCAGCCACCTAACTAGATAACGGAACAGCTGTTAGTTCGAGTACAATCGAATGAAGGAAAACCTCGTTTCGA
This sequence comes from Venturia canescens, assembly GCF_019457755.1. NCBI lineage: Eukaryota > Metazoa > Arthropoda > Insecta > Hymenoptera > Ichneumonidae > Venturia > Venturia canescens. The sequence continues at coordinate 2,748,853 of NC_057426.1, forward strand.
TTCTATTCTGTGATTGATCGTTAGCAAAAGTTTCGATCTAGTGAATAAACCGAGGAATGTTTATGAGAAAAGCTAAAAACTTCCTATTTTTGCTGATCCACGGGGATTTTTCTCTTCGACTCTGCAAGCGACAATATGCGAGTCCACGAGGGGTCCGAAACGACTGTAGCTTGCAGGGATTTTGTGAGAGTCAATAATTTAAGATTCAACATCTATAATCCAAGTTGATGCAGAAGGACTCGCCTAGAACTTTTACCTTTCACTCTCTCTCTCTCTCTCTCGTTCTACCTTTTACGTTATACTGAACGAACAGGAGAACAGACCTGTCGACTCCAAAAGCCATAATGCACAGTCTCAACCTCGCCAACCGTGCTATATCCAAACGTCGACTGAAGTGAACTCTAATCGAATTAACGTCAACAGACGTCCCCTTGCCTTGCACCGCCCTCCTGGCCACATGTTTCTCGAGTTTGCCTATGTGTTTGCGTTAATGCTGCTATGATGCTCTCCTACGTAGTATCTACCACATGGCTTTGTTGCATAGTATCTACGATGCTTTGAAAACGAGTTGAACGCCAGCTACTGATTAACTGGAGTATAGTACACCAAATTTGCAAATAAGTGTGTTTCATCATATTTTCAGTATGTTTTAAGATCGTTACTGCTTCGTTACAAATTCCAGGACCGTTGAGTTTCCAGCCACTGACTGCTGGCAGTGAGACAGCATTTCTCGCACACTTTTTCACGTTTTTCGACGTCCGCGGTGACACTTTTTGTGGCTCAAAGTATTTCGTTGACGTCTCTGGACGTCTCTTTTGGTTGCTGAAAAATTGAGAGCTACGATTCATCAGGGAGTCTGAAGTCACTCGGACAGCTCTCCGAAAGGTATTTTGATGCTCGTATCGAACGATCGTATCGAACGATCAATACAAGTGATCGGCCTGGCTTTCCGAAAATACTTGGCCTCGAGCCGCCACGATGGCTCTCGATACCAGCGACTTGTTCGCGCTCGACGACCTTCAGCGAGGTCTCAAAGGTTTGCGAATCCAGCGACACCGCGGTTATGCGGCTGCTCGAAACTGACCCAGCTAATGTTGAAAAACCGTGGTATTAGTTACTCTCTTCAATAGATAGAATGCAATATCTACCGACGTGTTGGTGAGCGAGGATGTTGAATGGTTGCGCTTGTGAAAAGGGACGACGCGAAAGGGGTGACTGTGCGACATGGTTCGTAGAGGAGCAGTGATGCAAAGCGAACTCAGCGTGGTGTTCTCCACGGTATTCAATGGTTACGCTCAATGCTCGAATTGACAATGCCTTCAGCCTAATTGCATTCCGGCCTGGCGAATAGGGCCGGTGCTTTGTTTGTCCGATTAGCTACGGTTCCTCCACATCTTTATGCAGTATCTCCGTATCTTGGCCCAACACGATGAATTACGATTTTCACCAAATCTTTTCGTTAATCTCTCAAAAATGCTTCTTAGGTTCGTGGTCAACCTTCCGTTCTTCTATTAGAGTATCAATTCGAAATACCGAATTGATATTCAACAACCAAAACGTGGCGTTCTGTTTCACCGAAACTTTCATGTCTACCGATTAATTTAGTTTGTTGTTTCCTCGGCTAAGCTGAGTAATTGGAAGCTCGAATCACACAAACCACCTCGTCTCGACCCCTAGACTACATTTGAATACTAGAAACTCGGAACACGAGCTGCCCCAGATGTTCTTACGCCTCGAGATTTCATGGCTGTCCGAAAGGACTGTGGAGTCAGGAAAAATGGCGGTTATTCAATCGCTCACAGCGCGACCGCCGACGCGATCATTTTCTTCTGGCTCCCCCGCCTTCTTTCTCCATTGAAGATCAAACTGCGAACACGCTCCGGACTTTATCGAGGTTTCAATCAAGCCTCGCGAGAATGAAGGCTCAAGGGGCTGTAACCGAAAGGGCGTCGAGGTGCCGCAAGCTCTTCACGAAGCTCCAATACTCGGACTGCTTCTCGAAAAATATGTGACAGCTCATCATAGCGTTGGAGGATCGTCCATCGACTGCACCGGCTAACAGCGAGTGAGAAATGAAAAGAGGGATACAAATCGAAACTAATGCTTGCTTTCGGTCCCAAGGAACCGTCTCGGACATCCGCCGCAACGTCATCCATCTCACAATGAGACGCTCCTAGCGCACGAAGGCCCGGTGCGTCCACTCGATCCTCGCTTCTCAATATCGAGGCCTTTTATTAATGGTGGCTCGATCGGCTGGCATCCGCGTAATGGCCTATCGATCGATTAATCGAGATTCGATACTGCGTGAACACGGGCTCCTCTCTCCTTTTGGGTGCTTCGATTGAAACTCCATTGTCGAGTGAAGCAGCGCATGGAGCACAGTCATTGGCTGCGCTTTTGTGATTGGCCGAACGTGCTTCTCCCCCTCGCAGGTCGTCAATCCTGCGCTAAATATTGCGAATCTTGCCAATGACCTGCTTTGTTTATGAAAAACCCTCAAGTTCTGCGAGCTTCGCCATTTCGACGTCGAAGTAAAATTAATTTTTGTCCCAAAGTACTAAAACTTAGCAGCCAATTAACGGCCCTACAATTAATGAGAGACGGGATAAAATCAAACCTCTGTAGGAGCTTTTACAAACGATGTTATGCAACCTCAAAAGCTTCCCAGCTCGAATATATCGCATCGAGGCATGCCCTGCATTGAGCGTTTCTCCGCAATTGCTCATTAGCGTGGATTCGAGGCATCAATATGCAAGAGCTAACTATTCCAGAATCAATTATGAGCGACGATACTGAAACGCAGGATCCATCATAACAGACCAAACGTCGGACGTATCAAAAGGAGTAAATTTTACTATAGATCGACACTATTTTCATAGTTTACGTATTCAAATTTTTCGACTTGATTCAATGACAATAAACAATTTCCCTTCGTTACTCGTCCGCATAGCGACGTCACGCAGGATTAACGAAATCCCAAAGGTAAAATCTATTTCGTGTTACAAGCGATATTCTAGAAGATAAAACTAGGCGAAGGATGATATATCCACGATAATTACTGTCACCTTTCGGATCAACTATATACTTATATTCATGTGTTACGAATATATAAATATATGAAAGGTCCACTGATATGCTAAGTTTTCTCATAAATCGGGGAATATTTTTATGTGAGAACTTTTCCACCAGGACTTTTCTCGCTTCGCGAAGAGAACTGCCAGACCTATATATAATATCGTGGATCTCTCTAAAAGCCTCTCGCTATGTACAGATCCCCAGAGCCGTTTTACCCGGTTGGTAGTATGCTTATACAGGGGAAGACTGTGCGCGAAGGAAACTAACGTCCGGAACATCTCGACCGATTTACGACTTCTTTAATTTTATTTTTCGACACTTTTGTATTTCCAAGTTCAGAAGCTCTGATGAACGAAAAAAATGTGTTCGATAAGAAAGCGTCTCACCGACGGTGACTTCCGCACTGACACACTCGAGACTTTCGATTATTCAGTGGCTTTTCCATTCGTCGTAGTCTATAGACTTTTTGGAATATGAATCATTCAGCGAGTATAGGAATGAGAGCCACGTCGTATTACGCTCCAATTTAAAACAACTTTAAAACTGACTTGGCAATGGCTGAAGTTGTTAAGGATACATCACACGGCGATGGAAGTATGTTGCTCTTTGTCAAAAGTTGGGAGAACGACGATCCACCGAGTGGTTCAATTTTTTTTGACTAACTTTCCATGGAATCGTAAAAACGTTAATATAGCGAAATTACGAAACGTTCCTTCGGATTCCGGATTTGTGATGAACCCCGGTTGATGATTTTTCCTCACGCGGATCAGAGAGAATACAAAATTTCACAGACTGTTTGACCTACATGTGAATTATTATTCACGAAACAATTAAGGAAAAACGAAAATCACTATGGTTGCTCGAAAAATGAGGTCACGCGCCACTACAAGGGTAGTTAATAAAAGTTATAATTGGCAGTTACGATTTTTAACGTCAAGATAAAGATAAATCGGAAACAAAGTTTGGAGTTTCGTGCTGGCTCGAGCCCGGGACTTTAAGGGAGGTACAGCACTCAGACTTACCTCGAATAGCTACTTAGGACGCTGCAAAGCCAACTACGACTGAAACCAGTCTACGCAGCTATAGGAAGCTTCTTCAATGGCGATACATTTGGTTATGAGGTTAAATGAGGCTCATTAATCACCGGTTGGCATCGAGAGCAGCGAGGCTACGGAAACGCATTCATAAATATTTAAATTTCTGTTGTTCCTGCGTTTCAATCCCACATTTCCTCTGAGAGTTGTCCAAGGTTATTGTTTCCTAATGCACCGCCGCATCGCGCTGGACGAGGGCGCAAGGAAATTGCGAAGTGGTCGGTACGCGCGTGACCATTTTTACGGGGTTTTAGCTCGTTGGGAGCGTCAGGGACTGAGGAAAACTGACTTGGTAACTGCGATGCGAGAGTCAGCGCATGGCTAAGCGCGGTCTTCCAGCCAAACATTGGCCTCCCCCGAGGCTGCTAGTTGGGAGATCACTGAAGCTATCACCGACCGCATACCCGGGCATACATCAAATGTGACGCGGGAGTCCGCAGTGAACAAGTTGACAAAGGCTGAGCCAAGAAAGGAGCGGGGCTACTGAAAAATTCGCCAAAACTTTCTCGTTATTTCAGAGCTTTGATACTGAATTGAAAAACCCGCAGTTTGATCTTCCCTCGCGCGTCAGATAAAACGCGCAGGAGTCGACTTTTGCTCGTCAGATTTCGGGCGTTGACGAATTCGCTCCCGATTAGCTGAGGACGATCGAACTTGTGAGAATCTTTTCTCAGGTTGGTCTCTATCCGGAAACGTATTTGTAGGCGTGTTGTTGTGCAAAGCTGTTGCAACTTGGAGGAAAAAATTGTTGGCTTCGCGCGAATACTATTTTCATATAATGTTGAATATCCTGAAGTCTCGGAGACTATGGAGAGAGCGAGAGAAGACGAGCGAGGTTGTTTCCTTCCCACGGAGCGAATCGTCGATAACTCCCGAGCAACGTCGTGCAGGAATCTCGAGAAGAGCTTACAGGAAGGGCGGGAATATAGTCTAGGAAAAGAGAGAGACAAAAAGCATGAGATATGGTATAAGAGAACTTGACGCTTCCGTTGCTCGTTCGATCGGTGAGACTTCTATTGAAACGGGCGCGCAAGCTTTAAGCTCGCAGGAAATTGCATAAAATTGAAAAGACGAGAGCATCTATAGGCCCCATCAGACTTGTGCTCCACTCTCCTTTTTCTTCGCCTTACTTTTTTCCCTTCACCGTTTGTTTCTTCTTTTTATTCCCCCTCATTGACGATCGAACAAGTCGGGAATGAAAACTCTGTTCGCAGCCGCTACTTTGGAAATAGTGTTGACGAGGCAAGAAGCAAGCAAGGAAGACCGAGAGAGGGAGGAAGGGCGAAAGTCTGGAAAATCGTCATCTTGTTTGATCATCTCATTCGAGACATCTCACGCGAGTTGTACGATGAATCTATAAAACAATTTCAATAAATAAATTTCCATTTTTTATCTAGAATAACCAGCGCAATGATTAAACACTTTTGGAATCGACTATCGAACCGAAAGTTTTTCTCTTCGTTTCCAAATGATTTATTCGTAGTTTCAACTTCGATCGAGAACAATGAAGAATCGTCAGTGACACGTGTCACTGGAACAACAATCAATAATCCTCGCACGCTTTTCCCGAACGATTTTCCACAAAATATTTGCTCCTTTCAATCTTGATTTTGTCTTCCCCACTTTTTTTTCGTGTCGCTTTCGACGATGGGATCGCCACGAGCCCGGAGCATGAAGCACCGAAGAATTATCAAAGTTTCGCCGAGCCCAACGGAAGCGAAAGCGTTCTTTCTTTGCCGAAGTCGTGAATGGAACGAAGTTGTGGTAGTGAGCCAGTGAGAAGGATCGACAAGAGGTCAGAGAGGTAAAATATAGGATTGAGTGAAACAGCCCAAGAGATACGAAGTACACGGTGATAGAGTTCGGAAATGGGCGCAGTTCCAATCCACGCTTCTGCAAACTTTCAAACCGTGACTGTATATATATGTCGAGTCGCCTGGTGTCATTCGCTTCTAGGTTTTCCTCTGGAACTGGTGAATGCACCAGTGGAAAAAGATGTAGATAAGGACAAGAGAAGGGAGCAGGGGGAGGGGCCCGGGGGCTAAAAATAAAAGTAAAATTGAAAGTGAATAGTATGTAGAAAGCGAAAAATGGCTGTCAAGAATGACGAACCGAAGTAGAAACGGAACTGTAAAAAGACGAAAAACACGAGAGCAAAAAGAAGAGCTGGACAAAAGAGAAAGAATGATGAAATACTGTGAGCAACTTGTAGTTCTGCTCTTCTCTGTTCTCGTTTTTCTTTGTGCTCTTGCTCTATTCTCCCCTCTTACTTTTTCCCTTTGTTTTTCCTTAACCCAAATAGATAACAAGGTGTATCGTTTCAAAGCAACGTTATTCGCTTTGAAATTATATTAGTTACTGAACGAGGATATATTTTTTCTTGGGAACAAACGTTTTTACGAAATTAACCCACACACTTTGTCGATAAAAATACGACTTTATTCAAAGGGGAAATAATCACTTGACGCGGTTTCGTAGAATTTGAAGTTATCGAAACGATATGAAAAATCGTAGTCAGCCGTGACGTATCGTGCCCGTATTATTTTAATGGAAGTGCATATTCGTGGGTCTCCGCGTGCCTAATGTTGACCGTGGAGTTTGTGAGTATAATTGAAAATGTCTGAGTATCTGTCGGCCTCGTTTTATTACGAGTCTCAATCGTATGCAGTGATAACCGCTTAGCGGAACTGTGCAAACAATTTTTGTTCATTACTCTTATTCGGCGGAGCGGCGGCACGCGGGCGGAATGCGTTTTCGTCCACGGCCAATATTTGCGCAGTCCAGTGTGCCAGGCAGTCGCCATATCGGTGTGTTTTTTCCACGAGAATCCCTTCGCGAATGCAGCAGTTGTGTCCTCATCCACGGATAGTCCATGGAGGCTAAAGAAACGTAACAAAAATCACCATAAAACAGGCGGCATCCTCGAGGGCTGGGGCGGTGCACGTTACCGGAAAATAAACTGCCTATACTCGCTCGCATAAATTCAACTGCTGCGGTTTTTCCGAGACTCGGAGAATTTTAACGCAATAAATGTCTGCACATTTATTTAATCTTGTCTGCGCATCTACAAGCCCCTCGTTCCGGCTCCACAGAGGGATTTCGACAGTTGGCTGTGGGGGGAGTGATCGTTGATACTGTTTTTTTTATGCCTTTTTTGTAAGACGGCCATCCCATAGATTTTTACAACGAATAGCGCATGAATAAATTCTGAGTATGCCAAAACAATTCCGGTACGAAATAGTTTCCCCTGAGCCACACGGAACCGGAGAGTCTCCGTTGCTCCAACCTCCATATATTCATGGTGCGGGAGCCCACGAGCACGCTTTCGAACGAGCAAATTCATGTACAATCGATAGACCGTGTATGAGGCTGCAAGTAAAAATGCTAATTTCGGAATTTGCGTATCAAGAAGTTTAATAAACCGGAGTCTATTTTCGGAGCGTGTAGAATTGAACCGTGTCTCTGGGCTACCCCGGGCTCGTTTCTCAAACCGTTTTAATGAAGCAGACGCTACTAGACCGCTTTTAAAAAATGCATGCCCTGAAAAAGCTGGCTCGCAGTCGCCCGCTTGGAAATCATTTTCAGTCATGGCCTCTCTCCTTCCGCATCAGCAAAGTTCTGTGAACGTTTGTGCAAAAAATTCTCAACAGCGTGCCAAATGACGTTCATCCTTTTTCGTGCTCCATGCCTACATCACGATTTTCCTCGATTCTTTTCAATCCTCGAGTTATCAGCTGTTCAACCACGTTCATTCAGAAGTGAAAACTTTTACTCTCTCTCTACATCAGACCGACAGCTTTCACGCTCCTTTTCATTTTCACATTTTTTTTTTCCATTCAGTGATAACCGAATCAGTGTGCTCTTTTTTCCCCATCCCTCTCTTCCTCTCTTCCTCTCGCCTCCGCGGTCTCCAGCCCACCTGAAAGGTATTCAGGCACCGCTGGGAAATCAGGCATTCGATGAAGTGATTCTATCCAGTTTTAATTCTATTTTGTAGGTATTTGCTTGGAATGAATATTGCTTTTCTTCCCTCGGTTCTCTCGGATTTCCCCAGCTGCTGTATGGATTTCATCGCGCTATGTACATTCGTAATATTCAACTGCAAATCAACTGTCTCAATCCTCCGTGTCACTGCGAATATTGGCTATCCGTGTACCTCTAAATATTGAAAGAAGCTGCTAAAGAGTCAGCCTTTTAAAATCAGTACGGTTATAGTGGCATAAAACATTGAAATCTTTTCAAGTTTTATCCCGAGGCACACAGTTCATGGAAAATTTATAAAGGCAGAAACTCAGTTTTACGATCGCTCACAAAATGAAACTTTCTGGATTCCTATTATCTCGATTGATTATTCAAGCATAACTGAATATTTCATTTGCGAACGTTACAAACTCGGAATCATTGAACGATACTCACGGTCTCTTGAAATATCGAGGAATCAAATTTTTGGAAAAAGGCTATGAGAGTTCTTAATGATTTTAAAAATGAAGCATTCTTGATTATGTGTTTGGAAAAACACAAACTTCTCCATCCCAGTAAAAGTATTTTTTCTTTATTTTCTCATTAAAACGATGAATAAATTTGTTAACAGAAGCGAAGACAATCGTTTATTCTTTGATTGATTTCTTGTAGTCGAGTCGGTCCAAAGCGTATTCATGGCTCGTAGAAAATGGTGGTTTTCCTCTCATTCCGCCACGGCAAGTTTTCTCAAGCAATCATTCCAATCAGCATCTATAATAGGCAAGGAAAGCTGAAGTAGAGGAAAGAGAATAATGAAGAATATTCAGCTATTGTCAATAAACCGTCTCGTAGCAATTAAAATCTTTTATTCAATAAGACACGCCTCAGTTACTTGATAGAACGTCTGTAATGATATTGCTGAACAGTATCAGTCATGCTCTCAACTTGTGGAATAAGAGAATACAGTTCTGGTGCAAATCTCAGACTGGTCACCACGCCGCTGCTGCTGCTGCTGCTGCTGCTGCTGCTTTCTGCAGAACAAAATCTGTACCACCGACGACGAACACGAAGATAACAACGAAGGTTGGATCCACTTTAATCACTCCACATTTTATGTGTCCCTTGGGCTGACGCAATAGCTTCGTGACGCAATTTCTAGTTACTAATCTGAACGATGAGTCTACTAACTACTTAAAGAGGCAAACCGGCGCTGCGGAAATAATAATTCTTTTTATTAATGAGAATTTACTCGAATTATTAAATCTTGACGTTCTGCAAAAAACTTTGAATCTTCATTAAATTTTATCGAATAAAGTGCTTGGTTTTTTTTCCTCAATTCAGTTGATAGAGCTGAAAAATAATAATTTAAGGAGGATGGATCGCGACGATACAATGTTGCCATGCTAAACCACGTTAAAAATATTAAGAATTTCATTCAAAAACAATAATTTCGTTCACACAAAAATATACATTTTTTTACATTTTTCTACCACATACCTCTCGAGTAATTCAACATTAAAGTTCACGTGTATAAGCATACAGTTTAAATGTATACAGTTATACATCTCGTGCATCAGAACTTCGATTTAACACTTAATTATGCGATAATCATGTGGTAAAAAAATTTGAAAAAAATTGTATTTGTATACTTGATGCCAAAGAATGTCATCACCAAATTTTATCAAATTCTGACTACTTTGATTTCGTGATCCACCCTCCTTAGACCAAAATAATGTCGAAAATTTCGAGTTTTATAATGTGTAAAACTCGCAGGATCGAATCCGTAATTCTCGTTTCTTTTTCCAACTCTCCTCTCATCTCCCAGCTCTTTTTTTTTTCATTTTCCACAAGGCAGCGCGTTGACTGTACACCGCGAGTAAGTGCTCATCGTGTCAGCTGTACCGCCACTATTTGCCAGGGTGTTGAGCTGACACGCAGCTAATGGCTACTGGTTCAACGGCGCCCCCAGGTTGCCATCATGTAACTCTCCAGCAGTAGTAAATCTACTTTGTACAAGATGTTCGTTGTGTCAACTATACCTGTATCAAGGGCAAACCGTAGCAGCTCGGAATTGCCTGAAGCTTGCGAATTCCCGTTTCATTCTAGTCGCCGCACTGTTCGAATGAAGGAGAAGCAGCCGGTGAAAAGTGGAGATTCGGGGGCGTCGGGGAAACGTCAATTCCTATCAGAGTCGACACAGCGCAAGGTTCCTACGACGGTCGCACTTAGCCCGGCGAGGACTTGCGACGATTACAAAGTTGCATGACGGAAAGCTCCAGTTGCCAAAGCAAGCAGGAGCTTTCGCGCTGTGCAGACGCCCCTGCTCATTTAGGTGGAACGCAGAGCGGACGTCACGAGTGAAGCTGCCACGGGAGCAGCTGGAACGTCACGTGGTACAATTTCTATGCTCGGCGAGCCAAGGGCTAGTTACGCGGTACACTGGACACGACGAGTAGTTGCAGGGAAACAGTTGACACTCCCCCCCCCCCCCCCCCCAGTTCGTTCTACTTCGCCGTATTATTCGCCAGATTCGAGTAAAAACAACAAATTTGTCCCAACTATGTTCGTAAAACGCAGAATTCTTTCCAATTGACGTCTGTCAACTTATTAGCACAGCCCCATAGAAACGGACACATTAATATGCACGCGTAACCAGATGAATGCTCGTAGGTACACTCACATGCGCGTATCTAATGCAAGCAGATGGATGAGCAATACAGAAGCGTAATAAGGATTACCACGAGCATTCGGCTGGCTGTGCAGTCCGGACGGAGCATTTGTTCCGTAATTCCACATACGCTGACACAAGATTCACAGCGGAGCTGCCATATTTCGTACTTACGGGGCGTCCCGCGCTGAGTTTTGCTGTCAAAAAAGGTCGCATCTGCGTTTTTTTTGGTGCTCATTACACGGATTGACGCTCGTTGATGATTTTTCTTATTTGAAAATTTAAATTGTTTGTTTAAGGTATTACTTTCACGAAACTGAATATTCTACAAATCAGTGATTTTAAGTAACAGTAAAGTAAAAGTGCATGCGAATAGATTGGCCAAATTTCAGGTTATCGAACATTTAATAATGAATTGAAACTTGAAAAATCGTAAAATTTATACGGGAGCTTATGGAGTCATCGTCACATTTCTATTCAATAATTCTTATACTAAATGATTCTACATTCCTGATACAAACTGTCTCACAGATTGAAAAAAATGTATGGTATCCATAGCGACGATAGAATTAGAGCGTTACCGAATCCTTAAAAGAGAGATCATAACGCTAGAAGTTGGAAAATGGTAGAAGCAAAATCGAAAAAAGTAGTTAGAACTCACGGAATTTCTTTGAACATATAATTTCAGCGCAAAATTAAATAAATAACTAAGATCCGAGGTGAGAATTTTCTTTAAATTCTTCGGAAAACGATTTCGCGAATGAGTTGTTAACGTGACCAAATACGATTCTGGAAAAATTTCTGCACAATTGGAGAAAAACATTCAGAAAATTGATATCCCAGAAACTATGGGTTAAAAAAAAAAGAAAAAAAATGACACTTTCAACGAGTACCAAAGCATATTCAAGTTGCCACGAATTCGAAGATGCAGACCCATTTGATAGGTAAATTCGGTGTGAAAAGCCCTGTGTACGCACACAGATATCGGTTGCTCTTACGACGAATATATGTGTACGTTGAAGATCATGAAACAAAAGGACCGAACGGACGTGGAACAGCGTGGAGGAATCTGGAGATCAAGCCCTTTTGCACGATGGTAATCGATGTGTACGTACGTGTGGCTTCCAAGCGTGTCAGAGGGAACCGCACCTCTCAGATTGAACGCGTAAAGCTAATTAACTGACTATACAGTAACAGAAGCAACCAGTATCCCAAGTAATTTGAATTGCAGCTATGTAGATATTCCAGCGCGTATATTGACACTTGAACAGAGTGAGAGGTAGAGAATAGGAAGAGAAACTGCTGCGAGAATTGTGGGAATGAGACTTAGGCAATGGGCACATCCGAGGTTTCTGGTATGACTAACTACTTATACGGCCTAATAGTGAAGGTGAAACCGCACGTTGTGCGGTATTAATAAAACCTATTGTTGCTATATTCTTAAGCAAAGAGATCTCTTTGCTCTTCTTTCCAGTTAAGTAGTTGTTACTCACACTTCATGTATTTCTTAGGAGGCTTCAACTATCCCAATGACTTGCAGATTATTCATGGGGTTTTCTAGAGTTCGTAGAGATGCGAGCACCGAACATTCACCAGTCTTGTGTGCTAGGCTCTCGATGTGGCCTAGCACTAATGAAAGTCAATGCCGATCGGTTCAACAAATGCTGAAGAGGCATCTTGGCTCTAATGCTTCTTTTAAGGGTGTTTGCACACGTCGATGCAGGTACTGATGACATTCAAATGGATCAATTCACTGTCAGACGATGTACAACTCATCGAAGTATGTTGATCTCGATTATTCATCCTTGCGCCATGCCAGTTTTCCTTGATAATACTCCTCGGTACGTAATAACAGAGTGTTTCCATAGAAACGAGTCATAATCATCTTTGTGCTCGTGGTGGGAATTATGAAAATGCTGCCATTATCAATTTCGTGTTTATTCGATGCGTCGTTAACTGTTGAGAGAATTTCTATGGTACACAGAAAGCCAGGATATTGCTTCGCCAGAGGGAGAGCGAGGACTCCCATTTGAGGAGCTTGGCAATCTGTCGCTTTGAAAATGGCCCGGAAATAAGAAGCTCCTGAATAAATGGGCAGCAGACTGGAGTTGACCGCAATCAAGAGCTACGAAAGCACCATTGACGCGCGTCCATCGTTTGTTCCAGAACCTTCTCTGCTTTCTAATGGGAGAGCAGCATTTCACTACGATCAATTTGTTTCGAATCACTTTTCGAGCCAACTTTTTTGAGTGACCATGCTTTGCTTCTGTAACTCGTCATTACTGTAACGCGTCGTTGACTGCAGCTATGAGCTGGCTTTCAGTGATCGAGACAATTCTTTTTTAGCCATTATTTTCTTCGGCTACTCGAACCTGGTGTTTTTGATCCGATTTCCTGCGTACTCGTCGAATTATTTTCATCATAGTGAGCGTTATTGGCGTTATCGTTACCATTATTTCGGTTGCTATCATCATTAGGATGGGGGAGTGAATTCTGGAGCAAGAGGGTCGATAAATTGCCTCAATTAAGGCAGCCTCAACGCTCAAGTACGAGTGAAAAATCCGATAATTCTTGAATAAATTCTTGATATTCGGAAGCATCGCTCAAATTAAATTCCCCGAAATCGATCCAACTGTATTTCGTCGTGGCAAGTTGACTCACTATGAAACAGAATCGGATAAAGCAAATACGCTTGGCAGAGACGCGCCAACTCGGAGGAGCAATCAGGCCGGAGCACGGAGGGCAATTTTTTTCTCTCATACTCTCTCATCGTTTTCTTTATTTGTGTGTTTATAAATATATATGTAAAAATTCGGATGCGTATCTGCCTCGCTCTGGGTTCTTTCCTATCGTCTCCTGTACGACACCGCCTCGTGCATAATTCAAACGGATGGGTCGTTATGGAAGTTTTACCATTACAAACTCCAAATAAAAAGTAGGAATGAGAGCGAAGAGGACGCGCTAAGAGATCCTTCCGACGCTCCGAGCCAGTCTACTTTAGATTGTATTGCAAATTGCCATTGCTTGCTACGAATTAACGGAAGAAGAACAGAGCAGAAAACCCCTTGCTAGTTCTTTCTTCCCTCGTTTTCTTCAATCCTCTATTCGTTCGTCAATTATTTTCGCTCTTCGCATCAAACTAGTCAAGAAGATAACAGGCAGCGCCCGTGAAATGCAAAAGCAATCGCAGCTTTTTGACTCCATTAACAGTGGCGTATGGAGACGATTTTCTAATCGCTGCTTCTACAGCACAACTCACTTTTCAATGTCACGACAACTTCTTGCTGTACCGTTAGGTTCGCTAGTTTATAAGTGCTCTGGAATATTTGAAAAAATATAAAAAAATATGTCAACTTACAGCATTCTCTGAATTACTGTAATTAATGAATTATTAAAGAAACAAATTTTGAAAATTTTCGTTCGCTGTCGCGACTCTAGATAGAGGCCAATAGCAACTTTGATTCAGAATTTGTTTCCTGCGTTACGTCCAATTTGCCTCACTTTTCATCGTCATCTTGCTGACCATTTTTGAGAGTAGCTCGACAACGGTAATGGCAATTTAAACAATTCTTTCCAATCTCGAATCTTTAGTTTTGATTTCCATTGTCTGCCATCCTCTCATTGGGATCTATCTATCCAGAGGCTTGTCCTAGTTGAAAATTAAGCACGAATTACCACATCGATTTTCATCCATCTCGGAAGCGGAGCTTCTTTTTTTACCATGATTAATAGCATCTCATTGAATCAGCGGATCAAAGCACGTGGCTCTCTTTCAATGAGATAATCAATTGAAAAAAGGTATTCTCGAGCGATAGAGAGATCGAAGCAAAGCCCGCAAAGACTTGATTTATCCTTTGGGTTGCGAAGTGCAAATTTGCACCTACTCTTTCGATGCATTATGGATGAATGGAAATGGCTGGAATATTACGTACTTCTCACCTTTATAAACCTATATTGCATCATCAGTCTTGCAGTGTTTTCGCAATACAAAGGTCACCGCTGGGACATCCATTACGCGGTATGCTGAGTAATTGGTTTCGAAAATTGAAATCGACTGGCTCCCTCTGCTCTCGTCTCTCGGCTCCTCTGTTTCTCCAGCACCTCTCTCTCCTTTCTTCTGTGCGGTGCTGCTCGAGCTCACTGAAAGCTCTCCACTCTCAGCGATCGCGACTGTTCTCCGAGCCCCTTTCTTCCCTCCGGAGCACTATCGCTCAGCCCTGCCACACATAGTCCACTTGAACTACGATCAGCAAGCCTGGAACAGCCACCAAGTAATCTCGCGATGTCTCCGCGTGTAACCCTTGTTCCAGATGCAATCAATGCCAGTTAACGTTTACTTCCTCGTTAACGGAACCCGTTTGGACGGTATACCCGATACTCGCGAGCCCTTGGATTATGGCTGTGTACCTCGATCGTATACCGTGGGTCGTAGTCGAGGCTAAACTCCTCCTGCTCCTCCTCATGCATTTAAGGGAGTCACTTTTCTCAGATTTATTTTTCAAACGAACCGCCATCAATATCGGACCTCTAAATGCGAATATTATTTATCGAGTTTCGCAATAAGGTATCGGGGAGACAACTGAAACTCTGTTTGAAAGCGAAGTTACGCGACGGCCACCGTGAATTTAGAGTTCAAGAAGCGTAAAGCAGCTGCGTAAAAGCATATCGATATTTTTGAAAAAGGTAGGAACGGAGAGCGACAAATGTGCGTCGCGCTCCGGCCGTCGCTGAACTTCACCCTCGACGCTCCTGCGAAGCCAATATTTGTTTGAGTGACCGCTCAGCTACCTACCGTCTGCTCGCAAATCAATCGCTGAACAAATCGTCCTCGTTTTGCTGAGTTGAAACGTCTGATCGAGAAAACAGCCTCTGAATGGGTGAATTTTGGGAGTTTTAAGGTCTCAATAAAAAAAGGAGAAATCGATTTTTCGTGGCAATCGCCGCAGTGCCTCGAGATTATTGACCACATTTTTCATCACTTTTTTTAATACACATTTTCAATATGCTTCAATCCACAAAGACGAAAATACGAAAATTTGAGTCAAACTTAATGAGAATGTGGCTCAAGGGATATGTAATGAAACGTGTCAAAAACGAGAGTACGAAATAACCAGATTGCAGTGAATCGACTGGACACGCTTTCTCGATGTTCCGGATCATTTTGACCACTATTACAAACCGAGAGGAGGTATAAAAATAATCTCGAAAAAAGTGATATCGCGAGTGTGTGCTAGTGCCAGATTCGCTGTAGCATTTCAGCAGGGTACCGTAAATAGAGGCATTTGAAAAGAGCTTTGCTCAGTCCCCTTCTTGTCGTTACAGCTGAAATTTCACCTCTGCAGTTCCGGACTTTAATGTATATAGATAAAGTGAAAACTAGCAGGGAGAGTATGAAAAGTACCAACATTACCTGATACGTCCCGCGATGAAATGACTGGACGTACGAACGTGCACACGCTTCTTCAACGTCGCGGGGCTTTGTATGTATATTTGAATCCACCCTTCGACGGGGATACAACTAATCCGAGGGTGAATTCACACCAGTGACTTTTCCCGTGGTCGAAAAAACGTATGCTCTTGACTAACATATTTTTCTTCTGCACACACACGCACACATCAGCAGGCTCGAGATTTTGAGTAGATGGTGTATGCGAGAGGAAGCTTTGATGCTGGAGTAATTAAATGGAAGCCTCGGCTCCATCCTTTCACAGCATGAAATGCTGTTTCCTAATCCTGAATCCATGTCTTTTGTCTACCGCTATCGTTCGTTTTCCTCCGCTTGATGTCGACTCCTATTGCAGCTAAAGAAGTCAACATATATCATGGCGTATATTTGCTCTCGGTAGTCTCGAGAAATCGTTTCCTTTCTCTCTGGCACAGCGCTTGATATCTTCTCCCATTCTGCTTGGCTGGATCATTTCCATCTAATATTACGGATCCAGGATGCATAGATCTTGAGGGACTGGTCTCGGAGACAGCTTTCCTCATGAACGTCGCCTCTGTTCAAGGAGGTTTTTGAAACCAATCCATAAATTTCCTGTGTACCGAGGGATCTCCTCCAAGATTTGAATAGATGCCTGCCTGTCTTCCGATGCTTTTGAAGTCTCTTCTTGCAATACCAAAAGCAACGGTTCCAATAGAGAGTTGACCAATATTCGTTGACAGAAACTTCCATACCCTTGACATCTCCCCAAGCGAAACTTTTCTGCGGACCTTTCATGTCCTTATCCTGTATCTCTCCAATCCCTTTTTCACTCTGTGTAAACTCCATCGATGCGTTCTCCCAGTTGACTCTGATTTCTCCACCCCGAGCTCTCCCTGGCTCAAGCCCACGTACACACACGTGTGCCTGCACACACTCATGTTAATGCGCAAACGCACACGAACACGCGCATGCATTTTTTCACTCAGAGCTCCGAGTTGACGAGTAACATAATGTATGAAGAGGCTTTAAGGTTGTTCAATAGTAGCAAAACCCGATTTCTTACGGAGATTTTCAATAAAATGTATGTCGCGAAGAAAAATCTGATGAAATAATAATAACGTGAATTCATATTCTTGATATCGAACTGCGAGAGAATTTTCTGCATTTGTTTTTTCAATGTGTCAAAATATTGCCAGCAAAAGCGTATTTTGTCACGTGATTTGCCCACAAGCGTAGCAGCGTTTGAACAGACATGACGATCGATTAAGTTTACGCAAGTTGTTGACAAATTATAAAATTCACATGTTCATTGGGCTTTCCGTTCATGGTCATGGCCTCCGAGTTCGACTGGTACATTGACGTACTTTCCTATACGTATATATCGATGAAGTGAGGCAAGCTCTCGTAGCAGATGTCTGGTCATAACCGATCAAAGGATCCTTATTTACCTTTGGCAACGAAGCTACATCGTATGTCTGCGTGCATATTCCTTTGCCATGATATGGCCTGTGTCGACCGTTACGATGAGAGGAATAAGGCGATTCACGAGTATCTATATATTTGTGACGGAGATGGACTTAACGGGGACGAAATGGATTTGAACAATTTCAAAAGCTTACTGAAATTGCCACTTTATTATGCAAACGAGTTAACATTGTTCTGCGGGGGCTGCACGGATTTCGTAATTTCTGTGTTAACCCTCGAACCGTGCACTCATCCGAGTACCTTAAAGCCGGACGCGGACGTGAATTGAAATCCCATGATTTCAGATCGGCGAGAGAAATCCATTTGAAAGAAAAAAGTCACTTAGATTTTTCTGTTATTTGAATTTCGACGGTGCGAATTCGGTCCACGGTTCAAAGCTTCGCGCCGAGACTCTCTACGTCTTTTCAGTCGCGAAGGTCAGGAGCTTGCAGAACGACGATTTATAGAGGTAATCCATTGCTCACTAGCCTCGGGACATATTTTCTTTTATTTCATCGTCGGTTGCGGCCCGGGTATCCTTCTTGTTTCTCCACTTCCGATCGGATACGTGTACGTACGGAATATGTGAGTATAGAAGAGGAGGGTAGTTGCGATTTTTTTCTCGCAAGTACCGCACTTTCCGGTCAACTTGTTCCCAAGATATTTCCAGAGAGCACGTATATTCTTTTCACGTTCGTCGATCGCTTCCAACTCACTACTCGAGCACGATATCAAGCTTGTTATTTCGCACAAATATAGTGTGTACTTTGTATCGCAGCTATAAGCGGAATGAATGAAAACAAGGTGAAAAAAGAAGAGATTGAAAAACAAAAAAAAAACGAATTGTCGGTATCGCTCCCAAAACGATCGCCGGCTTGTCTCTCCCCACCGTCATCTTTCTCTTCTTCCCTTTGCTCTCTTTTCCTTCGATCAGAAGATAAATGTGGCAGTCAAGTTTTTAAACACCGTACGTAAGTCCACCGGAGAATTCAGAAGAGCAGGCAAACACTGAACCCCTATTGCCGAGCATGGGGGTGTGCACGTATATCCATATGCGTGTACCGTCCATTAAATTATCACGGCCATCGAGTCCCTCGACAACTTGATGGCGTACCGCTTGAACGACCAAGGGGAGAGCACTGAACACAAGGCGAGGCCACAAGCATGCTTTACGCCTCGAGCGACCACAGGATTAAGAGCGGGTATGCTTAAGATCTTTTTCGGTGATTTCGTCGTAAAAAAAACGAGTTATATACTTTGCTCGCAGGAATACTTGATTTTTCTTTACTATTTTTACCTGTTTCTACGTCGCCCCAACGATGATCTAATTCCATATGCTGTTATGCTGTGACGTTTTTTAATCGACGCTTCGCTCGAGAGGAGAACACTTTTCATTCGATTAGGTTTTATGTACCGCCTTTTATTATGGAGAATAAATTTTCGGAGGCTCTCGCAGACTCATGATCTCGCTTTTTATTTTCGACCGCCGTGACGATTTTATCGTTTTCTAAACAGCGTGGTAAGAGTGGGACTAACCAGATCATTTCGCGGATTTAGAATCGTCAAGCTCGAATCCGTTTGTTCGAACGTTTTTCCGCATCAACGAGTTCGTCTCCATAAACAGATCGTGGAGGTCGAAGCTTACATTTTCTTTTTTTATCTTTTAGAGTTTCTTAAGCTACGAATTTTTTTGCTAGAATGCTTCCCCGAGATATTTTCATCATTTCAACCGCCAACGATCATATTTGTTTCGGACGAGCTAGCCCATAAACCGCGAACGCTGTTTGAAGAGTGGGTAGATTACGAAATTTTCAGAGAGGAAAATTCCCAACATTTCTCTCCATTAAGTATATGAATAAGCTCGAGTTTATGAGTGATATTCTATCTCACGTAGAATTTTGCAAAACAGAAACTGATCGGTCCTGGAGATTATGTGCTGCGACTTGATGGAGATTTCATCCATTTGAATCCGCAATAATTTATTTGAAGAACTAAAATCCGTTCAATTTACCGAATGAATAAATTCAGGAGAATTCATAAATAGGATCGATAAATTCTGTGCGATGGTAAAAATCCAACCTCGTAGCAGATTTCAAAGGTTCAGATCGTTAACGATCCAAGCTGATTCGGTAAATGCAGACTTCGATTGAATACCGACTCCAGGTAAATGAGGGCTGATTATTTTAGTCAATTAATTCGATACCCAACAGCCTAACCGTCGAAAGCATAATTGTGAGTATTTCATAATTCATCGGCCCTCGAGAGGTCGCTCACGATTTTCATGAGGTCGTGTATAGTAATGCAATTTGTAAAATGGACTTAAGTGCATCTGAACTGGATTGCCGAGTTTTTAATTCATTCAGGAGAAACTAGTTCTCCGCGTTGAGAGAATCGGTTGGAAAATGTCATCTATTACCTCCATTGAATTAATTCGTGAGGAGAGCGACGATTCCATTCATTCGCGAGGCTGGAGTTGGTGGACAGAACGAAAGTCGGAGCTGGGCACGAAGTCCACTGATGCGAATGAAAAAAAGTCGAGCGTACCAGAATTCTTGGGGGGCAGTTACTGAATCAAAAGTTTCTTCCAACGAAACTGGTGTCATCTCGGGTATGCTCTGCAAAACAGAGTCGGGGAGGGGGGAGGTAAAACTCTTAACGGAGTTGGACTCTGACCAAGCACAGGCTAAAAGCTTCAAGAAACGCACGTTGAAGGACTGAAACGGTTCAAGAGAACGAAGCAAAAATAGGTGAACAAGGCGCGCGGAATGAGAATCTCATTGACTTCCGGTGAAAACGTTTCAACTTGTTCTTACTGCGAAAGCACCAAGACGAGAGAGAATGGTTTCGTGAAATGAACGAAAGACTAAGTAAGTCGATTACGTTACCGAGAAACGAGAGAATTCCACGACCTTTAATGGCATCATTCGTCGTTAGGATGTCGAAGCTTTTCTACTTTCGACTTCGATCTCGCTTACCGCGTCTGATTCTCTCGCAAACTAGTAGAAACTAATCCAACTAACTTCGCTATACGATGATACTGCCTCGGTCACGTACGGAATGGGAATAAAGTATGGCTTCGTTCACTCAAATAATTCCCGCCATTCTTCCCTAAATCCGTCAAATGTATGAGTCGCTTTTGATCCTGCTTTGTACGACGACGTTTCTCCTTCCTGATGTGCGATTCGTGGTCGTCGAATTGCTCACGCGATCATTACAGCGAGCTTCCTATAGCTTTGCGTCCCACCCTGCATCATCGATGTAATTAATGTTGTCCAATAGCACGCAAGTAAAAAAATGACGATTCCGTGATTCCGTCGATCCGCACTAGCAGCGGCTAGATTAGTGCGACTTTTGACCGAAACTTTATTAAATTTTGACGATTTCAACTCTGTCAATGTCTGGAGTGCGCCAACGAATCGTCCAAGTTGGCATACGAAAATCTCACTTTTCAACCTGATTCACTACTTGCCTTTCTCTCTTGCCTCTTAATAGAGAGTCCACAATCTTTTTGATCGTTTTGAATTCAGTCGTCGTTTTTTTTCGAAGCAGCGCAATGTTCGATTTGGATTTGTGAGTAAATACCTCGAAGACTGTCATTTATTAAAACTGCCCGAAAAAGTTGAAACCGACAAGTTTCAAAATAAAACCGAATCGAGTTAGCGCAGCAAATATTCCAATCATCCGACGAACTTGATGAATTTTATTTCACGATTCCAAAGTATGGTATGGGAATGTCTGCGATACGGAATCAATAACGACTGGCTACCGTCGTAATAGTTGCTTAACGAAAAAAAGGAGCAATTTTAGCTCTTAACCGTGCAACTTGATAATAGCTCACAAAATAATCGATTAAACCTGCGGTAGGTTATGGTCGGGTAACCACTTTACGCTACGGTTAATTTTTACAACGGCTTCTAAAGTTCCTCAACAATCGATGTAAACTGTTTATGATTATTATTGATCCCATATAAATTGCATTTGCGGAAAAGATCTTCGAGATCCTCTTCGAACACGAAATGCCGTTTCATTCGTCATTTTAAAAGTGATTTTTCAGCTGGAAAAATATTTTTTAATCACACGATTACAAGAAATTTTTATTCGAAAACTCATTTTTATAGTGAGATGTAAAATTCGAGCTTGCGCTATGAGAGATACAAATTAGTATTAGAAACGTTTCACCGCGTTGGCTTCGCCCTCAATAATTTCACAAGAATATAGCATCCGGCAATTTAATTTGTACGACCTTTAATCACCCGAGGATGGTTAGGATGTGCTCGTTAGTTACAGGCGTCTGTCGAAGGGTGAGCGGGCGATAAAAACCGCCTTCCGATTAAATTGAGCACAAAAACGCTCTTTACTCAAGCTTCGGAGTAAACGAGGGAGAGTAAAAAAAGAGAGCCTGCGATGAACGAATATAACTAAGGTAAAAAGTTCCCGAGAATAGCAGAAGTATGGAGAGTCCTTCGGAAAATAATATCTACATTTCCAACGTGAAATTTTATTATCACAGAAAAAGCATGCCACACGTAAATCGCTATTTCTCGCGAACACAAAGTACATTAAAAACCGAGAGGAATCATGATGAGGAAATTGAAAATTTGAGGTCCAATGAAAAATGGTGCGATGAGCGATTAAAACGACAGAAATGCAAGAAATAT
Source organism: Venturia canescens (assembly GCF_019457755.1). Taxonomy (NCBI): domain Eukaryota; kingdom Metazoa; phylum Arthropoda; class Insecta; order Hymenoptera; family Ichneumonidae; genus Venturia; species Venturia canescens. Next base: position 2,771,197 of record NC_057426.1, read on the forward strand.
ATTTAGTTAATTTTTCTCCAACTTCGGTCGAATTATCTGGGGCTTTCAACATTGGAAAACGTGCTTCCTCAAACCGAAAATTCGGTTCGCAACAGCGTTCCAAATGCGATCGCACGATCTTTCCAGGTTTACCTTCTTTTGGTAGATCAATTTGTCGGCATGATCTGATATCTTGTGACATCGATTAAAAATCTAGATGAGTTTGTGACCCGAACGAGATTGAGTTATCGGAAGAATCTTTGGACGTGTACCGAGCTCACGTTTTCTTTTTTGCTTGCCATCGAAAATAAGAGGTGAGCTGAGATTCTCAAAGATTCTCGACGTCCTCGGATACACCATGTCATGGCAGCCCTTGAGTCACTCGATATTACGTGGCCCGTGTTTCAAGCACGTTAAGCATGTCCTACGGGCGCAGCGCAGCATTACATCCGTCTTTGATTGCCGGCTCGCCTACACTCGAGTTCAATCCCGAGATTGTACAATTTGCTTTAGGTGCACGCGTCGCTTGTTTACCGAAGGCATCAAGCCCCATGAGGCTCCGTACTCTCTAATTAAACTGTTCGATTTGCTGAGTTTGATCGATTGCCGTGAATTCCACGCACGCCTGTTCCGCGACTGCCGCAGAGCCGTTTCTTTTTTCTCAGATTTTCTCGTTACTCCGACCCGTAATTTCACTCGTACGCAGACACACACCGGCTTCTTCAATCCCTCTGTGACCGGTGATGCATCAATTTCATTCCCCTCGAACTCTCACTTTTCATCCTCATCCGAATTCGAATTGATTCGATGCGTTTAATGCAAGACGTACAATTGGCTTCCAGGAGCATCCTCAGCCGCGTTACGAACAGGGGTTCCCTGTAATATCATTTCCTTTATTCATTCGCCGAGTCTAACGTTATTCCCAGATTATTGTCAATCGATAATACCAACGAAAAAAAAAAAAAAAAAAAAAACATTCGGTTCATTAGTAAAATCAATGAATGTACTGCGATCCTCGAAAAAATTGGGGTCTGCCCTAATTAGACAAGCAAAAAAAAAACTATTTTCACGAATTTTTTTAACCGATATAAATTATAAATGTGGATTTAAAAAGTGTTAGGCCTTATAAATACACTCTTAAAATACACGACATTTTTTTTTTACATTTCTTTTACTCAGAAAAATGGAGGAGAAGACGGGTCCAAAAAAAAGATGGGTGCGTGCACTGTTGATAAAATCTCTGGAATGGATGATCGAAGAAAAAAAATAAAAATGGTTTTAGATTCAGTATTTTTTCAAAAATCACAAAACGGCAGCCATTTTTTCAAAAACTACGAAAAAGCACGTTTTTTTCATCGTTTTTTGCAAAAAAAAAATAGTTCTGCTCAAAATTTTAAAATTCGTGTGATACGCGCTAGCTACAGTCACAAAAGAACACGTGGTAAAATTTTGGTAAGGATCGGTTGAATCGTTTCGGAGATTTTATCAACGAGCCGTCCAAAAACGTAATTTTGAAAAAAACACGTTCAAACAAAGGCAGGTACGCTTTAAGGGACTGGGCGGTGCGTATTAACGCGCTCAGACAGCCTCAAAGTACACTCAGGCTGCTCAGATTTTTAAAAAATTTCGTACGAAAATTTTATAAATGCTTTATGATACTTTTAAATACGTATACTTTTCCGCAACAAAAAGAAAATCGATTTTTCAAAATTCTTATTAGGGTGGAGCCCTTAACTTGAAGATTTTTGTTTAACGGATTTGATTAAATTAATCCGTATTAAATTAAATAAAATTCGATCAAACGATCCTGCTGGTAGTTCTGAAAATAAATATCTCCTGCGTGCGCGACCATCGATGCGAGTACGATGGTGTGTCAATATATTTTCTCAGTCGTGAATAAAATACTTGTCCAGATATTGATATGATGGATTTTCATTTGACGGGTGAGCGTAAACTAGATGTTGACGTTGAGGTCCGGTGACACTTGAGACTTTCTAGAATTGCGTGTCGCTGTCACACGTCGTTTTGCAAATGGTACTTTTACGTGCGAAGCGTATTCGATGGTGATTGTATCGGATGTTTGATTATTTGAGTTATCAACGTAGAAGTTTGTTTGGCAAAACTCGTTGTCCAAGTGTCACCGTGCAGCGAATAGTTCTGTAGGAAGGACTCAGGAAAGAAAAGTTTTGGGGTCTCGGGTCTTGGGAGACTTTTTGACCGATCGATCTCCCGTGTTCGATCGTTATCGAAGCGAAGCAACGAGGAAACTGTAAAAGCGTGCGAAATGAATGAAGCATACGCAGTGCGGAGCCGAGGTTCGATGCTAAGAGCGAGAAATCAAGTGAATTTCGTGGCTCTCATGCAGGTTGAAATAACGAGCGGCGAAAAAGGTACGATCCAATCTCATCCAATAGAATCGTCTATCATAGCGGTGCTTTAACCTCGAGGGAACGAACTTTTTCGCATCGGCGGGCTCTTATTCTTGGCGTTACGAATGTCCTCGAAATTTGTGTCCCAAGAGCCTACAAGGCAAACGTTCCTCACGCGAGGCGAAACGTACTTCAGGAACGATAGCAGGGCGTTACAGGCCCGGCATGGGTCGGAAGAAACGATTCGCTCCCTCGCACTGCAGTCATACACGACGAACGTCTCTCCGCCTCTCGCTCTCTCGCTCGGCCTCTCACGACGATCAACCCCTAAAATATTGGCAAAGTTTCGACGAGCCGCAGTAAGCGGAGGAAAGGAGAAACATTACACATACACACGGATGAGCAAAAACGTAGCCACGTGCACAGACAAACTCGCACACACCGCCAACGAGAAGAAGATAAAAGTCCCTGGGTGCTTCCAATGCCAGTGGCACAGCTTCTTTTTCTCTCGGAGCCATTGTTCCTGTCGTTTCCGGTAACTTCTCCCGAATCACCACATACATAACTCCGGGAACACGAACTTGTGCGGAAACTTCATCTACCGAGGTCACCTTTAAGTTTGATTTCTTTTGTTCGAGGCATATAATATACGTTATACTTTCCGTATGAAATACAACGCAATTTTTTGAGGAAATAACTGCCCTCCATCGATATACGTACAAGCCCCGAAGAAAATCCACCTCGCGATACTCGATTACTTGACTCCAATGAAAATTATAGTTGCACTATCTTTTAAGCAGTCTCGACTAGACGGATACTATTTTTCTCTATTCTCTTAACTGCACCTCCCGAATATAGATCTCCAGCGAGCCTCGTTGCTTCTCCGGCAGCTTTGAACAGGCCGTTACGTCTTATTACTGCAGTATATCTCGAGAGGCTAACAAAACTCCGGATGAAGAACGAAAAGTCATCAAATAAATTCTCCCGAGAGCATTGCTCTTAGCTGGTAATTTAAGATCGAACACACGGAACACATCGACACTACATCGACACGATTCGCGCAGTTCGCATCGCCGGGCTCCGCTAAATGGTAAACGACCTTATCCGTAAATTCGACTAGACAGTGTCGATCGAAATAATAAAAGGGGCTCGAGATATCGTTGCGAATCGACCGAAGGGTAATGAGCTTATGGAACGCAAAATAAAGATTCGTGCACGGAGGAATCGAGTCGATCGCCCACGGAGACTATCAACGCGAATGTTCGGGCAGATCGTGTGTGATCCATCCTACGGTTGAAACTAATGATCGATCACGTTTACGTGGTTAAGGGAGTAGGGGAGGAGGGGCGAGAAATTATAGGGAAGGTTCGAGTCGTAAATATGTGAGCGCCTCTGCTCCCATTCGAATTTCAGTTTCATAGTTCTCAATCTTGAATTTATAATTTATTCGTTCTGATGATCGGGAATTGGTTAAAATTCTAATTCCGACTCGGGTTAATCGAATATTACATTTTCCGGATTCTGATGAAGCAGGAAAAGCTAACAGCCAAGCGGGCTGGAAGTTGGAGTAATAAAAAAGTGAGTTTCTCAGCGATGTAGCATCCCCCGGGTATAAGGGTACATTCACCGATAGAGAAAATAGTCGAAGCGTTGAATCTGGTCTCGTCGGCGGAGCACTAGCGTCTTCGATGTTGACGACACCGTGGTAGTTGCTCATACAGCCGGACAGGGCTTCATGCGGTATTCAGAAGGTTCCCAGTCGGAAGGAGAAAGTTGCGCAGGGTCTCGCTTGCTGCAGGGCTCTTGAGGGTGTAAGGAATAACTCGTGCGGAAAATCGTTTTAAGCCACGCCAGCTAATATTAACTTTCAAGAAGACGCGGCAAGGTCCTTTTGCTTCATCTCCTTCGTTCTCGTGCCTTATTCCTGTGGCCCGCGTTCATCCGTCTTTACGCCTTGAACGCACCCTTGATTTCTCTCTCCGTCCATTCGTTCGGACCACCCTTCGTTACCGTAGCCATCGACTTATTGTGGCTACACGATGCTGCTGCTTCCTAACATCCCAGTTAACCCACTCGATTCAAAAGTCCAACTATACTCCTCCCCGCAACTTATTTCACCGCGTAAACTCCCCTCTTTATTTATCCTCCTTCGCTTGATAAAAAAAGTGAGGCTATCGCGCACTTCACTCGCAATGTTTGCTCGAACAATACTCCATTTCCGGCTCTATTTTCTGTTGCAGTATTATGAATAACAACAAGCAGCAAAAACCCGATCCAGACAACATTAAAATGTTTGTTGGTCAAGTACCCAAGGACATGGGAGAAAACGATCTTCGAGCGATGTTCGAGGAATACGGGAGGGTTCACCAACTTAATGTACTTCGAGACAAATTCACCGGTTGCAGTAGAGGTGAGTTTGACATTAGGAATTATAAGAATCGCTTATCCCTGGACAAAAAAACGTTGCGAAAAGCTCTTTGTCACAGAAAAAAAAAAATCTTTCGTGCCATCAAAGAACGTGCCGAAACTATTCTTTGTGGTTTGACAAAAAATTCGGATATTTTGCTCTTCACGGAGAGCATGAAGAAAAATGTCACTACTTAGTCAAATCGTTGAATTTAAAGATTTGTCAGCATCCAGAAACAAATGACCAATTTGGGAATCATTGAAATTTACTTTCCCCTGTTTTCTCGAAACAAAAAACAGGAAAATTTCATTTTTTTGTGAATTTATTTCGCACAAGAATCGAGGTAAGTCCAAACCATTCGTATTTAAAGAGCGCAAGTTATCACTTTTCCCCGTAGAAGATCCGCACAAAGAAAGCTCGCGCATTCCCCAAAGCCCTCGCATCGAAGTTGTGCGTTATTGGCTACCCAATTTCACGTATCTTTCCATCTGATATTGATTTCCAGTAGAGAACGCACTGCCGAGGGTGTACACGAGGTACGGCGTAACTGTCCGCGTCCTGACGACCATCCTTGCGATACTAAAATCATGCTCCTCGACAATGTGGGCACATTCATGTCCATTCATAACGCGCTATTGTTTCTAAATTGACATAGGTAACGATGTGTCCCTGACAGCTGTGCGGTGCAAACCAGGAGTGTGGATGAGTCCCGGATATATAGTTCGAGCGTTATTAATTGAATTGACGAGTCGACGTCGAAGTTCCCTTTTGTAAATTCGCTACGAATGAGAACTTTTTTCTGAGGGCAAAAGTGATCGGGTGGTCGCTAGCCTGAGTTCGCGAGGGGCGATGATTTTCAAGGTTTTTCTCGATAATGATCGCTCACTAAACGACAAGCTCCAATTATACTTATTCGCTTCGAAATAACTGTCCCTCAATTGCTAGGATTTTCTCGTCCTTTTCTGTACGGGGATTCTGATGTACGAGGGAGCTTCAACGAGATACACGCAGGGTGACGTGAGAACAATAGAGAGGTAAAACCGTTGCAGCTGAGGCACCATTCCCAGCGCGCACTTCCGGCTCTCAACCGCATCCTCTAACTTGGTTATTATTTCGAATTTCGTTCCAAAATTTCTTCGGCATACCCTCGAGGAGAATCGATGCTTCCAAGCTCGAAAACCGGAGTGCGCGTCCTTAACTCCAACTCTACGAAGGTCATTCGTTTATGGCCGGAAGATGTTGAGCGGATGTTCCCGGAGAAAAGCAGCCCGGCACTGTTGAATGCCTGCTGAAATGATTGACCGAGTCATCCATTTTCCTGCTTCTGCGTGAACATCGTAAAGAGCACTTTGCGATGAGAATCAACAGGGTCGTAGCCATTTGAAAAACGAGTGTGGGGCTTCGCATGCGTCGTCTTTTTTTTAAGTGTTAAATTTTCAGAAATAAAACCCTCTTGCGACAGTGCGAAAGGGAGCGAGGCTAAATTCGAGAGAAAGCGAAATTTTCACGAGACATTTTCTTCATTTGGCCCTCATTTTTGCTCTCGTGGAATTTTCGTCCGTATAAACGTGCCAAAATTATGAAGAGTCGACGTAATTTGGAAAAAAATTGGGATTTCGAGGTTCGTCGCACACTCACATGCAATATCAATAAATCTTCTAACTCTGTCGGCATCCATTTATTAGGAAACCGAGGGAATAGCATCTCAGAAAAAAACGGATACCAGAAATACGTTTGTGCATGTCCAGCATTGGGCGGTGAACGATCGATGTCTGTTTTCAGACAGCCATTGTGGTCGCTAGTAGTTTTTGATGCCATTGGTATTGATCGTATCACCGTGACCGCGAATGTAAGGATAGGTGAGCTGGGAATATGTCGGGTGATCGAGAAAATGTAGGAGGAGTGATGAATCGGTGTGCAGGGCATAAAAGCTCCAGGAAAAGATCGAAGCGAGCAACATAGCTCTCATATTTGTCTATTCCGAGCATAGCCCGTGCAACGGAACGTGGCCTTAACGTCTCGCATCGTTGTCGCGTACATTTCATTGTTTTAACACGAAAGACGTTCAACTCGTATTACCACTGTTGGGAATTTTATATATTTCCCGATCTGTGAATATTATAATCCCGGTCTGTGAAACAGAAAAATTATATCGCTGAAAGGCGTAGTTGAGCCAACTACGCCCCCAGATCGGATGCCAACGAATGCAATGGCGTAGTCGAAAGTCTCTTTTGGACCAATGACGTCTGCAGTTCGAGGTAAAATCCCAAATACACAGTAAAACCAAAACGTTGTACCAGCGGAATTGAACGAATACTCAAAATATCATTCTGGGATAATGAGCCAACGAATTAATTTCAGGCAGTCGCACGAATCACGTTGAGACCAAACAAATTGCTCTGTTCAATCGGATCGTAAAATAGTTTCTTGGCAATGATTTTGGAATGACGCTAAAAAATTATAAAATTTTCCTCAAATGTGAGTTTGACTTGATACACATTTTTTAAGGATCGAGGTTAGTTGAGGTGACGTCCAAGTTATGAAGGACTGACTCGTAATAGAAGTTGAAGAAATAAATATGAGCGATGACCATTTGATGAGAATGCAGGAGAACATTGGAGTTGGATCGATCGGTCACAGGTATTGACAAAATGATCTTTACTAGCGGCATTAAACATCCGCTTCTACTCTCCGAAGTTTACAATGGACTCACTTCACCCTCGAAGCTCTAACCCCCTGAGCGACGGGGCGACGGATCAGAAAGCGTTCGCAAATATTGACTGGCTGCAAACAGGTTGGACCTCTTCGCGATCGCGATTTCAGCCTCGGAGGTTCAACCTCAAGCCTTCCTCATGGATCGAGCCATTTCTTCTCGCGACAGACCTCCAGGATGGTGCCATTTTCAAGTCTCTTCTCCACCCTCGGTAGGGGCTGACGATACATTTTTGTTTGATCTACTAAATAGCCCAATAATGGTATTTGCGTCTTTGGGAAATAAAGGACCAGAATATTGTAAACGAACTTAACATTTCTGAGCACCTTCTACGTGCAAAAAATTCTCCGATGAAATTCCGATTTTATTCTTTCGTACAAAAGGTAATTTTGTCAGCGTGTCAAATTTTTCAAATAAAAAATATCTGCAAACTGCTGACGTCGTTATTAGACGATTTCACCTCCTGAGAAATCTGAAGCCCACCAAATCGCAGGCTTCGAGAGCGAAAGTTTAATCTCGTGAAAAGTGCAGAGCACTATTATCTTTCATGTTAATTAATTTAGCAGTTACGGTTGAGGTTTCGAGCAGTTTGAGATCTGAGAAATCGAGAACGTCATCAAAGGCTTCGACCACCGCAGTCCCTTCTCTCCTCAAGGGATATCCCGTGCATCAATTTATAGTTGAGGCACCTCCACGATCAGGATTCACCAACTTGGTTGGGGTTTTAGCTGGAAATGAGAGGAACCCCATTAAACTCCTATTAGGAGCAAACGTTGAAAAAACTTTCAACTTCCAATCAGAATTTGAATTTCAATCACATCCGGAATTATAACAAAATATTGAGCATTCCTAGGAAGACGCCGAGTCCTTGAGGCCAATAAGCGGGGTACGCGATGACACGAATAAATATTACAAAACCGGAAGGTGAGTTGGACGATCTCATCGAAGGTGCACATTTCAAGAGCATTTGGCTGCGTTCGCGTTCTCATCCGAGCGTGTTTTCACAGCTCCGATCGAAGTAGATTTTTTTTCCATTTTCACGTCGACGATAAACGCAGCGTCCCGACGAAGCGCCTCAAGTATACAAATGGCCATGTGAAAGAATCTCCAGATGGGTGTCAATTAGAGAGAAGTGCAGACTCGTGTCTACGTCGTGGTGGTTTGGTACGGCTTCAGCAAGCAGTGGAGCGTCTCAAATTGGCTAGCTCACAGCAAACATACGTGTGCATGTGTGCGTGCACGTGGGAGTTGGCGTGAGTGGATGTGAGTGGGTATAGCTGTGGATGCGGACGAGCGTAAGTGCTGCTGCTGCCTGCGAGTGTACATGCGGACCATCGGGAGCTCCCCTTTTTCCAGTGCTCACCGTGTATCGAGCACGATCGACTCTTCCTTGAACCGCCGTTATAGCAAAAAAAAGAATTCTTCACTTCCTTTATATTGTACCCAGAACCTCGATACCTTTCAGTCGCGTTGAAGAGCAAGGCATGATCTGCTTTTTCTCCGGCAAGTGACACTGCTTTTATCCAAAACTTCGTAGACTCAATATCTTGAGTTGCTTCATGTAGAAACACGCACATTTCTCAAGTATTTCTGTAACGAGACGATAAAATATTGTTGGGGGGAGAGAGCGCGTCATTTGGATTTGGCAGTGGAACAGAACGTTTCAACTGTTTCTACTATTCGCTTCTATTATTCGTGGCACACATTACTACTTTCCTGCGATTCGTCCCGGAGGGTCCAAGCGTGGTGGAAACTCGGATTGAACTTATTTCGAAAAGTTGCATTATTCGAATGGAGAAAGTCGAGGAAGTTCTGGCTCGTCAAAATAGCTTTTCAACATTCATTGCACAAGTGTTGGCTCATGAGGCGAGCGGAAATCGATTATTGACACACGATTCATAAAACTTACGAATAATGTTCCAGGTGAAACGATTTATGCAGAATGTACGGTTATGACCGGAGTCGTGAAGTGTGAAATGGCCCGGCAGTTCGAAGGTCAACTCGTATTAAAAAATTTACTTTTAAATTCAAGATAGCGATCGACGCAACAAGTTCGCGGTGTCGAATACCCAACGAAATGGCTGTTCGCTGTAAATTACCTGCTCAGACAATCAAATGTGAATGGCTGCATTTATGCGCGAAGACCATACGAGGATACTTTCGATGCGAAATTTATGGTGGAAAAGTATTTTTATGCATTGGAAAGTGGAATGGCGAGTTTTATTTATTAGCAAATCTCGAATTTTTAATGTTACGGATGGTTAACGGAGTGAACTTTATAAAACAGTCGTTTGAAAGGTCGTCGTCAAGATTTTCCGTAGTAATTCTCAAATTCCTTCTCAGCAGGAAATAAGTATCGTCTTGAAAAGCTCTTTTTTGTTTACAAGAAACGACAATTTTTCTGTCTTTCTCGAACAAAAAGTGTGTTTTCTTACTCAACTTGATAATACTTCACCTTTGAAGCCTCTTCGCTCCTTTGAAATATCAAGAGTCGTGACAGATTCTTCATGCCCAAGAAGCCTCTCGTCCATCGCGCGGAGTTCCACTCGAGCCGCGCAACACACAGAAGCTTTTTTTTTCAAAGCGTGATAACTCGAGTGATCGAACGAATTGTAAAAGTTGTCGTAAGAATGACAGTTTAAAGGGGGCAAAGTAGACAATTATTTTCGAAAAAACTTATCTCCCTCGGTGATCGTGAAGAATAAGTAACTGCTAAAAAAAATAGTTGAGGAGCAAATACTTCGAAACACCATCGTAAAGTCCCGTTGCCGAGAAAGACGGTAGTCATTGACTTCAGAATCGCAATTAGCGTTCAAGGCTCTTAATGAAGTGGCTAGAGAAGAGGTCCCGTTGAAGGAGTTTGAGGAGCGAGTGCGATGCCTTTCAACACCACTAGGTGGAAAGCGTGCATCCACTTTCTACGGTATTTCGTCGGGGGCGAGGTACCACTGGGTTGAAAAAGTAGTCTTAAAGATTGAAGCAGCTGAAGAGGGCAGAGTGGCCTTTGACAGGGAATTTCCGTATTCTTAGAAGGACTCTTCGTGTATAAACACTCGCACCTGAAAAAACGAGCTTTGAGCTCGCTCTCGTTCTCTTTCTCGAGGCTTGCACTCCGAGTCTAGCGTTGTTTTGACCCCGTGCACAGACAACCATTGACGATCGAGTTGCTCGTCCCGCGTCTAATAAATATTGATGCCCAGCAGAATAGTTGGTGGGAATCATTTAAAATCCTTTGATCTCAGAATTGCATGGTTTTTTAGAAATTCCGAGAACAGCCAATGCCAGAAAATCCTCGTTTACAAGGGTTCGGCGGTCTCGGTCGCTGCTCCGACATCGCCGGCAGCGTCGCTGCCGTAACTACTTCGAACCTGCTCCCGCACGATACAAAACATTTGAAAGAGCGTATCTTATATCTCCATTGGCATTAAGGCGATAGGGAGACACTGTTTACCCCGAGTCTCTGCGCCAGATTGAGCCATCTCCCCAGCCTCTGAATTTTTTCATTTTGCTTCCCCCCCTCCGCGTTTCATTCAATCTGCATATCTCCAAGTGCTTCCCCTGTCCGTATACTCTACCTCTATTTTCACGCTTTAACATCTGCCATGATAAAAATCGAGATAACCCGCGACTGTTGAGTGCCCTCTGGAGCATGTTTTTTCTGTTTTCTCAATGTGCGCGTTTCCATGAAGAATAATAGCAGAGGGAAGCTCCCTCCGAATCGGAAATTTCGCGAGCGTATCTTTAGGCATAAAACTCGAACGGGAATATGCAGTTTTTAGCTCTTGAAGATGAATTATCATATGGAAGGAATAAACGCGACGTCTGCAGACATGAAATCCAGCTGTCCGGTGACTGAAAATCAATCGACCCCGATGTTCGGAACAACAAACTTTCGTTATACACGCTGCTGGGAGCGTGTGTCTCCGAAATGTGCCGAGCACATATCTCCGAATAGTCGGAAACATCGGACGAGGGAATCCGTTCATTAAAGGAGGATCCGCCGCGACTTTCGTCAGAACTTACGGGCGTTGAACGTTAGAAAATCTCGAGGGTGTTGAGGCTCGGTTAGGAAAACAAGCGGGGGAAAAAGTGAAACTAGAGGGAGCCTAAAACCCAGTGAAATATTATAAAACTAATGAGCTTCATCCGTCAGACTAGCCGGGTTGTCGGAGACAAATGAGGGCGACGGCAGCGGGAGGAAGAAGCAGCGGGGCGCGGTATTGAGCTACTTTTCTCGGAGGACTCGGAAGAACACAAAATTCACGCGCACACTCGATCCCGGTTCGTTTTCTTTGGGGCAACGGTGAAAGACTCCGAGCAACCGCCTCCTTCTACTCCCTTTTTCTCTCTCATCCTCTTCCTTCCAACTATCCAGAGATATAATGCAGCTCTCGTCCCCAGTAATTCTGCTACTTTGTATGCGAAAAGTGTGAGGGCTGCCTTAGAGCCGAACGCATAAACGGGGCATAGCGTGCACCGTATTCAACGTCGTTTTATGCTCCGAACGACGATCCTCTGTGCGGGAGGTCGCTCTCGAGAGGTGAGAACTTTGGCGCCCTCACTGCGAAATAAAAACTCATCACTTGGTAATATTCGGAGGAGCCGGAACGACCGAGGTTATTAATCTTTTCTCCGCAAATTTGCAGACTCCGATTCCCGAGGACTCGGCGACTCTTATTCCACTTACGAACACAGTTTCTGCTTCCAGGAGGACGATCGTCTCAGGATAGAAAGTCCTGATCCCTGAAATCGAATTTTCATCATCGATAATCCTTGCAACTCTTTTCTCCACCTAGTTTTCGGGATTCGTCATAACTCCCGGACTCGAGAAAGCACGCTAGCCCTGCCGGGATAAATGATAGGACCGAGGTAAGGTGTAAAATCGATTGCTCGATAAATCAGCTTCGATTAGCCATGATTCTAGGTACACGCGGGGCGAGTATACGTGTACGTGTGAATGAGAGAACGTGCAAGAAGAGCTCGCGTGCCCGAGTAAATTGGCCGACGAATGAGGTACATGGTATCTCGGCGTATATACATATGATCCCGGCTGCACAGGGCGAGTGCTCGAACGGGTGAACTTCTCACCTGATCTCCCTGTTCTACCGGGGAGTTTTATCAATTTAGGAGCACACGTAGTGTATGAGGAGATTGGCCAATGCCAACCGAGCGTCCAATTTAATTAGCGATCGGTGTTTGAGAGAATACGAAGCTAGAGCTCGTTCTCGGTGTTGGAAGAGAGAACGAAAAGCTGAGGTGGCGATGGAGCGTGCGGGGAGGTGAGGGTGAGCGAGGGACGAGTAGAGTCGGTGCGCGTCTCCCGCTACTTCGTCAATCCATTTCACGAGTAACGAAGGGGCGAGAGACAACAGCCAAACGCTCTATCGTGCACTTCGCAAAAGTACTGTAGCGTAGGAAAAGCGATCCTCGATGAGCGAGAGGGAAGGTAACGGGAACGCGATATCCAACGCCTCTAACAGCTTACCGGTTCCGAGACCAGAAGTCCATTCCTCTGTGCAGCTCATCCCTCACAGTCTTCTCGCTTTGCGCACGAGGCTTGAACTTCTCGCCCCTTATTTCATCCGCCAAGTGACGTTCCCTCGTACCCTCTTCACATTTCTCGTTTCCATGGATCCCCATTGTGAATTTTGTTTTGTCATCACGCCGGAATGTCCTACAGCCGTTCAATGTGCATGTCATATTTGCCCGCTATGCGCTCCTCCGGGAGCCAACGTTTTTTCAACCATTTCCCGAGCACTACTTGACCCTTATCATCCTTCCATTTCTCCGCGATATAATTGCCATGAATTTCTCCGAGATGGAACAGCCGGGCGACGACAGTGCCATTCAAAAATAAAGCTACCTCCGGATTCCACGCAGTTGCCGATCGTTTAGAAAACTCACTCATTTTAGTTTTCTTCCATTCTTTTTTCTATTATTTCGTATTTTATTATTTATGACACATGCAAAGGCTCGTTACCCCGAAAATACTTTCCCTCAGAAATAAGGACTATCCTCCAAACTGATTTGTTTTCTTTGAATATTAAAGCAGTTGCGTTAACAGGTTAAATTAACAAGCATCGTTCTACGATATTTTAACCTCCGGCCCTCACACAAATGTGGGAAGGATCAATACACACGAAAATGTAGGACAAATCGATAAAATTTGAAAGTTCCCTTCGATTTTATGAAACAAAAAGAAAATACGAAATTCACGTGATTCGGTAGGAGCGATTGCACCCAACATATATTTTTTATTCAAAGTCGACGATTTACATCGACATGTTCAACTGGCCAATGCGTCGGTCCGCGGTGGCTAACTTTACTAAGAGCGAGGTGCAAACCCCACTCTCCGAGCGTATGTTACCTATAACTAGCGTGTATATATCTATCTAGTTCTCGACCACATCCCCGTGGCCCAATGTAATATTCATAACGCTCGATACGGTTGGAGCAGACTTGTCCAGCAGCGTTAACATTGCTCTCTCTCTCTCTCTCTCTCTGAGACTGAGATAGTGTCGAAAATTTCTGTCATGTTTAAAGTTATATTTACAAGTGTTTAATTTATGAATTAAAATAGTTAACTGGTCAATATATATTCTATGAACTGTTTACTTTATGTGGTGATAATCATACATAGATATTGTACTACTTTTAATTAATAATTTGTTGATAGAAACTGTGAGTGTGCATTGTGCTGGGATTGCCACCGTCAAAAGTGGCTATTGGACGGCTTTAAAGAGTGACTTTGACATTTTAAGAAGACCTGTTCTATTTCACTTTATGTGCGATTCCTGTTATAAAATATTTTGGACATTGTGAGCTGTAAGCTATTAATCTACTAGTTATTTATTTATCTATGCACCATTTCTGGTGTATGAATTCAATGAACACGCTTTTCCGGAACATTATGTTTCATAACCTAAAACTGTCATTGCTTCGTTTCATCGATTCATTCTATTGATCGAAACTATCAGAGGCCCCGGCAGTTTCGTATGAGTGGCACTCCCTGAAATTTGCCACAACGGAGATCATTTTTCATCGCTCTTCTTTATCGATCGCTGATCACTAGGGATCTTCTCTGGCTGTTTTACCATACGATCTCGTTAGTCATTCTTGAGAACAACTACGATGGCTCAAAAGAAATGTCCATTATGCGCTAAGCTTGCAAAAAATGACGTCATCGTGTGCAAGGGCAAATGCAAGGGAACATTTCACTTAAATTGTGCCTCTGCGGAATTTGAACTTGACGTGCATGATACTGATGCTCTAAATTGTTTTCGATGTGGTCCATGTTGCCTTCAATCACCATCTTCGAATCGAAACACTGCTTCCGCGTCCTCTCAATCAACAGCAATATCACTTGATGCAATAATGAGACAAATGCAGATAAACTCCGATCAAATAAATTCTAATCTTGCGACATTTCAAAATGCAATGACTAATAGATTTGAATCGCTGTCTGAAACTCTAAATGGTGTTGTCAATGATATTTCTCAACTACGCAGTGAAGTTTCAAACTTAACAACCTCACATGAAAATGTGGCATCAGAAGTGACCACCTTACGATCTGATTTCGTCACTCTTGATGATCGTACGGTCAATTTGATGACTGAAAATGCACAGCTCAAATCGTCGTTACAAGTTTTTTCCTCTACGGTAGCGGATCTGAAGGCTGAACTCCATTCACCTGGAATTTTAGTTCGCAATCTACCAGCTACGATTCCAGATTCGCCGAGAACCATGGTCGAAAAAGTTTTGATTGCTCTTGGAGTTCCTGAGTTATCATCTGACATTCTAGACATTCGTACTATCAACAAACAATCCATGAATGCAATTGGTGACAAACCTGGTAGCTCGACTCAAACTCGTTCGCTAACGTACTTAGTCTGCTTCAGGTCGACAGCTGTGCGTGATCATGTGATGTCTAAAAAACGAATAAAAAAGATTCTTTCTATCAGTGAGGTTTTTTCATCGAATATTGCTGGAAATATCACAATCAAGGAGTTCCTACCGCCTAACATCTACAAACTGCTTGACAAAACTCGTTCTGTCACCAAGCAAAAGGGGTGGAAACACGCCTGGGGTACGTCGAAAGGAGTATTTGCAAGGAAAACGGATGGCTCGGAAATTGTTTCCATCGACACAGAGGCAGATCTGGAAAAAATCATCTGACTGGCTCGAAATCTCACTTTAAGTCAACCGTCATCATCACAAGAACCAACGGAACAGCAAGCTACACGTCCTTATAAAAATAACTCCATTATAATCTCTCAATTTAATGCAAACTCCCTATTGGGACACATGGATCAAGTTAAAGCTCATTTTTCTCTACAATTCTCACATATAATTTCTGTCTCTGAAACCTGGTTGCATGCCCGTGTGTCTGATGATTTAGTTGATCTAAAAAATTACGCTCTTATTCGTAATGATAGAGAGGGGAAATCGGGAGGTGGTGTTGCATGCTATATTCATGAGTCACTCAAGGTTAAAATTTTGGCTAGCTCACCATCGCAATTCTCAAACTCACCGGAATATCTTATTCTAGACATTTCCACTACTTCCAATATTTCCCTTCTTTTCATTACAATGTATAGGAGACCAAAAGGCCTCCTTTTTCATGCTTTTTTAAATGATTATCTTCGTTTTGCGCCTTTCTATGAAAACATTATTATCAGTGGTGATCTAAATTGTGATCTATTAAGTAGCAGCTTTGAGTCGAATTACTTGAAAGAACTTGTCTTTTCGCAAGCACTACATATTGTTGATTCAAAAGCAACTCACCACACAAACTACAGTGATTCCTGGCTTGATGTGTTTATTGTGGACAATCAAAATAAAATTCTTTCATTTCTTCAGTCTGAGTCACCTTTTATTGGTGGCCATGACATGCTCACAGTAACATATGATATTCCTCTAAAAGCTGCTACTACACGAACCGTTACTAGACGCTCTCTGAAAAATTTTAACATAAATGCTTATAATGAAACCCTAGAATTACTCTTAGAAACTAATAATCTCACGCGATCCAGAATATATTCATCTACCTATGAGCTTGAAAATTCAGCACAATCTCTATGTACCCAAATTGAAGAATCTTTGAATACTCATGCACCACTCAATACTTTTAATGTTAGTAAACCTCTGGCGCCATGGCTAACAAATGAAATTAAAGCTCGCATAAAATTAAAGAATACCTTATATAAACAGGCAAAAAGATCTGGCAATCTATTAGCCATAGAGATCTACAAGAAATTCAGAAATGAACTTGGCCTTTACATTAAGCAAATAAAAAATGAATATTATCTTGCAAGATTATCCTCAACATCTAACATTTCATCATTATGGCGTGAACTTTCTAATCTCGGCTTAATCAGAACAAACTTCCTGTCACCATTTACATTTTTTTCACCGGATATACTAAATCAATTTTATGCTCAAATATCTTCTACGACTCCGCCCTGTAATTTTATCACACTATTAAGTACTTTAAATCCATTATGTGAGAATAAGCCGGTCTTTGAATTCTCTCAAATCACAGCTGGT
Source organism: Venturia canescens (assembly GCF_019457755.1). Lineage (NCBI taxonomy): Eukaryota > Metazoa > Arthropoda > Insecta > Hymenoptera > Ichneumonidae > Venturia > Venturia canescens. The sequence goes on from NC_057426.1 coordinate 2,788,211, forward strand.
TCACTACTCAAATCACTGTCTGCCAAATCCTCTACCTCTCTACAGGCTGGTCCTGATGGTATTTCTCCTTTTGCTCTTAGAAATGGATCAACAAAAGTACTGCCCATACTTGTAGATCTCTTTAACGACTGTCTCCGCCTCTCATATTTTCCATCGATCTGGAAGAGAGCCTATATACGACCTCTTATCAAAGCTACTCCTCCAGCATCACCTTCTGATACTCGACCAATCGCGAATCTTAGTGAACTGTCGAAATTACTTGAACGCTCAGTATTTGATCAACTCTACTCCTTTCTTATAAAACATAGTCTACTTGATTCGAGACAATCGGCGTATCGCATCGGTCACAGTACTCAAACTGCATTATTAAGACTGAATCATGACATTAGGCAGGCAGTTGATAACAGAAAGATTACAATCCTTATTTTGTTTGATTTCAGTAAAGCCTTTGATACTGTACCTCACCATAATTTATTATCTAAACTTCGCAACTTCGGACTTACTGATGAAACTTTACATTTCTTTCATTCCTACCTTTCAGGAAGATCGCAAGCCTGTATTGACAGCTCTGGAAATTGCTCTGACTGGGCTATCACCACCTCTGGAGTGCCACAGGGCTCAGTTTTGGGACCCTTACTATTCTCTCTTTACATCAATGATATTGGGGGGGTATTGTCGAATACTAGTCACTTAATTTTCGCTGATGATATGCAGATATATCGCAGCTGTTTTCCCTCCAGTATCATTGATGAGTTAAATCTCGTTGCTCAGGATGCTCAAGCGATTTCCAACTATGCTGTTGCAAATGGTCTCAAACTCAATCTCAGTAAGTCCAAAGTGCTTATATTAGGCAGTAATAAATTTATCAGTCGACTTGATTTTTCAGTGCTTCCTCCCATTATGATTGATGGAGTTGCTCTTCCTTTTGTCAATGATGCCCGTAATCTGGGGGTGATTATGTCGTCTAACCTCTCCTGGAATAAACATGTTAACAGTATTTCAAGCAAGGTTAACCTAGTGCTTTACCGATTGCGATATCACCGAGCTGCTCTACTGCCACAAACCAAGGCCATGTTAGTCGTTGCTCTCATTTTTCCACCCATTGATTATTGCTGTGCTGTGTACACTGACCTCTCTCAAGAACTTAATAACAAACTTGAAATATTACTTAACAGTGGAATCCGTTTCATCTTTAACCTAAGAAAAGACGAGCATATTACACCTTATAGGAGACAGTTAAGATGGCTAACTGCGAGATCGCGGAGACTTTATTTTGTAGGGATCATGATATTTCGAATATTTAACAATCAGGCTCCTAACTATTTGATTGAGCTATTTCCTAGAATAAATCAGTTACAGAGATCTAATATACGTCGTGAACCAGAGGTTTTTCGTATACCGAATCATCGTACTACCACCCTCCGGAATTCATTTGTTCTGACCTCAATGTATTTCTGGCACTCACTTCCAATGGAAATACGTTGTGCAACAACTATTGATACTTTCAAAACTCGCTTATTCTCACATCTTTTTGATCTTGAGGATCCGAACAATGAACGCATAATGAATTAAATGTGAATTTCATTACCATGAACGTGATCAACCCTATTGTTAATGTCTACAGAGTCTATTTTATTGTTGCGCACTATGCTGCCTTCTCATGTTAAATTTTATTTAAGATTTACATATACCTATTATTATTGCACCACATTATTTGTAAAAGACATATTGTACAAACTTGTATATAACTTTTTTTATTGTTTTTGGCCCTACGGATCTATCCAGGGCAAATATATATATCAATCAATCAATCAATCTCTCTCTCTCCTCGTGAACACACACGTACGAGCGTATACGCGTAACCATCACCTAATACTTTGAACACTCGTACCGATCAATACGAAATTGGATCGCGAAAATAGTGTACCGGCCTCCACTTGCCGCTTCGGTCGAACAAAATTTCTGCCCACTTTGCTCTTCTACCTGCATCGGCATTACCAAAAGGGCGGTTAGCTGGCGTGTTACGCGATGACGGTGCGACACGTCGCCGGAGAACCAACGCCTTTAGAGCACACAGCCTCATCGGCATCCTAAAGTATTTGGGAAACGAGTTCGCCGAACTTTTTTTTACGCTGCGCGCCCCTGTCAGGCAGCTATTATTTTTGGTTTCGTTCTTGATGCGAGTGGTGGAACGCGGAAAATCTCACGAATTTTTGGCAAACTGAATTACTTTGTAGGACCCCGTGCGGACGTGTGCACTTCTTCGAGTTGGTCGAGGGCTGAAAATACTTTGATTTTCTACATCCAGGGCCACCGCTCCTGGCAAGGGCATTCGTGGTATCAGCAAGTTTTGTGGAAATTTGAAAATAGCCTTCAGACTCATTTATCGATAAAATATGGTCGTTTCTGTGGAGGACACTGGCCAAGCCCGTACATTTGCCGAAGTCATTTTTCATAGCAGGCTGAAAATTTGATGACGTTTCAGCAAATTGTAAAAGCCAGAAGTCGCTGAAGGACTTTTGTCAAGCGAAGGTCGGACTGAGCGAAAATTAACAATATTACTGGCGTTATTGCTGAGAAATAACTTTGCACAGGTACAGAGTTATACTGGAACCTGACACATTGAAGAATTTGACGTTGTTGTATATGCACGAGGCGACGAACAAAGCCCTCGTGTGACGCATCACAACGCGTTTCCATGATGCCGTGAAAGCGACGGTTTTCGATCGGTCATTTTCCATATCCATATCGCTCATGTGTCAGCTGTTAGAATTGCAATTTTGTATCCGAATATCGATAGAAAGAAAAACGTGAAATAACATGGATATTGAAAAAAAGTCATTTCGGAGTTCGGTAAATAAATAAAACGTGTTGACTCTGTGTAAAGGGTCAGCAGTCGATACGATGACGCATTTAAATAATATCGTGAATTCGTTTCGCTCTGAAGCTACATTTTCGTCAAAATAGCCTCGGATTCTACGATTTAGTTCCAAAAATAAACCATTTACAAGATAAATGAATTTTTTCTCGTTTTATCAACGAGATGCGATTAAGATATTTTGGAATGCGGAAAGAATAAAAAGCTGGAGCTATTTGAACTCAACACGCGATCGCGACCTCGACGGAATTGTGCGAATCGAGATTCCATAAATCCAGAAAAAATCGGAGTCGAAAGATTCGGCGAACCTCGATTCCTGCAACGTGTGTTTTGCAACACAACTCACATCGCTGGTCCCAGCACCCCTCGAAGATTCGAGGCTGGAGTGTATTTCGGTTACTCGATTTGGGTGTGGACGGCCGGCCAAGTATAATGAGAGGGAGGATATAGTTTCACGAAGCGCGTGAACTCAAGCGGAGAGTCTTGTGCTCATGGGTCTCGGGCTACGATATTTATATTCCTAGCACCTAACTACTGTAAATCCCTGGGCGGCAATTAGGGGTGGTCGTTAACGTGGGAGCCGCTGTGTTTCGTGAAACGAGAACCCCCGTACAAAAAAATCAGGCTTCCTCAGCTCAGGCTTGATTCGTTACAATTTCCAGCCGTTGATCTTCACTTTCTCTTCCTTGTTTCGAGCCCTCTATCTGCTCCATTCGGCCGCGAATGTACGAGCAAATAAATTGACTGGTAAGTACGCCTGTTCATGATAACACGAAAAATGGCAGGAAAAGTTCACAATCGGGTGGAATTACGGGTCAGACGATAGAGCGGACATCGACGATGGGGAATCCGGTTCTGCGATGAATTGCGCAACCGCGATCATGCCGGTAAGCTCTGCTTTCAAATGATCCAGAAAATTATCTGGGATTCCTTCACCGAATTTCCAATCGAACCTCCGCAGAGCCTGAGCATATAAATCACGTGTCCTTGCCCAGCTGCGACATCAGTAATACCGAAACTTGATTGATTCAAAAGACAGTTTATTGGCAAAAGCATAAAGCGGCCTCATCTGCGAGATGGAACCAAAAGCCCTTTTGGCTTGAGACGTTCCATCGCATCTGTTGCTCGGTTTAGTTAGTTGTTACGCTGTGTTGACCAAGCGTGTAAATTCAGACTCGTTGACGTCTGCACCAAATTATTTACACTTTGCGCTGAGTCGGATCTATTTTGACTTTTGAAAAATGTCTCTCTTCGCACTCGTCTGGTTGGGAGGACCACAACGTGCCTATCAGACGCATACGAATACGCAAGTCTGTCGAGCGAGACTCTTCGGCAGAGAACTAGTTACAGTTGGAAAGTTTTCTAAGATGGTTTGCCTCCCGGTAGAACCTGCCCAGTTTCTACCTGAGATAGGCGGGGAAACGCGGAGACACGCCACCGTTGGAAAAGTTCCGAGTCGTACACAGTCGAGGCACGAGTATAGCGGCTTTAAATGAATCGAAAAGAATGAATCACGGTGGTCGAGCTTGAAAGAAATTGCTTTGTCCATACTCGATGCTAAAAGTGACTCATTAGGATTTGGACTCGTTTGAGAAAGAATGAAAAAGGGATTGTCGATTTTTCGAGAAGCCTGCAATCAAGCGGACATATATATGACAGCTTTCGTTGACGACAAACGTGACTCGAAGAGCTTCACGCACCGGGAGGCGTGGATACGGTTCAGAGCAACCCCTAACGCGGCTCTCTGACTTGGCATTTCTCCCAAGCGGCAATGTCAAGGTAACCAGAGAAAACGCTTTTTCTCTTCTGTTTCCCTTGCCTCACTCTCCGTTATTTCCAACGACGAGTGAGATATTCTCTGTCCTACGTACAGGCAAGAACTTGATAGTGTACGGCAAAGAAGACCGCGTGTCACAGACCGCTCGGAAATTCACTCTCGGAAACAGACAGACCGAAATGGCGGAATACGAGAATAGGCAGCGCAACGCGCGGTGGTGGTGGTGGTTGCTGGCGTGAAATTAGCTGCCAGGACACGATGTACGATTTCCTGCTCATAGTTGTTTAACTTTTCGATCTCCTCCGTACTCTTAGGGTCGGAGAATTCAGGTCAGACTCCTCATTCTTCTCGACTAATCCGAGTCGATATCACGCGGTGCGGCTAATAAGTTGAGCTAACCACTAATTTCCTGCTAACACTGTTGACACTGGAGTGCAAACAGCTCCGAAGTGCCCTTAACTTTTCGGCAACGCGGAATCGGTCCAACCAAAGAAATGATGAGTTGCCACTGCGTTTCTATTTGTCAAGTCAGTGGCCGAGTGAGCTCGTAAGCTTCCGTACGAATTGGGATATTTGATTTTCCAGTTCTTACCAAATGAAACGAACGTTTCTTATTTCCGAGATTCCAAACATCACATCGATGCAGATTTTTCACGATAAAAACGTTGAGCAAAGCAGTCATTTTCGTTTCCAATGTCCGTTTCCAAGGTAGCCATAAAAACGACTTTCGAGCGAGGCCAACACAGATTTCATTCAGTTCCTTTTGAGGTGACAGACGAAGATTGGCGATGCTCGCGGACCGGCGGGAAAAGCAAACTGCTCGGTGAGGGTTGAACGTTCGCGAGGTCTGTGGGGGGCCAGCTTCGAGAGTCGGTCGAATACAGCGTGCATTCAGAGCGATGCCCCCACCGGTGTGCCCGGAGTATATTTGTAAGTGGAAGCCACACACCGCACTTGGCTTTCTACAGGCTTGTTTACTTAGCGCAATCGTTCCACCGGCAGCATTGCATTGCGAGAAGAAAAGCTATGGCGAAGTGCGGAGGCGTCAACTTTGTCAAGGGATGAGAAATGCTTGTGAAGAACTCGGAAAGAAGCTTCAGGGCAGATGTGCAGCGGAACTCGCTTCGTGCTATATTCATTAGAGGCAAGTGGGCTTGTTCCTGCGGTGTGGGGTTACCAGGCACCCATTGACCTTTCCCTCCCTCAGTTCCTCTCTCATACACGAGGCGGATTCATAAAAAAGCTATTTTCCCGGCGTGTACGTACGTACGTATGAAGCTACACTACGTCCTTGATTGTTGGAACGGCGATGGGACCGACGCGGGTATCGGACTTATGAATATAGATCATTGCGCGCGCCCTCATCGTCTTGTCGTTTCTGCGCACCAGAAACAAATGGCCGACTGGACCGGGTGCTCTCACCAGCGAGCGTCGACCGATCGATATTCGGCGGCGCGTGGGAGGAGGATATTTCATCAATCGGAGTCTCTTGTATCGGGGTCCCAGTGTATTCATCGAGTACCCTATCAGTCCATCTTTTATTGACCGATGAGAGACGTTTTTTCAACATACGCTGACGCGGAGAGCGAGCGAGCACGCTCTGTTTCATGGAGGTCATTCGAACCGCAATGGAACGAGATTCTGTATGACGCCGTGATCTTCATGAGTCTTCTGGACTTTGAACCCGGCAGAGCAATCCGAACTTGCAACATTCTCGAGATCGACTTAACGTCGTATTGATTCCATTACTATACTCGTGCCCTCACCGCATCTTTCGAACGTCCCAATAACTCTCATGTTCCAATAAACCGATCCGTTTTTCCATACATGCTTTCCTATAATAGAAAACATGACATCCAGCCCGGCAAGGGGACGCTATCATCCATTATGTCATGCGGAGTTGTTCGGAGAGTTGTCAGAGCTGTGTACGGAAACCGCAGAGCATCTGCGGATATTGAATTTCAGCTTCCTCGGCCTACTTTTCGTTAGTAAAGCGACACTGGATTGAGATGGGTTGCCACTCGCGCTACAGCGAGTAAGAACAACGCAAGACACACGCTATCCAGGCTCAGGGTGAAGCGGCTCGTACAGCAGCCCCCGACACACAACACCGTGTTTTGTGGTTGCTCAAGCTTTACTGCTCTGTTTACGCACCACTGGATGTGGACTCGTCCATGGAGGGATCCGTCTCTGTCTTAACTCGACAAACAGTATTATTTCATGAATTTAATACTTCCACCTCTTACATAATACATTTTTTCATTCCAACTTCTGACTACTCGTGTCAACTGGAAACGGGAGCTTCGTATTTCACTCGCGAACCTCGCGCACCACTGGAGAGTGCAAAAGATTTTTCGCATTTCTAGCAACCCGCAAATTTTCGCGTCCCAACAATCAGACGCTGCAAATTGATACTCGTCGAGAGCCCGAGTATGCCGGCTCACAAATTTCCTTCCATCGGTCAATGCGAACTAATAAAAACCCAAGAGTCTGTTTGAACCAAACCAAAACGATGCAGTCATAAGAACATCATTTGCCACGATAATAATTGGGCCTCGGCATACATGTTACTTTATATTCGCACGTGTCCCCTGTTCAGGAGCGTTGAAAATTTAGCGTAATAATAGGAGTACCACAGCTAGTAGTTGCCGAAGCGATACTACCGAGAATCGTCCAAATAACACCTATTAGCCGTGGCATGTGCTGCCATCGAGCAAATGTGGTGGTACAGGTACATTGTAAAGCAAATTAGTAAGACGAAGAGAAGGATAGAAAGGGAGTGAAGAAGGGCGCGGGGGGAGGGGAAGGGGAAAAGCAGATTCTGAAAGCAAGAGTATAAGCGAGCACAAGGTACACCGGGGTATGTTCACTTATTAAATTTACCAACCTCAAATTCTGGCCTCTGGAGAAGCGGATGCGAGTGTGAGGTCCAAAGTGAACGAGGGGGAGCACGAGAGAGGAGCCGAATAGGCGTGGACTCTCATTCGAGTGTGCGAGCAAGGGAGAGGTGGGATTTCAGGAGGTACCCAGGAGTTGTGGAATTAGGGCGTAGGTATAATATACAACTTCGGTACCACCAAATTCCCTCCTAAATACCCCGCCTAACTGGCTTACCGAGAAACAGCCAGCAAGTGCACAACCAGAACCGCTGGAGAAAGTTACGTATGTGTGCGCTCGCAGTCTGCTTTTCTCCAGGCTTACGACACAATTACACTCTCTCACATAAGAGGTTGGTAAAACCAGCTGAGCTACACGGAGAGACTCTGACCGATATTGCATAGTAAATATTACTTGAATCCGACAAGCACCGTGCAGGAGTGTCTCTTATTCCAGGGGACGAGTTTTTCATGATTGTAGAACCTCCGCGCACATCGCTGGTAATAGAAAATTTTCAAGATTTGCGCCTTTATTATTTTTTAAACAGTGGAGTTCTTGAAAAGTGGAATTCCGGACAATTCTAAAGGCTCATCTCCTTGATCGATAAGAGAAAAATGAACCGAGAAGATTTTCATATTCTGTTTAAGGGGAAGAGGCTTTCTGTAAGGAACTGTAACAAAATGCTTCATTACGCGTTCCTGTGAAACATCAAAGCGGGGTTCTTGCAAGCCCTACTTTTTTTATTCGACCTTTTTTATTCCGCATTCCAAATCCTCAGGTACAAACGCAAGGATTTTTTCTAGGTCCACCAAAGCTCCTTTGCTTAAGCCGCAAAAATGGTGGATGTTCGTCATTGCACATGTTATCTCATCAGACACCACCGAGGGGATCGGTATCGTTGGGATAGTGAAAAATGAAAAGTCAGTCCAGGAACAAGAGGAAAATACATTTGGTGACAGACCCAGGACGTGCAACGATGTGGCAATCTCAAATTGATGACGAACATGGCCAAGAGTCATCAAGAATCCACTCTGCATCTGGCCATCTCATTTACTTATATAAGAAATTTTAATGAGTTGCACGAAAAAATGGGAGAAAGATTGAGGCAAAAGCGAAGAACGCAAACACAGGCACAAGGGCGAGCTTCGTGTGTGTTACGTCGATATCTCACGCGTCTATTGAAATATTTTAGCGTCTCTTGATGCCAACAGGAAAGCTCATTGAACGTAAACCGCACCGCGACAACATCGGTATCGTGCTGAGCGCTGTGACAAAAGGGGCTGGTGAACAACCACTGACTTGAAAACACGTGGAACACGTGAATAGGATCAGAGTGTGCAAAATGTATACATGTCAGACTCGTGATATTCTTGCCTGGTATTAACGATGCAAAAAGGTCGTAGTTTCTACTAGTTCATTCGACACATAGTATCGATCAGACCGAAGTCAGTGTCGCCAACGCGACAAACTTTGACTTTCTACAAGCATTGACTCTTTTAGGAACTCGCAACGGGGAGTGGATGAGAATACATTTTATGCATGCGCTAACGCGCAATTAAATTGTGAAAAAAGATCGTGAGAATCTTCGCACCGACGATCATGATACCTTCTGGTTTTTTTCACTTTTTCTATAAACTTGCGTGAGCGATTCGATTGGTTTTCGTTCGACGATATTCGTCGCTCGAATTTATTGCGTTTCGAGCAGTGAAACGTCGTTTCCTTCATCTCGTCGTTACTTATATCTGATCGACCTTCGTATGAATCTGAATTAGATCCGTCTTCTTCGCCAGTCGTTTTTGCAACACGTTCCTTCCCCAGGCCGTTGATAATTTACGATTATTCCATCAATTCTGTAAATCAGTTATCTTCGTTACAGCCATTTGTAACGTGGGAGACGGACTGCTACTAGGATTGTTCAACGGCATTGATGAGAATGAACTTTGCTGATAACCAGCAGCTTCCGCAGTATCTCGCGTGCGTTATTTTAATCAATACCCCGCCGTCAATGTCATCATTAGGAACTACCACGTTTCGCCGATATTATCGTTCAAACGTTCACATTTATGACGCCTGGTCACTCCACTTGATTGTCAGTCGGGCTTCGAAAGCTCATCGGAGCAACGAGAATATTGGAAAACTCCGGATTGGAACTTGTTTTGAAAATTTGTTCGAATAGCTTGGAATTTTCGTCGAAATTGAACCCTCAGCTTTTCCATCTCGAGGCGCGCTGGTAGGTTCCCTAAAAATCAAGAAAATGAAGATATTTTCTCTTACACCCGATGGAACACGCGCTGCGGGTATCGCGTTTAAGCGAACCGGAGGATCCAGCGTGAGGATGACGCTAATTCAATTTCCAGCGCGTTCCAAAGAGGAGCTTTGACTGACGCTCTGACTGCTGTTGTAGGGTACGCCATTGGTGAAACTACAAGCCACATTTAGTTGTATCTAGCCCGCTCGCTTGCGAAGAGAGACGCTCACGAATTCCCGAATGCCATTCAGACAGACAAACGGACAACGTGGTTAAAAAGAGCTTTCGAGCGCTCCCATGCAAATGCAATTCACTGCTCCGTGCGCCATTCAAGAATCCCTAAATACGTGCGTCTGTGGAGGAATGCTATTGTAAGAAAAACCTTTGTACCCTTCGCTGCCGGCCCTCGTACGCCGCCCGTTTTTTTAATAATCATGCGCGTTCTCCTCCATCCGTCGTCTGCTTCTGTGGAAAGTCGGTTAAAATATCATCGGCACCGAACTCTTTGCATGAATAACAAAATCAAGCCTTCCCAGAGGCTGCAGCTTTTCCAGGAAAAAAAATGCCTCGAAGATGATGACATTCTTGCCCCGTGTAACAAGGGAACTGGGGCTTTTCCTCGTCGATCGAAAGTCGCGCTGTGTCCGAAGCTTTGCTGCTCGGTGCCAGAATATTCGGTCCCCGTGCTCGGGTTATCCGTCGCGCTCTTCATCATCGTCAGAAACTGACGTCTAGAACCCTCGGTACACCAAGTCCGAAGTGAAAACACGGAGACGCCACTGGAGATGCCACGACTCAGGAACGCCCTCGCTGAGAAATCATCGGACTGGTGGACCTCCCACGAAAATAATTCGACAACGAAAACAAGAAAAAGTTGAGTTTATCACTCCGCTACTTGAAACCCGGTTGGGTCATGCCAAATTCACTAAAATCATTTAAAACTTATACGTTTCAGTTATTTTTATAGTTGAATGAAAAAATATTTCTTCTCCTACGCCCCTCCTCGATCGAGCCTCCGATATTTTTCTTTTTTTCCTGGTTATAATACGTCCGATCACGGCTGACGTGAAGAGGGTTGAAAGATCTTTTGACCGCACTGCTGAGACGAATTTCCTATTATTCGTGCTCCTCTCTCGAAATGCTTGTTCAACGCGCACCGCAGGTTCCCCTTTCGTCCTCGTTGCCATGAATATATATCCTCTTCCTCGGATACTTTATCCGGAGCGGATGTTTTTGTGTTTGCTACTGATCGATACGCACTCTGTTTTCGTTCTTAAGCTCGGTATATCGAATCTTTTCGCATATTCAAGATTCAGTGAAAAACCGTAGGAACAGAAGGACCCTTGCTTCGTGCTCAAAGGACTCGCGCGATGCTCGAAAGCGGAAGCCTCAGAAGAGAGCACGATACGCTTGGATGTTTAAGCGCATATCGTATTTTAACGAAGACAAAGTTGCCAAGTCTCTTCCCTTCGATACAGCGCGCAATTGAAGGAAGCCTCCGATGACACGATGGCGATATTGTCGTCGTTTCTATATAAGAAAACTCAAGCTGATCGCACCCGTCGGAGGGCGGAAATGCGAGCGCACGAAGATATTATCGCGAGCATTCGACACGCTAGAGAGAACAAGTAATAGGAAATTTGCCTCGGTCGTTAATGATCCTCTCGTGATACCCGCACTTGCCAACGGCAGTTCTCAACGAAGAGATCTTCCCTTAGATTTAACGAGGTATATATATCGAATGGCAGACGTCTCATCGCTGTGTCCTCGAGCTCGTACTCAGCGCTATGATTGTTGACGCACAGAGAGCCTGTTATCGATTCAGGGTGCCATTGATATGCGCTATGAAGGAGCTGTAAGTTCCAACGAAATAAAAAGTCTTCGACGTCGTCAATTCTAGTTTCAAGACTCAATTTAGCTGCTTCAGAGGATTCACGTTACAGGGACACTGCAATCTCGATTTGTTCAACTTCAATCCCTATAGTGGTGATTCTCCAACTCTGGGAATTGTATGGATCAGTTTATGTCGGTACAAACAGCATCGGATTCGATCCAGCCCCTTGCCGGAGGCGCAAAGATGAAGGAACGAAACATGTGCCATTTTTGGATCTAACATGCGCAGCTGGTCGACCAATCATCGATGAATTCGATTCGAGTCGGTTAAAAGTCTCTTGGCTTTTCGACTTTTTTTCATTTTTCGTCGTCGATGGTAATCGTGTCGAAACGAGTACTCATATTCGGACTTTTTTCTCTAATCAAAGCGGTGTAATAAATATTTCCTCATTCTTCTGTCTGCGGAGCCCCCACTTCGATGTAATTGACGAAGAATCGACGGGGCGGAATAAATTTCATGTTTCTATAATGGATCGAGTTCAGCAGCGCGGTCGAGTTGGTGCTTCAAATTTGTCATTGATTCAATGACTCGTGGATTCTTCAACTTCTAGTCAGCTTTGAAATGCGGCATACTTTGTGGGATCATTTGATTGGTAAATGTGGATAATCTTTCATAACGTTTTGCTGAGTTTCTGTCGAGAAAAGTATTTGTACGAGAGTTATTTTGTTTGCATTTAAGGGGAGTAAAACTGCCTGGATCTGTACGTATTCGACTGGCAGATAGAAACGGCGAAGGTGCGATAGAATTCCATCGTAATTGCTCCGAGATACGAAAAGCATTCGATGTTTTTCTCACCAGCTGAAATATCATGAGACGAAGAAGCGAGTCTCGAGAATGTTGGACCATAATTTAGAGCGAGCCTTCATTTCCGGAATGTCTCGTCTGATGTAGCAACATTGGGGGTAGTAATTTCGTGATCGTTATCCGAGCAAAATGCACTCTGGAACTTTCACAGCTCCGTAACACGCGCTCCTCCTCAGTTAATCAATTAAAAAGTCCTTTAAGGCTTTTTACAAATGATGCAAGCTTTGCTATTGTTTGCCGGTTTTCAAAAGCTGCTTTTTAATACGAGAAATGTGGATGATCGAGAAGTAGGTGAACAATCGAGCTTAACGCGAGCTGGGGGCGATGCAAGCATCTGTGCTTTGGCACGAAAGTGTTTGCATGCAATCGGTGAAACTACGTTCAAGGAGTCGTTGGGGTAAAACGTTCTTACCATCCTCGCGAGTGGATTTTTTATCGCTTTTCCCACAGATTGTGCTTCTTCAGCCCCAATTTCTTTTCCTCTCGTTTCGTGCGCTCTTTTCCCTCTTCGCTGTGCTTGACCTTCGAGTATTACTACAAGCAATGAAATTCAATAAATTTACATTAAATTGGGAATAATTATGAGCCTCGAATTCAGCTGGTGTTGAATTTCTTCTTGCCACGTTCGTATGCTCTTGGAACTGTCTTCTGATATCCCCAGATAAATATTCGTCCATTTTATGCGAATTTATACTTTTGCGTACACAAATTTTTTAAGTTCCAAGAAGATAGTGAAAAGTTGTGTGGGAAAGCTGCGCAAATTTCTTTTGTATTTCTTTTTCGTTGGAAACTTTTTCCTCGTGCATAGCGCAGAAAAGGAATAAAGAAGCGTGTGAATGGTAGCCGTTGAAGTACGCCATCGTTGGCAGCATCGATGATGTGAAAATTCCTATAAAATTCAATAATGCACGAGCATTGTATTTTACATTGAAACGTTCCTATTCGAAGAGAGAACGAAATAAATAACTACTTTGGTATTTCACTCCCCTCGTCGACGTAAAGGGCTGACGAAGCACGTGAAAAAGCACACAAAACCTGAGAGCTGATTTCAAAGGTTTCCTCAAAGTAATCAACTCTCCCATTCAACCAAGTTAAAAATATTCCCAAACTTCATTTTTCACTTCCCCTGCAGTCACTCAAACTTTCCACATAATTGCCATTCTCCAACGAAATTTTTTACATTTCTCTGTAAACACCGAGTCATCACAAGTTTGACAGTTTTACTTTGAAAAATGACATTCTACATGCGTGTTTGTGACAGCGGGGTGTGAACCGAGCAAATATACTGCGACCATTCTACCTTCAATGAAAGCTGCCAGGAGTTCCTTCCTTGCTGTACATGAACTCTACCGTTCTCTTGTTCACACCGAGACGCTATTCTCTGCCATACGTTGGCATCGTTTTCTGTCCCATGGACGCGATGAACGAAGATGCAGAGTGCGTGAGAAAAATTAACGATTATCACGAAGCCAATGAAAGCTGGAAACTTTGGGAAACTTTCGAGACAAATTGTACCGACGAAATGCTCTTCAGCAATTGTTTTTCTCCAAAATCTCTGTAAGAATCCATGACTTCGCGTCGGTTACTTTCCATCTCGTGTTGGAAACTCCGCAGTGGATAAAATTATGAATTTACAAAACGCAGGAAGCCTCCGTCTTGTTATAAAATCATTCATACGATTACGATGAACGTCGTTCGAGCAATTAACGATTAATTCGTTGCAGTACTTATCATCAAGTTCACGAAAGATGCAATTGAAGATTCCGTGAAAGTCTAGGAGGTGAAGAGGGAAGAAATTCAGTATAGCAAACTATCCGCTGGATCAATAGCCCGAATATAGTGTTATTATAGATCTCTGCTCGTGGCCGGAGGAAAGAAGCATTTTTCTTGCCCGATATCGGAAGACTTTCTCGTTCATTGTACGAGCGGTCGGACATTTTCATCCCCATGACATTATAGGCGCATCGTTCCTATAACGAGAATGGGCTTGTGGAATGAAAAGGGTGAGACGCAGATGGGAACGTAGTCACTATAATAATAACGACAATAATAATAATAATAATACTGAATGGAAAATATAAGTTATTCCCTCCTCGAGATTTTCCCTCTTTTTCCCCCTTCCTCCTGTCTTTACTCCCTCTCTCTTGATCGTTTTTTTTCTCTCATACCATTCACCCTTTCCCTTTTTCTCTCTCATCCTGTCTCATGTCTCAGCTACTAACAGATGGAACTTCACAACAACACACGGGCGGTACTTTAGTTAAGTTTTAAGTGGAAACTTTAGCTTAACTCGCCCAAGATAGAGCCCATGACGTTTTCATGGCAGGAGGAGTGCGCTGAAAAGAGTGTACACCGAAGTGTGATATAAACATACGGGACATTCCGTGCGGCGAATAATCGCAGTTTTGAATCTGTCTTTTCCATTGAATCCATCATTCAGTTTTCTAGACCTCATTTAAGGCAGCTCCTCAATTTAAAACTAATCAGGCAAATAATTGTGCCCGATAAATTGATATTTTTCATTGAATTTGTCGAATTAATAAATATGCATTGAACTCAACGACTAAGGCCACGCAGCATCTTGTAGCATAGCGTCAAAAATTGTATTCGACCTCAATGAATTTTGTGGGCGGGCTAGAGTGAGCAACCAATTTGAATAAGTAACGTACTTTGCAGCACAGCAGTTTTAAACCCTCCTCACATCACAATATTGCAGCTTGATTAAACTACGCTCGAATCCATTTCGCACCGTGTAATAACGGTTTGTAAAATTTTCAGTGCGATGATTGCCTGGTGCAGCAAACATTATTTTAAAAAATTCACATTTATTTGAACAAAACCGATTTCGGGACAAAGATTTTGACACTTTTATCGAGTGCTCGTGACTATATAAATATTGGACGACAAAACCCCAAAGCTTCTTGCAATTCTCAGCAGTCGTTGAATTAGAATGGAAAAAAAAATTTGCCCACTTTTTGTTCAATGAGATCTAGTGAAGAAAAAAGAACGATGAAAAAAATCTAATTTCGAAGGGCCTGTTTCGGTGTGGAATGTCCCCTGTGTGCATAAACACTTTTCTAACTTTTCGTTACACATTTTTCCCTGGATTCGTTTATTCGTAACCTTCCCGTGGATCCTTCGTCGACGGTGGATTTTGCGACGCTCAATCCGATCCAACAATATTGTTCGAAAAGCAATTAATTTTCATTCAATTATCTACTCAATTATTAGTGTTTTACTTTCGGTTGATAACCGATCCGAAATTCTGATTTAGCCGAACTCGCGTTGATATGATTTCACGTTGAAAGTTGTTTACTCCTCATTGGACATTGTGCCGTCGCTGTTCGCCTCGAAACCCTTCAACCCCTCTCCGCTGTTGTTATCACGGAGCGCTCGCAGCGGGCCCACTTCCCTCTCCCCAACACTGGTAGTGATATGAGCAGTCACGGCTTAGGCGAGTCAGAAGCCAGAACGGCGTGAGTGCCTGGGAGGAGTGGACGTAGAAATTGTGTCGACGGAGCAAAGAAGGGTGTTTGGCGAAAAATCAGGAGCTCGAACGAAAACACCTCGCACAACGTCAGGCCCATTTTTACGAATTGTAGGTAGGGATGAGTAATTAATTTTTTTCGGTATCCAAAAAAAATGGTGATAAACGCGACTCCAAAAACGGATTACTGGAATTTATATAATCAATCCCCCCTCCCTGTTGCTGTCACTTTCCAGACTTTGCAGATGCGACACCTGTTTCTCGACACTTCTGCTTGCGACGGTGCTGGATAAATTTGTAGCAGCGTGTGGTACGTTATGTATTAAGCATTCTACGTTATTTCGAACGAGCGCGACGTAGATCTTTGGAATTCGTGGATTTTTTTCAATTCCTTGTCCACGAGAGAAAATTTTACGCCAACTTTTAGATTTCTATCTGACTTTTTTTCAAAGAGTACAGCTTTTCGAAAATTCTTACGGCTGTCATGGATATATAACGAACAACGAGAAATTTTTGAAACAACGCGCACGCTGCGAAATACTCAACAATATTGTCTTTAGGAGGGTTTGGAATTGCAATTACGTACGAAAGTATTTCATCGGTAATTACACAGGGAGATTCCGAATCGCGTTCCATTCCACTGAATATTTTACATCGCAGCTTTCCTGTTTTCGCAACAAAGTTATTTTTCCAACTACAAAATTAGGGGCGATAAAAAACATGCGTTCCGATCGCCCCATTGCGCTAGTGACTCGGTTGTATTTTTTCTTCGTTATTGTACTCGTTATTATTTATTAGCAAAATAGTGACGAAGATTGTCAGAACGTTATTAAATGCTCCAGGAGGTAGAATCTCGTGGCAGTAAATCGATGTTCTGGTTGGATATACGAGGTCCGATGTTTCTTTTATGTGCAACGAGGCATTGGAATATCGAAGAGGTGGTTTCATCATATAAAAATAATTCGAGCGATAATCGAGCGCTGGACTCGCTTTTCTTGGGGTCGATAGTGCAAGGCATATGACTTGTTGTGCTCGGCATCCCGTTCAGTTGAAGTTTATAGTCGGCTAGGAAAGCTCACAGAGAATACGTACCCCGAGGATAAGTGTAATTGAGAATTGCGTGGTGGGGGGGCCTTCTCTCGATTAAAAAAACATTGAAATGCCAATCGAATCGAATTGGCGGTCACGTCAAGACCGAGGTAAAGCGGCTGATCGTATGCAGCAAACTTCTAACGAAGATGGAGTCCCATCAATAAATAATGAGTAAATATAGGAATGATCGAGATCGTTAGCCCTGCGTGAGAAGAGAATTGAGCTCTCTTCTCAGTGAAATAATGTTTTACACCGTGTTAAGGCTCCGACTAATGAATTATTTTATCGGCATTCGCCCTACGGAGGCGAATATAGCGGAGAGATAGTCGTGTTAAGCGAGAAATTGAAATACTATCTTTCACAAGATCCGAGGGTTGGTGCACAAGAAGCCCGTTTGCTTCGACAGCGCGGCCCGAATTTCGATGGAGGTTCGAGTTCCTCTCTCGGTCCCTTCGCACACACCGCTCTCGCTCTCCTCTCGTTTCTTCTCGCTGTCTCTCTCCAGCCTCCGTGCCAGGTGTAACCCTCGCGTGAACGTTTCGCCCGGGATCAGCGGGTAATGTCTGGAGCAAATCCTCACGAAGATATACGAGGTGAGTTCTCCAGGGTGTAATCGTGAGATCGGCCCTTCCTAGGCATCAATCGAGCCTTGCCATTATTTGTTTACGCACGTTTTCCACCCTTTCTCTGTAGCTCGTCTCTCCGTGCCCCGGCCGAATCGATATAATCTCGAACGCTTCGAGGCAACGGGTGGCTTTTATTTTATCAACCTGCATCATTTCGCTCTTACATCAACGGGCTGCCCGCCGTGCCTTCTTACAGCGATCCCATCCTTTCGGAGAAACATGACACGGATGAAGGAATTAATATAACTGAATTCCACTCAACATTCTACGGGTGGAGTACCCTCGATTCTTCCGTCTTCTCATCCCTCTGCAACATGCCAGGCGACGTTGCCACCACTCCTTTTTCGTCATGTGCTCTAGCATTGTCCCCCGTTGTTCTTTCATCGCTGCCAGAGCACCAGGACCGTGCTAGTTTCGTTCACAACCCTGCCAGTCGTTTGGACGACGATATATTCGTGGGAGAGGATTCAAATTGTTTATTTGGAGCTCGCATCCGTGTCTCTGGAATCTTCAATGCTGTGCGACGCCTTCTGATCGATGAGGGAAACTCAGCAATGTTTTTTTTTTCTATTGGAACATTTCCACCACGCTCCGCGGTCTTCGGCCTCCGCGTATGCACTCGCGAGCTCTTACGACTCGGTCCCATTACTTTAAACCCGCTTCATCAATGTCCGATTCCCTAATTTTCCCTTCTCCTGAGAAAGCCCCGCGAGAGTGTTGCGCACAAACCACTCTTTTCTGGAGCTTCGCTTTTACGCATTCGCACAGAAGCAAGGGGAACTGCGAAAAAGCCGAGCGATGCGGGCAGCCATATTTCTACTGAGTTTCGATTGATTGATACCAGCACCAGAAAGTCCAAATATTGTTTCCCGTTCGGTGATTGATGCGCGTCCCGGGCTCTGACAGGATTATAATTGAATAGCCGAAATATTTCGAAAGCTCACTTACGATTGTTTTCAAGTGCTTGCTCGAATGGGAATGCTTTTTCAACCGGAACCGCTAACGTTACTTCGAAAAGTAGATTTCCAACAATTGATTGCTGAAAAAGGATTCCAAGAGGTTCCACATTATTTTTTCACAATTTTGACCTACGATACTAAATTGGATTTCGAGTTACCGCATCGCGACTATTCCGGGACTAAAAATGCATTGGAAGTCTTGGAACGAGTTCAAACTTCGCGTAGTACCGCCGGCAAAGTCTACAAAATTATGAGACTCTTCGGAACGAAGTCTTCGGCGGAGAAACGACGCATATTTGCATATGCTTCGATGCTCACTATCAGCTTTATACATGGGATATACGAATGGCGCATGAAGGAGCATAGTTTAACCAAAATAATACTTCGAAACGTTTTCCCTAATTGACTCTGTCATCCGCGAATCTCCAGCGTGGTATTCAACTCCTGATTTTCGATGGCATTAGTCCGGGCCGTTAAATCGGAGAAGAGCAACGAAAAGTAAGAATGATTTGGACACGTTGGGTCCCAGGAATGAGAAGAAAATGTCGCAAGGGACGCGGCAAGCAATAGCAGCAAGCAGGTGCTTTTTCTGGCTGGTTAACCGGTCCCAACCACCACTATCGTACTCACAAAGCATGAAGATACGTTGAAATCGACGACGAAGACGACGACGAACCGCTCATGCAGCGAAGCGTTCTCTTCTATAGATATTATCTCGCCACTGAGCTGCACCCAAAGATACACAGACACACACGGGCCTCCAGCCCACTGAAAAACCATCTTTTACGCTCGCAGAATATCAATGACGTAAGCCGGGAATGGATAAAAGTGTATATCGATATAATTCTGGGCCTGCGGGATACCCACAGCCCCGGCAAGCCCTCCGGCATAAGCAGGCTATGCTGCTTGCCGATCCGTTTTCCCTTTTCTCTCACACGCTTCGCTAAAGCCACATGAGCGAAGGAGATACAGCCAGTCAACCAATTTTTATAGTTTTCATTGTACTTAATGCGATCTTGCCTCGCTGCTGCGCACCAAACGCCACGGTGCCCATGCATATAAGGATTGTGGGAAATCTTGGGCCGCGCAACAGCAACGCTATAAACGAGGATCTTGCCTCGGTCGTCTTTACCTTTACTGGGCTGTCGATCGAAACGAGAGCTTTTCCCTCGCATCGAACGGTCATCGAATATTTTTGTGACGCCAGATGCGAGGCTTCTCGAAGCAGATCTCATTCGAAATGCGATGCTCATGGTCTCGGAGTCTCGTCCGCAGGCTTCTAACTCCGTCGATGAAATCCGCACCTCAAACTGTGTGCAATTTCGTATTTTTTCTATCCCGAGACAGGAATGCTCTCTTTTTTTCAATTTTGCACGTCCTCTCGGTAGTGTTCAGAATGAGTTGTCGATTTACAAAGAAAATTATAGAAAAAAGGGCCAGTGGGAGCTCCCCGTTACGAGCAGCCAAACGAACTTCGCAACTTCACTTTTTTCAGATTCCAAGAGTTTCGTAGAAGCCGATAGTTCAGTGGTTCGGTCTCCGGGCAAGGGGGCTCAGCGTCGAGTTAAATATGCATAGGTGAGCAGCTCGCTCCAAACTCAGTCAGCCGTTTCCGTCCTTCTATACTTTTTATTTATTTGGCATAGAAGCAATCCTTCCTGGCCTCGCTTCGTGGCGGGGTATTGTGTAACTCTCCGACTATGGCAAATCTAACCTGAGGAAAGTTGCGAACTTTGTCAGTTGGACTTAGCGCTAGCTTTAACCCGCAGCATAAGACGACGCTGAATTGCTCCGCACACCTACAGACACTTTTGCGGAAGCTCGCTCATGTCGCCCGGCGCAAATCCTGTGCGCAAGTCTCGTAAGAATTCTTACGGAAGTGTGTTGAGGCTCGAACTCGCGCCGAGTTGGCATCGTAGGGCGCTCTCGTCGATGTTTACACGTCGAGGGCACACTCAAATTTCCGACTCGAAGTAAAACCAGCCCATCATCGAGGCTTCTCAAATAAGCTCCGTTCAAACAAGTCTAAAAAAACATTGGAGCATCCCTCGGAATTGTATTTCGGAAAGATCAATCGACAGATCACGCGGCCTCATCCCATTTTAGATTAAACTCTGGAACGTGACTTTGGCCAAAGTACGACCTTAACAAACCATTTGAACTACCTTATTTCAAGCGACTCTTGAAAAATATTCCTGATCCTGAACTCCGAGTCGATTGTGCCTCGGAGATAAACACACGTTGAAAATAGTGCACTAAAGATTTTCCTCTCGCTCTGCATAATCCCACGGTATTCGGTGCGTCGTTCACTACTCCAAGTTATTCCCGGTATGCCTCGGAAGAAAGGAAAACCTACATCCATCTTGGTGCAAGCTCTGGCTCTGAGGCAGCTGCCTATGAGGTTAGGTACGGACTTTCGTGAGTGGTGGTAGTTTTCGAGACGATGACAAGAGTCTGAAGCTCACACCTGGCTTGAAGTCAATGCGATTCTGATAAGCTGCCATAGAAAAGCTCTGAATGCCATTATATTCTAACCACGAACTGTAGACTCTTAGACACTCCTTTATATATATATATGCGAGTCCAATTAGTGATAATTAGGACATCAGTTGATAATGTACCGCTGCCAAATCCCTACGAGCCCTTGCCACTGATCCGGCAATCCGGCTCTTTCACTTTCTCTCTTTCTCCCTCGGCGTGCCGTCTTCATTCGTTCCACGACGGAATGATTTTCTTCCACACGCGAACTTTCTCTGCTCGTCAATATTTCCAGTGGGACTGATTTCCAAAATCAATTGTTTTACCTCGACGCGGTTGGTACGACAAGGCTTCGTGGCAGAAGTTGATCGGCTCAGCGTTTTGGAGTGAAAAAGTTCGTTGGATAAAGGATTTAATGAGCTTTCTTGAGAATGGAAGAAAAAAGGTCGAGAAAGGACATAAAATTGTCAGCAGATTTTACGAATGTAATCGATTAACGAACGCGTGGAATTTTATTGAAAAAAACATGAACGAAAAATCTGATTCGGAGCTATATGGGAGAGGTCGATTCTTCGAGGTTGACGTAGACGCGGTGCGAGCGATATCGATCGAGGGATTCTTTTATTTATTCGTGAAGGTTGGGCGCATTTGGATCGTAGTTCGAAATGCATTCGCTCCCAGAGCGCGATGCAAAGTCCTGAAATTATTGGAAGCCCGCGGAGCTTTGATCACATCCAGCAAAAGGAACAAAAAATCCGCACCGGGACGCTTTGTAAACAAGCATCGTCCGTGTCAGGGGAAAAATGAACGGGGGGGATAGAACGGAAAAAGAGAGTCGAGCAAATATCGTTTCAACGATGTAAAAGAGTCCGGTGGACCGAGAAGCTCTTGAGGTCGAACGAGCCCACAGGGAATCGCGGGAGAACAGAAGAGAGTGTAGGCTCGCGTGTGTGCTCCGAGAGTCTGAGAACGACGGATAAGAAAAAAATCGAGAAGTGGATGGAGACGGTTATAAAAGGTACCAGCGTGGAGAGCCGAGAAAAGTGAAAAAAATCCGTGCGAGAAGCTAAACCAACGCTCGACTAACCTATCTAACTAACAGTGCCCCCTCCCTCCAACAAATCCTTTCCTCTTTCGCTCGCTCCGCGTGGAAAATCTCGCTTTTTTTGTCGCCTCGCGGACCCTGGTATTTTTCTCACAAAGGCGCCACCGATTATCGAGATGCTCACTGACACGTGAGCATTGAACGATGTCACTGGAGTGACAGATCAAAACACGCATTAATTTTCACCAATTCCAAACTCCAATTCATTTTCTGTTCCGTCAAATATGAGCTGGGATTGCGGAACCTCTAATGCGAGAAAAAAAAACAGACGAAAATCAATGAAACAGTCGGATTTACGTAATAAAACAAAAATGTGGGCTTTCACCTCTGCACGGAATAAATCAAATTTCTTTGCATCGAGGGCGGCGCGCGTTGTTTATTTCAATTCAATCTGCCCCGATCTCCTGTTCATTTATTGGATTTCGCATTCTCTTATTTTACTCCCCGCATTGTATTGACGGGCTCATCCAACTCTCTCCTGGACGATCATATTTCCTTGTTTTCTTCGAATATCGTTAAATTATGACACGGAATCTGTATGGATGGATTGGAACAAGTCGCTTTCTCTATTTTGAAGGAAAAAATTCGTGAAATTTCCCTCGGGGGTCGATAATCATGAGTATGGAACCGCCTGCATGTTCCATTATTCGATTCCTTCCAGAGTAATTATCCAATTAATTAGCATTAATCGTAACCATCGTTTCATTCGGGCGCTGCATTATTCAGCGAACCGAAAGTGGGTTAATTCGATAAAATTTTATTTTATCAAACATTCCGGTATAAACGAAAATTATCAGCAGAGCTTCCTCAATATTTCACGAAACAGTGAACGAAAATGAAAATTGTGACTCGATCTTACTAATTTCTAAAATTTTCATTCGAATCGAGAACTTCGATTCAATTTGAAAGGAGCAAGCGGAATGAGGTTTTTAACTACCACAACCTTAAATAAGTGGAAATAACGAAAAGGATGATTAAAAGCGTAGAATCACGCAGGTCACGCCATGACCCAACTGTCCGGACGACGCCGATGCTCTGGAAAACGACAAGTGAACGTCACCGAATGAAAGAGGAAATGCGAAAAAAGAGGAATTTTGACAATGCCAAGGAACAGAAGGAAGAAAAGTTTTATAGATGCTGAACGAGGAAAAGATTCTGCCGCTGAGAGCTTCTTATCCACAGTGCTTCGAGCCAGTCTGAGAACTTGTCGACTGGCCCTGTGTCCTCGGCCTTTGTCTTTCACGCTCGAGATCTTATTCGCTCGCGGGCTAGCCTCGAACCCCCTTCTGCGCACCTTCGTTTATTTCCATTCTCTCGTTCGCACCTCGTCCCGAGCCTCTCTCACCTGCTCGCAATGGAATTTCTAACGGCCACCCCGCCCCGACTTTTGCTCGATGTTTTTGCAAGAACTTTGAAATTTCGGGTTCCACTGCTTTTTTTTATTTATTTTGATTTCGTTCGCTGCCCAGGAGAGGGAATTTGGTGGGGGTAGAAAAAAATTCAAATGCCATTCGAGCTTTTCGGGTTATAATCGTTTCGGGTTAAAGAAAATGATTGCTGACGAGGTGCGTTTTAGAAGCGAGCTTTTCGCTCCTACTCAAACGAGGTTGCTCTGCTCGCTTGCTAAAGTGCAACTCCAAACAGTGCCGTTATCAGTGGGGAGCTTTTAAAACTACTCAAAAAACACCGGAAATGGGAATGCTCAACGTTTAATGCGTTGTCATTAAGAACGGAAATGTGCGCAGTAAGCGATGCAAAAACGACTTTTTTAAATCGTATAAAAACCACTTTACGGCTTGAAAATCGTGTCGAAAGTGCTCAAGGATCGCGGCATTGGGATATCGATTAAACTCGTCGTGCGCTGAACAGCCCCTCAAATGACAGTTCTGTAATTCTAATCGTACTGAAAAAATTCCATACATTCAAGTTCACAAAGACCTTGTTGGAATGGAGAAAAACTTGGAAGATCGCCGAACCCGTAACTGCGGTCGCACAACCATCATATTTTTCCGCATACACAAAAACACTAAAAATACTCATTTTGGAGTCGACTTTTTAAAATGGAAAGAAAACATTGAAGATGGAAGTTGAGGGTTTCCTTTTGAATGTTCCAACCAATGATTTCGAGCGAAAAACTTGAATCGCGGTTCATAAAATTTTGGTTAACCTCGAGCCACAACCGTTTTTCTCGACGAGCAACGAGGAACTACCTTCAACTGACACACACTTTGAGATACTTTTCAAAAACAAGCACACGTAGCGAGAGATAAAAGAGTAGCCGAATCATTTCGCTTTGGTTCTTCACTCGGTCGATTCATCAATGTTCGAGACTCGGGCGCACAACGATTTGTCAATATCACGAGACGTATACACTCGGTGGGCCGGACGAGTCGTAGCTAATATCCGGAGACTTCTTCCCACCACCTCCTCCTCCTCCTCCTCCTCCTCAGAAACGTTCGTACCTTCCTGGTGGGAAAGAAGTAAAAGTCTTGGTGGTAAGTCATGGTCGGAAACCGCGTCACGGCTACTCGGCCGGAGCAAACGCTCTGCAAACACCCTCCCCATATAGATAAAAGCACTCTTCTGACTTTTCCTCCATCATAACTTTTCCTTCTCCTCTTTTTGGCCGGGTTTCTCCCAATCTTATTTCTTCTTTCGCTCGTTTTCATTCCCGCGTATACCAAGCTGCTAGAAAACTCGATAAACTTTTCTCGGCAACTGTCAACGCGAATTATGTCAACCAAACTTCTCGAGGTGTTCGAAAGGAAACTGGAGGGAAAAAATCGCATGACCGGTGGCCTTATGCGTTTTCCAGGAATTTCCTCATTATGAAAACGTGATCGAAATCAGTCTGGGACGCCCTTCATTGCTTTATTTTATTACCCCCAACGAACAGACGCTGACAGCAACGAACATTGAAATGGTACGTTTGCTAAACTTTTTCAACCTATCGAGTATATAAAGAAAGTTTTCCAACCATTCCCAGCGGCTGTCGCTGCCTTCCTTATTTACTTGCTTCAAATTTCCTTAATAAAAGATATTTCATTTCGATATTTTTCATCAATTTACCTCAAAATATAGAATCTCAGCGAGAATTATAGCTCCCGATGAAATTTTTATTCTCGAAATCCAGCGCATATGTATTTTTGCTTCAATACACCGATTTATTTCGGTTCCCCTTAATCAAGATAATTCCTTCACTAAAAGATTTTCCTACCGTCTTATTCTTGAATTTCCCGATTTTTCCGAGGCTCTATAATGTAATAACGTACGAAATTCCCAAAAGTCTGGTCGCTCCGCGCACGGTGTATTGGAAATCGAAGGTTGGACAGTTTCACGTGTATCGGTACGAAGCGGGAGTATATTTGAGTCGGTCGAACAGCAAGTTCCGTCTAATAAAATTCCAGCATACGTTTTAGCAGAAATCCACCAAAGTTTGTTCGCGATGCCTCCAAACGAATTATGATTAGATTTTCAAGTACGATTTCCCCAAAATTGGACAAATGAATATATTTCGTGAGTTGGCAGCCGTTCCTTCATTTCATGACTCCGGTGAGTGGAGTTGAACAACCGAAAATGGGAAGTAAGAATCGGCGAGCTGAACCAGCAATTAAACATGTCTGGAGCAGGAAGTGGCAGAGAAATCTTCGAGCAAAGATAGAGCGATAAAAAGAATAATCTTTTACGCTCACCGGAGAGAGAAAGAGCGAGAGAGGGGAGCAGGAAAGTGTTGGCAGCTCACCGAATGGGGCAATTTGTCGACACAAGTATAACAGCCGGTGCCAGTACGTGGTTCTTTTCTCTCGCGAGCGGTGATTTCTTTGAGGGCAGGGGTCAGATTCGTCGGTGTGATCAAGAGGTCCATCGGGTGATAATGTCGTCGCATTAGTTACGAACCCGAGCATAATATTGTGCGAGTAGTCCCATGGAAAGTTGTGAACGTGGCACTTTTTCGGGCTAGAAAAGTCTGAGGGAATCCAACACCGAGTTTTGGAAAGGAGAAGAGCGAAATATGCGCATTGAAGCGAATAAGAGAGCGAGGAAGACATAAACATTCGCAACATTATCCCTGGAGGGCGACGTTTTCACTGTGGCAGTTTTATATTTTATAGTAGATAAAGCGTAATAGTTCCGGACGAATGCACGATAATCCATTTATCACCATGAGCGTAAAACCTGAATTTTATAATTTTTGTTGCAGGATGTTGTTTCGTGACGTTTTATACGAGAAAAGCCGCCCTTATCGCCCAGAACGCGTTGCACAACGTCAAAACCTTTCCTGGGGTGAGTAATAAAAAAAAGTAATTGGAAAAGAGTGATAGAAATAAAGGAAGCTCGGCATACTGGATGAGAGAACTTGAAACCGAGTCATATTTTCGCTGCGATGTTAGCGCGCAGCAGGTAAAGAATCAAGACTGTAGAAATGAGTTCTGCATCTGGAGCTTCTGAAACACCTTTTTCCGTGAGATTCTCTCCCGAGAATTTTCATGATAAGAAAGAAACCTCCCGATATTTTGCATATACGTATATACTCGTGTATATTTGTGAATGCAGAGGATGAGCGTTGGGAAGCTTCTCGAGTCATAACGATAACTTTCTCACAAGAGTATATAACGTTCCACTTATTCGCGCCAGAAGGTGACACTTTCCAAAGTTTTGAGTGTATCCAACCTTCGTATATGATGTACATATCTAGAGGGGACGAGTAAAAATTGCAGTGTATATATACGCGCAAGAGTGAGCGAACGGGCGAGCAAATATTTGTTGTTCTCAAAGTTTTTTAATCACTCAACTTGGCTCAACCGCACATACTTCACGCCTCCGCGTCACTCTCGTCGAACGGACGTTACACGTTTTTTCTACCGTTTCGCTATAAATTGCAACGCGAAAGAAACGATTTCGTCGACTGTTACGAGCCCTCAATTGAAATATGAATCGGGACGTCAATATTTTCGCGAGTACCAACTCGATACTTGCCGGCTTCGTATCTTCGATGGTTA
Organism: Venturia canescens; assembly: GCF_019457755.1. Classification (NCBI taxonomy): domain Eukaryota; kingdom Metazoa; phylum Arthropoda; class Insecta; order Hymenoptera; family Ichneumonidae; genus Venturia; species Venturia canescens. The sequence goes on from NC_057426.1 coordinate 2,815,436, forward strand.
CTTTGGCTCGCGCATCGATCGCGAACCCCGAAAAAGCTCCGACGAGATTCCACGATATTGTCCGACCAAAATCCACTTAAATATAAACCAGCGCCGGTACAAGTTCCCTCTAATTGTTCCTCGTGCTATCGTCTCGATGCAATACCGTAATGCATTAGAACCGCTGCACCGCCGAACTGAAAAGCACTCCGGACAAATTGGGAAACGAAAAAAATCAGTTATCTTAGCATGTGTCTAATTAGATGCATTAGCTAAATTAAATTTATTCCGTTGCTTGTTTCTTTCAGGATTTTCGAGCCTTTTTTCGCTTTGGGTTGATGAATTTTACTTTTCAATGTTAATGGAATACACGAGAAAAAGATGGTGAAAGGGGAAGAGAGAGAGAAAGAAGGAAAGAGGGAGGCTAGCGGGGAGGAAGAGGGAGTGAGATGAACGGTATCGCAGGATAATTGTTCGCCGTACACAAGAGCGATGGCTCTCGATGGTAGAACTTTCTACGTAATTGCGAGACGTCATTATGAGCATTTAAACGATTCTAATGGGCGTGCTTCTCAGCCTGTTTCTCGCGATATTCCAGACGTATTATCCGAGATAGAATAACGAAGAGCCGCGTGCACGTCGGGTAATGGGTTCAAGACATTTACCTCACAAATTGGGGCAATTATTGTCTCCTCGCGATTGCTCTCGATTTATATACCTTCAGAAATTATCTTCGGCGTTACTCGCCATCCCTTCGAACATGTGCACTGCATATTCGCCGAATCCCTCGCCATTTTATAGTCCTCCAATCCACGCTTTTTTCTCGAATCATCGTTCCGATCTTCATCCGCATTCGGAGGTTAAAACGTCGCGCTTTATTCGAGCTTGAAAAGTCCGAATTCCAACTCGGGCTTGCCGCCGATTCGATATACAATTTTAACGAACTGTTGAGTTCACTTTAATAAATCCGACGATAAAAAAGTCTTTTATACACGCGGTTTGCGGAATATTAATCATCCCATTGGCAAATTTATTTTTGAAATCATTGAAGAAACATCCAAAATCGAGAGATAAAACGGGCTTTCCATATGTACACAAGTCGCCAAACTACGATACATCCTGGCACGAATGTCGCTTAGCAGAATATTCACCAGCATGTGCTGCGGACCCCGGGTACAGGGGCCTTCAAAACAAGCATGCTACATCGCTCGTCCCTGAATTGCTGCTCGAACCTGAAGATTTCCAAGTTTTTTAAATGTTCATGAATACTCGATTTTTCAAGAGTGTTACTCCACTGGACCAACGAAATTAGAACCTTTGGAGAAACATTCGAACGCACACCTTTTGAGGACGGAGATTTTTACGTTAAAATCGAGCATTTTTTACGCGAAATTTATGCATAATAATGACAAATTTTTCAAGTAAAGCATGCTCGCGTCCTTTAAAGGTTAAAATTCATTCTTCTAACCAGATTAGACAGAAATTGGACAGAGAATCGAACCCCAAATTAATGTGCTTACGTCTGTGATTCGAATTTCATTTTCACTCGGGAAAAGTGAGTTGAAATCACGAAATCCTCAGATTCACGATTGTAAAGTTCGTTTACCGAACGAAGGTTAGTTCGATTTTGAAAGATCCTCTACAGTAGGTCGTTGTAATATGGCTTAGACTTAATCCATCGAGTGCAAGAGCGCTGTGAGGTTCGTATACGAAAAGGCTCAACGCTTGGAAGGTCGGCCGTTCGAAGCCGCCACTGCCTTGCCGCTTAAGCTCCGCCAGATATTTATTGTCTCACAAATTACTCTCCGAGGAGTTTGCAGCAGCGAAGCGTGTCTTCGTGAGCTCGGACCCCGCCTCGACGTCATACTCTTCGCAGTCTTGGTTCGCGTGTAGTGGTAGAACGTAACTACTGGAGGCCGTGCGCGCGGTGTGCACCAACTCCGAACGGATGAGACACGGCTTTAAACTCCGCCGGACCATTTGCCTCGTTTGTTCACGAAACTAGAAAGCTCACGCAGGGCCAACAATAACACTATTGTCCGTTTTTATCTTGCTGTATTATTCTATTTTTCATTCTCATTTTTTTTCATTCGTTTTACCAAACTTTATGTTCTACCTGTGTCGGGGATTATGTTCAATAATTAATTACGATGAGTCTCTCGAAACTGGGCGCCCCGGCGAGGGTCTGAACAAAGCTTTACCGTCACTACTGCAGTGGAAATTCCCGCAAATAAGTCGGCTTTTACCGCTCTTCGCTGTTTTCACGCCGATGACGACGTACGAACAAGACACGAATTATTTCATGTTAGGCGAAATTTACTTTTTATTATACACGAGTTTATTTTGGTTTTACTATTTTTAGTAACTTTAATCATTTCAGACAAACGTGAATGAAGCTCTAATCGATATTGTCGGATTTTTGAGGCGTCACTCCAATGTGACCGAGCATTTTGTGTCGACTTTCTCTCGTTGAATACGAAGCGTTCATTAAACTCGTTTATGATGTCAAGTTTTGCCGATATAAATGAAACAATCTGTCAGAATAATGTGTTTTGGCAACATTCGAGCACCCCAGAAGCTTTTGTTTGCGCTCCAAAGCTCGGATCGGCTCGGATAATATCTTGTACCTCCGCGATAACATTTTCATAAGTTGCGCCTAACATGCGCCTCTAGAACAATGGCAATGTTTGTCCATTGTCGTGTCCTCGTTTGTCGACACTCCTGACAAGTATCGACGCCGGCACATGAATCTGATGAGCTAAAACGCTTCAACGGGGCCGAAACGACCTTAAAGTTTGTACTTTCATTTAAAAAAATTGTACTTTTCAAATCTCAATCCTCCCTCTGAATATTGCTTCAACGGCGTTTCTAATAATATTTATCACAATGTACGTAAGAAGCTTAAACTGCATCCGATTCGATGGAATTCTATTACACGCAGAGAAAACATCTTTCAAAAACGCATTGTGAAATTCCAGTCACAAAACCGATATTCCCTGATGGAAGGCGCAATGAAGTTCGAAAGTGGGAAGTGAATTTCTATATTTCGGTTATTTCGAACCGAAAAGGTATCGAGATTTCGAATTACGTCGGTGAATAACATTCATAAAAATCTAATAGAGAATCGAAAACGTTCGGACCCGAAGAACGATATCAAACGCGGAAAAATGTCAAATGGAATCGGATGAAAAATAACTTTTTGCAGAAGAAGAGAAAGAAAAAATCACCAAACAGTGACTTTTTTGGCCTCCAAACCTGGATTGTTCGTGAAATGAAAACAAATTTTGGTGGCACGCATTAGTCGTTTTATAGGAAGGTGTAATCCACCGTCATATCGTTGCGAAATTAATAAAAGGACTTTTCGCAAGTCCTTTTTCGGTGCAGACGATGTGAGGAGCTTCCGGCGCCGATCCTTGGCGAGAGGTAGAGATGCGAGGAGGACTTGAAATCCTCCGAAGATCTCTGGAATTCTCGAGATCTCCGAACTTTGTTGTAGGTTCATCGTAAAACCACAACACGTCGTCGTCGCCCCGAGACAAATTTATTCTACAAATCTCTTCCCACGAGTGATCATCAGAATTTTTAATGATTATCACCACCAGCATCGTGGATTAAGAAACTCTCCACAGAAATGAACCAGCTTCAAAAAACGCCCTCGCAAGTGAATACGACAAAGTTCAAAATAATTCTGCTAAATCATTAACGAGGAAGAAGGAACGAAAGTTAGCGCAAAGCGAACACCTTTCGGCCGAAGAATTATCGACGGATCTGCTCAACCTCCAGAACCACAATTATATCCTTCATCTGTCTGTTCTTGAATGAATCCTCGGGCAAAAATCAGTATTTTAACACGTCGATATTTCTCATAATATCCAGCCTCGTTCAATTAATATCTCCAATAGAAGAGTGTCAGAACAGAGATATTTTGGAGCGAAGATGTGGCGCAACTGACAACCAGATGCGTTGAAATAAGACTTGAAAGAGTTATTTCAGAGTTATTATGGAATTATTCTAGAATAGAGGTGGGTTATTTTATCAAAAGATAGATTTATGCTCACAGAGTTATTCCAAGAATAGTAACATATGAAGAATAATGTTGCGTTGCGACACTAGATCGGAAATATTTGTCCGCAGAGTTGATAAAATGCAGTTATTAAAGAGTCGAGTCGTACTCTCAGAGGAACGAAGCTGATCTATCAACCACAAATCCTATTGCGGAGTGCCAATGATATTGTACAATGGTCGCAGTGACATAAAGTGTCGACCTGATACGTCAGGTTTGAATCCAATGGCCACGTATGTACTGACCAAAAATAAATCGGTTGAATCAATGAAATCTTTCAGTAACACCAAACGTTATGGAAAGCTAATCTTGCCAGAGAAGCCGAGCAGAGAAATGACTCGTTGAATTATTTGAGAATAGAGGAATGAAGCAAGAAATTGTTATGCTGCCAGACAGTTTGTTGAGCGCCGAATTCAATTAAAATAAATGAAGATTAAAAAGGTTCAATTCCGTGTGGAGAGTCTGGAACAGGAAGTTTCCAAGCTCGGTCCTAAAACAGCGGTGCAAAAAGTCACTCGTAGATTGAATGCTTCGTGTGTATCTAACTGTACTATTCATAATAGTTGTGTAAGCAAGTTATAAGAAGGGGATAAGGAGAAAGCACGAGGAACGCCAGCTGCACAAAACAGTCTTGACACTTTGGGACGTGTACTTGTGTCTTATTAATTAGTTTGGGGAAGATTCAACTGCTGGGAGATGCATCATTGAAGCTTGTGCCTGAAACTAGCTGAGCCAACGATCCTCGATCAGAGGTCCACAGTTTTTGGTAATTTGGGACTTGGGACGCTGCTCGAATGATATTCGTAACATCTCGTCGGTTTACTCGAGTCCGCAGTTGCTATGACGATTCGCGACAAACGTACGATTGCGAAAAATGTTCTTTTGAAAAGTTGTTTTTGTTCAATTTCATCACTCCAAGTTTAGTGGGTTTTTACAATTTTCTGCTTCATCCAAACGTTTGGGCTTCTGTTGACGAGCTTTGAATACTCACTTTTTTGTAGTCGCTCAAATAGTTGATGAGCCAATTAGTCTAGACTCGTGCTATTTGTGAAGAATTTTAATGCCCCCTTCGTTCGGAGTGCCAGCAAATCGGCTTGAAATTTCAATTATAGGAGCAAATGGTTCTTATAATTGCTCAGGGCCTGTAACATTTGATTTGGCTAGCTTTTCCATTTTTACTGGCTTTTGGTAATACCCTGTGATAATACCAAACTCCTCTATTTGTCAGGAATTTGAATGGTTGAAAAGTCACACTGGTTTCATGTTTTGTTAAACTGGAATCATATCCTGCACGAGTGGTGCGAGCATCGAACGTCATCTTGTTTGGGTAGCGCTTTCACCGAAGGTTTTGTGGGATTTCCGGTCATGAGAAACTGCGAAAACGCGCTCAACAACTATCTGTATTCGGCGTCTGTTAGCACATGCCTCAGACGTGACGGTTCAGTAGTTGACCTGGTTATGTTCTTCCGGACTCGCAAGTTTTTGCTGTATTTGTTGAATATTCATGGAACGAATGCTCGTAGGTAGCCCGACAAGGTCTTTGCCCATCGATAATTTCTTAGGGTCCAATAAAAATCGATCGTCACACGTGTGTAGTAGCTTGCGCGTAAAGAATTCTCTTTCGTTGGTTGACAGAACATCGAATGGAAAAGAAAATGATTTTTTTGTTCATCCAAAAAATACATTGAAAGCTAGACCGTTGTTTTTCTCCGATCGAGGCAAAAGAATAATACCAAATTGAAAAACTTTATTATCATCGATGAAAGTACAATATTCTCGAAGGTGGCCCTGTCCCGGTCTCAGTTACGGCAAATTGACTGGTCCTAAGTAAACCCAGAAACTTTGTGCCCGTCAGCATGAGAGCTTTTCATTCTTTCACGTGGCTGACAGGCTTCTTCCATTTAGTCCGTTACCTAAATAGATTTTTTCCTTTCTTCCAACATGATTTTCGCAGTATCCGCTATAAATCCTGAACCATTAATGCCCGTTTTCTCCGACGCGGTCCAAGCTCAGTTCAATTTTTTTCATATAGTTTCGAGATAGGATGAACCGAGTTTAAACTCAGATTAACGTTGGAGAAAACGGGCATAAATTGTGTAGATAAGAACGAAAAGGGAATGAAACGTATCAATGGCAACGAACAAACAAACGTGTTCGTAGCGACGGATAAATCTTGTTCGACCGATCGACACCGAATGTAAATCCGTATCCATGACCACTAACAAACAAATGTGTCCATGGCAACGAAAACTTGTTGAAGTATAAACTACTCGCAGAAGGACCTGCTCATCCGTTTGTACTCGTAGCAAATTAAAATGCCGATCCATTTCATCTGTTTTTCCCATCCCTCTGGAGAATCTCTCATCCATTCGGTCCCCGTCCATTCCCGCATCACAGCCATCCGTTCAGCCATCCGTGCGTTTATTGATTTGTTAATACGTCACAAGCCTCCGTCGCATCGATTCATTTTTCTCTCTGTTTATCGATCCTACGATTCATTCGTCCACCAGCTTCATCCATTTCAAATACCTTTTCTCGAGCTCATACTCGTCGCTCGAGACCGAGGAAAACGGGAGTACATTGGACCGGTAAACAGCAAACTGTGACGATATTAAATTCGATAATAATCATTTTAAGAGACGAGAAACCCTCGAATGCTGGCTTCGCTCGTCATTGTCGCTCTCACCAAATTCATGAAATTCGATAACTTTCGTATCGATTTTCTAATCTAATACATTTACAGTGTATTTCGCTTTCTGGGAAATGAGCGTATTTTGAAGAAAAAACCGCGTCTCACTTACGTATCTACAGACCCAGGGGCTTCGGGGCTGATTCTCCTTAAACTATCCTATTATACGGACACAAACGACCTGCCCCCTCTCGAGTTTCTTTTCTCTTTCGAGAGAGTGTTCGGTCTGTTCATGGTAAACAATCACTGACTGGAATGAGAAGATCGAGAGCGTTTCGAGAGAAAATTAAGAAGAAAGAAGAGGAAGTATGCGAACAAACGATGAAAAATATCTGCTCCGAGGCTATAGAGAAACTCGCAGCACTCCCGTGGCAATTCGCGAAAGCGCGAGGGACTAGGTTGAGACCCTTTTGAGTCGATAGTTAGAGAGAGCAAAGTAGATTCAGAGCGAGAGAGAGGGTGGGAGGGCAAAGGAGTGGACACTTGAATTTCAGGACAAGGAAAGGTGAAGCACGAGCGAAAAGGACGCCGGCCCGAGTAAGAGAGAAAATAAATAGAAGGGACAGAATTGAGTTCCGGCGACGTATTTTCGCGATGAAACAGTTGACTGGATGAGTGGGTTGCGGCGTAAGGAGAATGAGAAAAGCACGAACCTCGCCCTCGATTATTCTCTTCCTCCCTCCCTCTCTCTCTCTCTCTTTCCCTTCTTTCGCTTAATCGTACGAGTGCGCAACTGAGAAAGAGGAAGCGAGTCGTTCGAGACCCGACACGAGAGCGACGCAGAGAAATATCTGACCGACTCCGGTGTGTGTGAGAGAATAAGGAAAATGGTAGAAGAAAGGAGACTCAAAAGAGACAGGAACAAGTATACACGTAGCCATCGCACACAGGAGTTTCGACCTAAAAATGACAGACTTACTGCCTTCCACTCGACGAGCCTAAAGCACGAATGATCGATTTCCGTGTATCGACGTGACAGTCTCTACGCAGCAAACACTTCGTCAGAAAAATTCTTTCTCAATGAATTTTTAAAACTTTCGTACATTTTTATTCAGTCTTGACTCCACATTGAATCTTATTTCCAAACTTCTTTCTCGTGATTATTCAATAATGATTCACTCCACAGTGTGATTGGCCTTCGAAAATAGTGAGCAAGCGTGCTTCCACATTGAATATCCTGTACGTACATAGATTGAATAGAGTGGATGAAACGGAGGGGAGAAGGGTTGGGCGGTTGAGGATTTTTCGTAAGGTGAGGCGAGGGAGGGGACCCATCCAGTACCCAGTGGCGAAGGGGAAGGAATACCCAAAGAAATGGCGAAGGCGCAAGGGTCGTGGACGCTGTTGTTGCACATTCAGAGCCAGAGGGAGAGAGCGAAAGATGGAGACGGCGAGAGGGAGCGAGGAGAGGAGGGGGAGGACTAGGAACGGCTGTGCTAAACTCTTGTGAACATTTCAAGGAGTTTAGCTTTTCTCGTATCGGATTTCGTTTCCACAAGTGGCGCGCATGGAGTCGAGAGGTCTGTGTCGGCCCGGTACCGGAGAAATGAGTCAACCGCGGTGTGCAATGCATCTCTTGTATAATACTCGGCAACCCCGAGCCCGCGTGTACCGTCTACCCCAAAACGAAAGATTTTTCCCGACTGAGAGTCTTCTCTCTTTCATTTTTCGTTCGATTCTCCTTCACGCTTATTTTCTTCCTTTTCTCTTCCAAACGAAACATCCCCCTCGCTACGTTTCAGTCTATTTTCAGCTTTTAGCGGACACTGTGTTCCGATCGATGAGCTTGATATTTTCAGATTTTTTAAATCGATAAACTTTGTTAAGTACCCAGAAAATATTGCTCGTAACGGTTAATAAAATGTCGAATTTGAGTACTTTAAACCCAGCTCGAACAACCGAAACAGTAATTTGAATTCAGCGGACGAAACTTGGGCTTTCCATGCACGAGAACCCACCGTGCTCTGTTGGGAGAGTTTTACTATTTTTGTTGCGTCCTCGGATAAATGGAGGACATTTGTCATGGAGCAAGAACATCATTGCTATATCATATCAGCGATCCTTCATTCGCTTCAGGCTTCATATAACGTCGAGTACAATAAATTTGCAATGCAGACTCGTTCAAACAGTCCTGCCAGCTTATGCCGATGTGCGAACTTGGTCAAAACTTTGAAGCAACAAAAAGGTTGAAAAAACGTTGAAAAAGTCGCACCCCCGGGTCCAAATTCCATCACTTTTGAATGAAGTAGCCGACATTTTTGTTTTTACGCGAAATAAGTAATTGCCACTTTTCATTACAGCTGATAAATGAGGTAAAGAAATTCACTGCGAAAAATCGCGCATTCGCTGCAAATACGAAATGAATACTTTTCAGGTGAACAGGAAAAAACTGGTGATACAAAGTTCATCAAACATTCTGCTTAGATCAATCGCGGATTACCATCCATCAAAACCGGCATATCGTACTGATAACTCGGGTATAGAATGAAAGAAATCGTAGTGTAGGTCGATGGGATGAAGGATGGAATGGCGAATGGCTCGGTGGTATGGACACGATCTATTGGATGTATGGAATGGATGAGGTCAGATAAATGGAAGGTCTTACTGGCTACGAGTGCATAGAGATGATACGTTTCTTTGCAGAGCTCATTTTTCTCTGGCACCAAGACCAAGTTTCGCTTTTTAGTGAGACTCATCTTTTTAGCAATATGAATTAGTTATTGATGGTTCGAGTGAATCATCGAGATTCAGTTTCAGAGCGCCTTTTTTTCGCTCAATTAATGCGAAAATTCGTCAATTCGTCAAGACGTCAATTCGTGACGCCTCAGCAGTCGGAAGTCTTTTTCATTTTGTCACGAGAATGATGTTCGAACTCGAGCGGAATGGAGCTATTCGCCACGGATCATGGTAATACTCCGGCACAGGCATTAATGAAACAGAACTGCAAAGCTCACCGCAACAGCCGGCTTCAGCCATTAGTCGAATGACAGAACACAACTCTAAACGAATTGTCTTGAATGCGGGCATCAAAGTCGAATAATCTTGCGAAGCGGTTCAGCTTCGGTCGCGGAGCACCTACAACGGCCTGACAATAAACATTTGAATGATGGAATCAAAGTATGATAACCGTTTAACGAATTCAGGAAGTTTTGGCTGCGTTATTGCTTATAACTGGAACATGACATTCTGGTTTTAACTCGAGGCCACACTAATATGTTGTTAATCGATAAACTTTCGTTAAGGAAGATCATGATTTACTTGTGATTGAAAAAAGTAACTGAACTTTTTTTTTGCTTTTTTCATGATCGAAGAAACGATTAAAATTTATTCTCGCAATTATTAAAGTTATGTGTAACTTATTTGTTGAGATTGATAAATTTTGAATATAATATGATAGCGGTTAAAATACTTTCGAAGTGAAATCGTCAAGCAAAATGTGACAAGAGCCATTTTCTATTCGTGTGCTTATGCATGCCTATATTTTAAATCAGCTGGCTCGTGGTGTTGTCAAACCTTCCACCGTTTGTGTCGTTATTACTCGTTAACCTCAAATAAGTATTTTTCCATTCCCAAGTGATTTTCAACGGTGACAAGGCATTCTCAAGACATCATTGTTATCTAAAAACATTTTTTTTTCTTATTCTCGTTTTCGGCTTTTCCAAGTTGGGAGGATCCTGTTTCGTTAAATTCAAGACGTCGCACAGGAAGCCCTAAGAGCCTCTGTACAAACCTTCGAAAAATGAGATTTTCGTTAATTGTTTTCTCGACAACTGGACGGTAGTTTCTGTAGCAATTCCGGGAATAGATGCACGCTGTATATTCCTAGCATATTTCTAAATTCCAACTCTTAAAGTTGGAGTTTTCGATTTCCATTAGATTCGCGTGAGCTTCCGTAAAATCTAAAAAATGGAATTTTACAGTATTTCCAGCGAACAAGAGCGCAGATAGTTCTGCAATCCTCCGCATCGTACGTTGCATTATTGTACATTGGATCATTGTATGAAGTTGGTTGTTATGGCTGGTGTTTCAGATGACCGAACCAGCCAATCAGGGTTGTTATTGGATGAGCTAGTCAATTACGAAGCACGAGAACGGTACGCCAGATTTTTTTAATTGACTCGATGATCATTAAATAAACCCTGATTGGCTGAGGCAGTTAGCCGTAACAATAGCGATGCGTATGAAAGGATCACCGGAGACAAGGGAAACTGAGTATGGGATCTCTCACAGCCCTAATGATGCAAGCTGTAACGTTTCCAACGTATCAGCGATCCCGTGAAACTCGAAGCAGCAGCATCCATCTGGAAGCTCAAAACTTTTGTTACGATAATGATGTCCGTCAAAGTTTCAAGTGTCAAATCATGATAGAAGTTCTTTTTATTTTAACAAATCACTGCGTACGCCGTAAAATACTCGGAGTATTTTGTAATTTTTGCAAAATTAACGAAATTAAGCCGGCGGATGCAATTAGGGGACTGAAAAGATGATGAATTTTGGGAATTTTTGAGACGAAAGAAATCTTTTGATGTATTCGAAACTCTCAGATTTACTTGTGTGCGTGTTTTCTTACTTGAGAAAAGCACTTTTTCTTGTAAATAAATTCCACGCGCCTGGCTTATCTCGCTGGACAAGCCCAGCGAAGATTCCGAGAATAATAAAAAGTATAAATAGAAGCGACTTTTTTAAAGCATTCAGGTTTAACGAGAAAAAGCGAAATTTCGTACAAACGCGTTTGAACCTTTAATCATCTTGAACCACTGATTCTTGAACTGCTCTGTCCTTAAAATTTCAAGGTCCGGAGGACGCTTTTTCAACGTGAAAGCTTATTGAAAATTTTCGCAAATTTTCCAGACCCGTATTGAGGCCCACCAAAAATTTCAAATCTTCGCTAATCAAGACGGAAATAGTTGAAAATGGATTGAAAAAAGCCTGATTTTCAGTCTCGATAGTTTCCGTATTTGCACAATCGTAAGGATTCTTACCGCGACAAATTACATCGAGAAAATTGAATCTCCACCTCCACACCCACACACACACTCACGGATATGCACACAATGCAAATATGCTGCATTCTGTGTGAGTGAGACGTCTCCTTCAAAATTTCATAGCTTGTAGTTGGAAGCGAAGTGAAAGAAGAAAAATAAAAGAGAGGACGAAATTATTCGAACGTTTCGTCACGTTCGAGGGAAAACGTCATTACCTTCCGTCACCTCACGACGTGATTTTCAATTTCCGTTTGAAACGACTAGAAACAAGATAGCAGGGACGAAAAAAATGTAGCTGCTCAGCAGATATAGAACTACACACCTCGCGAAGAACTCGGTGGAAAGAATATTCCATCGTACGCAGCTGGAACATTTCATGCCATTTTTAGCGACCGTGGCCCCCCGCGGTATTCATTTTTCTAATTGTGTTTTTCACCTTATCTTCGAGCGACTCAACGCTACGATAAAAATACCGGACGACTCGTACCGCTGCGTTATCCCGGAATCGTAACTTTTTCATGCAAACACGAGTGCGATGGAAGTCGTATAATCATCAAGCACGCGTTCAAGCTCACGGTTTTTCCGGCCATTTTTCTCGAAAACTACGATCCCTGGAGCTCGCGAAACGAATTTTAAAAAATCGACGCGAATCCACCTTTTACGAAGTACAACTTGATGAAAAGCCTTTGAAAAACGTTAAAATCCTGGGGCCCTCGATCTCTTACAAAAACGCAGAATGCTCTATGCGTACACGAACGTTTCTCTAACGACGTCCATCGTGGAAAATTGCTGTTACTGCTAACATAAAATATACGAGTAAACAGAAAACCGTTTTTCCGCTCGTGTTGGGCTCGCACATACGAACGAGGGTTCCGCGATTCACCTGCGATATATATTATGTATAGCATGAAGAGGATCTTATATCGAGACAAGCTCTACAGCAGATATTTCTATTTATCGTACAAGCAGAATACTCGATTTATTACGGTCTAGCTGCGGCGAGCTAAAGAGGTGAACTGGATACGCAACATACCGTTGGGATGTTTTTCGTGATAAATCGTATATTTTTCTGGACAAAAAGGGAGCAAGGGGAATTGAGCGCAGTAGAAAGAGGGAGAGAGAGAGAGAGAGAGAGAGAGAGAGAGAGAGAGCGGTGCGGGAAAAGTGAAGCACGTACGAGGGTAGCGAAGGCTGCTTGGTTATATCCGCAATATTGCTACTCCATAGCTTCGACAAGATGATGCCCGGTCTCGGTAACCGGAACAAAAAACAACCGACTCTTGCGAACGACGACCGCATTTCAGGGGAAGTTGGGATAACGCGCCGTCGAATGGACCAATTATTATTTTCGTAAGTACGAAGAAAAAATGTGGAATAAAAATACGAGGCCGAATCTGTGTGAGGAAAAAAACATAAATACCATTTTCGAGAATACAAAGTCAGCGAAGGGTATTGAATTTTCGTTATTTTTCGACAGGTTGATGCTTCGAAATCGGGATTTGAACTTCCGGTAGCGATGGACCGGAAGTTCCATGGATTATTCGTAGACTTGAAAACGCTCGTGAAAGGAAAATTGAAAGCGTTCCAACGAGTAGTGACGCTCGTTCTAAAAAGAGGCTAACTCACGTGGCAAATGTCACTTATCCAAGCTCCTTTCTTACGATCTATTTGCACCGCTGGAGCAACGTGAAGCGAGTCCAAGCCGACTCGTTAGCGTGGAAATCTCTTTAAAGTATCAACATACATTTATTTTAGGGGGCATCAAGCATAAAGAGCCATTTGCATTATTTTTACGAGATAAAGCGATGCGCGCGATTCCGCATTCTTTTGACTCGCACCAGTCCATTTATGTGTGCATACATTGCAGTTGCGACGCTCCGGGAAGGAGCTTCAGAGATGACCCCGTTAATTTGATTCGGGCTATGAGAGCTCAGAGCAAGTAGCAACAGCTCCATTCCGCAGTCCTTTTCCAGGGCTGAACGCCACCGCCGCCGCCGCCGCCGTTGCCTCCCGAGAAAAGCGAGCAAAAGTTCCAAAAACAAAAGAAAGCTTTATGTGTGCATATATACGTACGTGACCGAGCTTTATCGTTGGGAGAGCTGTGGACCACGAATAAAAATGACCTATTATACATATGCACAGGATATAAGTCGTGAAAATGTATGGAAAGGCAAGAGAAAAAAGAAAAAGGAAACGAGAGAAAGAGCGCGAAAGAGGGAATTGCGAGATTGCCGGAGGAAAGAGCCAGAGCTCGATAAGACAATGTGAATAAACTCTTTGTACAATGCTGCTCTACACTCGGGATAAAATGTTGAAAATAAGACGAAATAGCCTGCCCCCCCTCACAGATTCAATACGTTTTTTTTTTTATTGTTCTTCGTGTATATTACCGGACGAGAAATAATATATGAAAATACTCGGTACTAAATCGAGAATAAAGGAATGATGAGCGATGGTCGCTCGGCATTATCGATCCGGCGGGCTCTCTCACACGAGTGGAATCTGAAAATAAATTAAATTTCCTCCCTTTACTTCCAGGTGCCGCCCCTTCTATCTGTGTACCACGAGCGTGCATAATACAAGCAATATTTACTCTCGATGAACATGAATAGAGTACAAATAACCAGCGTACTCTCGCTCTTCTTTCACGTTGAATCCTCATCAGTTTTGTAATATTGTCCAGAGATGCAATCCATCCACCGATAAATACGTAACCTCCCATGCATTACCGAGTCCAAGAGCGAGGCTGCCTGTTATTTGGGGGCATGCGCCCGTTGAGAGGATCGAAGATTGTCGCATTAGTCGACAAAAGCCTGGTGAAAAATTTATAACTCACGCGCTCGATGAGTTTTCCGGGTTTCGAGACAAACGAACGTCGCACCCTCAGGATTTTTTTTCACCGCTTTCTTCGCTGGTATTGACAGCTCGATAACGGCCAATCGTACACGACCAAATTACTCGTGGACTTTTGCTTTTTAATGAGGCGAGTGCTCGAAACTTTGTGGCTCGGAGAACTTTCAAAATATTCATTTTTCTCTCCGATGCGCCTTCGACGAACGTGACAAGCTTTCCCGTAATATTCGTAAACGGTTTTGACTTTCGATACACGGAGTGATGGCAGTGAGGTTATATAAGGATCGGAGCGATGTGACAGCTTACCAATACTTGGGTTCGAATGAGTTACGACTTTTCGTTAGAAGGAACGAACGACGTAACTTGTGGTTTATAGAGATAGCGCAAGAACTGTCATTTGTACAAAATCAGATATTGGAAATTCGAAATGGCAGATCGAAATAAAATTCATTTTGTCGAATGAAGAGTGACGGCTCGCGGTTCTTGGGGTCGCTCGATCCGAATCTCACGGCAGTGCTAGAAACTCGGCATGGCGGAGACGACGAAATTTCGATTCTTTGTGATCCAGCAAAAATTCGGATCGCGTGGATGCAAAATTGGAAAAATCGGGCAATTCTGTTCTCACTAAATCTTCGCTTCGCATGAAAACTCTCGGCGACTGTCCTCGCGCCGTAATTCTTGCCAGTCGAAAGATCAATGGTTCAAGATGGTCGCCGTCGGCTTAATTGCCGCTGCGACGTAGCCAAAATGAATTTTGAATAAATTGCGTCTCGCATATACAAGAGCTCGTCTTCAAAGACTTCCCGCTTTCTTCAGGCCCTTGGTCGGTAAGCCGATAATTGCACTTTAAACGAGGCCACGTATCACGCCCTTGATTTTCATTTCTGTGATGGGCTTGTCTGCAAGCCCATGTTAGAATGGAATCTCTTTGAAAAAGGGTTCTTCGAGATTGGACTCCTTTCAAAGTCAAATATAAAAGCTATACTTTTAAAAGTGAAATAGTTTTTTCATCGATGCAACATGCGAGCGATTTCTCAAGAAGCCCTTGAAATCGATTGTTGTTCACAGAGCCCCGATCGTCAGGTCTTCCACCAACGAAAATGGCCGAGGACGTCAATTCGTGTTTTCACTTTCCAACGAGAGGCTTCGTTCCCTTTTCGTCCAATTCCAGAGCCCCTGTTTCATCGAAAAACTGTCAATTGTGTTCCGTTCCACGGTGGCCATATCCGGACGTTACCTACTCAGTTATTTTAGAAAAAGAAACATAAAAAAAGAAGCTCCTGTCGATAAGGAGAGTCGACGCAATGGAGAAATTCGAAGCTTCCCCCCAAAATGGAAACATATTTTGGTGCTGGGACAGCTCCTGATGAATCTCCCACCGGAATAAGTATACCAGGTATTGTTGGAAGGCGATAACGACGATGACGCAAGGGTGCACGTATTTCCAGGGATCCTAAAAAAGTGGATGGAACATGCACAGAGCGAAATAGCCCGAGCCGTGTAACCACATGAAAGCAAAGTCGGCAACGAGAATGCATACAGATGTTAGGTTTATATGGAAGAGAGTGTAATACCGACGAAAATAAATCACAGCACAAAACGTCGTCGTCCACGTCCGAGTAGTCGTCGTCAACGCGGGCGTTCGTGCCGACGGCCGGGCACCGGCGCATCCGAGTATTTGCCCTCCCTGCTATGCCTGACCTACATTTTCGTTTTAAATAACACGTACGTGTATACGACGATACGAGTGTAAATATATACTAGTGAGCTATGTACACGGGTACATAGGTGAGAGAATGCTGAGAGATGAGCAGGAGGGGGGAGGGATGCGACGACGTTTCGCTCGCACATGTATCTTGGTGAGGCGCTCATCACCGAGTGGCTGCGTGGCTTTTTTTTCATTTAATTTTCCCATTTTCTGCTACTTCTTTTGTCCCTTTTCCATCTTCTATTCGGAGCTTTCTTCCGGGAAAGCAAACAAGCGTCATCAACGGAACAATCGCGAGACCGCGGATGCTAACACGCGAGACAGCATTGGATGAAAATTTAATCGATCTTCTACGATGAAACGTATTAAAAAAAAAATACTCTCTTGACATTCCCGTATGGAGCTTTTTCATCGTTTCGATCTGCCTGCGAGATTCTGTGTCCGTTGCCGGTCAGCCTGGCTCAGTAGCCATTGCCCTCCACCGAGCCTCCGCTCCTGATCGGTATGTCACCGGAGCCCCCGCAACTCCGTGAAAAACTACGTCTGTATACGCAAGTTAGATTTGAAAAGATTGTGCGATCGTCCGATTCGTTACGCTTGCAATTACGAATAAAATTTCATCGGCGATTCTTAAAGAATTTTCGAAAAATGGAGACTGGGAACAAAAAATTATTGATTCTACAGCGATTGATGTTATTGGAGGAGTTTTCTTCATTTAACTGCAATGTTTTTGGAGATAATTAATCTGCCGTTGGATCTAAAACAGTTTTATTTGTTTAATAATCTTTTGTGATGATGACATATTTCATTGGCACCCCGTAATGCCACATTTCGTTCTTCCGCAATGACTTTGTTTCTCAGGCTAACTCAATTAAAAAGCTTCGATTTTCAAGCTTATTTTTCATCGAATGAATGTAGAGGTTGCAGATTCCGAAGTCAAACCATTCCAAAAGCTCGAATCGAAAAATCTTAAATTTCTTAAAAAAACAGCTAATTTGTTCGACTTGAGTTCGAAAGAGTAGCCTTTGCACAGTGTTTTTATTATTCGAATGAATTCTCGTGACTCTTTTGAAACTCTTTATGAAGATTAGTTTTTTTCCTCCCCAAGGGGTTCTCAAATGCGCGGCATTTCTACAAGAGCCATTATTTTTGACATACAAATACGCACATGCAAAGTTAAAACACACGCACACAATTTTCACCCCATTTCCATCGCGGGGGTGCTTCGTACACAAAAAAATAGTACGTGCCGATCCCCGGACGGGTTCCTCCCGCTTCGTTCATTCGCTAAAACCTTCTACGAAAGGGTGGGTGTAGGTTTTACGACACTAACGAACTGGGGGACAGTTCTTCAGCAGGCAGCTGAAGGGATCGTGAGCGTGTGACGGTTGTGCGGTGTACGGCTGAGTCGCGAAGTACGTATTCGATATGAGGGTGCCAGGGCGACTTTTGTAGGCTTATACAATACACACACGGAGGAGAGCTCACGATGGAGGCGGGTTGCAAAAAATAAAGACCTCATTATAGAGCGACACAAATTGGTCGTAGGGTTGAAGCAGTTTTCGCTCGCCATTTATTTTTCTCGTGGCCGCGCTAGTGCCGCTATTCGAGAGGAGGCTTCCTACGAGTGTCTCTATATTCCCGAGCGATATCAGCATTAACGCTATTTCTTGCCAGCAGTTAACCTCCCCAAATATATTTGTGTTTGATTTCCAAACGTATATTCCTTCGCAAAACAAAGTCTGAGCTCTCTGGCCCACGGAGCGTGCTTTTCGATCTCTTTTTATTGCAATTAACCGCACGAACGTGAGGGCTATTGATTTTCATTCCTAGAAAACTTTTTGCTTTCACCGCGTAGAGAAATCGTATTCTATAAAGTGAAAAAAAAACTCTTGTTTCTGCTTCATTATACGTTGTCTTCGTGACTCCGCACACACATTGAAATCCCGACTTCCGACAGGCCACCATCTTTTTCCTCAATCAATCCAATCGCGGTGGCTCCGCAATATCGAATTCATATGCGCTCAAGATTGAAAATAGCACCACCAACGCGCGCCTCTTCCTATCATCGATACGCGTCAGTCTCACTGTCCTCGTGTTCGCATACGTCATGAATAATTGCTGGCGTGAGAGTATATTTTATAACGACGCAGAGAATAAATAGCCCTCGTCGAGTGTCGCGTTCAGAGGCATCGAAAAACAATCCCATCGAACGATACGCTCCACTCCAAAATCTCAATTTCCATTTTTCCTCGTAAGCAATCATTTTTTCCAACTACTGCTCGCATTAACCTTCGCGCAGAAAACTTTTGAAGGACTCCTTACTTCACGAACCCGAATATTCTACAAATAACTGATTTTAAATTGGCCAAATTTCAGATCAGCTTTCCCAACATTTAATAAGAATAAAAGCTTGAAAAATCGTAAAATTTCTACAGGAGCTTAGGAGATTGAGAGAATTTGAAAAAATGGCAGAAGCAGAAGCTTTTCCTACGTAACCGCGACTTCCCAGAGATTAGGAATAAGTCCAAATTTCGAGTACCCCAATTTGCGCCACCAAAAAATACGCTCGTGCGAAAGGAATACCTCAAATGCCGGTCGCACTAAAATTTTCTTGAAATACTTTATTCCACTATGACGTCGCCTTTGAGCATGGTTTTAAAAGTGTGACGATGCCACTAAAACCACCGACGCCAATCAAACTAATTGACGTCATCGAGAGAAATAGGAACTACGATCTTCTGCAAACCCCACAAACCAAACGACGCGAATAGCCTCCGTGACCTGCATCGTTGGTGACAGCAATGAAGATCTCCGAGGGGAAAAAACTAATGAGAATGTCACACTTTTAAGTGGTCTCGGAACGAATGAGGAGTTTGAATAACGGAATATTCATTGTTCGGATGCTCATTTAGTCGCATTCGATAGTGTGCTCCTGCACAGATAAGTCTTCTCATGCACATGCGAAAAGCTGAGGATGAAGGCCGAGAGATGTATTGAATTTGCTCGTGGCAGCAGTCTATTATCCGAAAACATATGTTTCCGTCTTGGAGGGAGTAATCGGACGGTTAGTCGAGCGGCTCTTCAATGTTTCATATACATATGTCTACTGTGAAGCGGAGGTATAGATGTAGATTTGAGGAGCGCAGTATAGAGTGACTATAACAGCTCATGTAGTGTGGCTTGAGGAGGAAGGGCTGGGGTGCGGAGGTCGGTGAGCGGGCAGCAGCGGGCTGCTGGTACGGTAAATTGCGTCCCATTTCTCACCAACTTTTTCAATTTATCGGGACCTGGGCGCCGTGGGCTAATTACGGCGAAATGACTTTTACCGTGCTTGCTAGCCGTTCGTGGCGGCCGCAAACGCATCACTCAGTGTTCTCTTTTCTGCTCCCGCGGCCCGCAATCGGTGGCTTTGAAACTCTTGGAAAAAGCTTCATTCGGAGGGATGCACGAGAAAGCTCGATCGGCGAATGCGTACTTGAGCGAGTGGCGGATATTCCGTTTCGTTTAAAAGCCCGCAATTATTATCGAACTCGAGAAACGCTCGCGTATCGTCAGACCTCGCACTCCTAATGTTATGCGTTCCTAATATTTGACGGGAATGTTTTTACGGCCAGTACGAACGTGCTTGATGAAATATTTGCGTGGAAAGTGCAGGGACGCGCTCCGGGCGCACGGAACGGAGCCCTGCTTCGCAGCGCGACGACAAGTCTTTACGACCTTCGGAGCCAATTTCTCCGAGTGTTTTTTCTACCTCCTGCAAACTCCACCGGCACACTTTTTTCATAACCGTTCACGGAGCACGTTACGCTTCGACACTCGGTGATAATGTCATATCCGTACGATCTGTATGTTCGAACTCTTTCCGAACGGAGCCAACAGGACGTCCCGTACCTTTTCCACTTGGACGACAGGTTTGCAACCTGCTTCCCTTGCTCGCCGCGTCCCTCGCACGGCCATGTTTTCAACGGGACGAGGCAACGCGTACACTCCAATTGGGAATTTCACTTGCGCTTGCGAGAGCCCGTCGTTTCTGTGCGCGTCCGGGGATGTGAGCGTGTCGAGCATCCACCGGGCGTCAAGCATAGTTGAGATATTTTAAAACTCTGACAATTGAATTAACCGCTTAAAATTGAGCAAAGGGAAAATAAAAAAGGCGTAAATGTGCGTCAACGACACGCGAGAGGATTGAATTGCGAAAGCGGCCTGGTGGCCTTCGGCTTCATACTTTTTCAAACCATTGAGCTACCATCCTATATATTCTCAGCGGACTTTCGCGCAAAATATTTCCTCTCGCTTCGCTGTATCAGTTGGGAACAAAAAACCAGCTGAAAATGTCACTTCCAACACTCCCTCGAACTTCTTCTCTATATCCGCTACATGCGCATACCTTTTTTATTCACTTTTACTAAAACTCGATAAAAATTGTGAAATAATAGAGATGAGCCGCCACACCATGTGAGTCCGGGATTCTCCCAGTTTCTCGCGTTATTTATTTCCCCTTTGTTCCATATTCTCGCTGCTCAACAATCCAACAAACAATCATCTTGCTTGGATTTTCTAACCCTCCGATCCCTCAGCTATGCAATCTCCACACAACGAAAACTAATATAAAATGTGAAAAAAACCTCATGAAAATTATTGAATTTGGAATCGAAAAAATATTCAGTGACAATACCTAATTGGTGATTGTAATTAATACAAAACTTTTTCCACAATGATTGAATATTTTCAACAAAGAGAAGTTTGTTGTCCTACACTTTGAGCTACTGCGTAAGAGGCCCACTTTCCATCAGCTCCGATATCATCGAATCAGAGTACTTTTTGACTAAAAACGTTCCAGCAGAAAACTGCACGAACGACATTTATATTCTCGTTTCGTCTCAGTTCCCATATACGTCGAGAGTTCCTTCAGCGAGATATAATAAAAGTTAGAGTCGGAGACAAACTGAGAGAGAGAGAAGGATGAAAAGGAGGAGAAAAAAGAGAAGGCATTGTCATCGTTGACGAGGTTCAGAATTTTCGCAAGAAAATTATGGCTCATGTGCGCTTGCACCTGCTGCACACCGTCTCACATAAAAGGCTCTCCATGGTGTTCGCGTGATGTATGCTTCTCTTCGTCGTTGCATCCGACGACAAAGTGGGAAGATCGTAAATTTCGTGGCGTACTGCCACCGAGGAGGATGTCATCTATGGCGTGTGTTATGTGGTCGCACACTTGCATGCATTCTTTACGTGTATATATGTAAAGATCGTTTTATGCAATTTCTAAAAAGGTTGAAACACATTCGGAACTTGCCTGCTTGACTCTTTACCTCCGAACGCGTAATTACACGGCACAATGCTCCACTCAACTTCATGAAAAATAACAAATTTCTCCACGAATTCGAGCTCCAATATTGTAGAACATTTTTTGAGATAATGCCAACCAACCGATGACAGTTTACCTTCCTATGGGGGGTGGAGGTGCAAAAATACACGTGGGAAATGAGATGACGGGGGTGGAAAATGTTTTGGGAGCTTTTCGAAACGCCAGAATAAAAAATATGTCGGAAAAACGATTTTTTTCGGTCTCATTTTCTGGTTCAGTTTTCACGAATGTTTGATATATGTTTTCCGTTTGAGAGCAGGCACATTTTGACTAATATTCCGTTACTCGTTTAGAGTCTGAAGTCGCGTTGAAGCAGCTTTTCAATGCGCGTTGGTTTAGCATGTTTTACAATAACAAGCTCCCATGCTCAGCGTATAATATTGTGGCTGCGTGCGTGTCCTGGAATTTCATCGCGTAATATCGATTAATCAGTATGTTTTTAGCGAAACGCGCTTGTAAGGGTGAATTCGGAAGCGAAACTACAGCGGTCAGCGGAGAGAGGATAAAATTTCGCTGAGTCTGCATACGAAGTGGAAAAAGGGTTTCTCTTGTCGGGCAGATAAACGCCGAGGGTGGACGTACCTCCCTCGAATCTCAAAATATATATTATATTCAACGCGTAGCCCAAGATAATTGGGAAAAATCGTTGATGTTCAATCTGGCAGGTTGCCAGAATCATCCAGGCTGCCCCCCGTAATTACCAAAAATACGGGGCTGCATTTTTCGAACGAGAACGAGACTTGGATTCATTCGACAAAGGTTTCAAAAAATTTCAAATCAGTCAAGCCTTTTCAGAGTTTCACAAAAACTGTGCTTTTTTTTCTTCCACGATTCTCCATGTTCGGATGAAGCACGAATAAAAACTTGACAATTACACGTCTTTGAAATACGAAATGACAAAGTACGCGGCATAATTAAAGCTTCAGCTCGCAGTATGACGCTGACATTTTTTCGAATAACGAAATCCAACGAGCAGCATGATTTGCATGTTTTATTGTCCCGCACAATGGCTCGCACAGTTGGAAACTTATATTCAGTGCCTCGCGAAGATCACTTTTTATGCGTCTAGTAAATTATTTTTTATTAAAATACTATTCGAATACCCGCAGTTTCTCCGACAATCCAAAGTGGCCCGGAGCGTCGCTTTCATGCCTTTTTTCCCCTTTTTCGTCTCCTCTCGTTTGGTTAATTCGATTCACGTACATAATACAATAACACGGGCTCAAGTGACACGACGCTCAAGATTCGAAATATTTGTTCAACGAAGAACATCAGAGTTTCGGAATACCGCAGAGATTATTCAGATCTGCCAACGAAGTCACAAGATTTCGAAAAATCATTTGCACTAATTAAACCTTGGGATAGAAGAGCAAGACAACTGAGGCTTTTGTATCGAGCGTGATACATCAATGTACTCTATTTACTTTCTCTCCCACGTTACATTTCATTCGTTTAATTCCCAAGCTGATTCGAGAAAGGTATAACATCCCATAATGCAATGGAGTTTGGACTCGGAAACACGTAAACATTCATCCCTGTCGCATGTTTCGTGGCTCAGAGTTTCGTTCGGTCTCAACACATTGTAATTTCATTTGATGAAGCTGATGCTCGGGTTTGCCGAGGCAGTTTACATTGTACAGTGAAATCCTCGGCAGACTTTGGTATTTGATGCGTGTATACACGCAAGCAAGAAGTTTTGGGTAAACGTCTGGCTCTTGAGTAAATTCAATCTTAATTATATCACATACAAATAAGTACGGATCTTGTAATGTGCGAGGAGCGAGAATGATAAGCAACATTATAAAGCCCGATATTCAGGTCGACGGGCTTTCATTGCTATCGAATATTCTCGATTTTATGAATTTTTTAAGTTCTATTTCAACTGCCAATTTCATGTACTAAATAATTCATTGTAATTATTCAATTCTGAGAGCATTTTCGTTCCCAGAGGTCAGGAATAAGTCAAATTCGATTGGATTATGTTACATTTATTAACCATGCTGAACCACTCAATGAATTATCGAAAGTGAACGATGTTTTTTCATCCCTTTTGTAAATATTCATTTTCCATCTTTATCTGGATGGTGAGATGAAAAAAATGATAAATTTCGATCGAATTTCAGTGTCCCGACGAAAGGAATTCTTTCGAAAAACATCGGTGATCAGCTCCCTTGAAATAACGCGATCGCGAGTAGGTTTCGGATGAATTTCGATGGGATTTTTCGTGAGAGTTTTTTTTTAGAATTTTCTCTGTCAACCTCGTTGCCATTCGCGGGCAAGTGAGTGCTTCCGAAAAATCGATCCTGACGGATCATTCTCCAAATTGCACTTACCAACTCCGGTACAAGTGCTCACAGCAGTGTGCGTGTCGAGGCAGCACGTGTTTTGGAGTAAACGCACGAAACGAGGAAACAACGTGTCGCGGGGTCGCCAGCAAAAAGAAAATGAAAGAAAAATAATAATAAAAGACACAAACACACACATGGTTTGGAGTCAAATTGTATGCCGGAAGTGACAAGCTGTGTGACAGCACTACAGGGTCGAACGTAACACGCGCACAGAAACTGGTGGACGTACAAACGGTGTGCCAGGCAGAGAGCCTCTCGTGTGATGCATTTTAGATGACGCGTGTGGCTCGAACAGTGTCAAAGACGACCGACGTTAAATCATCTTTTGTTTTTTCGGTTGACACATGTTCGAAAAGAAAGTTCAAAGTTGGAGGTAACCAGTAGAAATGGTGAGAAAAAATACCGTTTTTTCTAGTCTCTTTCTTTCTATGACTGAACTTTTCGAGTCGTGTTCCTCATCTGTCAAACCGAGGGGCGTTACTTATTTCGATCTCTTGCGTATATACGAATCTCGAAAATATGACAGCACGCTTATCAGCCACGTGGTCGCCCATGAATAATTTGCCCTCAGCGACAAAATGAGCGTTTTATGTTTTTCAATTTTTTTTCGAATCCAGCACATTTTTGCTGGTAGAATCGTTCCGTCGCGACATAATATCGTTCGCTGAATAAGAATCCGATAAGAATTCCGATTTTGAGATTCAGACTATGCCAGACTCTTCAGAGACGTAGGTTCCGTCTCGAGGGACTAAATTTAATGAAACTTCTCGCCTAAAAACGTTTTTTCGACCTAGAGGTGAAAATATTTTACCAATAGACTTCTCAGCTTGGGCCAAGGTTGACATTATGCTCGCGAGGAGAAGATAGAACCGCAGAAATGTCAGGCTTTCGCTTTTCAGCTGAATTGTTTGAATTTGCGGAATCGATGTTCTTCCGAGCTCGAGAAAGGCTTTTGTATCCGAACATATCATCTCGCCAGTAAAATACCAGCGGTTCGAGACCCAGTCGCGGATGTCCATGATTCCAGATCCCCTACGTCCCGCGAACTGATCTTTCCTTCATCGTTGCTTACAATTTTCGTATACGAGTATCGATTCGAAAGAAATTTCATCTTTTCGCAATAAAAATAGCGTTGGAAAGATGACTGAATAAAAATGAGCGAAAATTCGATGGCGGAATGCCGATTAAAATGATGAATTTGCTCTGCAACGATGAAACCCAAAGGATTAACGAATGAAGTTGAATTCTCCAATATATTTATGATAAATCCATGATAAAACGTGAGAGACGAAAAAAGAATCGACATTCTGTGTAAAACAAATGGTGCCTTCGAGTGAGCCGAGCGTGTGCTACAAGTGTGCGAAAGATTGGCGCAGTTTCTCGCGGCGAGCGGAAATTCGCGACGTGCCAAACGAAATTGATTTCGACAGGGAATAGAACGGCGACGAGGAGAGGGGCAGGAGGAGGAGGTCGCAGAAGAGTAAGACAGTGAAAAGCGGAGAGGGAGCGTGAGGGAGGAAGAAAAAGAGAGAGAGAGAGAAAGAAAGGAAACGGGAACTGTAGAAACGTGCTTCGTTCGAGCTACCACTCTCAGTCTCACGACGTGTATAGATCTCGGTCTCGTGCGAGGGCCACAACGAGCAAAGCTTTGGGAGTGTCTCATCGCTTTTCACAAAAGGGTAGAATGGTTCCCCGAAGGCATTAACGTACTACGTGCCTCCCCCCTCCGCTAAGGCTGCTCCACTTCTTTTACAAATCTATAGATATATCGGTGTATAAACTTTAGATTTTACAGCCCCGAGAGTCGCTTTTATATCCGCCGAAAATAGAGAAATTGATACGAGAACTCGGCCCGGGTGGGGAGAGGCAGAGAGAAAAAGCGTTGAAGTCTCGAAATCGAAGGTATAAAGGGAAAATGTACGATTTACTGTGTGTATACGTATGCGGCCATCTTATACGCCGGTATAAAGCTTGATAAAGAAATATATCTTGTGCGATTTTTTTTCACTCGCCCCCTATCGACACACGGAACGGAGAGGACGTAAAAATCTGTAGTGAGAAGAGACAAAAGCCGAGTGCGAGACTCGGGAAGAAGCACGAAACGTTTAGAATCTCCGTGCCACACCGTAGCAGCCTCCAACACATCGGAATAGAGATCCGGTGACAAATCGCTTCGAATCGACGAGAAAAACTCAATTTCCGAGTCTATCGAGCCAATGTCGACTCTTCTGCATATCCTATGCGTACTTGGCTGTGTGCGCGGGTGTGTGTTTCTCTCCGCTTCATGAGTTCCCAGCATCAATCTTCCGTTGTCAAACTCTCTCTACTATTTTCTTACACGAAGCAAGCTTGAAATGTGTTTTATTGAAATTTTCTAAACGTCAAACTGAGTCGATTTGCTTCCATCGAACTTTTACCCGGTCACATTAAAAATGAGTTTCTGCGAATATCACTTTTCGTCCAGTTGCCGAAAAATATGAGGCTTGAAAGAGGCGGAACGATAGCGCGCGATTCATTTCAGTGGACGCACTACGCGAACGAATCTTTGGCGAAATCGTAGCTACCAACGGACATTATAGACACAAGTGCCATCTCTCAGATATACGCAGAACCAGCAACCGCGGGAACTGTACGAAAATAATCGTTTCGGAAAAATCAACGAAATAAAACGTTCCAAACGAATCTGATCGAAAATTGGCTAGGAAACGTCCACAGCTCTGTCCACAGCTCGCGAAAATGCAAAAAACGTTTTTTTTTTTTTATAAAGTAGACAAAAACTCTGACACAATTTCGTCACAAATTATCCAAATTTCAATGAATTATCGTTGCAAGATACAATCGATAATTAATGAATTCATCATCCCTCGTGCATTAACGAGCCTGCACATAAAAAGGAGACTCGCTGTCCATGTTCCTCCGCAATTCGGTCCAACGTGACGGAAGTCTTTTGAGAGAGCATGTCGACGACTGACGTCCATGTACCAGGAGAATGGTTTGTTTCCGAGGATCGCGAGTGAGATTAAGTAAAGATGAGATGTGTTTTGTACTTTGGAGAAAATGCTCCGGTTGTTTTTGCCAAGATAAACAAGAGCAGGGAAAAAGAGAGCAAAAGGTTACAACGGGGTCAGTGAGTTAAGTTGGGATGTCTCGGTGTAATTCCTAGCTCTGCCGTGCCAAATATGTTCTCGGGGCTTCGTGTGTTTCATCCTCGTTGAAACTCGAACTCGCGTTCAGGACATCTTGCGTACGTATATGTAATTCAGTGCTCCTGCCCTCCGCGATCATTTTTCCAGGAAAAAGCGCATGTCAAGCGAGGACGCATTTAGCTAATAATTCTCTCGGTTTATATTTCCACGTGAATTTTATCACTGCGAAATAAGCGTTTTGAGAAGGAGCACGCGGAAAGCTCAAATGTTGCCGCTTCTAATTGATCTCAGTTTTTGTGAATTAACGGCCGGGTTACGGGAGTGCTGCCCGAGGGTAGCAAACGAAATAGGGAAAGGGAAGCGAACAGGATAATGCCGAATTCCTGTTGGCAACTCGACTTCGTGTTCTCCGCGTACAGAGGGCACTTTGGCTCACTCCTCTCCCCCGCGAGCCAGCTCCTGTCACGCTCGACTTGATAAATCCGAGGGGAATAAGTTTTTTATGTATAGATACACTAACACGAAAGTGAAGGAAGGGATTGGAGCGAGGGAATTATCAATTCGAGCCTTTATCCCGCTGAATAAATTATGTTCAAGAGCCATTTCGTCCGATTCATCGATAAATAATAACAATGGGAGGATTCCCGATGAGGATCCACGAGGAAACAAACCAACGTGGAACGTCAATCAATAGCGAGCGCAGTAAAAGCTTCGGGAAATGGAAGACTTACCTGAAAACTTAGATTCGCAAACTGAGAACAGCTGGAAAAAAGTTGATTCTGAGTCATCACGGTCGCCAATGACGAATTTCGGATCGCACTTTACGAGAGCAAAGTAACTTTATATAGTGATGAATACCAAAACTAATAATATTCCCCGGTTTTTTGCTCCACTTAGATCAAATCCCAGAACAAAATGCCTCGGAACGAGAGCTTAAAAAATATTAGACTCCATGATAAATTTTCGAAAAAGTTGATGAAAAGGAATCGCACGAGAATGCCTGATGGAAAATTATTCTTTTGGGAAATATGTCAACGCGAGCGCGGCGGTGTGGCGGCGGCGGAAAAGTTGATGTTAAAATGTGTTCAGAAGGAGCGAGCGTCAATGAAAATGTATTTGTGATAATCGAAGTCGGTGAAAGATGAAAAAGGAAAAGGGGAAAAGTTGGGCTCGATACTCTCGAATAACTCGGCGGGTTTTCTCTCGCCATTACCGTCAACATCCACGCGAAAGTACGTGACCGTCTACAATTTTTTTCCAACCCCCTCGACGAATCCATGCAGATTTTTCACCCCGAAAAGGAGAGAAGAAGATACTCGAAGCGGGAGTCGGAAAGAGAAAGATAAAATCCCGCACTCGACCCTCGGGCTGTTATTCTCACACTCTCGCCTTTTTCCCGTACGTAACCATCTCTCTTTTGCTCCCTCGATTTTCGCAGCGTCTGCCTCGCTTTATTCATTCTTCCTTCCTCTCTCAAGGCATCTCTTACTTTTTGTCATTCTGTCGTCGCTGCTCGCGACACGACTGTACGTGAAACGAATTTGTAATCGACGATACACCGTCGCGCGCGGCCATTGGTATACACCGATATAGCACTTCCGTTACTGTGACGCTGCGCTCGCCCGGTGAACGTGACGTCCTCGGCCCTGACCCTTGATTTTCTCATTTTTTTTCGACACTCCCGGCCCTCGTGTACATTTTTCTGCATTTTATGTGCTCCTACGTGTGCTCCGCAGACGAATAGATTTTCCACCGAAACAACGTTGTTCCGCAGACTTTCAGATTCATTTGCGGCTCGCAGCCCGTCGCTCGCTTTATTTTCTTCCCCGTTGACCAAATACCTCCAAAATTATTCAATAAGCGAATCGACGTTTATAGACTTCTTTGCATATCATAATATCGCCTCGGTGCCTCGGAACCTCGATTACGTAAAGCGCGTAATGCTGCTTTTTTTACCCGCAGATTGTTTTCCATCCCCCCAGCGTGACGCAACCGTGAAAGTATTGTGTTTAAGTTACTCCGTATATAAAAAGCAACAAATCCGCCGCCACGTTTTACGGTTACGGACAGACGATGAGAGCCACTAAAACCGCGCAAGCGTCTCGCGTTTAGCATAGATATGAATTTCATACCATCCGAGCGACCCTTGCTAACGGGAACCTTCAGCCTCACCTCTCACTCCCCCTTCTCCATTCTTCTCGTTCACCCTCTTTTCCTCATCTATCCTCAAAAGCTTCCCCCGACCCGTCCTTCTTTCAGCATCATTCGAAACATCCTACCGAGACAGCACGAGGGTGAAATGCTCCACGTACGAAACCGAGTGCGCACCGAAGCCGAAGTATTCCTTTTCAAAAGCCGTATACACGCCAACTCGTGCTCTCCTTCTCAAAAGAATGGTAGACGCCTCGACGCGCGATCTTCGCTCCATCGTCTCTGTTCGCCCTCGGAATAATTACATACCCTGCGACGGCCCGTGAATCAACGGGAGAAAAATATTCCCTTTGAGAAATGAATAAACATGATCGCGCACCGTTTTCTATCGAAATACTACGAGCCTCGACCCGACATTTTCAAGTTGACATTTTTCCGGACTCTTCATCATCCGAGCAGACGATAGCACAACGGACGAGCGCACGCAGGAAGACAGCTGGACGGACTCGTACGCTGTTATCCCGATCGGAGCAGGAACGCTTCGGACAAATCACTTTCAAAATGTCCACCAATCTTTCTCACTCGCCCCACTGTGACCAGAGACTCCTAATGAACTCGTCGAGCTGGAATTTGGCACGCAGTTTAGAGACTCCCTGACCGGCTCATGCCACGGGCAGAATTGAATTTTTCGTGAGGAAAAAATTCCATCTATTTTCTTATTTCTTGGGTCAACACCTCCGTACGTCCGACTGTACATCGTTCGTAACCAAATTCGCCTCGACCGAATGAAGGTAGTTCGCATGATCGTAAAGCTCCCCTGCTCGCTCGCCCCCCTACTCAAATAGTAAAAATATAATGCTCCGGAAAGTTTGCTCTCGTTTCTTTTATTCCCCTTATAACACATTCGAAACGAGTAACACTGCCGAATTCCTCCTGCCAAGATACTGCCACTAAATGACATTCGAAGTGACTCCGAATCTCGGCAATTCCGCCACATTTGAAATTGATTCGCACAGGACCATTTCTATTTTCGTTTTCTCTTTCGTGCTGGCATTACACTCTCTCGGAGGTTAATCTTCCATGAAATACTGATGAATATTTACTTTTTTCGTCGCGAATCTCACTTTCAATTAGAGTAAAAGTAACGGAAAGGTCACTGGGGCAAACTCCCAATGGAAGAAGCCAGTTTTATGAAAATTACTTTTTCCTCGAGTGCTGCCACTGTCTTTTGTCGCACAACCAAAGAATTTGCGTCTTCGTGACATTATTTTCTACCAAATTTACGAAAAACTTAGTTTAACGCGTATGAGTTTTATTTCGTTGCAAAACAGAGAAAAGTTATTTCAAAATCGCGCTGCGTCTGCGTCTCTCAAAAGTTGAAAAGAAAAAAAAAACACATTTTTCGGCGAGATTGACTATTTTATGAACTGCCAACGCGTATTCTCCGGGCGCCATAAAAATCTCGTTTTCATACCCCTATCATGGCTCGTAATCAGAAAAAATAAGTATAACAAAAAAAATCCCTCGGGCAGCCTCTATTTCGTAGTGTTCGAAAGCGCGGGGAGAGTTTTTCATTAGTTTCGACACATTTTCTTGTGCAATTAGTTGGAAAAAAGTGAATTTTTGTTTCGTCGCGCTAATAAATACATCGACGATACATTTGAGACTTGTACATAGTTTCAGTCGTTTAGTGGTATAACTATAGGTAGGAATATGTGAAAATGAGGAAGAGAGATCGCGCGCTTGTATGAATTCTCGAGCCACGCGCTCCGACCCTCCATTCTCATTTACCGTCAACCTATTTCCTCCAGCCCCATTCTTCCATTCCTTGCCGTGAACAAACTACCGACTCGAGGAACAACGAGGTTGACGAACCATTTTCTCCCTGCATTCATAAGATAATTGCATTTTCCCTTTCATCGTATAATACCGGGTGGCCCCGACTGAAATGCGAAAATTCACCGATGACGCTGGAGCTATGAGGAGCTTGGGAGGAGCTTACCGCAAGAGGTTTCAAAACATTTTTAAACTAAAAATTAGCAGTTTCATTCGTTTAAAAGATGCCCTTAAACGTGAGTGAACGTCGCACAATGTCACGCCGAAATCATCGGGTTTCGTCAGAAGTTTATCCAAGGGATTTGCGCTCGTGACGAAGATTTATGGCGCGTGAACCACGCGAATATCCGGATCTTGGAATAATTGGTTAATTGCGGGGTTTTAGCGCTGTTGTTCCTATTTTACACGATGCTTTTAAAGCTGCGTATACAAATGGGTTTAGGAACAAAATGCTGGAAGATTCTCGATCATCGTACCCACGTTAATCCAGCTCGATCTTCGCGCTCCGCGTTCTCCGCTCGCGTTTTGTTAGCGGCTTTCAGAGACCAGTCAGTTTCCAAGTTTATTTTTAACAGCCCGGATTTCCGGGTGTCGAGCCAGTGCGCATCGTGAAAAAGCTGTTGGGAAAAAAGCGTTAAAATGGTACAGGAAAACGGGAGGAAATTTGATCTCAGGATTGCGGATCGCGTTTGAATTCTGCTCGAAATTCGGAGTCGGAAATCAGCCCAACGGAGATGATAAATTCTTGCGCAATCTTCTTTTCTGAGCCATTTAACTTGCATTCCAAAGTTTCGGATAAGAACAGGCTCGATTAGTTTCACTTACAATTATAATATTCGCGCTTGATGGCGTGGAATGGATAGAGCAAAACGAATTTTATCATCGATATCGAGTTTCCAACTACGCTCGAAGAGCGTTTAAAACCTTTTTGCCGGAGACGATTCCCGCAACACGAACGTAAAGAACCGGCCCGCGTGTGTGTTTCGGTTACGCAGCAGCATGTACATTTTGAACGCGGATGAACGGAGCGTGCACCTTGATATCTTCTGGGTCGCGTAACGTTGCCAATAGCCGCAGCCAGGTGCCGCATGGAGTAATTAACGCCGAGTTTGAATTAACGCCGGTAGCAGGACAACGTCAAGCACCACACACGCGCGTACGCTTCGCCAGTTATACCAACCGTGAAACATTATATAATCAAATGTTCGACCATTCGTTCGGCTTCACGGCTCACTGGCTTCTCGGTATTCCTATTTTTCCAATAATTCCAAATTATCAACCGAAATTCAATGGCGTTTTAGTGATTATTCGTACACTTTGTGTATCTCTACCGTAAATGTGACGCTTGCTATTGAATTTCGCAGCTCTACTATTCGTTCTCCGTTCAATTATTGCTACCGTTCATCACAGAATAATATTGAGAGTTTAAATTTTCTAGATATTTTTATCAAAATAGCTCGTTTTTTTTTGTATTCCCTCAGTTGGGCGAGAACAAACTTTCAAAGTTTCGTTGAAAAATCAACTCCTCTTTCGCTGTTATTTTATGCATTCAGATCACATTTCACTGACTTTTAATGGGGCTCAAATTTCCTCAATCAACGCTCAATAAAACGCGTGAAATATAGTCGATAGAGGAGAACCTTCGGAGGGGCTGACGCGAGCCCGAGCTCGACTACTGCGCCCCCGAAACTTTGGATTCTGCGCGCGAAAAATATCGAGCCGGAGAGGCAAATAATTTGGAAAAAAATCATGATACACGCTATCTTTGTCGAGCACAAACGAAAAATAAATCATGCGTCTACTGACGGATCCGGTGCGCGGCAGACTCGCCACTTGTCCAAACGCGGCTCACAGGGTTTTATGTGGGCGCGTTATCAACGTAATCAGAATCGAAACATCTGCCATATGTGCTCGACAAATATAAGCTGCAGGCATACGAGCCCAGTTGATTTACGAAATTCGTGCTTCTTCGAATGGCCGCGACGATACAAATTTTCAGCGAATTTTCTACCGCGACGCTGAACGACTTTTATTCGAAATTGCGAATTATCGAGCTTCGTCGATCCTCCAAAAAGCGTCAAATCGCCGTCAATCGTCCTCCGACTCATCGAAATTCGCGCTCGATCGAGGATCCCTCGAAATCAATATTTTCTAGTCTCCATATCGAGAGAGCCTCCGCCCGGCGAGGTGCGTTCGCAGCAGGCCCCACGAAGCCAAACGTCCGAGTCGATCTTGAATCGATCGACCTCGTAATTGCGCAAGAGTAATTAATGCATCGCAGCGCTCGCAGATCTTACGACACGCCGAATGGATGTCGAGCACAGAATTGTATTTTCATTGTGTTAAAGAACAAACGCGAACAAATGGACATTGTCGCTGATCGGCGCGTCATTCACGTGTATAATTACTTCGCGACCTGCTGACGTCATCACTCCTATATTTATACGCTCCGATTCTTCGCGATCGTCTCGAGAGCAGCGTTCCGCAAAACAGCATGAAAATTATGTTTGCAAAATTATTGTTCTCGGGGCCGAGCTGCCTACGCATTGCGATCGTCCGTTATGGAAGCTGCTCACGCAATCATGTCGTCGATGGCGGATCGTCGGGAAAAAGTGCCCGTTACTTGTCAACGGTATTTTTTAACCGTTTGTCGCGCGTGTTTCTATCAGCTGAGATTGAAAATGCAAAACCTGCGAAAATCGATACTCCCTCGAATCAGCAAGGCATCGAGGTGTTTCTAGACTCGAATTTCCGAACTCGCTGTCCCAGCGGCCCGCTCAGATTGCCCCTAGAAATTAAATTCAACTGCAAAGCCCACCATTGCCTATTGCTTGCACACACACGATTACCGATTCCGATAACGTTCCCTCGATGTAAACACGAATTTTTCAAATGCCGACTCAATGCGAAGGTACTCAACGATCTGATTTTCTGATTGCAGATGCACCATCCGATTCAGATGAAACCAGCGGATAGCGAAAATCGTAACGGTGAGTTTAATGCGCTTTTTCACTGTTTAATTAAACCTTCGGCAACGATGAAGTCACCGTTTGAACGAAACGCGTCTCATCATCCACCAGAATGTGTACACATTTTTTTCAAATCATCGAGATACGAGAATCTGGTCTTTTAGTTATCGATAGGAAAAGATTGTACTTCGTACGGAGCTCGAGGCCAAACAATCAAAAAAGGTATCGCGATGCCTGTCTCACTCTACCCGAATACGCCGCTTTTCGCGTTTTTCTTTCTGCCAGAACGACCCTCGCGGAAGGGCGGGTCGAGTAAAAAATCGGAAAACGAAGGACGATAGCATCATACACGATACTTCGATATTGCCATTAATGCTGATGGGGCTTGGGCGGATGTACAGGAAAGATTATCAGGGATCTCTCTCGCCGGAGGCGAATGAAACTTTCGAACGTCACGTTCTGCTTGGAAAGTCCGAACCGGTTGGGAGGAGCACCTCGTAGTTTTACATCATCCCTTGGCCTCGAGCTTATATCCTGGCGCGCAGAGTCGATCAAGAATTTCGATCGTTATCAAGAACCATAACTGCACCGATGTGGATCCGTGTTTATACATAAACATGAGCGTAAACAAATAGAAAGTTTACCGAGTACACAAACGCAGGGGTTGAGGGATCCTTTGAGCGATGTGACAAGTCGTGGTTAAGACAAATTTGATGGAGCGTTTCGAACAAAATTTGGGGACGGGCCGGCAGTCACTCGTCAAAAAGAGCTCAAAGGATTGTCAATCCAAAGGTTTTTCTGTTTAACGCTCCGGCTTTGCTCACTACTCGTTAGATGGAAAAAACCACTTGGAAACTTTTAACGACTGTCTCTTGAGGAAAAATTCATTTTATTTACAACACCAGGCATCTGGAACTGCGAGATTTTCTGGAATGAGATCACGACCCGACAAACCTTCGCGTGTCCAAAGCAGCAGTGATGCATATTGAACGAATATTTCAATAGATTATTACTAAACAACACAGCAACGAGTCATTTTGAGGAATGTTTTTGAGGCCAAAAAGCACGAACACACGCACCCATCGCCAATTGAAAAGGCTTTCACAATAATGTCCAGGCGAGTCGCGATTCCTCGTTAATTACTCGGTCCAATCGATACTGGGAAACTGTACAATTGCCGGATGCTATCGGCGTAAAAAGTGAATGAAATTTTAAAAACCGAAAAGAAAGCATCGAGACGCGTCAATCGATCAACGTCGTTTGAAATTAATCCCTAAATCGAATGATGGAACCAACGAACATCGCATTTCCTGTCAACGCTCATTCCACGAATCGATCCAATGAGCATTTCAGTTTCATTAAATCTCCGTGATTCTCTGTTTTAAAATAATATTTTAAATGCTCGGCGTCGAAACGTTGACGAGTCTATTTCGTGTGGGGATCTGGCATTGTCAAATGCCACAGTAATTAAAAACTTGACTCTCTGTGTTTTCGCACGTCTCACCTCGGGTATTGAACGAGCTGAAATAACTAGTCGTTGACGTTGAGAGAGAGAGAGAGCAGAATCTAATGTAAGGCTACTAAAGTGCTTTTTGAAAATCGCCCCTTTAACTATTGCGACATCGTCAAACCGAATTCGATAAGTAGCACGACAGAATATAATTACCCCTCTAAATGGTTTCGTGAATAAATTTCAAAATGATCAAGATCTAAAACTTTCACGGTCTCTCGTCCTGGGCTCGGAAGCATCCTTAATAAAATATGTTACCGTCAGATATT
This sequence comes from Venturia canescens, assembly GCF_019457755.1. Lineage (NCBI taxonomy): Eukaryota > Metazoa > Arthropoda > Insecta > Hymenoptera > Ichneumonidae > Venturia > Venturia canescens. The sequence goes on from NC_057426.1 coordinate 2,851,313, forward strand.
CTAAGAATTATTAATTCCACTCCGGATCCGTAATATCGCATTGAGTGCCCCTAAATACGCTCATTGAATTTGGCATGAAACCGTTAAATTTTAAGCACCATCGCCATGTTCGTAACAGGAAATAGTCGGGGCGGTAAAAGGCAATTTGATGATTCACGATTCTTGTTAGACCTGTCGCACCGTCTTGACCGGCTAACGAATACCAATATTATTTAACTGTACACTCAATTTGTGAAACTTTGATGCCAGATGGAAATGGAGGAAGATGACATTCGGACAGGAAGGAAAAATCTCGATGGATAAGAACGCGACTCCATTCATTCGAATTTCTTTGCAACTAGGTTTGGTGTGAATGGGAATGCACTGCATTTTGTGCAGGGCATATGGAAAGCGTCGGTTGTATTGAACGGGCAAAAATAAGTTGCCACTTTTTTATTCAAATGAGGTGGAAAAATGTTCGCTTCAAATATACATCACATTTGCATGGTCAACGAAAAAAATGATTGTTTCTGCTCACGTGATTTTCTTCGTTTTTGATCGTTTCCAAGTTTGTCTCGAACACGATTTCTGATCTTTTTTATCGTTGATCGATCAATTGCGTGAATTTTCGTGATCGAAAAAGGTATCCAACGACAGGAGAAAGCATTGTTTCGATAGCTCCAAAAAAAATTGGCAAAAATATCTTCAACAGAAAAACCAAAAAATCCGCACCATGATTTTCCGGTAAATGAATAATTCAGTGAGAAGCAAAAGGCAATGTTACGGTCCGCGTCGTTTTATTTTCGTAATTATATGCGCACGGAGTAGCCTGTTGTTGAAAAAAGAAACTCATCTGCCACGAGAATGTACAGCGAGGGAAAAAAATCTCGGAGAAAGATTACATAAAATAAGCATGAAAACCATTCTCACGTGAGATACGGAGAGAATTCAAATACAATATTCACGTTGTTTCGTGCGTGTGCGTAAGGGCATAAAAAATGAATATACCTACAACGGAGGGTGTTCGCAGTTCGGAATTTGTACATCTCCATTATTACGACTCGACGAGGGTGTACGTGTTGCTTATGATGCCCGCCCCCCTTCCTACCTTTTCTTCCTAGTTCCATTCCGTTTGCCTCCCTCCTCGCACGCTCTCTATCGTATTACGCGTTGCGAATTTTCTCCGGCATCTATTTTTCATTCGACCTTCCTGCACGGTTAATAAATCGGTGAGTACAAACTCAACTTTCTCGATGGAATAAAATAGCGAGGAGGTTAAATATCACCGAACAGGGGAGAGTCTCAAATCAAGAGTCTCAAACAATTATTTGAACGAACCCATTAAATCGGCGAAATATAAATAGCTACGAATTTTCCTCTTTTTCTTCCTTTCTTCTCTTTCTCTCTCTCTCTCTCTCTCTCACACACACACACTACTGGGCTGACGTGCAGGGGATAAGTGAATAAAGCGATATAGAAACGAAAGCCTTGTGCGTTTTTTTGTGCAACGAAACCCAGCCGGTGCAGAATCGAAAGCTTTATTTATACGCCTCTGACACTCTATTTATAAACGTCTGACAACCGAGCCCACACTCGTCTTGGTCAGAGTGACAGACACCCTGTTTTTCTGAGCCCTCTTGCATCGGAAGGTGTGCTCCTCCATTTGCTCGACGTTCAAACTTTTCTCATTGATTTTGGGTCTTTCAATACTGTCCATGTGTTCGTGAGAATGAAAAATTTCGATGATTACCGACCGAGTGGAAACTGATTCTTGGATTTTCGACCAAGCTCTCTTTCCTTTTCTGGAGGAGTATTGACCACGTTTTCTAACCTCACGAGAAGATTCGAGGGGAAGTTTTTATGGATTCTGTTTTTATATACTTGTTTTATGGAGCGTTAAGAGGGCTCGGATGGAGCTACAATGATTAGGTCGCACCAAAACGAAATATCCGCTCGATCATAAGAGTGGAATTCTCGTAGTCGTGAATCTCACAATTTCTCCGAGTCAAATTACATTTTTCATGATAAACATTCGTAGGAGATTCGCTCTTGCACCAAAAATCCATAATAAAGATTTTTAAACAACTGATGGAATGTCGTCCGTATTTTAATCCTCGCGTTTAAGGAGTGTACGAAAGCTAAAAAAAGCGAAAAGTCGAAAACAGTTCCTTCAGCAGAGTACGAAACCTGGAACAAGAGTGACCAACCCGAGTCAATGCACCGCGTACGTTTTGTACACTCGCTCGAGTTGGATCGGTGCATAACAGTTGGTTGCTAGGCAGCCGTCGCTAACGTTGCATAACAGTCACGTTCATGAGATGACGTCACTACTTTATGTTTTTTTGATTCTTATTGAGAAAGATCGAAATAAAAAAAACACAGGAAACAGTTGTCAATAAAGACGAGCATTGAAAGATGAAAAAGTGTCCCTCAATTTTTCAATTTTCAGATTCTTCGCAACCGTACCAAGCTGCTTTTTCTAAAAATGCGTTAAAAACGACTTTGAATGCGTTTTATTCAGTTTTTTTGGGTTTCGCGCGTAGAACGAAGATACATTTATGCCCCCGAGTTCAACACTGGCAAGATATTTGGACTCTCGTGGTTTGTTTCTGTTGAAACTCCTCCCCCCAACCCCGTTGAAGCGGGGAAATGCTTTCCGGCATTCAAAGGCTCTTTATCCTTAATCCTTGCTTCATCAGCGCGTATGAGACCCGGGACCAGGGTGACGAATTCGTGTCGATGCATGGTCTCGTATGCCTGCTTTAGACTAATGAGCGCATGATCATTCGCTGCTGAGCTTCAGTCGCTAAACTTGTATATTTATTTTGTGAATGTGTGAAGAGACGCTGTTAACGTCGGTCTTTGTCTTGTTCGTTTACAAACTCACGTGAGAAGCAACAAAATGTTTGAATATTTTAGAATTCTTTTGCTGGGCGATTCGCTGCTTCGATTATTCATAAAAATGATTACTTTCCTCCGAGCTTTGGGATCTAATCCGCGAAGACTGGCTCCATCCCTTGGAAAATTGTTAACACTTTTTTTCGCGATAAAGTTCCTCTTGCCTTTTCATCCCCGATCCCAACTGCATGAATGGACTCATCTGCATGCACGATAAATGTACTCAATCCTGAAACACGTGCATTGATCTGAACGAAGAGAATTCTCAAATGGCAGATTCAAAGAAGGGTATAAATAAATCGAGGCTTGAAATAGATAAAACCGGTTGAGTATCTTTCATTCGTTTCATTGCTCCTCCATTTCAACATCGTCAAAAATGCGGCTGGCTCGTTTAATTCGATTGAGGGGAGTCGTGTGTCGGGGAGAAGGAAAAAGGATCGAAAAAGAGTTTAACCGAGTCTACATATCGATGGAGCCGGGCGCTCTCTATTGATAGAATTCTTCGCGCGAGAGTGGCAGGAGGGTTAACGATGCAGAAAAAGGCAAAAAAATCTGCAACTTCTGCACAGAAGTGAACAGAAAAAGAGGCCCGTAAGTTTCGCAGCGTGACGGAAACGCAGCCCGCCCAACCTAAATAATTTGTTCTCTATCTCTTTCGCTGCCTTGAAACTCGCGTGGTCCCCCCCCCCCCCCCCCCCCCCCCCACTGATACGATGATAACGTTTATCTTCGATGCGGCCGTTTGCAGGTAACGCGAAGAAATGCCCCAGCTACCATAAAAATATCGAACGTGAAGCTCTCGTTCATTCATGTTTACAACGAGGCAATATTTTCATGAATCGGTATCTCGACCTTTAGCCTTCCAACGACAAATTTTTCTAGCGTATCGAAATTTGCCAGGAATTTTCGTCGAAAAGTCGAATTTATAAAGATTTTTTTTTCTGAATTTCAACCAATCCATCTGCTTCCGATTGACTGGCTTTTTGTGACGGAATCTTGAATGAAAATTTTCCGACGAAAGTAGCCAGGACTTGCTCAAACATCCGAAAAAGTCAAAATAAAATATCTTCGTAATGAGATAAATGTACGACGAAGGATTCAGAGAAAAATCAAAAATAAGTTTTTTAAAATTTCGTTCCTTTTCGAGGCTCATCACTGTTTCAAGGTTCATTCGTATAGCTTCCGGAGATTTGTACCGAACAGCAGAACACCATGCACTTTTATGGGAATACACACCTTTGGATAATGTCATATCAGCTTGTATTTGATAGTGTGACTGTGAAACCGAAACGTCACTTTGAGCCGCGTTTGAACGCGTGTTTTCCCATACAGGGGCTTTGGATGTACTTGAAAAAGTTTCAAAATCGTCTTACAACGTTTTATAACGTTTCGCATGAATAAAACAATATTTAGAAGGTTTGTCCATATACGAGCTGGCGAAGTGCGCTCGACACGGCACTTTTGTAGCTTACAAAACAGTCACCGGAGTATCGACGTACGAAATAATAGTCGAGGACACTGGTAGCCGAGGTGATTAGCGGTTCGTTCATTGCTTACAGTAATACAGCATTGTGCTCTACTCTGAACGACAATACAGAACTTCCTGAAACAATGAAAAATTTATTATTCATCAATGCCCTGGAGCAAAGGAGTTTTATTGCTTAAAAAAAGAATAAAAATGAAAAATCATTGAATTAGCTGAATGGATTCAGATCAATAGTTCCGGAAGGTTTCGATACTTCAAAGTGCATTCAAGGATCGAATGCAAAAAAGATTTTTTTTTCCCGAACCACCACTATCACCGAGTTCAGAAATTTCCAAATAATCTGCAAATGTTTTCGTATTTGAGTGCTTTCAATCAAATGTGGGAGGTAAAATCTTGAATTTTTATTTTAAAAAACGTCAATTGCTTCTTTCCGCCGTTAAGATTTGAATCGAGAAAAAATATTTTTCCTCGCACTGTGAACGAGTAGAAGCGATATTCGCAACGAAATATTCTACGTTGATGAAAGTATCCGAGGACAAAATGCTCGCGGGGTTTATTAATGGTGGTTAATGAAACCAAAACACTGGACATCTTCGCTGAGTGTTTTTATAATAATTTCAGCGCAGCGGCCATTCCGCGTACGTACAACAGGTGCAGCACGTTGATTCATTGCTTGCAAAAGGAAGACGAAAAATCTGATTCCTCTAACCAAACACCCGGAAAACGTAAACAAATAAAATGGGCATGCTTTTATAATAGCGTTTTAGGAATAGAATGTGAAAACAATACGCTTTTTAAAAAACTCGAAAAAAAAAAAAAAAAGAAAATCACTCAACTGAAAAGCTCGACGGTCCGATAAACATAAACAGAAACGAGGTTATTGTTTTTTTAATCCTCCGAGCGCAGCGATTGTACATGCACGTATTGTGCATATGTAAAATAGCGATCGAATTGATCGACCAGAGGATATTGAATGTAAATAAGGGAACCGGCATGAGTCGCAGCGCTCGAGGCGACGGTCCTGAATACCGCGAGTACCGAATTTGGTAATTTTCTATTTATTTTTGGCTCTCTTTTTCAATTTTGTATTCTTTTTTTTTATTATTTTTTTTTCCATCCTGCCTGCGTAAAGGTTTGTGGATTTTTACGAGCCCGTTCCATCGCTTTGACCTCAATATTTCCGCCGTTCCACTGTGCCCGCTACTGTCAAATTCCCCAGAGTTTTTCCCGCAGCCGCCCTTTCCTAATGCACTACCGCGTAGAGCATGCGTGCCCGGTGGACCGCACACCCATTGCTGGCAGCCCTGGCTCTCTTCATACACATTTTCAGTTTCCTCGTTTTTATTAGCATTCCAGGACACGAGCATTGGATTCAAGGTCGAACTTTCATCCAATTCAAAAACCACGTACACGGTCATAAGCTTCGCGAAATGTGTAAAGACCTTTGAGCTTTAGTTTGCCTAGATTCTTGACGCGCTTCGTTTTGTTGACGAGAGCATAGAGAATCCGAAATCTCAATACTGACCGCACGTGGTCAGTGTTCAAATAAAAATGGGCCCTCGAACCGTAGAATCGTCCGAGTGCCCTACGCAAAAACGAATTGGGATTTCAACCCACGTTTTCGGAGCGAAAATGAAATCCAAAATGCAGACACGAGTAGATGATTTTGGGGTAGAATTCCCCGCCCGATCACGAGGCCTCAATTAAACTAAGCATCGACGATGAGCTAGCGAAAAAAAACCATAATTTCGAACACTCCCTCGGAACTTTTCGCCAATTCGAGTTTAAAAACCATCAACAACGATGAAATACACTTTATTCGGGAGCGAGCTTTTTGTCACGATCTTCCTATTCGAATCGTTATATCCGATCATGCGACAGTCCGAACCTGAAACAGTCGAAACTCCATTGAGTTTGTTGGAAAAAGGCGGAAGCGAATAAATGGCAATCGCTAGTTCGAAAGCCGGCTGGTAGCATGTAATATAAGCATGTACGTGGCTTTGTGTCGTCAGGGCAGGTTAGCCGAGCCACCGATCGATGTGACGAACACAATTGGAATGGTAAAAAAGGCAATGCGATGGGAATGGTCGCATGTGTAGTTGTGGCTGTCGACGAAGCCAATGAGCCTCGGTGCACGCTAACTGTTCGTGTTCCTACATAACGTCACGTGATATTAAAAACTGTTTGTAGACAAAGGAGCATTGCATGCAGGGCCTTTCGCAGGCTCAGACCTCTCGACTACGCCCCTTTGCTAAATAGCAACGAGGACACATAATCGCCTTTATTATATACATAAACGTAGACACACGAGCCAAACGCACATGTGGATTTAAAGATCGTTGTAACCGTGGGGCTTACGACCACTCCGATTTCACGTTGGCTCGATATCCGATCCAAGTATAGCGTCACTATATTTCGATTCACCCACATAGGTAGCACGAGTACAGGAAAAGAAGTGCTTACTTACTCGACTAACGTGTACGCTCTTATATGGATACGTCTCGTAATCTCGTGCCTCGGCTTATCTTCGATACAACAATTTCCTACTCGAACGCGGCACTCATTATTCTGGTAGTACGTACTTATCCGGAGGGAAAACAAACTCTGAAATGCAGCGCTCGAAGCCCCCGTTTGAATCTTGTGCATATTTCCAATCGCCGAATGCTGCACTTTTGAATGTTTATAACGGAATATTTATAGGCGTCGAAGCCTGCAATTCAGTCGCGGAAATGACTTCCGACTTAAAACTGAAAGAACGCTGGCTTCGGAGTCCCAACAACCGCTAATTCACGGTATTATATCCTTCCGATTTACTCGAGAATACTTTTCAACTCCCTCAAAATCAGCCGCGAAATATTATAATTTTATATTTCCACTTAGCCGACACAAATTGCCGGTAATGAAGTTTTTACCGTACACGCGTATACAAATGCTGTTAAACTCGCTTGCGCTAATATCCCGAGCCCCCTGGCATACTCTCCGCTGCCTTTACAGGCTCGTTCACAACTCGTGAAAACCCCTTTTGCACACTCTACCATCCCCTCGGACTCGCACTACAGCCCTCCCAAAGAGCCCTCTCTTCCGGCCGTGTATATTCATGTTAAACCGCCCGTAACGATGACAACTATACGACGATGACGACGACGAGGACGTCGCGCCGGAAATTCGATTTGCTTCTGATGTATACTCCTTCTCCACAACGCTGCATCTAAGTTCAAATACATTTTAAGATCCCCACCGTGTCCGCAGTTCTCCTCGGATTTCAATTCAATGATTTTCTTCGTTCAGTGCGGTTCGGTACTGTTTCAATTTTTCTTACAATTTTTCATCATTCTTCGATCCCTTTTTCCTAAGATTATTTTTCAGGACCCTCGCCATAAATTGCACGCGAAGCTCAATCGAGGTAGACACCCGGTTCCAACGATTTGAACATTCCGTTTAATATTTATTCGTTCAGGCATTTTCGAGAGCTTCCCTTCACAGGATCAGGTTACAGCTGGATAGTTAAAATGATTTTCTGTATTTGCTATACTTTATTGGAAAAGCAGATCGCAGGGTTACGTGACAATTGATCCCGGGACAAAATATCCTCTATAATTTTGTTTAATGATTTTTTTATTTTTTATTGTTTTACACACTTTTATTATTACACACGCAAAAATAAACATACGAACAGTATTATTTTTATAATATTATTTTTATTATTCATAAATATTTCACATAAAAATATCCAAGTTTTACAAGTGTAGGATATTTTAAAATCGAGGATTTTATGTCTTTAGGATCTTTTGACCGTACATCGATCGCGGATCGTAGAGTGATGGACGTCAAATGAGAGATTCTGTGTTGAAACATGATCGAAGAAATTCCAAAGCAAAGAAAATTAGCTTTTCATTGATCGTTTCAGCGGTGTGTGTAACACTGTGGTCGCGACTTTAAAATCGAATTGCGTTTCGAAAAGCCCAATCACATTGGATCGGTTCTCTTTATAAATATTTCCAATCGAGCTGACGTAGCTACGTAACTTGATGGCGAGTGTTTTGTCGAAAAGATTTCGAGACGAAAGAGGAACGCAATTCTACAATCGTATCATTCGGCCAAGCGTTATAGGCGTCCAAATGTTTTGAGCATGTGATGCAACGTTAACAGCCTCCGTTTAAAAATGTACTTGGCAGGAGTGTGACGGCGTGGATATATATCGCGGGGGAGGCTCTATCGCGAGACGATAATCATCAGCGGATCTCAACACTTGGCTGGCATAGCCCGACGGTCTATAAAGTTTATTTAATGGACGACGTCGATGTCCTCGGGAGTAAGTGCTGCAATGCGATCATGTCCGCGCAATCGATTTTTCACCCTAACGTCTCAACGCTCGAAATTCGATGCATCCCAATGCGTCCAGGTTAATTAAGAATTATGGCTAAAATCCATGCAGCTGTGAGGCGAAATTTTGGTAGCATCGTCACTCAAAACCTTTTTCTCTGCGCATTTATACATTTTTTTTCGAACGTTATTAATCTTTTGGGTATCTGCGTTTTCGAAAATCTTCGCTTCTCAAAGCGTCCTAGCCGATTTTTTCCAACTTACCGTGGCATCCGTCGGCCCAAAATTTAGCACCATAAATCTCGCGGCTCGCGATACTCCTGGTCTCGGTGACTGAAATAATATTTTGTCCATCAAAGTTTATCGGCTGACAACCGGCAATTGCGAACCTCGCATGAGCTTCAGTCGCTTAAGTTACCAGAAAAAAGGGTCACGCGATACAAGCGCGCATATCCGCGTCTGGAAAACGTAGCATAGGAGCGCGGATCACAAGAGCATTTTTTTCCTCCACAAAGAGACGCCGGTATCAGCTCTTCCTCCTCCATCCTTTACGAGTGTGCGGGTAAAACTTAAATATTTGGCTGGCGACCAAAAACGCCAGATAGTCCGTCTATTCACAATTTTCCGGTCCCAAAGTTCATCGGCTGCATCTACTTTTTCTTTTTTGGCTCAGGAAACATCGCGAGCGACAAAGACAAGTGGGATACACATCTCGTTTATCTCTATATATGCGACTATGTAATAGTCTATGAAAGAAAAACATTTGGAGAGTAAAATCCACTCCTTATGTTTCCTTTATCATCCTCATATTTGGATCCTGTCTCGCGCCGCGCAAATAAGAACAGCTGAACGTATTTTCATCTCGAGTTTGAACGCAGCCACTGTTCAAATAAATGGATTCCTCTCCAAATAACTTTCTTTGCCAGACGAAAAGTATTTTCCGCGATAAACCTATGTCGATAGAGTCTTCATATTCGAGCGGCTACCATAGTGATAAGTGCAATCACTCATCATTCAATCGTTTCCTCTAAAAACCTATATTTTATGCTCGTACAAATTGCAGTTTTCCTACTTCTCCCAATCATACTTTCGTATATACACTCGTAAGAAATATAAAACTCCAATAAAATTGATTTTTTTTACGAATTAAGACTCTGAGGAATTTATGTGAGGAATATCGACAATTTTCTTCAGACTTTTGAACGTCGAGCTCTTCGCCGACAATATTGAACGAAAGTTCGAAATTTTTTATGGGATAGAACATTTTTTTTGTCAAATACATTCTGAAACGCTCAGTTTTGATGATACGAAGATGACAAAGTTGAACTTGGACACCCTGTATATAAGGCTATTATAAATATATGTATTCCTGTAGCTTATCCCATCAATCTACCGTGAGTTCCGAGCGTCTTTGCCCCTCCTGCTGCTCCTCCCCTCCTCTACTCGTATACGATACTCGTATTCTTTTTGTAGGTCATGAGCATAAGTTTAAACTTGTTCTTTTGCCATATTTCGTATAGGCGAGAGCATCTCTCGAGGTGTGCGTGTATTTGTGCGATGTTTTCTATTCCGTGCTGAAAATTCAATGTTTGCGTTTCCGCTCTCTTGCCTTTCGGAATATTCTGATTTATGGGCGCTCTTCTTATCTTAATATAGGTATAGATGGGTGGTGGTATACGCACACTGGGTCGTTTCATCCTACAGCATCGCGTTCATCGAACCTGAAAAATGAACAACAATATTAATCATTGGCGCGTTGTCTAAAAAACTGATCCGATTGAAATGGTTGTGGATGAAAAAAATGAAGAAAAAAAAAAAGAAAAAAGAAACAGAAGAAAAAACGACGAATCAATAAAACACGAGACGGGAAAAGTATGTCGTGACATAATTATTCATTCATCGAGGAGGAAAACGAACGCGAAGAGCCCTCTCGAATAGTGTTCCATCAAAAAAGACGTTGGATGTACGCGCGTATCCAATTACCGAGCGACATGAAAAATCGGTACTGAAAGTGAACGAACTGCTCTTACCTCTCTTTTCATGGGATATCCTGGCAGGAGCTAGTTTCATTTTTAGTCGAATCTTTGAGCCAGCGATAGCAAGAGATGGGAGGAAAATCTTGTATTATTTTATGCAAACGAGTATGCAGAGATGAAACATAAGTTTATTTCGAATTACGTAGAAAATCTTTGAGACGTTTACTGTCGTCTCGAATAATTTTTCTTCCTGAATCTCGTGGTTGGTTGTCTCGAGGCATACCACCGCGGATTGCTTTTCGCTGTCGGTTGTTTTATGTCTTTCTGAGGCTCTCTCGAGAGCTCGAGGCATTTGTGATGCTGTCCGTAGCTTTGATCCCAACGCTCCTTCCCTCTGCTGATAGCCTCATATTTTTTTATTAGGGCTTCGCCATTTTTTGCTCGGTCGAAGCTTCATTAGCGGGCCGCGTCCGTAAGGGGGTTAATAAAGCCCTTTTTGAAACGGACGACCTTCGCTGAGAAAACGTTCTGTACAAAGAGGGAATCAGAATTTTTTAATCTCTCTTGATCGACCTTTTCCCTGGGCAAAGCTGTCGCAATCGCCGAGAACGCACCTCCGTGACTATCTTCTACGGCAACCCTACACGTTCGCTTTCGGTCCTTTCACCCGCAATTCTTCTCGTTTCATCGTAGTTTTTCCAAGACTTCTTTCCACCGTCGTTTTCATTAGCGCTACTTCAAACTTCAACACCAGCGGGCTCCGGTGCCTTTGGCCTCTGGACTTGTGGAGGGACAACGAAAATTTTAATTTTTTCTTCGTCACTGGATCTCGTTGCCACGGAGAAATGGTATTCCAATAGCTACGACATTTTTCAAAACAAAAAAACCGTTTTCGTATTTATTGTTTATTCGTAAAAGCATCTGCGGCCTTTCCCAGGCCAGTAGGTAGAAAGTCGAAAATGAAGCAGCGACGAAATGATTTAAAATTAAAATGAAGTACGACCCATCGAACGAGCCACCCTAATACAATTTATTTCGATTCGCTTTTCTCACCCGACGCACCTCCCAGCTCGTTACTCATGCACAGGGTGTTTTGACGGCTGGCAGGAGGCTACGCGCCAGGTGCTGTAGCAACGCGTCTTCGGGAGCAACTTTCTTCTGTTCCTGAAGCTCATGCTGAAAGCATGAGTCCCAAATCCGATCGTTTCGCTCTAAAACAACCGCTGTAAAGTCTGACATTCGAAGCTGTAATCGATCCGACGAAATCAGCAATCGGTGAAAGCGTCAAAAGTTGTTCATCGAGCGCAAAAAACCACGAAGGCCAAACCAATTATCTCCAACTAGTTTCCACGTTTCCCGACCGGAAATGTGACATATGTACGGAGAAAAACGAATTGTCGTCGCCCCGACAACTGCTCCGAAGTGATGAAAGCATCGTCACTAGGATTGCCGGACGCATGCAATTCCCCAAAATGGATTGAGCTTTCTAACGGTGACTCTACCTCCAGTGCTGAATCCAGAGGATTACTGATGATCTGCGGGACAACTGGAGCACGCGAAAGCAGCACAACTTCGCTCTGAATCATTGGATTTAATCTCGAGAAAGGAAACCTTCGAAACGAGTATTCTTCTGATTGCAAAGTGAGCGCGATAAATACGGAAAAGATTTGGATTACGTGACGGAATGCAAGATTTTATGATGCGGAATGTCCAGGATCTTTCTGTCCAAGTGATTACGAGCTTTTCCACCGAATGTTTGTTGCGTCGAGTAATCCGCTTCATGGAATATCGAGACTCTTCGAGTGCATGGGAGCGGCTGGAAGCTAGTAAAAGACTCAGTCGATGCATAATGCATTCGCAGGCGCCCCAGTTTCCGTCATTCTTTTTCGTGCTGTTCGTACCTTTTTTGTCGTCTCTCCCGGCATCTTCCTATCTTTCTCGGATTTATTTGAAACCTTTTTGAGTACAAAGGTCACCACCCATTGGAACTGCGAGGCCGCGCCAATGTTTAATCGACGAAAGACACGAATGACCCCTGGCGCCACCTGTTCTTATATTCCGGACTCACGTGGAGCGTCAAAGCCGTCGATCATCATCGTCACTGATGCACTCATAGACTCTCTTCGTCTCGCAGCCTTCCAACTCTTCTCGACTGGGAAGAACCAGCGAGTTGTCAATCTCGGTTGTGTTTACGTGCGAAACTTAAAGTGGCTCGATCGTTCGATGAAGTACGGTAAAGGTACACTTTTTTCCGGTAAATGATAGTTTAAGGTCAGCTGATAACGACAAGCACAGTTCCGGGGCCTCTTACGCGGGGCTAAATTTTCAATTATTTCATTTACAATTTTGAGTTTTTAACACGGTATCCTATGGAAGAACTCACAATAATAGTAAAAAAAATGGTACGGTGTTCGAGCTTTGGAAAAGTTTATATCGTGAAGAAAATTTATCACGGATTCTGTTCCTTTAAAAAAAACATTACCTTATGAGGCTTTGCAGAAAGAGAACATGAAAAAAACCTTAGTTTTTGACGCGTCGAAAGCGGATGTCAGTTATTACGTTGGACTGCTGGTAACAGCTCTGATCGAACTTCAGGCAAATTCAGAAGCTTCGCTTTTTTTTAATGAATTGACCATTCCTTTTTCTCGGTGCTACTGCACCGATGTTTATTTCAATTGTCACCGGTATCGACTCGACCATTGACTAGTCAAGTTGAAGTATAAATTTTATATTTTATGATATTTTTATAGCATTTTATTACATTCTTGCAATAAGAATATTCTCAACGTTAGTGTTTATTGATTTTATTAATGATTTAGACTTGAAATTAATCAACATAAAGCAAACTTGACTAGTCATAGAACGGCCGAACTACCTTAACTCTCCGGGTTCTACCGTGCGTCTCGTGACAGCAGAACGGTCAATACGATATTCCGGAAGTCAGCCAAGCGTATAACACAAATAGCCCTCGCATCACGATTAATCGATTCTCACGCGACTGAACTTCATCTTCTTACGCAAGTAATATTTGAACTTCGCTCCTTGTGGGAGCCGAATTTCCCGCAGAGCTTTGCCCCAAAATGACATAAGCAATATCAAGTTTGCGGATGATGCGAGGAGCAGAAATAACGAGTTTCAATGACTGTGCTGAAAAAGATAGCGAACGCTACAGAATAATATTTGTATGGCTGCAACTCGTGAACGTCTTGCGCCGAGGAGCCACTCCGCAAATTGTATTAAATGAAATGCTGCTTTCAGATTGCTTCGAATTCCACATGTTGCACAAAAAGTCAGCAGAATGTGCTTACTTCTGGAGGGAAAAGACATGGGAGAATAGCGCTGCTTTCAGCTTCCCTCAGAGGCTTGGGTCGCGACAAAAAGCGAAACTCTCCTTTAATTCACTCGCAAATATCCACTTTTCATTCGCCGAATTTAATGATCAAATGCCGCATCGAAGCCTGCGAGTTTCATCAATTGCGCGCGTCACTTTGATCACGCGAGTTTTTCGAAAAAAAGTCAATTCTATTTGACCGTTTCGTGATGCACCTTGCCTCGATATATCCAAGTACCGAACGATGCTGCTCCGGCACATTCACGTGCCTGCGAGCTTTGGAATTTCGTGAATGGTTGGTGCCCTTTTACGCTTGCAAAAATACAATAAAAGGCAAGTTCTGCTGACGCTCATTGGATGCGCGGTCAAAAATTAACGAGCGATCCCATCATCGAAAAAGCATGAAGATTGTCTTGAATTATTTTGAATAAGTGATTTTACCTTCGTAGAAATCACTTCGAATTCGTCTGCTTGTAAACGCAAGTACAAAATGTTTCGGTATCGCCGAACGCCTTTGAGAAACGCATTGTCGGGCGGTATCGTGCATGGTATGAAACCACTTTGGTTCCCAATGTGTATCAACTCGAAGAAAAAAGGAAATAATGAAGCATAATTATACGAGAACCCCTTTTGTAGCAATTTACGCTCGCACTTAACGAATATCTAATCTAACCGAAGCCGCATTCGTCATTACCAATGACAATTATTGGCATTATTGATTTTTATCGGACGTAAGAATCTTGAAACTTGTCCAATTTTCTTTCGCTCGACGCAACGAAACCCGAGAGAAATTTTTGCCACGAATGCACGAAAACGAAAAACTCCATGATGCGATAATCAGCCCAGATTCAAATTTTCTTCTCGAATACTTTTGTCGCGGAGTCGACAAAAAAGTGTACGAAGATGGCGCACGAAATCGGAAGCCGCGGAAAAGTGTTTCCCGTCGGTCTTCTGTTCGACAGAAAAATCATTCCCCCATAAATCTTGACTCCGTTTTTCCGTGTTGTTTTTGAGAAAAAAGGTCAGTGAAACAGGCTCCCCTCGTGTGATGTGCCGAATAAACAAACGAAGGTAGAGAATGCAGTCTTGAGGCTCGAAAATGACGAGTGCAGAAAAGCGACGGAGTTGCTGCTGGCCGTTCGTCATTATACGTCGCCCGTGTTTACATCTTTACGGAGCGTGTACGTGAGCGCATAAACATATGCATATGCGGAGCTATGTGGGAGGCACAAAAGGAGGAAAGTAGGGGAAGAGAATCGAGACGAAATACTTAGCCAGCAGTGTGCCTCGATACGAGCATTTGAATGAGAAAGAAAAGCACTCATACGCAAGCGCCTGCACACGTGTGCGCGGGCTGTGTACGCACGTAATAAGTTGCATTTGTGAGGAGCTCGGCGTCGTTTCGCGGTGCAGAGAGTGCGAGAGGTAACCGCGAGCTCTTGTCCGCTTTAAGGTGCACGCCGCGTGTGTGCGGGACTGTTTGTTCAAGTGATTGTGAGTGCGGATGTGTGGGTGCGAGAACGTTTCGGGACGTTGGCGGGGGGTATTAGTGAACAACGAGGGAGAAGGAAGGAATCGAGCCGTCGGTGGTGCCGGCGCGCGCGCTCACTTGTTGAGTGTCGAGCAACGGACGTGTTTTGCCATCAACCGGTAGACGCACGAATCGCTCTCGCGCTTTTAAAACATCCTCGTACCCGCGAAAAGTGAATCGTCTGCTCGTCCAGCTTGGGCACATTCCCCGATTAAACAATCCAATATATAATTAACTTAACGCGAAATAATGATTATTCAAAAGTTCGTACCGTTACGAATGGTGTATTCAAGTGCATGCGAGTGCATACAGTGATTCGTGCACATATGAAATCGCCGAGTGCGCTAGTTCAGTGATGTCTTTCGCCGTTTAATCCCGTCAGTGACGAGTGGAATAGAAAAAATAATTAGCTTAACCAATTTCGAATGAAGTCGCTTCGCACCTCGATTTGAGCGATTCGAAATTCGATCCTCATGAAAGGAAGACTCTATCTGTGTGTCCTCGAGACACGTTGCTTGCGTTTTTGGAAACTTGACACCTCGCGACGAATCTCACGCGTTTGAAATAATATCGTAAGATAATGGCTTCTTATCTCTCTTCGACTCTCTCTCTCTCTCTCTTTCTTTTTCTGCCTCTTTGCACTCCCCCCTCGTTCGATCAGTCAGTCCAATTTGTCAGTGATTATTTGGCGAACGGTGCTCGTTAAGCTGCGTAAAAGCCGAGGAAAAAAGGCGAGCGAGCGCACGGGGGGATATTGGATGGAACCGGTGAAATTAGCGAGCGCCCGAAAAGTGATACGTCCGTGTTAACGAAAGCGAGGAATGGAGTCTATTGTGCGTAACTCGCGGTTTATATGAGGGAGTAAAAGATAGTCGCGTGGGCTATTTTCGAAGGCCTTTCTCTCTTTCTCTCTGTCGTTTATCTGAGAGTTTGCGCCGCTTCGGAGATGAACGCCTACTGAATTCTGCCTTAGGGGCAAAGACGCCCGCGTAACTCGCGCATTTAGCGCCAAAGCAACGTCCGCATGGACACTTACGTGTGAACACGAGTGCAGAACACACACGCGCACACACGGACGAGCATGGAGTAGCATTCTCAGCACTGTACTCGTAAATACGCCATTATAAAAGCGTTAATGATGCAGCTAGTCGCCTCTGGTGCTTCTTCTACACGGCTCGACTTGATACGCTCCAATCTTACGGTTCTTCCTCATCCTTAATACGAACACACGAAAGATCTCTGACCGGAAACACAGCCATTAACAGGCTGGAATACAAACATAGGAAAGGAGAAGAAGCATCAATTATCTTTGCTTTCTTACGTCATTTTTGCTACCTTAATTCGACGAGAATTTTTTAAATCGCCAAACACTCGAGTCGTCCGATAATTTTCATATTTCGTTTTTCAATCTTCTCCAGAATTAAAGCTTTTCGTATGCAACGATTCTCCAATAATCGGTATCGCCGTTCCGAAATAACACGAAAGTAGCATAAATTTGTGAACTCGATACAAAAGACTTTCGAGCGAGCGAACGAGACGCTTTTATTTCCATTCGGTAACCCGAAAATTTCGAAAAATCGTACATTCGCGCTACAAATTCATTAGACATGAACCAACGCCTTGTGAATATGAACGCATTACGCAAATGTGCACGAGGACAGTAGCGAGAATGCATCATTTTGAAAAAACGATATTCGCCGAGTGGACGGACCGAGGAGGAGAAGCGAGCTATTAACCGGTAGAAAGGAAATGCAATCGCTCGATGCGCGCGTGTTCGTTCCCGGTGCACATATATATTATTTAGTTATATGGGGACAAGTAACTTGAGAGGCAAGTCCACGAAACAAGTCTTCGTCAATCATCTCAAACACACTAGTTACACACACGCCTCGTCTTTTGTTTATTCTTCCAAGAACGCCTGACGTAATACGTACATTTATACACTTGTTAGAGCGCGCACATACGATAATTGTATGTACATATTTATATGCACGTACGTACATCTCAGCAGGAAGATCGAATGCGCCGATGGAACGGACGGAGGAGCTTTCGTCTCAATTCCTCAAATGAAAAATCTGTTTTTCCTGAGTTTCAAAAAATTTCAAGGTTTCTGGAATATTTCGAAGCTCCACTGAATCGTGCTTACCCCGCGAGCCTCTTGCTTCCTTTCCTTTCTGTGCAGTGGCACCGTATTATTCTTATTATCGTCATTATCTTGGTCGCTGTGCATCGCGGTTGCATAAGTATAGAGTAGAAACGTCATCTACCTACGAATATACCGCGTGCGTATATGCACATGCATAAAAACATGGTATATGTTATTGCGTAACGTCATATCCTAGCGTGGACAACTGAACGAGGACGAGTGGCTTCTCTCTCTCTCTCTCTCTCTCTCTCCTTCTCTTTACCTGCATAGACAGACAGTGCTCGGGGTAAAGAGGCACGTGAGGTGCTCAGTTGTTCTTCTATCCGATTCCTCGCGGTCGTTGAAGACACGACGGAAACCCTGTCGTGCTGGCACACGCGCATTGTCAGGCGACTGTTTTTTCGTATACTTTTAAAAGGCGATTCGATTTTTAGTGAGTGATTTATCACCGGGTACGTAAAAGCAGTGATTCGATTGAATTTCGTGAACTTGCGGGTTGCGCGTTAATAAATATATATTTGCATGGATGGACGCGTGTCAACGCGGGGAAATCGAAGAGTGCCGTTAGAAAACGCCGGAGATTTGACGCAAATAAATTCACCTCGATCCGCGGATTTATGCATTTACGTGGGCTCGTTTGTTTGGGTTTGCTTGGAGAAACCGATTGCATAATTTGCTTTTTACGCGTTTTTCATCATTCAATTTCATTTATTATTCACGTTGCTTCGACTTAGGAGGAAAATAAACGGAAAAGAGTCGCGAATAAATTCACGTGTCGCACCGCCGCGGCATTAACTTTCCCGAGTCGTATATAGCGATACGAGAATTCCAGTTTCGACTCTTCGACTCACAACTACACACATTTTCTTCCTCAAAACTCACTACGTTCGCGCATTCGTATTTGTCACTAAAGAGCTTTCTCTCCTATTGCTAGCAGAGGCGAAATGACTTTGGGTTCGTCGACTATTCGAACTTTTGAACATAATTAATGTGTGTGAGCCATGACAGAGCATTTCAGGAAACTCGGCATTTCGGATTTTCAACTTTCCTTCTTTTTCGAAGAATTTTACTCCACGAAACACACCATTTTCAGTTATCTATTTCCAAATCTTCTGGTATTACGCTTTTTTGAAGTAACTTGAAATCGTCATGCGTTCATTGTTCTCACTTCAAAGTGTACTTACATGAAACTAGTAGGAACAAAACTATTGTCGTTGTCGACATTCCCTTTTGAGACTGAAATGAAAAGCATTCTTCTATAATAGCGCTGCCATCTTTTGATTACTTTCGAAAAGTTTCTAAGACCGTGTGGCTAAGCACATGATTTTTAACGCTGGTCCATCAGCTGGGTGAACTTTTCTCTTCTACAATTCACCATTATGAAAGGAAGCTCAATATTCAAAGCTGTTCGGGTGACGAAACGATTTTGTTATTTTTTTTTTCAAATATTTTCGAATTCGAAATAAAGTAGAAGAACAAAAGTTCCCACGTTTGGACTATTATCAAAAATCATGTAAAACCATATTATTTTAGGAACGTTTTTATCGGAATAAGAAATTACGATAATTTTCCTGGCGAATATTTCATACGCCAAGCGGACCAAACGTTGGCAACGATAATGAATAATTCACTCCACTCGTTTCATGAGCCTATGAATAAAAATGAATGGAATCGGTCCCTCAATATCCGTCGGCGGTTACAAGCGTAACGACGTAACTAAACTTCCGAAATTGTCCGTGTCTCTGAATTATTGATAAATCGTTACTTTCAAAAAAGGTGATCCAAAGATCTAAAAATTCGTGTTCCTGCCTCGGGTACAATTCCCCAAAAAAGTTACGAAAATTGAAAATTATTGACGTCGTCACCCAAAGAAACGTCACCGAATGCCCGATTTATATACTCCTCGTTTCCCATTCAGAAATTCGTCATCCCAAAGCAACAACTTGGATTAAATTTGTGTCAACGAGTACAGCACAAGTGAGTTCACAAATCTCGATGAATTTTCATGCTCCCAAGTGAAATAAAATGGAAAGTGCAAAAGCAACAAAGTATTGACGATACACATTTTGTGTTCGTTTCCTTCTTTCTGTGGTGCTTCGAGTGAAACGTCGAGTGATAACGCCCATTATACCAAAGTTCGTCGATACACACACTCGAGTGTATCGAGATATTGTTTCATATTCCTTCGACTATTGAGTTGTGAATAAAAACATTAAAAAGCTAGCATGGCCATGAAGAGTAGGAAACAGTATTGCGGAGGTGGACACTTCGGAGCAGCGAGCCAGTATCCTGCAATCAGTCAGGCGTACTGGGCACCACAGCCTCAAAACGTGCCTTATTCCGTACCAGGTAATTAGAGCAGTTCAATCGTTGCTTCAAACCATCCGGAACTTGCGTTATGAAACTGTGTTTATCCTCGTAACAAGATGTTTTCAGGCTTCACGGATGCTTCTTGATTGATGCGGCTCTCTATTTTGTTATCAAAAGGACTGAGGAAAAGCCTTCAATTTTCGTCTTTCCATTTTCCTCGATTCGGCGTTACCAATAAGCCGTCTTCACGGATTGTAGCGCAGGGAATCAATTTCAATATTTTCATACAATATTCAAATTACCACGAATCTCAAAAGCATTCGACAATCGATATTTCTCGCTCGTGAAAACTGCATGATTTATAACGTAAAAATCGACCTCTCGAGACCCAGAAGCCGATAATAAGCGCAAGGAATCCCAAAATAAAAACAAACGCCATTAAAAGTCCCTTAAAATACGAGAATAAGAGTGATTAACGACTTAACGGGTACGCGACAGCTGAGCAAATATACGAAATTCACAAAAACATTGCTCGGGACCGTAAACACGTGTAGTTCGCCGCGCGTCAATGTAGAAAACGTCTGCTAGGAAATCTCGGTTTCAGCAGCGATATCAGTGTTCCCGGGAGGAGGAATACATTACAAATACTTGTAGCGACTTCTCGAATCTCCGGTAGCAGCAAAAAAAATCTAAAGCCCGCGATCGCTCCGTCGAAGAAGACTGAAGGTGTGACTGTGAAGTTTTCAGCAGCATGAGCCCATCGCGATGACTACCACCGAGCCATGCGGAGATGTCTGACTCGGAGTAGACACACGACACTCGAACGTTATGAATAGTCAGCACACGGATCGTTTGCTCACTCGTTCTCGCGTCCTCATCGAACAGAATGAATAAGTATGTACCAATACATATGTACGTACATAATGTATGGTCGAATGTATATGATAATGGTGAAGATTGCAAAAATATACGTTCACGAGGCCTGTGACATTACGTACGGTGTGTACTAGGCTCACTTGTGAGACACGACTATTAATAAAATAAAGAGAAACCAAGGTTCCCTGGGGCAGCTCGCAGCTTGAAATGCAATGTCGAAAGAAGCATGCAAACGTGCCATGGCATATTGGCAGATCGACGCTCAACACATCGCGTTCAATCACTATCGCTCGTCAGTTAATATTGCATTGTGTGGTTTATTTGCACCTCCGGTTCTCCGAAAGTTGGCCCATGCACTGTGCTACAAACTGGGGGTATAAAAATATCATTTTTGGCTCGATCACGTGGCACGAGACTAGAGTGAATTACCTTTCAGGGGCTGCGACAACAAATTCTTTTTTTGGTGGTCGCCGTTATGTCGAAGAATCGCTTTTCGAATCGCGAAATCGGCGCCGGAGATCCCATGAAATATTGAAGAAAGCTAAACACATTTTCACTCGAGCGTTCTCCTCACTTCGATTCTTCTGAATTTGTATACTAATGGAAGCTCGTTTTCTTCCTGGGACGTGCACTTTCGCGCTGCATCTTTTCCGTCATTCAGTGTACGTTTATTTTCTTCATCGAATAACTCTCTTTCGTGGTACATTAATAAAAGGATTCCGATGTTTCGAAGTTTGTACGATGGAATTTTAACAAATGAGCTGTGGAGTACGCGCAGTGTAGAGACGCGAGGGCCTGGAAGCTCCTTGGCAACAGCAGTGCTTCTCTGATAAACACCGGAGTTCCGATATTCCAACCCGAAAACGGAAGGAAATTAAATTTGACAATGATACTGGAAATAAGAATCACAAACGTTTATGAACTGTCAGAGGATTTCAGATTTTATTTTCTCAAATTGAGTTAATTCGGCGTTCGCAATTCATCCAAAAATGACACTTTCGCGGGCCACAATGGAACGTTTGAAAGCGATAATTGTTAATAACGCAGGATCGCATTCGCGGAGAGCCTCTGTTGGTGAGGATGAAAATGCACGGATTGGCAATTGAGCGTGCGTATATTCGCGTGGTTTTGAAACGACGTCGGTAGCAATCGCGTCGACGATTCAAATGAAATTGTGCAGAAAAACGGTTGGGATAGAAAGAAGCAGAGTCCGTTTCCGACTCGTCTCACAGAGTTCCAACGAAGCGTAATGCGGAGAACCGCCTCTTTTGCCTTTTACCTGTTCTATTATACAGGAAGAGGAGAAGAGAGAAGGGACGAGAGCATTCTCGCGGTGTGTAAGATCGGCGTATATGCCAAGGCGAATGATTCACCGCTCATCTTGCAACTTATTGCGGAAGTAACGGTCACGCCGCCAGTCAAGAAGCCAGAAGCGAACAAAAACGTATTGAAAAATGGAGTTGGTGGGAGGGAGCAAAAAAACGCACAGTGCTATTTACGAGCACTGTACCGCGGTAACTGGGTCTCGAGAACAACCAGAGAAATAGTTATATCCTCGTACGATTCGATAACAACACGAACGATTCTAGTTTTCCCCATTATTTTGAATCCGGCCAATTTTACTCGATCACGAAATCGTTCATTTTTATGCTTTCTGGTTTAACTTTATTTAATCAACGTTCAATCATCGTTTCATTAATCTAAATCGTATTAACTCGAATACCGTTATTTTGCCAACGTCTCTCCGATAGATTTTCATTCAACGGGTGTGTCCATCGTTTTTTTTTCAATTTCATCGCACACCAAAAGCTCATCGTACTAAACTCGATTTTCACACGATTCCCTGGTGTGCATTCGCGATAGATTTGGATTAAACCAGTGTGTCCAATTTTTCTTTCAATTTCATTAGCCCCATATGCTGATTAATCACACCGATTTACACTGGGCTCCCGTTTAACTGTGCAGCAAAATAAAGTACATTTCGGCACACATTTGTAGCTTCGATTTTTCGGTGCTTCATCGAATTAGAGAAGATTGAAGTCGATTCCCCTTCCCTGAACAATTCGAGCCTGATTTTTCCCGGTTTTTGAACTTTTCGCTGTAGTTTTGCTTAAAAAAATCTCTAAATGGTGAAAGCCCCGATTAGTAAATCATTTTTTAGGCTCTTACAAGTGATTTTCAAAATATTTACTAAAGACAATTTCGGAATAAAAAATCGGCCCTCGATCCGCCCGATTTTCTCGACCAACGGATTCGTCGCCATCAACAACAATTCAAAGATCAAATAGCGGTCGATTTTAGGAGAAATGCCCCGTACATACGTTATTGAGAAATTGTCAATACGAGTCTAGTACGAAATTGTACCGAATAGTAGTAGAGCATGGATTTTTCTACTGCACATGTCACGCTGTTCGAGTACGTGACGACCCTTGACCGTTGCCAGTATGAATATGCGCCATAAATGGCAAGGTTAACATGAAAGATATAGAGAATGAGACAACAGGTGAATTTTTTATTGTATCGACAGGCAGGTTAAATATGAATAAAAGTGATTGTGAAATAACGAAAGTTGATGCCGAAAGCGAAACGTTGGGAAGATTTGGAGCTCACGATCAGGGCTGATCGATTCGATCAAACGACGCTGAAGTCAGCAGCGTTCGAGTCCAACGGAATTACCAAAAATAGCATTTGCAATTCACCAATTATTTATTTCACGAATAATTGTTGTAGACTGAAAAACAACGAATTGCAAATTAGGCAGGTAACAGAATTGGAGAATTACTGCAATTGTTGGAGAGTTTTTCAACATCATTTCGTTGGACTCGAACGTTGGGAGCTTCAGCGTCGTTCGATCGAACCGTTGGTCGAAATTAAAACATTTTCCATTTTTCCAACGAGGCAAAATTGTCGATTAAAAAACCATTGAAACTCGCGGAAAATGCGAAATATATCTGTACTCCAACTGCGTCGTCAACGGCAATGGGAACAATGGCACGAAATTCAATCGAATAGAAAAATGAATGAATGCAACAACGAAGAGCTTTTCACGAATAAATGTCATGTCGGCCGTTTACAGAGTCCAGTGTAGCAAATAATTAGCATGCGTACTAATCACACACGATGTGTGCATTTAACAAACGTAAAAGGTATAACGTGTTCGTAAATTACATTTGAAACTACAGCATCCGTAAGAGCGTGATGTGTGTAAAGTGAGTGGTACACAGCATCAGAATCTCGTCGCATCTCTCGCTCGCTCGCTCGCTCATTCACGACTTTTGCTCTGTGTACCAGCACCCAGAGCATGCTTATGACCTCCTCTTCGATGTGCTTTACAAACTTGATTATATACACTCTGTTTGGTACATGTGTGACGTATTTCGGATGCTCTCAGCTTGCACAACTCATTAGCGCACTCCGCAGTCACCTGACTCGACTTAAATCTTATATATGTGTATGTGCATTTGTTCGACGAGACTCTTCTCTCGGTCGCATCTCTACGCTAAATGAGTTTAAAAGTGGCTGCGAGGACCCGCCGCCACCTACGGCATTCGTTTTCGTGCTGCTGCTGCTGACTCGTCTCATCCTTCTCGAATTTTAATAGACCTCTCGACCTCAATGTTCCTCGCTATGAAAAGAACAGGAAAAAACTGTCTTGACAACGCGCCATTATTGCCGTGCGAGTACTAAAAACCCCACGTCACGGGGCATCGTTCCTCGAACGACTGGGAAAAGAAATCGCCGGTTGTTTCAACTCGGACGAATTAACCTCGTCATTTTTGATCACGGTGAGCCAGCATTCTCGATGCCGGACACAATTTTTCTCCGTTCATTCGTCTATTTCAACATGGCGTCATCTTCGCCGCATCGAAAGCTACTAGATTTTGTAAAAGTCAACTGAAACGCTCGATTTAAATGCGAATTGTTCCTTCACCTTCCGGCTCGAATGGAATTTCAATATTTTTTAATCAACTCCGCACAAGGAACCTCGCGCACGCTTGCATGCGTTTGGCATCAAAGAAGAACCTGGAACTTCGTCGAGGAGTGTTAAACGTCCATAAATGTCGGAAAACTATCGGACTCCCGGCTACCATTTTTCATGATTTCCAAGTAGTTGTAATGCGCTGATCGAAAATACCGGAGACGAATTTGTGGTCGTATTTTCATAAGGATTTTTCAAAGAATACTCTGTATATTCGATCCTATTTCGACGCACCGCGTGTCCCGTTACTCGCATTAAAATAAACGAAGGCTTATATTTTTGTAATCGATGAGAAAACGCGAGTCCTCGTTGTTTGTTGAATTCATCGAAGTTGAGCGCGCATAGACGGAGATACGTGCGTGAGCTGTGTACGGAGATAAGAAATAAAAATAAATACATTCCGGTCCCTCGGCTCGATCGATCTGCCGCCACGGAGCCATGCGACCGCGAAATACTTTGAAACTCGATCGTAATATGCTCCGATGGACTACTCGCTTCAGCTATAATAACAGGTCAATCGGGCCTGCTTGGTTAGCGCCAATAATACTCGTCGACACACTCCCACCCACGCACGATCCTATTAACGCTCACTCGATACTTCGATCAATCACTTTATCGCGTTAAAAGTGAAAGGTGAAAAACAGCGTGTTCGCATCGCGTTAATAGAATTCGATCCGATAAGTTTGTACATTGACGTAAAATTAGTAAGCGAATAGGCGTTACCAATTAGTTTTATGTCCCCGAAAACTTGGGTCGCTTTCCCTCTGTAACTGAGCTCACATGCGCATAAGCACGACACTTTTTGTCGACGAATTCCAATAGACGAGAAACCACTTCCGGAATCTAATAAAACTTCATTACGAATCCGTCGTTTATGCTCGTTTCAACTTAAATTGGTAATAAAAGTGATTTTCCGTCTCATTATCCTGGGCAAAATGACATTTTTCAATCGCTCGTAAGTTTGCTCATAATTTTTTTCCCCCCAGCGCAGGCCGAATGCGTCTTTTTCTCGAAGAATATTGCAACCTTTTCGTACCCGAGAATATATATGCGCCTCGATGAATATTCAGCACGCTCAAAGGCGTTTTTCACACACGCAGGTTGATGGGCAACTCGAAAACATTCACTCTGACAAAACAATAATATTTATCGAAAACGTGTCGCAACTGAATTTTTACTCCCAATGGCGTAGTGCACTTTTGAGATCAATTTTAAGCACCGAATCAAGCGCATTTTTACAATCGCCAGTTCCTTCAAACTTCTCAAACTACTTTTTGTCCAAAAGATTTCTTCAAGCTCCTTAATATTTGAGACACGATTTAATATAAGCATGAAAATACGTGTCTGCATCAGGAGATCTGCACTTTTTATCGATGGCCACACAGTACAGTGTCTGACACGTCAGGCTCGTAGTGTGCCATGTGTCCCACTTGTTCGATGTAGAAGCATTGCCACTGGCAGTACTAGGTCAGACGAAATGTACGTGGAATGTGCGACGCCCATATTTCTATCCAATGTCAATAACAATTCTGCTTATAAATACTGTGAGCTTACGGAACTGAAAAAATACTGCTCGGCAGAAACATTCGAGACGTTTCGACACTTTTTCCTCGTTCCTGCAGACTTCGATAAAAATATTGAATTCACTTGGTAAAACATGCCGGTTAAAAGATCGATTAACTTTTGTGAAGCTGCGACGCGTTCGCGAAGTTTAAATGCTCGCTGAACGCACGAGCAGGAGGTTTTGAAGACGAGTTCTATCAACAAAACGATTCGCACATCAGAGAATCGCTGCGTCAACCAAATTGCTTCGTGGAACACCTCGAAAGTGGCATTCGGTTACACTAAATATTTATTATTCCACATAATCAAACATTTCTTGCGTTAATTCAGTTTTGAAATCGAGCTTTTGATCTACGTTTAATAACAACGATTTCGAACACAAAAATCGTGGGAATCATTCGATTCGCCACAATTCAAATTTCGTAATAGCTGAAAAGAACCTTCGCTTGAAGTAATAAATAAAATTCCGCAATATTTTCAAAATTTATCAATTTTACTAAAAATTCCAATTTTTCAATTCTGAACCCTCGGAAATTTTTCGATACAAATATTTCTAGATAAATCATCAAAACTAAACACCAT
The DNA here is from genome assembly GCF_019457755.1 of Venturia canescens. Lineage (NCBI taxonomy): Eukaryota > Metazoa > Arthropoda > Insecta > Hymenoptera > Ichneumonidae > Venturia > Venturia canescens. Next base: position 2,878,293 of record NC_057426.1, read on the forward strand.
AAACTGCCATAAAAAAAACTTCGCACCAAAACTTTCGAAAACCTCCGCAGTGTGCTCAGACCCAGAGAATTTGCTTCTCTCAATAATTTCTTGCCGACCGTCTGGGCTTTAAATATCCTCGATAAGTCTACGAGACGAAACCGAATCGAATGTTGATTCTAAACAGTTAAATTGCGGCAAAAAATCATGAAAATACGGACCGCTTTTAGCGAAGGCTGTATGTCCACATAACGAAGACATACGTTACATAACTTTTTGTACAAACAGCATGCCCACATAGTTTATAAGGAAGCCAAGGATGTTTGAAAGTGCATGAAGCATGTGTTGGTGTCCAATATGCACAAGTCCATGCGCATTTTCTCGTGAAATTCTTCAATCGTTTTATATCTATGTACCTCTATAAAATATTTCTTAGGATACTTGAGAAAACTTGCATCTTACATACGTAACAAAATGTTTTCTCCACATTTTTTCTTCGTATACCCCGACTGCGGTACGTGCTTTCGCGAATAAAAATTCTCGTATGTGTATGAAAAGGTTTTCAGGCATAAAACCTTCTTTTCGTAACGTTCGATGGTCGGCGATTAGCACCGCTGAATTTTTTGAGCAAAATCTTGGCAAGCATTTATTTCCATTCGCTAATAAATATTACGAGAAACTTCATTAATTTATTTCTCCACGAAAAGATGATCATTGAAATCGTTCGGTTATAAAAAATATAAAATTTTGTCATGAAACGAAAACACTGTGACGAAGAAGGTCAATTAACAATTCCGATCGCACGCGCGTCTCGAATTTGAATACGCGCGAACACGCTTTTTCTCTCTGCTACTTCTGTACTTTTCTGATTATTCATATTCCGTCGACAACGTTGATAATCTTTTTTAAACTCTTAACGAAGCCACGTACATCGTTTTTTGTCCGCACACGTCACGCCGTACGTGCTTTATCTCTCTTTCAATTTGATTGCGCAAATTTTCCAAGTATGGAGTAAGCGGGAGACGATAATCTTTTGTGAAAATATATCAACTCAACGCAGACTCACTGATTCTCGGTGTACATTTGTTGAAAAAAATTCAAACACTTTTTTTCCTTAGTGAGACTGGCTCAAGTAAATGCTCGAGGAATTTTTATTAGTCGAGTAATAATACGTTTTCTTTTGAAACTTGGTGTCTCCGATGCTTCGCTCTAACGTAGAAAATCTCGATCTTGACTCTCCAAGACAGTGGGCATTAAATCGTAATAAATTTTTTCTCCACAAAAGTTATGGCAGGAGTAATGTTAAAACAATTTCAAGTCGCTCAGGAGTACGTTCGAATTACGATCAATCCGTCATGTTTATGGATCGGCTCTCGTAAGCAGTGTAATCCACTTTTCCGTCACAGCCAGAGTAACGAGTTTCTCTGAAAATTAGCAGTCTAATAATATTTTTACAGAACCATCAAAAGAAATCGACTGACATAATTTGTGGACGTGTTGTCAGACGTTTTCAACACTTCACAGAGATTCGAGTAATACCAACGAAAGTAACTGACGTGACTATTGAGGAGGAGCTCGCCAAAATAATGTATGAAAAATGATTAAGGGTCGAGTGACTAAGATTCCTGAATGAGCGTCACCACGACTTTTCGTGAATTAACCGCGGTTACGAGATCGTAATAATCCGTAGTAAAATCGTTGGACTTCCAGTTCCGTTCTCGTGCGTCCGTTTCAAGTTCCGTCTTAAGGTATGCGTACGTTCGTAACTTTGTCGACGTTCTCATCAGCATCCAAGAAAGTTATAAACTTTGAACATCAAAATACGGAGAAGCGAGAGAGAGGGGAGGGGGGGGGGGGGGAGTAAGACTCGGAGGAATGGCAGTGTGTCAGTGGAACGAGCGATCCAGCTACATTGGGAAACTCGTTTCCCACTTTGTGTCTGTTTGGGTTCGGTGTCGAGCGAACAAACCTGCTGCCCCGTAACTTACGGAATCTCCTCCTCTCCTTGCCAGCAGCATCCCATTTATATACATGTGGCTCATCTCGTTCGTTGGCCTTCGTTTCGCTACTGTGCTACTGCAGCCACTTCCGCATGAAATATTCTCGGTACAAACGGATGTTATATATTACCAGATGAACACTATTTCGAGAGAAACCGATTCTTTGTAGACTGGTCGAGTTCATGTTAGAAAAGTTAACCAAGATCGGTGGTTCGATAATAATTGTTAGATTTTTTTTACGACTTGATCGATTTTGAGGTTTATTTGTGGATTTTTTATCGTGGAACTGTACTCAAGGCACGCTGTTGATCGCGCTGAATGACTGTAACGAAGAAATCCAAATTCGTCGCTTCGCAAAGCTCCTCGAGCAAAAAAAAACTTCAAATTCAGCTTACTGTTTGCTGTTATCGAGAAGCAAGCAATCTATCGATAAAATCTGGGTAAGATATTTTTTTCGTTCGATTGGAACATCGAAAGATGAATTTTTGTTGTAAATTTTAAGGTGAAAACACGATTTTCTCAATAATTCTTAACGGCTGTATTCGCCAATGAGGATTTTTTTCTGGTCGTCGCATCATTCCTGCTCGCCTAATATTTGAGTACTCCTACGATACGTGAATATAGTACCCATAATATAATCGTCGATTCGTTTTCACGGTTGATGTGCTACACGTGGCACGTATATCGAACCCCGGCTGCGAAGCGAACATGATAAAGTTTATATATACTAACTCTGTGGCGAGGTCAAGCAACGAGCAGAGCAACCGATGTGGCCGATTATTTAAGGTCAATGTTAAAGGCACCGAGCGACGCCGGAAGGCGCCTGATACATTTTTATGACAACCGTTGCCTCGGTACATTTCTACCTTTGTAAGCGTTCATTTTTTTCGCTCAACTAGTCGAAATATACGTTTACAAGTGCAAAAATTCGTAGTCTCGAGTTTCTGCGTCCAACGACAATATTCGATTCGATGGGAAATTTTTGTATTGTCAAGTCACTCGTCCATTTTCAAGCTTCGATCAGAACTTGGGAAGAAAGTTCTAATGAAAATTGAAAGGTCTACTTTGCTCGTCACTTTTTCTTATCTCCGATCCATATTTTTTAGCTTCTCAAAAAAATGAAATCGAACGCTTGTGGCTCCTCGTGCACTCTCAGCGTTGACGTATCGAGGTATGGGAACGAATTTATGGGGAATAAAACTCCTGAAAACTTCGGTCCATTCAGTGAGTGTTTTTCTGCGATAACAATAAGCGCGGTTCTCCCTTTTCTCGAGGATTAGAAAAGGTAAATATTTGATAGATTTCTGAGAAAAACAAGTTCGATTTCTGCACATAGCGACTGGGCTAAATTCTTTCTTTGGCACACGCTACTGAAAATTTGCATCTGACCCATGAACCCTCACGAGTCGTATGAATGCCGATAAAAGTTTCCCTTCGTTTCGAGGTATCGAAACCAGCCCGTATACTCGCATTAACGCTCGCTGCTCTCTGTGCGTCGAGGCAAAATAACGTTGCGTTTATTCGCGATCATCGAGTTTGAACGAATGGAAGAAAAATTTCAAGATTTTAACTCCCATTATTCGTCTCCATTGGGAAAGAATCATAAAAAAAATGTTCGACTCGAAATTTCTGTTTCGATTTTCCCACACTGCTTGAAGACATCCGAATATAAAATTTTTTCACGAGCATCACAGTTTCGCGTCAAGAACCTCAACCGTGCCACAGTCCCAAACGCTCGTCGTCTCAACGTTTTCTCGATGTTTAAGTGCAGCGACACTCCTCTCGGCGTTGATTATTCTTCGTCATTGTGTACACCAGCTCAGCTCATACTTTACGGTTATTGAGGACCTTTTGATAGAGGTGTGTACCGAAGTGAATCGCCGATACGAGGGGTGATTTATTTTGTGCCGGAGACACGTGCCACAGGCTGGTTGCAGTTGCCCCGAGAGCTCATCAATAGAACCTGCACGACTCCGTAACAGGCTGCGGGAACAATGAATACACTACTGTGGCCTATTCAGCTTAAGAGAAAAGTACAAGTTTTGAGGCGAGCCGGCGGTCGATCGATCCAAATGAAACAGAGAAACTTGTTTCGCTCTTACACCCTTTGAGTGACTCCCCCATTGTCACTCGCTCGCGCGAATACAACTTTTCTCCTATAATTTCTCCTCGGCTTAATCGAATTCGTTATCTTCGCCACTTTCAGGCTCTTGATCGCGTACTAATTCGCTTCATGGTACATCGATAAGGTGACCCTGTACCCGGCAAGGTACGCTCTCGAGAATCCCCAAACCCCGCACACAGAGATAATGGGAAATAGAAAAAAAAACATGGATAAAGTGTAAGCTGTTAATTCAAGAAGCTCTTCGAATGAATTTCATTTCTCAGCTGAGTAACTTGATTGGTTTTTACATCGCGATCTGGTTTAAGAAAAAGCCCAAAAATCGTCACATCTGAGGATAGAAGAGGGCAAAAAGCCTCGCGGAAGCTCGTTCGATGTTTGGCGTCGAGCCGCAACTGCGTTTCTTGATCAGAGAAATTGACCGAATTCCAGAAATTTCGATGCTTCTTTATGTAGTATTTTAAGCAATAAAATAGTCGCCTTCCGTGCGATACAAATTCTCGAAAAGATGTATCGCGTTATTTGCACCACATGTAGAGAGAGAGAGAGAGAGAGAGAGAGAGAAAAAGCAAATACACGATGGCATTTGTGCCCTTGTGAATTCGAGTTTGCCGAAGCGAAATCTTGAAGCTCACGTCGGGTTGACAAAGATTTGTCGTGCTTCTGGTCTCTCAAATCACGAGAGTCATCCGGTGCTCGTTTGAGCATTCGTGCGAAAAGGAAAAAGCCCCGGAATCCGAAGAGAAGTCGAGATACTGAGACACGGCGTACCAGTGAATTCGTCAATTGCAGAAACAAACATTCGGCTTGCCAAAGTCCAAAGAATAGAACGCGCCTCGACATGGTTTCATATTATCCTGACTAACGATTTTTCAGTCACCTTTTCCGCTTCATTTCACTCTTCATCTTTCGAGTCTACGTCGCAATTATCTTGGCCACGTTTCGTTTTTTCATCAGCTTCATTTCTCTGTGATAAACCTGAAATTCGAGTGTCCAGTGTGCAAGCAGACTCCTGGACTCCCTGCAGAAATTACTGACTCTCGTAAGTCGCTGACCGCATCGCTCTGCTTTCCATTGCCAGGCAACCGATGCCCGAATCCGGTATGCCTCAAACGCACACGCACAGATTCGAATCCGCAAATATTCACGCACATCTTCTCTGGAATGATTTTGATGTATGAGCACGATAAAAGCGTAGTCGTGAATTCATGTGCGCGCAGAGCCCGGATGACTCAGCCGCGCGCGGAGCACCGCAGCCACGCACACGAGCGCGAGCCTCGTCTCGAGAAAACTTGCGGGAGGCTCGAGCTGACCTCCTATAAGCAGCGTCCATCATCTCGCTGAATCTTATTTTACTCAATTGACCCAGTAATACCCAGCTCCTGCGCATTATCAGTCCAATATATGTACACATAATTCAATATAATGCGTTTCGTTGCACAGAAATATACTGTGACGTACAGCCGAGTAAGAGAACGTTGAAAGCCGGACAAGATATTTCACGTTCATGGCCGCTCTCGCGAGTACGCAACGCATGATTTATTCCCACCGAATAAATTACAGCGCCGAACTGCTCGATCTCGTACTCAATAAATCTCGATCCATCGCTCCTGAATGTTCAATGGAAATTTGAGAATTTCGAAAATGCATTTCGAATTGGGGCCATGAAAAAGAAAAGAGTGCGGATGAAAACCCACATCTTGGGGAACGAAGAACAATTATTTTTTCACTTTTCTCGACGCTCAATAACCATTGCTTTGGTGATTTCGAGCACGAGCACAATTGCCACGAAACAACGATCAATTGTCGGAATTATGATGAAGTTTTTATCGAAGGAACTGAGCGCTCGGGTTTAGAGAAAATCTCGCAGGGCGCGACTAATGTTTGAAATACAAGTTGCGCAACCGCTGACGAGTTAATGAATCACCGACTTTCCAAGGTCTGTTCCAATAACGTAGAAAACATAATTGTTGCTTGCCATTTTACTCGGATGCGTTTTTTAATCGAAATTTATTGAAATAGTATAAAATATTTGGGAAAATAGATTGGATGAGATGTCGAAAAATAACGTGGGCAGTTGGAGGATTTATTGGGGAATGATTTTTAACGAGAGTCGCCTCCGTAGGAAACGCAATCGATAAACTGCCGTTTTGTTAAACTTTGAAGTAGCAATTTTCAAATTGATCGAGCGCACGATAATTGCGGCATCCCATCGAAATTACACGCTCGTTTTTGATCATTATTCTCATTTCGAAATAAACAGCGTTCACGATAAACTTCAACGTTTTCGCTCAACCACAAAGTTATTCACCACTCACAGCTGGTCGAACTGTTAAACCGTGAAACTACGACGATTATGCAATTTGTGAGCGCGGATCTCGAACGGAAACAGTACGCGGGTGTTGATCTCTTGTGTAAGTCGTGGGCTTGCAATTCTGAGACTCGTATTTAACGAAGATTTAAACCTCCTCGCGCTCACCAGCGCAACCGGTGCACCGAAAAACTGTGCCTTTGTCCGTGTTCAAACATTCGTAGGTGTTTCTGACAAATTCAGCTGCCAGTTTGCGAATTCTCCCTCATGTTTTCAAATCTCGATAAAATTTTTTCAACTTATGAAATTTAGACTTCGAAACATTTTTTAAGAGCGTTTCTAATAATTTTAACTTCACGAATGTCATTCCCGTTGCTCTTCCCACAAAATTTAGTCTTAATACTCATGAATTTTTAAAATACCGGAGAAACTGTGATTTGATAAACATTTTTTTACCGAAAATGCGTCTGCCGAGAAAAATGTTGGCGACAAGCTACGGTTGTCTAAACAAGTCATTTTTGCGTATTATAAAAAAAAAAGCATGTCACTCCATAAATCTCAGTGAGTAAAAACGACTCGACAGAAAATAAACTCGTTTATACATTCACAAGCAAGTACTTTTGTCTTTTCATTCGTTCGTATATTTATTTATTTTCTTACAGGCTTATTCCTTTCGCTATAAATATTTGACAAAAATTGTTTCACTTCAAGTGGGATTCCCCACATATTTATCTAGCAGTGAGTAGTAGCAACAACTTCTTGAAATCTCCGTCGGATATGCATTTTCAGTGGTGCTCCCGGGGCTCTCGTAACATATGAGTAGTAACTTCACGTTCTCGTGCCTTGTTTTTCTCTATTTCTCTCTCCTTCCTTTCTCGAGCGTGCATTACTTTTTCACTGGGATCTGAAAATAAAATTTAGCAGTATGCTACTAGCAAAATTACTGGAGGAAAATGAATAAAAAACAGGCTGAGTGAAAAAAGGCATATTCCGTGCCACGAAATATCGAGCTCGAAGCTGCTTTCCATTATGAGCTCCGCATTTCCCTCATTACGTTAACACTCCGATTCTTTGTTAAAATAATGAATAAGCGGATAAACTTATCTGCAAAGAGCCTCCGAAGCCCACTCCGTTGTCGAGGAATCCATCAAATAAATAATCCGCAGCTCGAGTTTTTAGTTCACAAAAATAATGAGACTAGCCGGGCGCATCTTACCGCGAGATTCTCAAGACGACACGGAGCAGGGCGGAGAAGAGTTTTCCATCAGTTGAATAACAAGTACACCCTCACCAGACAGTGCTGCGAAGGTCTAGAGAAAAAAATGAATCTCCTCGTGTGCAACAGTGCAACGCACTTTGTCGCGAAAGACACGAGTAATCCGAGGTTCCATGACCGAGAACTGTGCAGATATAGGTTGGTGCATGTGAAATATGGCTAAGTGCAGCTATTGCTCAGCCAGAAAGAAGAGTCAAAGAGCACGTAGTGAGAACGTACAGCCGAACCATCACATTTTTCGTGCTTTCGCATTCCTTTTTTCCACCTCATTCCGGCTCAAAAGTACACACTCCTTTTTCATTTATTTCGAAAAGATATGCTGTGCGAGTGAATAAGAATGCGAACATTTCAAATGTCAGAAGTTAAAACTCGAGTTTTCTGGAATATAAATCCACTCTAAGGGAGCCACGGCCGCTCGAATATGATCAGTAATTCAAATTTATTTCAACTATCTCTCGTTTTCAACATTCGCTTGAGGAAAAAGCTTCACTCCCCGGATGTAGTAATCGGAGATGAAGCTCTGGATTGAAGCTCGCGCAGCTCCCAACGCCGTTACCGCAGTATCAAGTCAGCTCTACTGACACTCGATACTTTTTTATTCTCCAATTATCCAACGAAATATGATAATTATTGCGTGTATGAAATCCAAACAACAAATGAGACTTTGTTGGAGGACTTGTCTTCGTCGGCATTTTCACGTGCGGAAGCCGTCGGGACTCGTCGCGCTAACACAATAACGAGTTGAGACTAAAATCGTCCATTGTAAAAAAGGAAGCTTTCCCATGCGAAAGGAGGCAAACAACGCCAACGACGACAGGACACGAAGACGCGAATCCTACTGCCTCGCGATGGCAGTCGCAACCTACTTAAAATCCTTCATCGCACTGCGTGCGGTACTCGCTCTTTGTATTATGAAACATTCTACTCACTGCAATTCGGAACGCGAGAACGTATCGTCGTGCTGGAAAAGGCACAGCGCGCAGGAGGGTCGAGCCGCGGTTCATTGTCTTACCTGCGAGAGGAGCGTGTAGGCAATGAGCTCGAGTCGAGTCTCATTGCGGCGTCGCATGTACCTCTGGTATAATAACGCAAAGTCCATTTCGAGCTGTGCGTCAAGCTCTGAGAGCGAGAAGGACGCCACGAAAGCGCCCTTTTCAATGCTGGATTCGTCGATGCATGAGAAACCACGGCGCATGCCCAATTTGTATTTATTTTGAAACAGAGCTTAGCAAAGTTACGCAGAAGCCAGGTACCGAGCTAAATCCTTTGAGGCCGAAATAAATCGTCGCACGTGACTTTGACGGAACATGCTATTGGACCTTCGAACTTGTTCCCCCCCTTCGACGATCCGATTTTCGCCGTATACTCTCAGCTGTCCTTTGGAAAACTCCATCAACGTCCGAACGATTGGCCCAATATATATCCCGTACTTAACCAACTTAATTATCGACTGGGCTCGCCCGTCAGTTCGCATGTAGCCAATAATTCGTCTACGAGGGCCACCCCGTTGAGCTCTACAGCACATGGGACGCCGCTCGTAACTTTCCACGATGTAATTTCAAACATACGTAAATTCCGTGATCATTTCGACCGTTTTATTTTCTCGTGCTTTTACATTTTCAATTAACAAAATGGATCCAGATGCGAGACTGCGTGGCCGCATCTGGCTCGATGCTTTTCGGCCAATGGGAGCTCGCATCTTCCTCGTGGCTCGAGACAGCCCCGTCAACGAAGCTCGTTTATGATAATTGCTGCGATTCGTTATATAACAATGAAAGAACGATGCTTTCGTGGGAAAAAAAAAAATCCTCAAGTCGTGGGTCAAAACTCTTTTAGTAGTGCCACGCACCATTTACGAATGTAGAAACCTGCTCGTGTGAAGAAAATTACGAAGAAAGGGAAAAAAAGAGCTCTCGTTATCGCGCCACGTTTTCTATTTCAAAGAGACCCCTGATACCGAGTAAAACGCGACCGTATTTCTCTGCCAGTAGACACAACAGTAGAAAGTCTTAAATCTCCTGTGAACACAGGGCTTTTTCAAAGCAAAGTGCAGATATTCGATCCAGCCCCTTCTCAAGTCCTAACAACTCCCCACATTTTTGTTTCACTAGCGTCGTTCGCATACAGCCGAAAAAACATTTCTATTCGCAACGGTGCGTACCGGCACGTATGGAAATAGCGGTTTCTCGTGACTCTGTTCAGCGGACACTCCAAGATTAGAATGACTGAAGAAGGCCCACGTCAGCTTTGATGAGAGAAAGGTGAAACCTTGACTGAGAGTTCCCCTCACATTTTTTCCCAAGCTTGAGTTTTCTTATTTTCTTTAATAACTGTCGAATCGCGAATGTTACTAATTCTCGGAAGACTTTTTTTGACTCATGGAGGACGTTTTTCCTCTGGAAGTTTCTTTTCTCATGAGTATTCCAAAAAATACTGAAAAAAATCGTGCTCTGGGCTCGGGTACGAGCACACGAAGTCGCTGAGCCTTCCAGTTATCGAGGTGACAATTACTCAAGAGTTTGACAGAAACCGGCGATGAAGCATGAGCCGATCTTTTGCATAATTTACGTTGCGTCATTGCACAACGTTTTTTTTAAATTATTGATGACGAGTCATTGATGCGGATCGCAAAGTTTCGTTCTCCGCTTAAAGTTTGCACAGAGACAGAACAACTTGCAGTTGCGAGCATGCTACTTTTTCAGTTATACGGCTTACCGTGTGTTTCGCTCGTTAATGCGAGCACTGAAAATAAAATTATTGCTCCTTCGTGAAATGAAAAGGGGTTAAACTCACTTCCCGCAATTCCGGCTCGTTTAATAGACTAATAATTTGCTCGCTCGTGCGCCTGCTTTATATATACGTGCAAATAGAGATACAACCAATGATCAACCGGTCGACAAGAATATTGGTAAGTTTACGTGCTATTCGTCGACCAATGAACAAGCACGAGACGAAACGCTGCAATATTTCCTTAGCAACTGTTGGTGTGCTGTGACAAAGCTTCAAATTCGAATGAAAAAGTTTTGTTTGTGGTTGTTTAAGGCCTTATAAAACTAGCAGCGAGCGAAAAAACGTGATTTTCTTGATTTTTCTTCGACAAGAAAATAAATGCTTATTAAAAAAACTGTGAATGACTTTCATTAATACACATGTTCATGTACTTGCACAAATTTTTCCATCGAAAAATTCCTCCAAATGGCGGAACTCCAGCTGTATTCCAGTAGCACCTTTTTTTAAGCATCAGTTGCTGTGGAGATGATAACTAAAAAACTATTAATCCGATCCATGCCGAATTTATACCACTTATTTATTATAATAATAGCTTGGGTCTGGACGAAGGATTTGTAAAAATTTTGATTTAAAAAAATGGCGACAGTCTTAACAAAAAATTCATTTTTTGAGGTGCTAAATTTTCGGTTTTCTTGTTACTATATTTTTTCCCAACAAAATACGAAATCCTTCGTCCAGGCCCTAGCTATTCTCATAAGAATTAAGTCGTCCAAATTTGGTATGGATCGGATTAAAAGTTTTTTCGTAATCGTGTCCACAGCGAAGATATTTTTCAAAAAGCACGATTGTACGTGAAGAATGTCTAATAAAAAAAATTTCGAATTTTCCGCCCATTACAAGTGAGTATAAGACCTTAAGAGCGAGGAAAAGTCTTGATATCTTAAGCTCTATTGCTAAAAATACTTTTCCGATCTAATCAGTTGATGAGATTTGATCAAAAACGTAAATACGGAACCAATTAAACGCCTGATTATTATATGTTTTTTGAGATCGTAGTGTTAATTTCGTAAGAATTCACTCGGTCCTTATTTCCAGTAAAGTTGAGTGAACGGGTCCTACAATACATCATGGAATTGCGTTGTTCGTGGATCTAAACACTTTGGAACTTTGCACAAGGTGGAACAACGACGAGGGTGACTAAATATTATGTAGGACGATTAGGTGCGATTACGTGTGAGTTCTGAGCACGAATAGCTTTTCCAACGAAATTCATTGTCGTCTAAAACGCGTTGCGGTGCGGACCACGATAATCGTCCGGTGGCAGCAGAGAGTTTAGCTCGCTTCAACTCAACTAATTATTAACTGCTTTAAAGACAAATTGCAAAATTTTGTTCAGATTTATTTGTCCGTGATACACGCAAAAAATAAATCCGAGGAGGTCAATGACAGAAATCATGAAAATGATGAAAGTTAAATTGTTTTCTTCAGTAAACGCATCAGCCACGATCCCCAACTTCGATATGCGACATTCCGAATCTTCATCGATTCCATCCCGAACAATCGATCGTGATTTTTCATTTGCATGAGAAATAGCACGCGACGATCGAAGGTGTGAGTATCAAAAACCAGGAAAGCGAATAATCTGAGAATCAGTAAACGTAAGAAAAAATGTTCAAACTCGATTCTTTTGGCTCGCGAATACGAAAATATGAGATGGAAGTCGTCGTACGTAACTTCGTCTCGTTTTTGTTGAGAAACTCAAGGAACGATGGCGTGAAGAAATCCTTGAAAAAGGCCACTGTAGTGAGTTCACGAGGATGAAAAGAGCGGACTAAGCGACGATTTGGTATGCAAGTAGTACTTCGGCGCTTTGTCCCGAGGGGATGGCTGGAAACGAGGTGGTGACTACCTAACTTGTGTCCACCATGAAACAAACGCGTGGACAAAAGCCGGAGAGGGAAGTGCGTAGGAGAGGGAAAGAGAGGGAAACAGAGAAAGAAAGAACAAAGAGAGAGACGTTCGCCTGTAAAAATACCTCCGTTTAGGTTCAAGGTGGGGCGAGCAAAGGATCAGAAAGAAACGCAGAGAATCGTCGGATCGCCGCCGCATCGCTATATGGCCAACCGGAAGGAAACTAAGAGGCATTGGAATCCATACAAATGTTCAATTAATGCAGAGACCCAGGTGGGCCTCTGAATTCTCCAATGTGCCTTTGTTATATACTTGAAAACACTCGCTTCTTCGGCTTTGTATCCCGTTCTCTTCTCATTTATTTAACGATTATCGCGCTGTTCGAATTCGAATTGTTCGTGCTCACTTTCGGTTTTAGATTTATTTATGGATATTGCTGACAATTTTCCAGCCGTACAGACACAGTTTCATTGTAGACATTCCCATTTAAATATTCAGCTGGGAAAGCCCAAAATCGTTTCGTAATAATTTTGGGAAAGTGCATCAAACTTTTATGCATTATTCAAAAACTGCTGTTCACTTGGGTCGACTATTGAAAACGTTTCTGTCGTGCGCCTTAATTCGACTATTCTCTTGGACTCAATCGACGAGTCTAGTTTCGATCGGTCTCAGGTCTTGCAACAGCTTGAAACCGAACTGTACGGTCGATATTTGAAAACTAAAGTTTGTGTGCGTTTCACAAGAATCAATAAGTACCTAAACTTTTGGTAAAAATGTTTGACGAAAAGCTCAGAGTTTTTGAAATGGGTTTTCATGATTTTTTGAGCTCGATGCTTTCCGGGTTCTTCACACGTCCTTACATTAAAAATTCCATCTAAAACTTGGCTGCAAATGTATATGAGAGATTGAAGATAGAAATTTGGTGAACTCCGGAAATTCCACAAACCTGATCGTGTGTCAACGGAAGAAAAAAAATGGTCAAACGATCGAAATTTCGCGTGCGAGCCGTTGAAAGTCGATGACGGCTTAAAGTTGGAACGAAACTCGGAAGTTGGTAAGACGGTAAAGGTACGCAGAAAAAAATGCTGCATCGGAAAAAGGCACGTAACTTGGCGAGCCCCGACACAAGTCCCATGAATTATTTCGTCAAGTTGGTAGTTTTACCCGAGTGACCTGCTGAAGAAAGTTTTTACGTATAACGTTAATCGGTATGTCTGCCGCGTCGACGACGCCTTTTTATTCTCTTCCCTCTAGTTCGCCTCTTTTGCGACTCGTCGTCACTTCCGGTGCATTCTGTGAGAGAAATATTAATGAAGTGCTCTACCTCACGTGCATATCTGTGAATATTAATAGACCTATATATGTATATATGCACTGCACTCGTGCCAGGGCTTCGTTCAGATGATTCCCGCCGAGTACCTTGCAACGATCTCAATTAAATTAATTTTTTAATAATTTTATTATCAATAACAATTGCTGGCTACGATGGACGCAATTATTTTAATGCAAATGAGCAATAGTGTCACTCACTGAAACGAGGTTTTGTTGGATCACTCAAACATTTTATTGCACATATTCGACAAATTTCCGTCCACCCACTGGAATTTCGAATATTAAAACGAAGCTGTTCTATTTCGAAAGGAAACTTTGCTGAAACGATTGAAGGTCTGGTTACGTCGATTAAATGTTTGAAGATTTTACTAAAATTGCCATCCCAATGTTCGCTCTGGAAAGCCAATTTTGATGTAATATTTGTTCTTGTAGAATGGATTAAAATTTAGCCTGCGAGTCTGAAGTATCAAATGTAATTGAAGTAATTAAATGAACCCAGAGGTTTGGAAGATACTCGAAAACGAATTTAGGAGAAAATTTCAATCGCATAAGAACGTGGCAATTTCATTATCGCCATAAGGTAAGTTGAAGCGCTGCACAAAGGGAATAAATATATTGAGCTGCATCAGCGCGTGTTTGACCGAGGAGCTGGAGCTTCATCGCGTTTCGTAAAACGTTGAAATACATTTTCGGAATTTTTAACTCGAGTACGTAACCGAGCAACGGCTCTTGATGATTCGATTGGTAACAATTAAATTACATTTCCCCCATCGGATGTCGGGCGTATATGGACAAAGTGCTTCACGAATATCGGACGAATATACGCTAAAAAACGAAGGAAAATGTAATTAAAGTATCGAAAAAAATGTGCGCTCATCGGAAGCAACGAATCGTGTCAAAAATCCAGACTTTCAAGGGCCTCCAGCTACGGGCTGCTGGTTTTGTGAGGTCGCCGGGAAAAAATCGATGAAATACGCAACCCTGCAGCATCCTACCCAATTAAGGAAGCGATTCCGAATAACATTTTTTCAAAGATCTGAGCCCGATCGCCAAATATTTAAAAATGGCTGTCAACTTTTTAAATTTTCTCAAATTTTAATGGACCGAGGTCATTGTCAGACTTCGAGAAGTGATGCCTGGCAAGTATGGATGCAGGAGCCCTTAAAATAACTGAAAAGTAGGTAGGAAAAAGCGGCGTTTGCTCCAAGTGCGTGTGACTCGGAGTCCGTGAACTCACAATCGAGGGAAAAAAATGTTAACCAACTTCCCAGAGGCCGATGCAAACGTACAACTTTTTTATGGGTTAATTATAATATTGTGCACTGTAAAAAAAGGAAAGAATGGACGAATGAATAAAAAGTATTCGTTTATTCGTGTGTTTCAGATCGTAAACTCTTCGTGGGTATGCTCTCGAAAAAGTTTAGCGAAAATGATGTCAGAGACATGTTCGAGGTTTACGGAGCAATCGAGGATTGCACGGTGCTGCGAGACAACGCCGGGCAGAGCAAGGGCTGTGCCTTCGTTACATTCGCGAGCAAACAATACGCAATCACGGCCATCAAGACTCTGCATCATTCGCAAACGATGGAGGTAAGTTGCCGAAAATAATTGCATTCGGTCGCCCTTCGAGCGCTCATATTCGCGATGCGTGGATTAAAAAAACAAAACAAAAAACAAATAGCACGTTTCACTACAACAATTTAAGAGAGAATGAAAGAGCGCATTGGAACGAAGTAAATTGACGATAAAAATGCTCGGGAGTTGCAGACCTCGGCTCTCTCTCTCTCTCTCTCTCTCTCTCGCGGTGCCCTAGACTTATTCTTCTTTTTCGACTAAACTCACGATTCTTCCGCCCTGAGGATTGCTCTTGGCCGGCTGCCATGCCTATCTGCACAAGCAGATATAAGACATTTCATGCGCAAGTTCAATTTCGAACTCGCATCATTTTTCACCTGCACGAATTTTCTATGCTTTTCCCGACGATAAAACCGCGTTCACAAACGCGCTTTTTTCGCTTTTCAATTTGGCCATTTTTACCATTTCGACGAGGTATCGGAGTCTCGAACTCCTGCTGAGTCTCTTGGGATTGCTGCTGCCGTGATAAGTGGGCATGCGTATGCTCACGAATAAAATCCCTGACAACATTGTTACTCTCCAAAAAGTCACACTCGCTTCTTCATCCCTCAATTCGTTACTTTTCTACTCAGTCAATATAAAAAAACTCAGAGTTTTCCATCAAATCCTCAAATTCCTCTCAATCTACTTCCTGCGAAATAATTAAACGAATTTTTCACCAGAATCACTTCAAGTCCCTAAAAAACCAAAAGTTGGAATTTAATTTAGTTTTCCACACTTGTGTACCGGATTCCCCAACCGTTAGACACCGAACGTAAACGGGTCGAGGATAGTTTGAAGATTTAGTTGGTTTAGAAATTGTAACGGAACTTAAATTGCACATTGTAAAAATGCAGGATTATACCCAACTTGCATTTTCCTTGAGGGTAAACATGTCGAAAACTCGAACGACTCGAAAACCTGTCGCTTTCGAGACGAAACTTTACATCGTGAAATAGCCCATATATGTATATACGAGCGAGAGTATATACTTCATCGTGTAAATGTATTGCTAGAGTTAGTGCATCTCAACGATAAAAGTCGATATACCGATTTAACTTTCGGGGTGAGAATCGAGAGCGAAGATCAACGAGCGAAGGAACGCGGCTCCTCGACGATGCCAATCGTTCGAGACTCTTTGCTTTTTCGTCACACCACTCAATCGACCTTTTTTTCTTTCACTTTTTTGCGAGCTCGTTCAGTGTGCTTTGTAGACTGCGAAACGGATCGCTCGAGAGTGAACTTTCGAAGTAGCTAATGACCTAACTCGATCGGCTTTGGCTCATCTGATTTAAAATAGAAAAACGATAGATTAAGGCATTTTCCGAAAGTGAATTTTGGGTCGGATGCAGACTCGAGTCCTGCTCACAAAAAAAACGAACTCGAAGAATTAGCGACATCGACGGAAAAGTTTTTCGAGAGTTTTAACGATAAAACTCTAAGGAATTTTGCAATATAAATTCACCATTTTGGAAGATCAGTTGAGATGGGCTTTGAAAAATATCAATTCCTTCAAGAGCAGTTACGGGCACGAAAGTCAGCTGGGTCCCTCTGAGAGTAACGTTATCGAAGAATATTCAACGGAATTTCAATTCGAGGTTCCCGTCGCCTCGCTGTTGGACTTCGAAATACAAATTCGAAACGAAAAGAAGAAAAAGTTTTTTCTGACACCTATCGATCGCTCCGACGATATTTCTCGTTTGGTAGATGCGACGTTCGACACGATTTCGAGCAGCGGGTCGTGCAAAATTAATATCACTTTTCCTTGTGGAATAGTTAAATTCCCATAGAAATAATATTCGCGTCAATATTCCGACTTTCATAGCACCTCGACGTCGTTTCTTCTATTTCTCTCGACTTTTTAAAGAAACTTGAAACGTTACAAAAGAAGAAAACTTTAAAAGTAGCAACCGTAAACTGAGCAACGGGGATTAGAAAATTTCTCATTTCCGTCATCCACAGATTCCTTACATGATTCATCATTTCTCTCAGAAAATAACCAAAAATTCGCCATCCTGGTACGCAGCACTGTTGCAAGTGCTGAAAAAATGTCATCCAAAATAGTCAATTTACAAAAAACAACAACTTGCTTGCATTGAAAAACTTTTGAAAATAAAACGAAATTGAAAAAATTTTAAGGTAAATATTTACTTTATTCACTTTTGCTCAAAATAGTCTTAAAATTTTTTTCCAGCATTATTATCAATAACGAATAATACCGCGATCAATTTTAGGGAGGGGGAAGGTACAAAAACCAAAAAAAAAAAAAAAATTTGAAAAAGTCCGAAAGAAATTTCAGTTTCTTCCCTATATTCAAACCCATCCAACGATTCCGCACACACATCCGAGCATTATTCTCAATAAAAAATATTATCGCGATTAATTTTAAGAAGGGAAAACGGGAAAAAACAACATATGATTTTTTTATTCCTTAGTTTGTAAACTGTTTTTGGCGACGCCAAAATCTGTTATTTTTTCATCGTTGGAGTATTCAATGGGCAAATTTGACATGGACCGGCCCATGTGTACCTTTGAACAAACGTTGAATATGAGATTGGCGTTGCTTAGAAAAATAGGAAAAGAGTAAAGAGAAGATACTTTGATACGACGGTGCGAGAGGGATAAGTTGATAAAAAGAATAAGTGCGAGAGGAGAGGAAGAAAGAGGTTGAGAGAAGCGAGTTGGGTAGTCGTATATGGTGGTGGATTGGAGAGTGGCTTATACTTTTATACGATATATAATGAATTCTGGAGGCAGGTGAAAATCCATTTGGTTGAGGAAAACGGCTTGCAGTGGCAAACGGCTTGGTTCTTGGCAAAGCCGAGCCAGATTAGTTCTATAGATACATTTTCCCATCCCGTCCGTTCATCCGTTCATCCGTTGGTAGGAACCGTGTTGTCTGCGATCCCGAGGACTGCGTCGCATCACTATTGCATACGGTACAAATGGAATAGGAAAGCGCCACAAGCCCTTTCGCCACTGTAGTCCCAGCAAAACTTTAATAAAGCCCGGTGTCCTCGACGGCATTCCTGCTTGTATATGAGAAGAAGAACCATACAACTTTTCGATTTTCGACATACCGATGTTCTTTTTTGTGTTGCTATCCGGGATGGGACGGTATGAAGAGAATACCAGCTGATGGTTCAAAGGGTGGGCGAGAGAGCGGCGCTGGGTCGGGGGTTGGGACGCGAGCTGTGAAAAAATTACATTTTTCCGCTCTCGAATTGAAGCGTGGATATGAAAAGCCTGCAGACTGCGCTGAACAAGTTCCGAAATGGTCGCGTTTCCTCGTTGGCTCTGTACGACCATTTCTATATTTATAATCCCCGTTTCATTATTTGAGTCATCGAAACGACCCTAGGACGATGATTTTTAAGGTTTCTCCGCACCCCTCGGACAGTTGGCTCCCCCCAAGTTAGCCCGAGAACTCACTGAGCTCACTCGATCCTCGTCGCACTTCCGCGAGCCACGAAGACGAAATTTTTCCTCCTCTTGCATCTGCCGGAACTGGAAAATTGTAAAATTTTCTGTACACGGAGGCTGCCCCGGTGCTAAGAATCATCGTGAAAATATTAGGAAGACCGGATGTGCCGGCAAGTTCACGGCTAAAGTATGCCCCGACGCGTGCATCCACAGCCGCACACACGACCCTCGTTTTACATATAAATATTTAGATCCACGTTTTACGTATACACGTACACTGGATTTGGCACTGTAGTGAGCATGTTATACGAGTACACGAAATCGTTGCCAAAGCACGCGGCACAGTCGCTGCCCTCACAGTGCACCCCTCGCTCCACTCCTCTCATCGCCCTTTCCTCCCCCCACTTATTCTCCTCACTACCTCCGGCAATTTCATTTTAATATCATGAATATTTCCGGCTCCAAGTACCACGAACTCGATCGTCCCAAGGCTATATAACGCTGGCCCATTTCGTTTTCGATTGCACATTCCGGCGGCGACGATAGTGCTATTTCCCTACACGCCTCCTCCTCTCACGAGTGTTCGTCTTCTCGCGAATTCACCCTTTCCCCTGCGCGTACACATCTCCCGATGCCAACTGTAGCCCCGTCTCAGGAGCTGCGTCGAAAACATTTTTTTTCTTCGCTCTATACATCTGTGCCTGGATAACGATGTGGAAATGGTGCAAAGCCAATCGAGACTTTACTCCCAACACTTTTTTGCATTTCCTTGAAAGAAAGTAATTGCGAAAGGAGCGAGAGCCGAGGAGCTTGCATCCCCGTCGATGCTTTTCTCGAGTACGCTATATACAAAGCTAAATGTCTTTACGGATATTTCCCCGATAAATATCATTCGCTGCTGGATACTTCGCGTAAGCCTCGTGAGAAGCTTCAAACGAAATACCAATTCGGAGTCAATTGCACGTGGCCATGGGCCCCCCCCGAGGATTTTACTTTTATGAGAAATTCAGCGCAATAACTGTTGTTCGAGTGATTCAGTGTGGAAAATAATCGAATGAAGCCCCAAAAAATTCTGTGCCTCCTAGAAACTAATAAAATGAAGTTTTTTTTTTCTTCTTATTATTTTACTCGATTCGAATCGACGTCGATGAATATTGTGAATAATGGGCCAAGAATAAGGTATCACAGCTTTTTTTGAAACGTGTTTTCAATTGATCCTGAGATCGTGATGAACCAGTAGAATTTTTATTTTCATTTTATAAGACTGAAAAGTGTCGTATAAAATTATTTTTTATTTAGGATTTTGAATTTTCGCGCGGAAACGCTAACCGCCGTGCTGTTTCGGTTTGTGACGTCGCTCCGTTGGTAAACAATACGACTGCGAGAGATTGAGTAACAAGATTTGTGAAAACTGGTGACTTGCGCCTGAATGCAATAATACAAGTGTAAAAACGCCACAAAAATTGTGAATTCATCGCCACCATCGACTTATTTATCATTGGCAGATTCGTACTTTCTGCTTTCACAAAACCGTCTCCCACGATGCGATTTTAATAAAATAAATGATAAAGTTCCACAAAAGTGATAATAACTTGTAAAATTTCAAAATAACACAGAGCGCACGGTAAAAATCTAGATCGTTTACTATCGGAGTGACGTAACGTTGGAATCCAATATGGACGATGGCGTTTTAGACATTTGAAATACAGGTGAAAAAAGACGATATTTAGAATTGAGTTATAAAATTGACGTTGCATTTTTATGAATAAATATTGACGTTTCTCGTTGAATTTTTACGAAATCTATCATAAACATGGATTTTTATATTTTTCCTTACGCATACTGTAAAATACGTTACCACTAACACGTATTTAATTACGCGATTTGTTCAACGAAAATATGAAAATATTGATTTCGAACTTGAATGGAAAAACTCTCCGAGTTGACGAACTTTTAGCAATAAATATCGATAAATGCATACGCCCAGAGTTATGAAGCTTTTCTCGTCTCTGTGTGTTAAAGGGATGCTCGTCGCCGCTGGTAGTAAAATTCGCTGATACACAAAAGGAAAAGGATCAGAAGAGAATGCAGCAAATACAGGCGAATCTGTGGAACATTGCCGGAGTCAACATGGCGCCGCATTACCTCACAACAGTGAGTAAAACTCCAGTGTATATATCGCGTGTTCATTCTCGTCTCACCCTCATATTTTATCAAACGTCCGTGCACGTATGTGGCGTCGTAATTTTATCCAGCGGTGTATTAGATTTGACTTCGGTACAGAGCAGCCAGCCTCGAAGATGAGAATTCTGAGTTATTTCGAGCGGAGTTTCCTGTCGGATGATAATTATATTCCGAATTAATCATCCTCCAACAAATTCATATTTTGCAACTCTCCTTACAATCGGTACGACGAAATTTGAATTTTCATCGACTTAATCTGATTTTCACTGAGTTTTATGCAATCGGAATACTCCATTTGTTCGTAATTAAAACACTGTCCTTAATGAAATTCGCGCGCGATCCGAAAACGTCTGCCACCCTTTTTCAGAAACAGAGGAACATTTCATCAAAGTACCCAAAATTAACTTCACTTCCAATCGCGAGTAATCATTTTTCAAGATAATCAAATCTACCAAGAAAAAGTATCAACGTCATCTCGTCGCTAGCAAACTTACCTCGAATCGTTAGCACGCCGCAATATTATTTGGCACTTTTTAAATAATGTCAATTCCGCGCACCCAACTTTCGTGCAATGACACTACAGAGAAGCTGCATCGAATTTAAAAACAAGACTTTGTCATAGAATTCTGAAAAAAAAGAAGTCCATCGCATTAAAATGGCGCAGCGTTAAAATACCGAAATAATAGTATTTAACAAACCTTCAGTTTTTAACGTGTGGTTTAACTTTAATATATCGCGCATGAATCTCCTAACCGCATACAATGCTCCGTAATATAAGCACACGTGCATAAATTGTATGTATTTGGTAGAAAATAGTCCAAGCCTGGAAACCGCATCGTACAGTTCATGGCACAACGATGTGGTGAACCCCGGTTGGGGTTACGTACGTACTGTGTGCTCGTGTTTACGTACGTGTGTCACTAAAAAGCTCCGAACGCTAATGTGTTTGCTTCGAAAACATCGATAGACCGGCGCGCTGCCACTACTCGTATACGTGTACTCGAATCCATCATAAATATGAGAAGAGCTATAGGTGCATTTGCGTTCGTGGTGTGTGTACAGGGTGTCCCAGGAGCCGCGTGAGCGCGGCGATAAGCGTTGCCTTCGTTCGCCAGTTTGCTGTCAACCGATTATTCCCCGTTTTTAACTAATTTTATCGTTTTCCCGAGCGTACAAAATAACTGAACGAGGATAATAGAAGCTCGGTAGAGCGCAGTTGCTCTACGAAACGAGAAGCGGCCATAATGCCTGCCCATTAAGACGGGAAGGTAATTGCTTGCTTTTAGTTTTCAATGCTACGCCTCGAGCCAATGAGAAGCCTGGGGAAAACGAGCATTCGGAAGTGCCCCGGTGCGCTCGCGCTTCGTGGCCATCTTCCTGCCAACATTGGGAATGTGCGCGACATTCGAAAATGCAACAGAATTGCTTAGGAATCAAAAAGCAAACGGGACACGCAGAGTGTGACAACGGTATCGAAATACTCTGCATCGCATTACACTAGCTTTTTCGTCCCCGCGTCGTTCCATCCCCGTACACTTCGTAATACCGGTCATTCGCGGTTGGCTTTACGATTGATAACGTTTCGGAGTGGCTTTCACTCGCGCGAATGCTTTTCGGCTCCGTAATTCCTCCGTAACGTAGCTCAATGTTCGAAGCTCTCGTTTTAAGAGCGTGAGGTCTGGAAATATGTGTAATGGCACTGCCCGCGAGCGTTGCTCGTTTCGTTTTCTGTCGCTGCGTTATTTGGGGGATCGCGCGCTCACTTTACGACGAGGATCCGTACAACTTTCGCCGATATTCTAAGCCGTGGAAATCCGCGTAAACGAAAAACGTCGAGTGGGCATTCGGAGCGAAGGATCTTCCATACCTTAAGGTTAAACTACATTCGCGGTTCTCACGAATTTGTACGAAAGTGCCAACGTAACTTTCAGCGAGCAATATCCTCGCGCTTCGACAAGCAATTACGTTGCAGCTGCTCAAAAAAATGTGCGCATACTTTTAATGATTTTCCCGTTCATCAAACCTCGGCGCGGTAAATTATTCTGATCAGAGTCGAAACATTGCGAAATTTGTTCTACATCGGCTTTTACATTTAATTGCCTCGAGTTACGCGAATAATTTCAAGAATCACCTCAACCTGAATAGCTGCAAAGCCGCGTGTATAAAAATACTTTTATTTGCTGAGCATCGATGTACTTATCTCCGTTCGAGTGTCGAGTCGTTATTTTAATTTTGTTGGCACTGCGAGGAGAGACTGAGCGACTGCGAGATAACGCGCGTCGATTCTCATTCGCTATGCAGTTTGAGGAAACTCACTTAAGCGATGTTACAACAGGCCAAGCATATGTAGAGCTTTTGGAAAAAGACCTCCGCGAGGAAAAAAATACATTATACATGACCCAGAATTAAGCATTCAACGGCTCGAACACACCTCGTTTTTTACTCCATTTTTCCGGAGTCAGATTTTTCCCTTTTCAACGTTTTATTCGCAAAGAGGAATTTTAATTAATCGCGTTCAAGCGGGCGTGAAAAAATTAGTCGAGCTCTCGGCGCACAGGTCACTGTTCATTTTATGTACTTACCTTTGCGCTTGTGTGCTCGAACTGTAAAGCGAAAATATAATGCACAGATGCACGAACCAACGGAGACAGAGCTCTTGTTGTACACGTTTATCGGCGCGAAAAAGCACCTAATTGATAAACCAATTAAGGGCCTTGGATCAACGGAACGACTGCCTTATCAAAGATTCTTTTCGCCTCGGACTCACTACTCCAAAAATCAATAAATGCTTCTCGTATAGCAAAGCAACGAGTTGAGGAGGTTCGCT
Organism: Venturia canescens; assembly: GCF_019457755.1. Classification (NCBI taxonomy): domain Eukaryota; kingdom Metazoa; phylum Arthropoda; class Insecta; order Hymenoptera; family Ichneumonidae; genus Venturia; species Venturia canescens. The sequence continues at coordinate 2,902,002 of NC_057426.1, forward strand.
ACAATTCTGTCCTTTCCCATCAAACCGGCAACGCGTTACACAGCGATATTTAATGGAGAACGAATAAAAAAACGTACTTTAAGTCCGTAGAGAAAAAACGCGGAGAAAATTACTCGATTTTCAATCGAGTCGTTCGATAGTTTTTCAATAACTTTTTGTTTCGTTCACCGTGTCATTTATTCTTGATTATTTTGAATGCGTTGGGTCGCGCGACAGTCGAAAAAACGGTGCAAACGCGTTCGTCACGTGTCATTGCAAGGGACACGGAATCGCATTTGTTAAATTGCGACTCGAAACATTATTTCGGGTTCCCGGTCGTCGTAACTTGACTCGCGGATGTGTTTAATTCCGTAGCCTCCCGGTGCGGAATGATTTTTAAATATTGATTGGAATGAAAATTCGATCAAAAGATATTCGGACGTCGCAGGTGTAGGGCGTTGCGCATGAATGAGCAATAACGATAATTACCATTATTAATTAATTAATTAAATCTGGATATTTTAGCGCTGTGTTGGAACATCGATCTCCCGGGTTTGCGTTAGGGTCGTGGCCGGGACGTGGACGTAAATGATTAATGATGTTGACCGTGTACCGTCCAATCCAAAAGTCACATCCGGTTCAGCTGAACTCGGCAATTTCAAATGTTTCGACGGACCAAAATTTCGATTGCTACGGTTTTTATAGATTCAAAATAATCAACGATTCTCCACTTACGTTCGAAAATAACGAGCACTCGGAACGATATTTCAAATTTAAACGAACCGCCGTTTTGCATGGAAGTTACTTTTTTCTGACAGGCATCAGTCGACGTTTGTTTATCGCAAGTTTTTTCGCCGTCCAGCATCAAAGTACGCTGTCGAAATACCCACGCGAAAATCTTCAATCAATTGATTTTTCCTTCCCACAATAGCAACGTTTCGACGAAAGTTTATGCGCGACAAAAATATTGTAAAAAGTGTTGGGTTGTCATAAAATTTGTTGAATCGGCTGTATGCGGCCCAGTGATCTCATTCATCATCGTGCATCTTGAAACCTCGTTTTCCAGAATGAAACGCACTCCCTCGCGCCAACATCGCTACAACTCCTACAACAACTGCAAGCGACGTCGAATGCCGCGACCCCTGTGGGTGCGAATGCTGGTGCTAACGCCCTCTCAAGCGTGCAACATCAATTGTTGCTGCAGCAACATCTGGGACTCGGGGCTGCAACACCCGCTCAAGCAGCACCCCCGGCCGTATCAAGCCCACCGGAAATCAATCCGGCGAACCTTCAAGGTCTCGCGACACTCGCGTCACTCAATTCGGCCGGTGAGTACGGTTAGTGTCGCACGAGCAATTTTATTTTTATTTTTTTCACGTTTTTTTCCTTCACCGCATAAACACACCGGCGCACATTTTTTCTTCATTCCTACGAGAAAAAGAGCAACTACGATGGTAAAGTAGTTCTCGGCCGTTCGACAAAGTACGGTGAAGGTTCACTTTTATTGCGGTAAACGATAGTTTGGTTTCCTCATGACGATAAGCACGGTTCCGAAGCCTCTTACGAGGCAGAATTTTCAATTATACATTTACAATTTTGAGTTTTTAACACGGTACTCTATGGAAGAACTCACGATAATATTAATAGTGAAAAAATTGTACGGCCTTCGAGCTTCGGAAAAGTTTATATCGCGAATAAAATTTGTCACAGGAAATTTCATAAAATTTATTTTTCAGACTGACTCGCGTGCTTTCATTCGCCTAGGAGCTTCGCTTTTTTTTATATGAATTGACCATTCCTTTTTTCTCCGTGCCATTACACTCAATCATTAACTAGTCAAGTTGAAATATAAATTTTATCTTTTATGGTATTTTAAAAGCATTTTATTACATTATTGCAATAAAAATATTCTCAACGTTAGTGTTTGTTAATTTTATTAATAATTTAGCCTTAAAATTAATTAACACAAAGTAGTTGCAAACTTGACTAGTCATAGAACGGCCGAAGTACTTTTGATACCTCAGAAAATCCACTTTCATTTCCTAACTTTTGAATGAATTTTTCGCTATTTACGTTTTCATCGTCGTATTGCCTCGCAGTATCGTTTTTGTCCCATTCATTTGCATCTATGTACTCGAGAACTAATGTTTTCTCGAAAAAACATGATCGCAAGACTTAAATTTGAGTTGGCACGAAGTGAAAAATAATTGGATTAACGTCTCTGCTGGAAATTCTAGCGTTCCGAGTGATTCGTATTTAAAGCGATTGTTAGTACGATGCATCATGGGATTAGGGGATCTCGAATACGATTCGTTACCGAATTTCACGATTTGTATGTATAATTTCTCAGCGAACGCTGGAGTGACGCCAATGAGTATGCAGAACCTGGTTACGCTGGCAGCGATGACAGGTGGAAATGGCAACCTTCAAGTATCCCCAAACAGTAAGTAATAAAAGCTCATTGTTTGAGTCGCTGAGGTGGGAATTGGTCGGCGAATAATGCGATAATCAGTATGCGAAACTGACATTTTGTTACGGCCGCGAGATGAGAATCCCTCGAGCCGGTGTAGATTTGCAATTAGAAGAAATCTATCGCTCTATTGATTGCATGCATTCACTAACACACGGCTGCAGAACTGCTCATGCCTCGGTACACACATTTCCGTCGATCGCGTTATAAAAGTGCATCGAAACTATCCAACGGTTAGTTTGCCAAAGTCCTTCGTGCGGTACCGACGCCGCAGTTTTTCTAATCCTTTGAACATTGTAAATGATGCCAGTCACGTTCGGCATGTCGATTCGTAACGCAATTATTTTTCAATCGATCACGAATGAACGAAATGAAACAGCACTTTTACCAGCTTCTCGCGTTTTCCTGTACGTAAACCAGATTTTCCTTTCGCCTTGTCGGCGCCCTCAGAGACTGAAACTTACCTCTGACACGGTTTGAAGAAGTTTGCTTATAAATTGAGAAATTTGACGTGGCGTAACGCGGCGATTATTAAACTTCACTGTAAACTTAACCGAATATATTTGACCGCGGGAACAAGTTAAAGAAAAATATTTATTCCAGTAACGCATTGTCAAATATTCAATATTTTGCGAAATTTTCAGTTTTATCGTAGTAAATATTGCAGATTGTGAAATTTACGGTACGTATACTAAAATTAACAAAACGTTTGGTCGATTCTTCGGTGCGTCACGGTATCCTCGTTTCCGAATTTTCAAATTTAATTCTCTCCGTCTTTCGATGCTCGTCAGGATTCAACGTTCAATTGTTTTGCAATAAAATGATGATTCTTGCGGGTTTTCATGAGCGGATCACTCCGATTCCACTTCCCTAATTCCAATTCCCTAATTCGCTTGTTGCCGAGAGACGCTGACGACGATGAGCGAGTGCTCGGTGTACGGTTTTGATGATCTCCAAAGCTAAGCAGCTTTCGGCGAGGCCACTGCATGGTTCAGTAATGGATAAGGTGGAACTGACCAAGAATACGAAGCGCCTACGGGGATCGGGTTTTCCTCAATTTCCCTGAGCCACTCTGGGTCCCTTCCGATTCGCAATGAAATCGAAATGACACGAGATTTGAAAAAACCGTGGAAAACAGGGCGAATGCGGCGGGGGTCTCGTACTTCACTCAGTTTCAATCAAGCCGCACGACCGAAAGCTCAGAAACACTTGCTCCCCGCGCTCAGCAATCGATACGCTAACCGGATCATAGCTGAGCGGTCACCGAACCATGTATCGGCCTCGCCCGGGGCTGCATAACTTTGGAAATCGGCGGAGCTTTACGCCGACCGCGCACCCGCGTTCGTTATCAAAGTACAGAAACTCCCCGTCAAACCGAACGAGGAAAAAAGTTCTCGATTCCGAAGCATTGATTTTTCAATTCTACCGATTCGGCCGATAAAATTTTTCTCCGTTAATCGCCGTTTCGAAATCAGCAACGACCGTCATAAAAAACGTTTCAGTTAACTTTTCTCAACGACGCACGAACACCTTCGTAATTCATTGAAAAATATCAATTTCCAAACGAGCCTCACGCTCGTTCGAGGCAAAACCATGGGCATGCCCTATCAGTCGATCGGAGCTCGTACCTTGCCACGCAGTTATGCATTACCTCCATTTTTACGCGCTTATCCGAATAGCATGCATGGAAAAAATTAACCTATTCGCACACGCGTGTGATAATATCGCTGCTTCTCTGTATGTTTCAGCGTTAAGCGGATTGGCCAATTCGACAGCAGGTATGTCGCTATGTAAGTGTCGCATTGCCTGGTACAGTATTAACCGTTACTAAATTACTCAATAATTCATCAAGTATCCCTCCCTTGTAACACTGTGTCGAGAGCAACGACGCAAGAAATAACGGAAAAATTGAGAAAAACCCTCGTGAGATTCGAGTCGGCTCGAAAACCTCGCGATTCCAACGTAATCGCTGTTTCGTCCCCCCAGAAACTCGCTCAATTCGAAAACACCATAGTCGAATAGTTTTTCCCTACGAATCTAACGATTTATATATTTTTTCTCATCAGCTGCTCTCCTTGGAAAAACGGGAAGCACAGGTGAGACTTATAAGCAAAAGAGAAACTGCGCTCGTTAAAAGCCTCGTTGAGTAGTGACTACTTAGTGATTTTTTATCGTATATTTATCTGTTTGTTCCGTTGAGTTTGTTAATGACACTTTAGCACTAATACGTTTCGCAATATCACTCTTTTACGAGCACGACCTCGTCCTCTCTTACGATGCTGAAGTTTGCAACGTTGGAGTCCAACGAAATTGAGGAAAATAATATTTTTTATTCGCCTGTTTTTCACGAATAATTGATGTTGACTGAAGACTACGAATTGCAAATTAGACGGGTAACAGAGTTGGAGAATTGCCGCAATTGTTGGAGCGTTTTTTCACATCATTTCGTTGGACTCCAACGAGGTAAACTTCAGTGTCATCCTTTCTTCCTTCACAAAACGTGATCCTTGGTCGCGAGATCGAGCCTGAAGACGAGAGCTCCGAACAATTTTATGAGAATATTATTTTTTCGGCTCTTCGATAATCGACACCGAATTTTTTCCTCTTTTTTTCTGCCGCGTTATCTTTTCAGTTTCACTGCCGAATACCAGTCCGCAAACACGAAACTGCGACTCCAAAATGACGACGCTCCTTCGTGGAGTTTGCATTTTTTGCACAATTTTATTGTTCAACAATAAGTCAATGTTATTTTTGTTTACAACTTATCGAGCGTATTTGCACGAAGAAGTTACGGAACGACGGAGATTCTTCCAGTTTTTTAATTACCATTAACTCCACCGATATTCATCAGATCCGGTAAAAGCATTGGAGAACAGAAAAAACTCAGTCAAATTGACAAACTGCCACGTTGATAACGGAGTTGCTAAGCGCTTCCGCGCTCTCTCCCTGTCATTCCTATCGGAATTTTAATCATTTTTCAACGAATACTTTTTCTGCTTTTCCCTCGCAATCCATTAGCAACCGAGTCCAAAAATCGGAGTCACTTCATATTCAGAAATATTCGCAGTATGCGCAGTGATGGATTATTCATTACAAAAGCTTGTAAATAGGAATGAGAAATTCAATCAGGCTTGACGCGCATGCGATTTTCCCATTAACGTTAGCATTTGTTCCTTTCTATCGCCTTGAATATTTTAATATTTTTGGATATTTCGAATTCTCCTTTCTATTTCAACGTTTTAACCCCCTGATCAGTTAAAAGCATTCATTTACCAACCCTCGGCCAACCGATTAAGCACACCGCACGCAGATAATCTGGCCTGAGCTTTGATGGAAGTTGAATTCAGCAATCGTTAATATTTGAGCTAATTTATGAGCATGAAAACTTGTCTCACGAATGTCCATCGCCCTCCCAACCTCTCACGATCCATTCCAATTTTTTTCCTTTCCCCTTCAAATGACATTTCTTTCAATGAACTAGAGTGTGAAATTCCAAGCCGGAAATGTGATGGTGAAATTTTCAGTTTTCTGTACATCGAACGAATCTGGGTAGTCGCTGTTACGGATCTGGGTTTTGTCTCAATTGTGTTTGATACAAAAAGTTGGTACGAATGCTTACGCCAACTCTAATACGGTGTTCGCTTGCAACAATCCAAGCCCCGCTGCACATTCAAACGAACGACTCACTCCGAAAGTAGCCGAAAATCCAACCGAATGGATTTCGTTCGACAATTTTTTCTCATCGGTGCCTACCTCGATGGAGCTTCAAATCTTTTCCTTTTGAGCATTAATTTCCAGCTTTTCGACGCAACTTATTTCAATCGTTCGATCAATAACAACAAAATGCGAACCTCGGACGTAAATCGTGTTAGCGCAAAGTCGTTGTTGATATATAAAACCAACGAGTCGATAAGTTTATCAGTTTGAATGTTCCCGCATGAGAATTACCAACACATGGCGCTTTGTTTTATTTTTCTATTGCACTAAGTAGAATTACTTTGTCAATGTACGAGAAGGAGAGAGAAAGTAAAATTTACGAATGCGTATGACTCACGTTTTTAGTACTTGAAGCTTGTTTGCGCCTCTACTTCGTGCGAGCTGCTCGCAGATTCAACTTTTTTTATCTCTCCAACGTGTTTGAGAATTCTTTTGCAATTTATGATCATTTTTTTTTCAGGGTCCACAGGTGGTAGTTTAAGTCCGGTGACCTCTCTCGCTCTCAATTCCCTGACGGGAACACCCCTCAACGGTCTTCAGGATTCGCTGAGCAATGCTTATTCGAGCTTGCAACAATACGCTGGTAATTGAGTGCACTTAAATATCAATATTTTCGCTGCTTACTCACGTTTCATAAAACCCCATCCAACTGTCGTTCGATACCTCATACTTCCATGGCGCAATAGTCAACTGTTTTTAAATTTCAATTTGCACCCTAAAGCTCTCATTGGAAAAACAACGGTGACGGTGGAAAAGAAAGAGTTGCATAGTGAGTAAAAAATATATTCAAGATGAACGTGTAAGCAGAAAACTTGAATGGATTTAGTGCTTGAATCGTTTCGCTTCATTGCTGTTGTCGTTTTATTTATTTGTCGTGGCGACTTTTCTGCGGAATTTATTTTTCTGTCGAGCGAGTAGTCGATCGAATTTCATTTACTGGCTTCAACGACACTTTGTGTTGCGATTTTGTTTAAATATTCACGTGCAAAGTGGGCTCAGAAGCTTCCCCGTAACACGATTTCAAGGCCACATGAAAAATCGTATTTTTTCAGCATGCTCGTAGCCTTTAGAACTATTTTGTGTCCTGTTGAGTTTCGACAATCCGAAAGCCGTTGCTCTCGAAGCACCAAAAACTTGTAAACGTTGAGTCGCGATTGAAGATCCGTAATCTCTACCAAACGAAATATTTTTTTTCATTTTTCCATCCGGCAAGTTCGCAAAGAATTGTAACAACGAAGTGGAACGAAATTGGGCTAATCGGAGGCTTGCTCAGCCCGCTGAATTTCGCAGAGTCACGGCTCGCAATCATCCGCGATTAACTCAACTTTAATAATTGACCCTAATTCCGTAGAGACTTTTTCGGCACCGCGTACACCGGGGTTTTTATTGCTACCGCAAATTTCAAGCTGCACTCCCTGATGAAATGATGAATTCCGAGTTCCACAGAGAAAAAGCGATTCTCTCACTCAAGTCGCCGGTCCCGTCAGCGCCTTTATTTCTACAGATTTTTTCTTTCTATTTCATTGAATGAGAATTCCCTCAAAACTGATGAATTTTTGAACGGAACAATCGACTCGAAGGCAGCTTTACGAGATATTTGCATGCACGAATCGGTCGAACGCATATTTGAGGCGAGTCACTATCATATTATAAACTACGGAGTTCTCGCTGCATAATTTTCGATTATACGTTCATATGCGAGTTGCGGTACGACTGTTTAGCAAAGCATATCGGAGCATTCCCGTTCGCGCATACTCTCCGTTAATCGAACAATGCGACGCATTTCGTACGTTACCAGAACAATGATACCATCAATAACTGTAATTGAATCTAAGCGATGTTGCGTCGACGATATAAATTTATGATTTTCCATTGGCTTTTTGATAAGGCTTATGCCGTGGAGTAAAACGTCGACGAAATAGTGGATTGATTTGCGATGAAAAATGCTGAAACTTGGCTACTGAAATAATGCAGTGATTGAATATAAGTGAATTGATTTTTCCTGAGCAATTTGGAGGGCGCTGAATTCGATGAGAATTTTTCAGTAAAAAGCTCCGATAAAGTTCCATAGAAATATCGAATTAAAAGATAATGGAAGCACTTGAATTGATACTAATTATCGAGTTGCACTTCGTACCACTGGCACGTTCATCTCAAATCGAACGTTTCCGATGCTCGTTCGATTCATTAGAATTCAACACGATCTCGCGTTCTCCCAGTTTATTAAAATTCGCGACTCCATTTGGGCGGAACAAATGCGTGTGATCTCCATAAATCTCGTTACTAAAAAGAAAAAAAGAACAATTTTCTTCGATAAACGGAGAAAAATCATTTTTCACGTGCATCGAAAAACTAAATTTACATCCTCCGCGATATCAATTATTCCGAATCGAGCGAACGAAATGGAATAGAAAGTGCATATATAACTGAGAGCACGTTTTGCATACGCCATTCAACCAGCCGCAGCTAGAATTTTTTTCTCCTCGCCGACTCGCACGTGACAAACATAGATTTAATTGTATTGATACTCTCTAGTCCCCCGATAGGTATGAACCATAGCGATGATTGGAAAAAAAATAAAGGATAAAAACACTCGTGAAAGCACAGACTGTCTGAATAACATGAGAATGAAAATGCTCCAAAAAGTCTATTTCCGATTGAATATTCTCCAAAGTCCAACGAAAAAAAACATCAATCAGAATAAATGGTGGCTTCAATTTTGCATTGAAATAATGAACGAGTCCGAATTTGAAGAAGTTTGGAAAAATTGATGTAATACTAACGCGAGCTTGACCAAGATTAACGTCCAAAGTGCGGTGACAAAAGAGAGTGGCTGTGCAGGATCGAGTGCGCACTGTACCGTAAATTCGAGCAGTGAAAAATCGACGAGTGAATTTGAAAAGAAGTCAAATTAATGAGTATTTCTTCATAAAAGAAACCGGTACGCTTTGTCAGAATGGACTCCCCTATTTATATATGCACCGAGCATTCTGTCGTTGGCAATTAAAACTTGGTTGAGCTGTCGCTGGTTATTTTGGCAGTTGTCCAAAAATTCGTTGATCCACCACCTTCCGGTTATTTCTCTCGGGGGATTGCAAATTATGTAGACAGGTGGTGTATCCCAAATGGACGAGTGCCACTCGTCGCGAGTCGTCATTAATCACGCGGAGGCAAAAAACACTGTAAATGTCGTGGTCGATCTGGTACGCTCGATTGTTTTGTCCTGGGAGAGGAAGATCAAGACGAATGCTTAGAAATTTGACAGGGTCGATCGAGAAAAACCCTGGGGGGGAGAGGTCAATCCGAGGGGGTTTGAAAAACTCTGTGAATAAATTCTCAGCTCAGAGACAACGCGTTACAAACATTGTGTGTGAAATTTTTCAGGGTTCCCGGCATTCACGGGGGCTTCGGCAGCAGCGGCAGCAGCGGCGGCGGCCGCCGCCGCGGCTGCGCAAAATACCACTTCCGGTCCTGCTGGTAAACAAATCGAAGGACCCGAGGGTGGCAATTTATTCATCTATCATCTACCCCAAGAATTTAGCGACAACGATCTAGCTTCTACTTTCCTGCCCTTCGGTAATGTCATATCAGCCAAAGTTTTCATCGACAAACAGACCAACATGAGCAAATGCTTCGGTAAGTTGAGCCAACATCGATCCCCATATTCTTCGATAGTTACTTTTCCTACTGACAAGAAAGACCCGTCCGTAACTGCTCGCGGTGGAAAATTCCTGGTGGAAAATAGTTCGATCTCGTTTAAAATGCTAATTCGTTTATTTGTTTTTCAAGGCTTCGTGTCGTACGACAACGCACCGAGCGCTCAGGCGGCGATTCAAGCGATGAACGGTTTTCAAATAGGCACGAAGAGACTCAAAGTTCAGCTGAAGAGATCCAAAGAGGCATCGAAGCCTTACTAGCCGAGGACAACGAGCCTCGTCCGTAGGTAGGGTAGCCTCAAATAAGTAATAAAAGACAAGAAACAATGCCAACAAGTAGGTACAGAAAGAAAAAGAACAAATAGAGAGTTTGGAAGACGAAAGAAAAACTGGAGTGACGAAATGAGAATCCGGTTTGTTAGGAATTTGGCTCCATTAAGTCCCCCCGGGCTTGGTACAACTTTGACCATGTTGACACGAGAGCAGCTCAAGTGGCAAGTAAAGATACACGTTCACTTTGTTTATTCTCCCACGACTTACGCGAGGTCTAATTTTCCAACGAAGCAGCGACGTAGAAAAATATCGTTACTCTCCTTTTTAATGAAAAACAGTATTTTATACTCACTACAAGACTTTTGCTTGCTCTTCATGTGATAATTATCAATTGAATTACTAGTTTTTTTACCATTTATGTTTTCACTTGCCCTCCGATTTAAAACTCGTATAGTTACTCATACTTTTGTTCCCCTAGCACAATGGATCATGGCAAACTCTTACAAGTTCGCTTGTAACTATTTTTTTTGAATTCTCCGTTGTTACCAACATGAAAAATCTTTTGTGCACTATGATGAGAATGATTTTCAGATCCTGTGATATTACGAACGTGATCATTGTGAGATTATCTCCAAATTTAGGTTACATTCTCAAGTGGTTTTTCGAGTTCGCGCTAGTCGAGACGTTTTTTTCGTCGTTGGTGTGTTCTCATCGATCATATTTCGCACACTCGCTTCAATTTTTCAGTTCATCCATTTATTGCTATGTTATAACCTATTTCATACACGAGATATTTCAACTTCACACCTTTCGCTTTGAAACCCTTGACCCAACTACCAGTAATTAAAACCCGACTCGTTCGGCCAATAAAAATTTTCCGCACAAACATTCACAGTCGTGCAACCGGAATATAAACCGCCAAATCTCGAGATAGATGAGCATCGTGCCTCGCCTGCGTCGTTCAATTCCTTTTTATTGCTTGGCTGGAAGCCTCGACCACGACGAGAATGGATACGCGTTATGAGCTCACTATCAGTATTCTGTTTCCAGGTGTTCATTAACGAACGCGAACGAACACCGAAAGACGGAATCATTGATAGTAAACGCCGTGGAAAAGCCACACATTAGTAATTCCCGAGGCTTCTCGCTAGCCCGAGCTGCCACGGCTTGCCCCTCGTGATTAATTTTTAATTGAAACATTGAACATCAAATTTTCCCTTTACGCGATAGCGTAAAAGCAAAAACACAAAACATCGAAATGCTACAGACCCTTAAAACTGATGCGAATCTTTATTTTTTTTTCTATTAAAGATTCCTTGAAATGCATTTCGGTTCTTTGGAAAATTCCAAAATTACGATTCAATTATGATTTATATAATCGAACATTCGTTTAACTATATTTCTTCGCGAGATCCCCGATTGGAGTTGGCTTGAAATATCTCGTTTAAATGATAGATAACAAACGTACGTCGTAGTAGTATCTTTTTCTCAATTCCGTCCATCTTCTAAGAATTAATTAATTATAATATCTGTGCACATTGACGAACTGTGCATGTGACGAACTGCCGATATTTGTATACATTGTTTTCTTTTGTTAACTCTTTATCGTCAAGTTTTGTCATTTCATATTTTCCTGTTGTTTGTTTATTTATTTATTTATTTATTTATTTATTTATTTATTTATTAGTGTAAATGACAGGGCTTTCTCGTGAGTGCTCTCGAATTAATGATATTCTGCTATCGAAAATCAACGTTTAACCGTAGAACGATGTTTGTAACAGTCGCATCGTATGCTGTTGTGATACACGAATGTACATACGTTTATACGAAACACGCCATTTCGTTGTATCCGTGAAGCCGAGCGGGTTTTTCATCCTTCAAAAATGACTTTCCATAAACGATATGAAAAACACGATCGGCCGGGTAAGAATCGCGGTGAAATGGCATGAAAGACGTAAGACATACGAGGCGTTCCACGTCATTTCGAGAGCCAGTGACCCGGATCACTATTCGTTCAATTTTATTGAAAAAATGTGTTAAAAAATCCCCCGAAACAGGGTGAAACATCGTGGAACGCCTCGGCTAGAGAGTAACCATGATGCCAAAAGCTTTATTAGATAAAATTAGTGTACTAACAAAAACGCAAATGTTTATTATAATCAAGGTGAAGTTCGACAAAGTCAGAATAAGACAACGCGATTGCGATTTTCAGGGCGATTAGCCTCACGAGTTCCTCGGGTCAAACGACGGGGATGTTATCTCTAAAAATGAAATGCTTCCGAGCCTGTGGTCAGTTTCGAGGAGCGACGAATCCGGAAAACCTGATTCATTTGTACGCTCGTTATGACCTAGGAACGCGTCGAGAACCAGTACCCGAAACTTTTTAATGAATTGTCTCATAACTTATGTGTAAAAGCAAAAAAATATTAATGAGCTCGCGCAGAATAGTAGTGAAAATTGTTTTAGAAAGAATTTCAATGAAAACGTTGCTCTTGCTTTTTTTCGACTACGAAAATGAGTCACGAAATGAAAGTTGTTCATTCTTCTTCCATCATTTTGTCCCGTCTCTGTATTTGTTGCGAATATTGACCAGACTTTGATCCGTTTCGTTCACCGTTTCTGTTTGATCGGGTACTAGTTCATAATCGCCGAGCTTCCAGCAGTTTATTTTGGTGTGGTGGTGACTAACCTGTCTGTGTGTTTCGTTTGTGTGCCAGCAGGTGGCCTGTGACGTTGTGACCATGTACTCTCTCTCTCTCAACCTGGAGTCGCCGTGCCATGTCTGTCTCAGTCAATCAATCAGTCACGACAAAATTCGCTCTCAACCCAGTCTCTGTGTTGTTGTCGATGATTGTTGCGACCTCAACTATATTATCCTTGATCCTTGATCCCTGAGCCCCCAAATCCAATACGAATAATGAATTTCTCCAGCCTGCCCAGCCCGCGCTCCCTCGACCATCGAAAACAACATTTTTAATCGCCCACAAATCATCCGCGAAAATCCTGACCACGTACTTCGCTCTCAGAATCGATTTTTCGTATCATGACTTTGTACAGAAACTTGCCCCTCGAGCCAGGACAGCGTCGATTCCTCGATTTGAAAAGGAACAAAAAAATTATTAAAATCATAGCATTTTTTAACGAAATTTAGCCGAATGTACGGACCTTTCTCCTCGCAACGCTTTTTCATTTTTTACCGAATGGAGTACATGTGACTTCGCGATCCGATCTTACGGCTCGATCGAAAGACTGGCGATGGAGAAATGATATCGACGTGTTACGATAATCGTATCGAGGAATCGACCCTCCGATGGTCTCGTTAAGGAGCAACCAACAAGCGTTTATAATTAACCCAACGACGCTATGTAAAGTTTTAATTAAAGTTTACTTACGAAAAGAAAATACAAATAATTAAATGGATAAGGTGAAGACGAACATTGTGAAAAACTATAAAAACGATACTAACTCGCTCGTTGTTACCGCGAAACAGTTTTTCCGACGCCAAACAAAGATTTATGAAAAGCACAGAGAAAAATCAAGCAAGTAGATGTACGTGAGTATGCGTCCTCGTGCGAGTGTGTGTGTCCGAATAAACGTGCGAGCTTATCCGCGAGTTTCTATGCCGCGCGGAGCCTCGCCTCTCGCCGGAGATATTCTTGAAAGTAGACATTTTTTCTATCGCATAAAGTTAGTGCTAAATCAACGGGGAGACGAAATGATGAACGTGGGGGAGCTCCCGGTCAGAATAAACGAAAAGGGGTTTTGTAAGAGCGGTAATATGTAGATATACTCATAAAGATTGAGTTTAAAGTATGATTTTTCTCGCATGTTTTACCAATTTTGCCATCAGCCTTAGCATCGTTTCGTTCTTACATCCTTCGACGCGAAACACATAATTAGTCGTCTTTGATTCTGGGACTTGGAAGGCGACAAGCGATCACTCCACTGCTCTTTATTAAAGCGATATAACCGAGGATTTGATTCGCACCCCAATTTATACATAAAAATCGTACTTTCGTGAACCTCGGAAAAGCTTTTCTATGCTGAGACTTAGGATTTTTCGATGTTTTTATTGGATTTTTTCAAATTGCAAGCACTTTGAGAATCATTATCTCATGGAATCGTGAATACTTTTCGACGTATTTCATCATTCGTCAGATCATGAATTCGACCCTAAAATCGTGATGAAAAATATGTTGTGATCGTTCGACTCCAGCCGTTTGTTTGATCGATACATTAGTTATTGCTCGTTAAGCAAATTTCGTTGAATCATCAATATTTTCATTGATTATTGATACTCCTTCGAATAAAGAGTATCCCGGTGCAATTATTGTCCCATTGAAACGTGAATATTCTGTCAAATGCTTCGCATTTTGCGGGACGATCATACGCCGTGGCGAACGAAAAGCGATTTCAAATAAATGGCCGAGCCGATGAGCAATCGAGTTTTCGAAGTGACTGAAACGATCATTCACATTTATTTCGAAGGATTTGTTCGCTTGATGAATAAATTTCAAAGAATCCGTGAAAACGAATCCAAGTGTGAGGATGAGCTAGTGAACAAAAAAAATTGGCTCGTTTTCGCGAGAATAGCAAAACGCGCGATTGTCGAAAAATGGCACGAAAAAAATCAGAATGCTGAAGAAGTACGTTCCTCCTCTCGATCGATCCCGTTTCCAACCTTCCCCGTGAAAAAAGCTTCTCCGAAAGGTCGTCAAAACGAACGTATCGCTTCTCAAATACGCTAAATTCCCGCCGACCACCAAAATCAGTTCTCGAGAGGAAAAAGAAAAAGCGCCAATAAACAAAATTATGGAAAGTCATCGTCGTCGATCATCCGCGTGGGGACAAAAGTCTTCGAAACCCACACGTGAAACGAATAGTATCGAGGTGCGCGATGGATGCAACAAGAGCGAGAGAAGCGAGGGACCATTGCAAACAAACTAGCAATGCTCGCAACTTCGCATCCCAGAGCTGGAACGTAATGGAAAGCAAAAAGAGAATAACTTGAAAGAAGATAAAACAAGAGACGAGGAAATAAAACAAAAAAGAAAAACGAAGCATTAGCAGCCAGGCTCGTGTGACCGGCAAGCCCCCGACCCCCACGCTTTATCATTTGCTCGTGGCAATTTCGTTGTTACGTATTTTTATTTAATTTACATTTGTTTGTTCTATTCGACACACCGTGAGAGTGTGTGCCGCAATGTGTCACGCGCACTGGCAACGCGACCGAGCCAAGATTTCATCAAGCTTCGGGCCACGAAGCACAGTGAAGAAATAATTGTAGAAAGAACGAAAGAAAGCTGCGCTACCAGAATCGTTGCTTTAACCAGTCAAAATTCACTGATCAAAGTGCTCTCGAGTTGAAAAAGTCAAGCTCCGGTCTCGGTCCTCGCGTCGATACAAACTCCCTTTACGTTTTTCAGTCTATGTAAACGTGTATGCATATATACGTGTATCTACATATATGTGTATGTATGTATCGGAAGGCTGGGAGGAGGGACAGAGTCACGAAAGCTCAGAGAAGCTCTCACGTAGTTCTAAAACATTACGAAACGATAAATGGAGAAATAAAAGATAAAAACTGGAAAAAACGAAGGGAGACAGATTAGAAAAGCTTCTCTCCAAATACGTCGAATTTTCTACTTGCAGTCCGTCACGAGAAGCAGACTGTAATGTTATCTCAGAGTGAATAAAGAAGAAAGAAAGCAGCTCCAAGGCAGAGTTAACCAAAGACGTGTCTTATATATTATTAACAGATATGTACTTACCAATGCAAAGCTACAATGACTAATAACGTCGGGTTAAGACGACTTTCATTTTTGTTTTTGTTTCCTTCTTTTTTTTTTTTTTTTTTTTACTTTATTTTTGGATTAACCACACGCGTGTACGAACATTCGTGTACACGCGAACATCGAAAAGAACGATTTTATCAGAAGAAATAATGCAGAAAAAAGAAACACCTCAATCATACATAACGCCCACACGCACACACATTTACACAAATACATTAGTTAAGTGTTAATACACTTGTAAAACGCGCGCATGAAAGCAACAAAATATGGAGCCTAGTCATAACTATTCGTTAACGGTGTGTATGTGTGCGTGTTCTACATCACTGTGTTCTATACCATCGTCATTCGTCATTCATATTGTCTTTGTATATGCACCGGTCATAAAACGTCGAGTTGAGAAAAAAAAGGCGGCGGAATGAGAGAAAAAAAGGAATGATAAGGGATTATTATTATGACCATCGAAATATAACTATACTTGTTCTGTGTAGATTAGGCAAAACGATAGTTTTCATTGTCGCCTATTATTACTGTTATATTATTATTATTATTATTATTATTATTATTATTATTATTATTATTATTATTATTATTATTATTATTATTATTATTATTATTATTATTATTACTCGTTATATGATTATTATGATTTACGATCAATGGTACTATTATCATGAATGATCGATAGTTTATTATTAAGCGAATGCGATTCATTGATCATTATAATAATCAATCATTTAGCCACGAGCTACCATTCGCCTCATGTTCTTGAACGACAAAAATAACAATGATCGCGTTGCGCTGTTCATTCGTATTGGTGTATGCGTTTTTGATGATGAAAGAAGAGAGAGTACAACGCGACGAGGGTTGCAAAAGCTCATTATTCAACGAAATATTTCTTTTCGTATGATTACTTTTAGGCCTCATCATTTTCTTTATTGCGATTATTACTGTTTGCCCTTAAATCTACGATTTAATCGTCCTTCTCCACACTCTAGACGCAAGCTCCGAATACACTTTTTTACTGCGTTGCGCAACGATCAGACGCAATCTTCGAACCTTCAAGACTGTACGAAAAACTGAGGATGAAAATATTCACAATTATTGTTTCACTCTTTTCTTTTTGTTTCATTATTCCCTTCGTAAAGAGTTTTTCGAGTGTACTTAAGAAAAAAAGGCTGTTTTAGAGCTTGCTTGTATTGATTGGGCGTGAAGAGTTGGCAGCTTTTCGTCAATATCCAATAACTTTTATCAATATGAACCAAGCCTCCTTTGCTAAGTGTTCGTTACTTTATCTTTTTAGTTTTTATTTCTTTTTTCTCTCTCCTTTTTATCACTTAGTGTATAAATGAAGTATCGAATTTCAAGATACGACGAGGCTGAGCATTATTCTATGTGGGAATCGAGACAAAAGTTACGAGCCAAAGTGCAACTTTTCTTCTTAATCGAAAATATAAAAGGGTCCCAAAAATTAATGATAATATTTAACGCGGATTTAAAATAGAGAGACACCGAAAATAAGCAGAAAATGTTGACGAGCCTCGTTACTCGCGTCGCCAGACACGCATTATTAGATTAAAAATTATCAAATTTATATCATTATATTCAGCAGCTAAGGCACCTTAACTTTGTTTAGTTCGTGATTATTATTGTTATTATTATAATTATCACTATCATTGTCAACGCAAGGCATTGTCCCCTGAAAACAAAACTGTGAAAAACGTTGTTTGGTTTTTTTTTTCTTCTTTTTCGTCCAATAGTTATAACGACGACGATCTTCGTAGTGAAATAATAATAACAAATTGTTATTATCATTATTATAATTATCGTTATAACCATAATTACCATATCTATGTATACAGTTTTGTTTCCTCTGAACACCGCTTATTCTCGATAGTTTGTATCTTTTTGTTGATTCCCGCTGCACCCCCCCCCCCCTCCCCCCCGCCGCTTATACGATAAATCGAGTTATTACTTTTTTTTTGTTCCAAAGTTTCGCCAATGTCGATGTTGTTTGTTTTTTTTTTTCTTTCTTTCTTTCTTTTTCGTTATTACATATAATGACCGGGGGAAACGCTGGATTCGTGCCATTTTGTTATGAACGAGAGGGAATGACGTTGATGAATAATTTTGAAAAATGAGGAAAACTCGGTTATGGGAATAAAGTCGGTATACGACTCGATGCCAGTTTTGTAGTTTAAGCGAAAAACCAAAGTACATTAAAATGTTTTATTTCGAGTCACGAGCCACGAGTCACTCGTTCTGTGATCTCCAGCGGAGACGTTTTTTTGGCCTCGTGTCTCTGCAGCCGTGAAAAGCTCGCGCTGGGTTTTCAGCCTTTTTCATCGATTCATTCCGTTCCCTCTCGCGTCTCGCCACAACACACACGGAATGAAAGTCCAAAATTATGAAATTATGTAATCGTAGAATTAGCGGTCGTTGTACACGAGTACACGTAATCGTCGAACATAGAGGATTATTTTTCTTCTCTTAAAACAGGGCTATGTATTGTTACGAAAAGTGCTTTTCACCCAACGACTGTCTGTGTGCACGTGCGAATATGGGACTGCGATGGGAAAACCCCCAATCAGCCACCTCATTTCTCAACCGAAATTTTTAAAGGGATGAACTTTCAATGGACGGTACAAATTCAGCCTTTCGTATGCTCACCGAGATCCATATGAACCGTCGTGAAACAACGAGAAACGAGGTGCCTCGATGGGACTTCCATCGACTCCCGAGTATCTACGAATCCATAAATGCTAGCGTTTTTTTCGTAATTTTCCAATCATATTCAAGCAATGTTGAATAAAATAGTATTTTATATGACTGTTGGAACACCGATGGAAAAAAAGTATCGCGAGATAAACCGATAACGAAATTTCCATTTATAACGACGATTTTATTTGCTTTTTTGTATCGATCTTTGATGTCGCGTTATTTCGTGAGAAATATTTCCACCGAAAATATAACTTTGACGCCTTCTCTCGACCAGCTTCGAAGAGGATTCATTGAATTTGAAAAGTTTTTATAAAAGCACAAAAAACCAACTTGGACGAATTTCTTACACGGTCTCATAGTCTCTTGTTCCCCACTTTTAAATCCTCGTTCATTGAAATACTATTTGATCCAACAGCGACTCGTCACTATTAAAATTACGAGAAAAAATCAATTTTGTAAACATTTATACGAAAATTTCTAGCATCGTGAGCATGAGACATTTCGTTTGTACGAAACGTATATGTAAATGTGTATTTTCAGGAGCAAAGCTCGTGCTGCACAACAAAACGTATTGTGAAAGTAACAATATACATATATTTATTTTGTTGGTTTAATTTATTTTTGTTCGTTCGTTTTATTTCAACATGCTTTATTATCCCCTTCCCACTTACCTCTCAAGCCCTGTAATGCTTATTAAAATTTTATCTCTTTCTCTCTCTCTTTTTCCCCTCATTGAAAAACTCCAGTGTAAGCTATTTTGTTTGCATACGATCGTTTCATATTCACCTCGAACACGTGTCTTTCTCGATACGCCGTTTTTTTTTTTTTTTTTTTTTTTAATTTTACGAACCACGCAGCAGTTTTTTCACCTGTTCGTGGATTCAGCTACAGTGAGAATGATTTTACCGATAAAATCGTCGTTATCGCAATGCAATTGTGTTCGAGAGGGACACGCAGAAGAAATCTTGCAGTGATTATTTTGAAAATATCAGTAGGCCCCCCTCCCATTCGAGGCTCGACTCTGATACTTGCGGTGGTTTGATTTTCCCGCGATTAGTCTATCGCTTCATTCGTCAGCGTTATATTCCGTCTCGATGGCGGGATTCTCATCGGGACAAATGCATTTGATGATTGTCAGTTTGGTTAGTCGCCAGGACACGGGACGATTTTTCGAGCAATTCGTTTTATTAAAACGGGGGAATTTTAAGTGATAACGCAAAATTCAGTGTCGCAAAATGTTTGTGTGAATGCGAATGCGTGCTAATTTTGTGAAGAAGAAGAAGAAAAAAATAAAAAATAAAAAATAAACATACGAAAAAATTGCGGATATTGAAGAGAAATTCAAATTGATCAATACGAAAAAACACAGGACAAAAAAGAGGGTATAAATATATCGATAGAACAGAATTTAATATGGCGTGACATCCTGCGACGATGAGAGGTTTTCTTGAACGTCTCTCGCGACGTCAGAGTTTTCAAAAGTATCATTTTCGAGAAACTAAATATTTCTACCGATCCCCCTCGCATTGATGGATAAGCCGATCGTCGATGAGTGCACGTGGCCCGCATATTTTTCAATTTTTTTTTCTCTTCGAGCATCGTACAGAAAATCGTGCGCATTGCGCGACTCACGTATTTTCAGTATTCACAATCTGGCGTATATAAATAAATATATATATATATATATATATATATACAAATATATATATCTAGGTTTACGATAAAAAGAAAGATAAACAAAATATTGTAACATTTAAATAGTATTAACGTAATGTCTATCGCAACTAAGAGTCACGATGTCTAAATAGTTACGATTTAGATTTTTTATATTTGCGTGCGAGGATGTAGACGTGTGATACACACATATATGTATATCTATATATATTTATACATATTTGTGTATGTATACATATATGTATGTATATATGAATATTTAATGAGAATAACAAAAAACACAAAAAAAAAGGGAGAAAAAACAAATAAGATGAAGATGCTAAAAAAAGAAAGGTCGGAGCGTGTGTTAACGCACTGCGCTGTAGTTAGATGGGCAAGTTAATAAAAACGTATTTTGGAAATAAACATGGTCGCTCATTCACGTATCCAAGACCCTTAGTATGCATTCTGGGATGGGTGACGCGTCGTAATGTTTCAGCGCGCATTGGCGACGCAACGCAAATAATGTTGCTGTCATCGTTAGTGCTGAGAGCTTCGATGTCGAAGGTTCCTGATTTCGGGGTCGCAGTTTCGCATTACCGCACGACGACGAGTCAGAGTTTTTCATCGATCAGTTAACAACGTTCGCTGCGGAGAAATTAGTCGCCGATTCGGTCTTGTCTGAGAAGATGGAGCGTCCAGTTTTTCCAGCTTGTGTTTTGCTAATGCTGACATGCTGTTGTTAGAAAAAATGGCCATCTGACAGGCCGTTGGCTTACCTCGATTCGACGACTTCCGCTCAGTCTCTCGTATCTGGTTTCTCCCATCTCCCATCAGCAGCTTATTCGTATCTTAAGATCGTGTGTAAACGATGATATGGTCGAGAAAGCCTCGAAACTAAAATACACTCTGCAATAATGGCTGTGGCTACTGCGCGATATCCCATGAAAATCTCAAAAAATAGTCCGAATTCGAACTCGTGACTTTTGGGACGTAAATATCAAAGTGAAAAAAAGTCTGGTTTGGGTCTAACCTGTCCACGTCCATCGGACGTGGATTATTCATAAAACCGCCTTTCTTGGCCGACTGTAACGAGAAAAAGAAATGCGGAAATAAGTGAGTATAAGATGAGCTCGAAAAATCAATACCCCACACGACTATTAACACATGGAGTATGGCGACTGTGTTTTTTGTTACAATTTTTTCAGAAATATTACTATTTCGAAGTTGTTTCGTAAAACGTTTCTCAGAAATGAGAAAAATATTTTGTTCATCTTACGAAATATACATTTATTCAGACGAAAATATAATGGATTTGACTTTTTGTTCACTTTTTTTTTATGGTAAAATAATGCAGTTATAACACAATGAATTTTGTTTGATCAAAAATATTTTTTTCTCGCGGTGCGTGTAAGCTATGTTTCGGGCAAATAATGAGGATTGTTCGTTGTTCAATAAAGAGCGAGGGGAGAAACCTGGTAACGCGAGAACAGGTATACTCTCTCACACTTATGGCAGCTCGATCGATCTTTCACGTGGCCTCAACAACTGCTTGGTTTATTGAGCATCATGCACAGTTACGGTGGATCCGCGAATGATTAGAAAATAAAAAATTAGCCCAGAATCCAGAATAGTCTTATCAACGATCGATAATTACTTGCACTGCGAGCTGCGAAAACCGAAATCTCACGGAATTGTACGAAGCTCACTCGGTCACACAACTGGGATCTGGGAATTCTGGGACTTGTCTGACGCGAGCGACACACAACTCTTATTACCTGCGATGACATTTTTCTGTTTTTTTTTTGCAATCGCGTATACTATGCACTAAACATCGATTACAAACATTTTTTAAGTTTTCAACATCATTCGAAATGCCGAATTCGTTAATAAGTATTTAATCCAACGAACAACTCAACGGTGACAGTAGTTGGTTGGTGAGAACTGTAAACCAACCTCAAAGAATAAACATAACCTACGAAAGTAATTCTTGTTGACATTGATTCCATTAACGTGGATTGTTTAACAAATGGCCCACAAGTATGAAAATTATTACAGCGAATTCCACAAAAATGCTGAAATTCAAGAAAATGTCAGGTACAAAAAGAAATATAGAAAATTGAAGAGGATTGTCAAAAATACAGTATTCGTAAGTATCTCCGAATTCGCCCTATCGGAACGTTTGTTTGCTACCAAAAAACACGTACAATCACATGGAGAAACACAACACTTACAGGAGAATGCAGCCCTGTGCGATCAGGTTGCACAAATGCAGGAAAATCTTGTTGCGGTTAAAGAAGAACGGCTGTTTCTGTTGAGAAAACTATGTCAGCAACAAGGAGAATGCGATCCTGCCAATATTATGTCAAAAGCTCAACCCAGCAATTTATCTGTGTTAGTGCCACAAGTAGAAAATCCGACACCCAAAAAAAGTATAAAAAAAAGGAATTCAGTTGATGGAGTAAATAGCGGAGAAATGAGTAAGTCATAATCTATTTTGTTCTATCACTGAATTATTTTTTGCTCAAATGATAAGTGAAGGCGGTTATGAAAAGTTTCCTAAGAAAAAATGGGAATTGAAAAAACTGTTCAATGGGATGTTAATGTGATTCCAGCTGTCAAAGGGAAGCCAAAACGTTGCAGCAAAACCAACAAGAGACTGGTACAATTAATCCCATTGGACATTCATGGGAGGCCAATATTCCCAATAGCTTTGGGTGATTTGACAGTGTACTCGCTGGGTGAAGTTGTCTCTGATAGAATGTCTTATCACACAGAGGATCTTATATACCCAGTGGGTTTTTGTAGTACCCGGATATACGCAAATTTGAAAGATCCCAGAACCAAGAGTCTTTACACATGTAAAATATTAGAGGGAGGTCCAAAACCACGTTTCGAAATTGTATCAGACAGTGACTTGGATCGACCACTGGTAGGATTTAGTCCTGACGAGTGTCATTCCTTATTGTTGGCTGCAATATCTCCCATACTTTGTAACATTGCACCAAAGGGTGCACATTTTTTCGGCATATCACATCCTACCATACAGAATCTTATACAAAGTTCTCCTGGCACTCGAAAATTGGCCATGTACAAAAGTCAACGGTTCGAAGTACGTATCAAACAAATAATTATTAGTTTATGTAGCAGGTTACAGTTGTTGCCTGAACTAGTTGAAAATCTAAATTTATTCACTATTATCGAAAGGTGCTACTCATAATTTAGAAATTATCCAAAGTTAAAAAATTTTGTTTGATTGAACGCTTGTTAATAAAATTTGGAACGTGTCCAGGTTTGTAAGAATCAATTGACGGAAAGAGGAGCCAGTCCAATGCCAGAGGAAGAAATAGATCCAGGAATTAGTTTTCTGGCGCTTCACAGATCATTTGCGCTAAATGCCAATTATGGAATAAAAGAAGAGCCAACAGAGCACGATCTCAGAGCTCTCCAAGACTTGCTTGCATGATCTTATTTACGCAATGAGTTTTTTCATTTGAAAATCAATGTAAATATAAAGGTACTGTTAAGAAGAAATAATTATAATACAATATTCTTATATCTGAACGAAAAAAAAAATCATTTATTGTAAAAATGTAAACAATCCTTGAAAATCGCTCTATCAACATGAAATTCGCCACCGCAGATAAATCGTTAAAACGAGCTCGTTTGTACAAACACCGTTGAATTTGTTTTTGACACGTTTTCTGAACCCATATATATCGTGTAAAAAGCTGTCGCATAAAAAAGAACATTCATTTTCATACTAGAATTACGTATTTACAATATTTCAGTGCCTCTATATATCGCTTGTTTGTGTATATACGGTTTATGAAGGTGCACTGTCTTTAATCGGTCCATTTGATTTCCAAACTTACATC
Organism: Venturia canescens; assembly: GCF_019457755.1. Taxonomy (NCBI): domain Eukaryota; kingdom Metazoa; phylum Arthropoda; class Insecta; order Hymenoptera; family Ichneumonidae; genus Venturia; species Venturia canescens. The sequence continues at coordinate 2,926,141 of NC_057426.1, forward strand.
CTATTTAAGCATTAGGCATAACGTAGCGTAATATACAATGTCGATGCAAGTGTGATCCGAAGGCTTTTTGCTTAAAAGAGCGTATATCACATATTGCGAGGTTCTGTTTCTCTTAATCTCGCCCGTTTACTATTTTTAATATTGCGCCAACTTTTGAGAGATTTTCTTCGCATGTAATCTCTTATTTTTCTCCTGAAGCGATGTGAAAAACGTTCAGTCGGTACGAAGCTCTCGTCCAAGTTTTTCCTGTACAGATTTCGAACAAATATCATGGACTACCTTCTTCGAAACGCAAAAACACTTGTCATCTCTCACGCACTCGTAAGGCAACCCAGTCGATATTCTATCCAGCATTACGAAATGTCAAACATAAATTACGAAAAATATCAAATTTCAGATTTAAAAACATTCCTGCAATATTGCCATTTTCCAAATCCCTAAAATTTATAAATGCTTGAGACTTTAAATAGTGTCAATTAAAAAACAAATTTGTCACTCTTCCTCGAATTTATACTTTTCTTTTATTTCAACTTTTAGTATACTTGTCATTATTAGCGTAAGAGAATCGTTTGACCAGTCGAGAGTCATTCTAAGTGGTATTCTACGGAATCGTAGCAGAACTTAAGAATCGTACCACACTTATAAAAAATCGGAGTGAAAGTTACGTCTACGGTCATTGCTATACTGGATTATTTTCGCAATGTGAATTTTTAAAAAATGTACAAAAATCAAAGTTAACATAACGAAAATCGTTGGTTTGCTCCCAACAAATCCTTCAAAATTTCTATCAATTTTTTTATAAAGTGATTTTTTGTTATAGGATATGCCGTCATTCGCAGTAATCAAATGAATGCTGCATTTTTACAATAGCTCATGCAAAATTGAATGAGCCAGTTCCATTTGCCAGTTCACTATACAAAGTTACGGTTATTTTCTAGACAGACAATATCTCACTTGCTTTAAAAACAGCTAAAACCGACAAAGTGTGTTTAGAGCGGTAGAACAAAAGTGCAGAAATGAAAAAAATATATTCCGGTACACATAAAATAATTCATGAGCATAATATTGTGGCAACTGATTTTTCACCGTCGATACGTCGTTACATCCTGTAGAAAATATAAATTGTGACAATGATTCAGTCGGTTGGACGTACCAGAATTCCGGTGAAAGACATTTCAATTTTTTACTAGTTTAAGCAAATCGTGAACGTTCGCGATTGACCACACGATGAAAATTAAATAGACCTATTACGATTCACGAATAATGCTCATTCGTTTCGACAAAATTCGCAAAAACTACCTCACACATCTTTTCAAGTTCCTCTATCGTTGGCCTTGTAGACGCGCAGCTCCGGATGTCACCGTCGCGTTGACGGACCAATGGTCTTGTTGAAAAGAGTATTAGCTATCGCGATGACTGGTGAGAAAAGTTTCAATGGACAGTCGCTGCAATTTCACAATACAAAAAACCATTAGTTCTATCGTGCTTGACTTCATGTTTCGTCATAATCTTTTCGGATGAAAACTAGACAAAGGAAAAAGAGATCAAAGGAACACGCAAATTGAATAATTTGGACCTCTGTAGCAAAGTACGTACCAAACACCAGTGACGGGTTCGGCCTCGTTTCCGCTGACGATAAAAAGCGGAAACAGGATCGAATAAACACAACCACTGAAAATGAACGTCTAAAATTGTTAGTAATTGATTCTTTGCCTGCATTCCATTTAAATTTGCATTGTTTTTGAGTCTCCAAGTGAAAAACTTGCCTGACAACGTAGGAGCTTGGTAACTGTGTGAGAATGGCGAGTGGCAAACCAAAACCAACAAAATATGGCCAATTGCCTTCGATGAATGTGAGCCTCCTGTGCAATTCCCATCCCATATTGAACCATTTGTACTCGAAAGAATAAAGAGCATAGAGAAAACACATATGAATGAGAGCCAATGCTTCTCCAATGGGCGGTAGTGGTATTCTTGATACCAGCATTCCCTGACCAAGGAAAAGAGCCTGGACGAGGACACCGCACAAAGTGTCTGCTACAAGTTTGCTCACGCTGGACAGCGACAAAGGCCGTCCCTGTCTGTATCTATATGCGCTGTCTGCTATATCCTACATTTTGAACATTCAAATTTCATAGTTATTCATGTATAATCATTATGATTATTTCAAGTTTGAATTGCTTTAGAATGGACAAGTGTAAGCTTTGGAAACATAGATGAAAATTTCGAGCTTACCTGAAACCACAAGCTATTGACTATCCTACTGAGTACGAACAGTGGTAATACCCAAACAGTTCCAAAAGTAAGGGAAAGACATGGTTTGATCCAAGACCATAGTGTAAGTCCCATTCCAGGTGAATCACCAAACAATATACTCAGCAGATATTTCAGAAAAGGCAAAAGCCCACATTCGAATATCAATATACTGGCCCAAAAGACTCCACCATTGAGCGCACAGCACTGTATTGTGCGTTTTAATATTTTTGATTCCCTGTAATAATACAAGTCAATTAAATAATAAGCTTTTCATTTATGTATTCCTGTGTAATCAAATTTTTATTATATTTGATTATAAAAGTGCATTTAGTTATGGTCGTAATTAATTTATTCACTCCATAGCACATCCTGGATAACCAAAATTTTTTGCTATATATATTGACTATATACTTACCATCTGTAGATAACTAAGGATTCTCAAAAATGAAATTCTGATCTGTTTGCATTTTTCCCACACTACATTGAAAGTATATTTGTCTATTACAACCAACAGAGTGAATTGGGCTTTCAAATATCGATATCACGTGGTAAAGATGCAAATTTAACGATTTTATATAACAAGAAATTCTCAATTATGCGATATGTTCGTGAGTTCTAAAATGGAATTTTGAGAAATAGTAGCTGAGAAATGCAATCATGATTACGAAATAAGGGCTCTATATTTTTGTTGAATATTTGCCAACAAAATTCTACCACAAAAATATTTCACTAATCATTTGAAAAATTATGAGTAAAGAGATGTTTCATTTTTGCATGTGACAAAAGTCGATAACGTTATTGTTCAATGAAAATCCATAATATCCAGAATGTGACGCAATAAATGAAAGGATTATAATATTTAGTAACATTCCCAAATACTATGAATCGATGGTGGATTGCTTAAAAAATTAATTCGTGAGTTTCTTACCGATGCCCCTTAGATGCTTTATTTGGACTTTGATTGCTACTAGTTTCTCGTCTTCGATGTTCACTTTTAGCTGGTGAGTTTCTCATCAATTTATCATTAATTTCTTTATCCATATAAAAAAGCACAACGCCGCCTTTGAGACTGTCCACGAAACCTCGGCAAATAGCACCGAGGATTCCCTGCAAAAATAATGTACAAATATTAAAGGAGGAACAAAGAAAAGCCCAGTTGACAATGAGCTTGCTATTCAATATTGAATAATAAAGATCTCTCTCAGTAATGCAAGTAATACAAGAGAAATATATCTTTAAAATTTTTTTAATCGTGGCATGGCAACGAAGAAGAATCAACAAAAATTTTCAGTGTCAAAAAAGTTATAGAAAGAATAAAAATATTTGCAAACTCACGGTCAGGTTGTCCATTTTTGAAATCACTATAATTTTTTCTATGTCCCGGATATTCGTCTGTTATTTTTTCATTTAATGAATTTCGATGTTCATACGATCAATTTGCCAGATGATCATCTTCGTGAAAACTTGATGTTATTGTTTTATATATACGAATGTATAATGTATATAAGAATTAGTGTCATGTATTTCGTTAAAACGGGCTAAAGTTAAAGCTTGTAACTGCGCTGTAGCACGATAATTCCACGATTATTGAACAAAAATAAACCAAAATAAAAGAAAACAACACGGCGATATGACACAGGCCTCGACAGTATATCGATAACGAAAACGACGTCAGCGTTATATGTATCGTCATCGATGTCCCGACGAGGAAGTACACAAATCAAATTTATCCCGAGGCTCCAATGATGACTTTTCGAACATAACTAAAAGTAAACGTGACTGTACGTATGCTCATAAGATTGCGTTATTTTGTTTTTGCTTTCTTTTTGTCACGAAGTGACCAGAGGACAACAAAACCAATTCAGCTGTGAATGAGCGAGTGTAGAAGAGTATAAATGAGCGTCGGTAACTGTAAACTTGCACGTATGTCGTTGGCAATGAAGAATTCATCTTTGTCTGTGTTGATAAAACCGTAATATTAAGGACGTGCTGCCTTCCGCGCTCGCTTTCGATACTATTATAAAGTGTTCGGTGAGGATTATACATATATTTTAGGGCGGTTTACTTTTTATTTATAGGTAGATTTGTAGATTTGTACACCCGTTAACGAAACAGGGAAAAGCAAGGTAAGCAAGGTAAGATCGCGCTGATTAGGATCTCATTAAAAAGAACGTGAAAAAGTAAACTTCAAAGCTTGACTGTCAAATAAAAGCTCACTTAGAATTTAGAATATACCTTTTCGTATTGTTACGTTTTTGAATAATAATATGTGTGGATGTTCGTTCGGACGTAGGAAGGTTAAAATCATTGATGTATCAAAATTCAGTGACAATAAATTAATAAATGATAAATCAGAGGCGGGTGAGCAGCCAGCATACAAAAATTCTTCTTTAAATACGAGAACAAAGAACAGTCTACTAAATCAGTTGTGACTTGGTTCTCGACTCGACGAATTAACGTCCATTTGCAAACAAAACAAGAAGACATGGTACGTCATCACGTGAGTTCACTTTTAGGGGGGACTGAACCTGCTGAGATGAGACCAAGAAGACGTCACTCGTCATCCCATCCACAAGACAATATCGATGCTTCCTGCACAGTTCAGAGTAAAATATATCGATGCGTACGAAACGAAAAATGAAAAATTAATCGATCATGCAAGCTCAAAGTTCTCCTTTCCCTCTCGTTTTCGTTGGATATTCAAGGCATTAGCTCCGAGTCAAAAAAACTAACGGGCCGAAGAAGAGTACTGATTGTGCCTAAAGACAATATTGGGATTGCTTGCCTGCCAACAGCCGATCGACTCGATAACATCGTCGAACTAACGGAATTTGAAACTACGACGGACGACGAAGTTAATGAACAGGTTAAAATTTAAACGTATAAGTACAATTCCATTTTTTGTCAATCGCATTCAAATTTTTCGTATTCTGAATTTAAAAAATGAGTTAAGCACAGAATTTCATAAAATTTGCAAATTAACAAAAACGCTCCTGAAGTCGTCGGTCTCTGAGCAACCGTCATCGCCACAATCGGAAATGGTGCGAGCTAAATTACGATCGAATGGTTTGAAGGGTGGAGTCATCGAAGCGGATCAATCAACGGTAAGTCTCATCAGCTGACTCGTCTTTTTTTATTTTTCTATCAACCCTCTTAGTAATGAAAAAAAAAATGTTCTCAAAGAGGTTTGAAAAAAACTTTTAAATTATTGTCTACGAACGTTTCACTTTCGAATCCTGCTAATTGATTCCGTTTAATGCATTCCATTTGAAAGTCATCGAGCAACGAGAGCGAATTCGTCACCAAACCAAATACAATTTTCGAGCGTAGGCGTTCGTGCAAACGACCCGACACGATCGGATTACTTCGGCAGGACACGGGCCACGAAGCGGCTGTCAATAAACACGAGGACTTGAAAACGTCAAATCACAAATCCGTACGAATTGATGAATCTACGAATGAGCAGAGTGTAAGGAGGGAATAATGAATCTTCGAATATTTTTGGTTCCTCTTCAGCGAGAAGACATCGGCATGAGTAACGTGAGACGACCAAGAAACGATCCCACGAAGCCCCGAAAACCAATATTACCACGGGACAGTATCGGATTCGGTTGCAAAATTTCATGTAAGATTGGACAACGTCGAACTTGACGTTTTATGAGGCAGATTCGAAAAGGTTCCAAAAAACCGCGTGACTTTCTTTCCATCTCGATCGTGTGCAGCCCAAAATTCTTGAATTTAAGTAATTCAAGTCAAATTGAAAAAACACACTCTCCAACGAGGTTGATCTCGAAGGAAAACTCATTGCACGAGCAAATGTCAAGCGCCTTGACCTCTGTTTTTCAGAGTCTCATTAGCGCTGCCCCATCTCGACGACTCGTAAGATCACAATCTTTTCAGCGTGCGTACGCTTTGTAAGTAAATTAATTCCTCTAATCGGTGCTAAAAAATACGATGAAAATATTAGAAGGGAACAGGCTACGAATCGTGAGTTCTTTTTCGAGTATCAACCTAACCCAGCGAGTGTAAACTGGGTCTTTAAAGGACAGTCAAATTTCAACCTTGTCTGTTTCTTCTGCTTTTTATACGATGCCTCGATATTTATTAACAACGGTTTTAGACTTTTGAGTTTGGTAGCTGCTGAGCTGTGTAGCAGACACTTTGATAAGTAACCCAGAATTTTTCAAGATCTTTTAGAAGCCTAGAAAGCGACTAATGTACGACCGGACTTGATATAAAAAAAAATGTTTATAAAGCTTGTTATTCTGAGACTAAAATATTTTGACAGAGTTTGAGCAAGTGACACGAAAAAAAGGAAAAGATTTTCGGTTTTTCCTTATAGGTTTTTTTAGACGCTCAACGTGCCGTTTTTAGTCAACTAATCTCGTAGAAAGAGGAAAAAGTTATACGTTGTTGACGTGAATAACGATCGTCGAGTGCCCAACACGTGGCAGGATAGCAAGCCTCAAAACTGAGTCTCATTTGAGACCCGGGCTGTAAGCACCACAGGGAGAGCTTCGAGCGAAATTCCAGTTGGCAGTTTTACTCTTTGAATAATGAAAAAGAAAATTACGTAATGGCCTTCGAATCATGCTGTTGAAGTTTCCAACGTTGGACTTCAACGAAATTGAAAAAAAAAAAATTTCGACTTAGCTCTATTTTATTTCACGAATCACTTCGTGAGATCAAAAAAGGAAGACATGCCAAGTTTGGTGGAAAAATTCGTTCCGGAACACCCTCATCTCAGGGGTTGAAGTTTTTGACATAAGTCTACTTATAGACATAAAGTTTGAAAATTTTTTTAATTTTCAAAAATTTTTTAAATCGAAAAAATAACTTCCCACGATGGGTTCGAAACATGTTTCACGCGATTCTGAGTCGAATGAGACAAAGTTGTAATGACCGAAAAAAAAAAAATTTCGAAGGCAATAGACTATGAAAAAAGGTTCGAAAATTTTGAAAATTTTCGAAAAATTCATAAATCGAAAAAATGATTTCCCACGATGGGTTCGAAACATGTTTCACGCGATTCTGAGTCGAATGAGACAAAGTTGTAATGACCGAAAAAAAAAAAATTTCGAAGGCAATAGACTATGAAAAAAGGTTCGAAAATTTTCAAAATTTTCGAAAAATTCATAAATCGAAAAAATGATTTCCCACGATGGGTTCGAAACATGTTTCACGCGATTCTCAGTCGAATGAGACAAAGTTGTAGTGACCGAAAAAAAAAAAAATTTCGAAGGCAATAGACTATGAAAAAAGGTTCGAAAATTTTCAAAATTTTCGAAAAATTCATAAATCGAAAAAATGATTTCCCACGATGGGTTCGAAACATGTTTCACGCGATTCTCAGTCGAATGAGACAAAGTTGTAGTGACCGAAAAAAAAAAAATTTTCGAAGGCAATAGACTATGAAAAAAGGTTCGAAAATTTTGAAAATTTTTGAAAAATTCAAAAATAGAAAAAATGACTTCCCACGATGGGTTCGAAACATGTTTCACGCGATTCTCAGTCGAATGAGACAAAGTTGTAGTGACCGAAAAAAAAAAAAATTTTCGAAGGCAATAGACTATGAAAAAAGGTTCGAAAATTTTGAAAATTTTTGAAAAATTCAAAAATAGAAAAAATGACTTCCCACGATGGGTTCGAAACATGTTTCACGCGATTCTGAGTCGAATGAGACAAAGTTGTAGTGACCGAAAAAAAAAAAAATTTCGAAGGCAATAGACTATGAAAAAAGGTTCGAAAATTTTCGAAAAATTCATAAATCGAAAAAATGATTTCCCACGATGGGTTTGAAACATGTTTCACGCGATTCTCAGTCGAATGAGACAAAGTTGTAGTGACCGAAAAAAAAAAAATTTTCGAAGGCAATAGACTATGAAAAAAGGTTCGAAAATTTTGAAAATTTTCGAAAAATTCAAAAATAGAAAAAATGACTTCCCATGATGGGTTCGAAACATGTTTCACGCGATTCTGAGTCGAATGAGACAAAGTTGTAATGACCGAAAAAAACAAAATTTTCGAAGGCAATAGACTATGAAAAAAGGTTCGAAAATTTTGAAAATTTTCGAAAAATTCAAAAATCGAAAAAATGACTTCCCACGATGGGTTCGAAACATGTTTCACGCGATTCTGAGTCAAATGAGACAAAGCTGTAATGACCGAAAAAAAAAAAAAATTTCGAAGGCAATAGACTATGAAAAAAGGTTCGAAAATTTTGAAAATTTTCGAAAAGTTCGAGTGTAATGACCACGTTTTCCACTTTTGAATTACACTCACGAAGTAATTCGTGTAATAAAAAAGAAGTGAATGCCCATAGGTGTCATAGTTTCCTATTGAGCCAGCTGTATGTCGAAAATTTCAACCCCCGAAATGGGGGTGTTCCGGAACGAATTTTTCGACCAAACTTGGCATGTCTTCTTTTTTTGACCTCACGAAGTGTTTCGTGAAATAAAAAAGAGGTGAATCGAAATTTTTTTTTTTTCAATTTCGTTAAAGCCCAACATTGGGAACTTCAGCGACATTTCAAATCCGTCTTTTGAAGTCCCAATTTAACTTTTTTGAACAAGCGAGTCCTCAATTTGGTACTCCTGTACCTCTGAACTTCGGTCTCTCTAGCTACTAAACAAACTCCAAAATTCATTCCACGAAGGGGCGAGGAGCACATTTTGAAAATTCTTTTGGGCACTTGCTGTTTCGCCCGAATGCTTCTTCGATGCGGAAAAACTATTCCGTTGGTGTTCGAAATACGTTGTGTCATAATGCAACACTTTCTGATGAGAAAGAATCTATTTATATACTAAAATTTCAACGCATTCGAGTCATTATTTACAATTGTAAAAAGACCTTAATCATTCAAGCATTACTCGAACGTGTGATGTGAGTTTATTGGGTATTTAACGATAGAAATTTTCTCTGCTCTGCTTCTCCAGCAATTATCGAAGAACCCTAATATGATGTTAATTAAACTTATTTTGCTAAAGTATCATTGTCATTGGCGGCCTTAATTCTCAAGTGTTTCCGTGGCTTGCTCTAACTGAAGTACTTTTAATGTGATCCAGACAAATGTGCAGGTCGTTTGAGCGGTGCGAGACAAGGCAATGGCATCAATTACAAAGTGAGTTTTAACGTACAATAGATCGAATATTTTCTTCAATTAAAAACGTCCATCGATCACACAAACATAGTTATTTTCTCTACCAAGTCGATAAGCCTTTCTAGCCGGGAAACTTTTCATTGATTTTCACGAATGCTTCCCCCATCACTCCCATCACTTTTTTCTGCTCGTTTGGAACTCGAGGAGTTTATGAAAATGTTCAGTAACGCTTATTCCCTCGGCTTGATAGTAAAACCTTCGTGTCCCTTGGATTCACAGACTTCTTTCTACAAGGAACATGTGAAAAAGTGCCACGAATGAACGTTGTTTAGGGTTTCAAAATGCACACGAAATATATTTGTTTGTTTATTTGTGTAGAACTCATCGAATGGAATTGAAAAGAAGAATGCTTACCCAGCGAGATTGTCCGAAGAAAATACTCGGAGGGAGGAAAAAACGAGAGAACAAATTGACACCCTGAGAACCGTCAGTAAACTCAGTGTGCTACTGTTGTATATACATTTTTTGCTGACTTATTATCTTTCATTCGTAAAGAGTCATCGTTATACCGAAATATTCGACAGTTGCCCGTCTCCGGCGCCTATAAATAACAATAATTACCATTAAAATATATAACTATATATTCATATATCTGTAAAATTAATTTTAAATACTAACATTAATCCCAGTTTGGTATAGACGATTTATATTTTTTACTCGTTGCGTCTACGTACTCGCAGATAAATGCAAGAAAGTGCGTTGACAGAAACAATCAATCTGGGAGAAAGTGATATTTTATGGCCATTACTAGAGAGCGATTTAAATGGATGAAAATGCTTCCGGTGATCGTGTCAAGAAAAATCGAAGATATTCAAACAAAAAAATTTTCCACAAGATTTACTCGTATTATTTAAAAGGAAGGGGAATCAATACTCAATGTTTCGAAATTTTTTATCGTGCTAATATATTTATTGTGAAACCATGTCTTCCTGTTATTAAAATGTTATTAGTAATGATACATATGTAATCGACAGAAAAAATTGAACCAAATTTTCTGTCTTTTTCCTACAACTGGCTTTTCTAAGATTCCTCGTTGCCATGGTGCTTTGATTGCCAACTTTTGTTTAGAAAATGACAGTTTGTCGCGCGCAGGAAAACGTCAATCTCACGAAAGTTGATCGTGAACGCTAAACGTAAATCATCGAATAAAGTTTTGAAATGTTCAATTGTCTCATGAAAATCAAAATGACGACATCGACCACAGAAAAATTTACAAGTACGACGGAGGAATTCACCAGCAAAGATCAACACTTTCCAACGTTCATTCCAAATGTGCAGTGTTGTTCCTTTTACTCAAAGAACTAATACCCATTTTTTTTATTATCCCACCTTATTCCAGGGAACACCGCGAATGTTATGCAATGTATATTCGAAAAATTGTCGACGAGTAATGGAAAAACCAATTCAAATTTGTAGACATGGTTCCTGTTGTATTTTCACTTACACGAATATATAACAAACATTTATTTTCAATCATGGTTTCACGCTGAAGGTGACTACGCACATATTTTGCTTCTTACATTCTATTCATTATTAAGTAAGCGTAAAATTATGATTTACACAGACTCAGGAAATTTTTCTAGAGGACGAGAATCCGGCAACAGCGGACAGTAAATACAAATTTGATTTTTGACTTTCAAAAATTATTAAATATGACCAGCAGAACACATGCGAAAGTAAAACTTTCTCGAATCCAAACAACTTTATACAACAAAAAATAAATGTTTCCAACATCATTCGTTGTTCTGGGCCACCTCATTTTCCTGGGTCACAAAACAAAATATGCATCGACATCGAAGAAAAAATCCTCCTGATCTTTAAATGATCTTGATAACTTAAGACGATTAATTAAAAATACATAAATACAGAGTACATACATATTGCCATGACGCCGAGATTTCGAGTTGTAATAAATAATAATACAAATTACGCTCCCTCAATTATCACACTTGCGTAATAAAAATATTTTCATAAATATTTACAATTAAACGATTATAACAAGTAAAAGGGTAGTCCAGAGGCCTCCCTGTGAGATTTTCTTCGTACTCTTCTTCTTCAGCAAGATTCTACTTCACGAGATGAGTGACGAGTGACTGCATGGACCTTTCTCGAGCTCATCGTTCAAATCCTCGGAGCTCACCTCGCAGGCTTTTACGTCTGCAATTGTTATCGTCTCAACCTGTTCGGGACTTTCGTTAAAAAAAGTGCCAATTTGGTATGAATTTATTTTTAATGTGATATTAAATACCTCAGTTTGTTGAGCTTCGGTCATTGGATTGGTGTACTCATGTTCACCGGGCGACACAATTGGAAGTATAAAATCGTTCGTAACAACTGTTGCAGAACTTCTTCCGAACGATGGATTTTGGAAAGAAACACTGCAAAACATTTTCGAATCATTATTTAGTTATGTTTTATTAAGGAGTTTCGGTACAAAAGTCAAAATATTAAGAAATTGATCAAATTTGGTGATAATGTTCTTCAACATCAAGTGCGAAGACACAAATTTTTTCAAAATTTTCTTCTACTTAGTTATCGAGTAATTACGCATTAAAGCAGATTTCTTATGCTCGGAATGTATACCTATATATATGGAAACGCTATGCTTATACACGTAAACTTTAGTGATCAATTACTCGATAACTGTGTAGAAGAAAAATCTTAAAAAATTTGTATTGTCAAATTTGGCACTAAAGAATATGTTCACCAAATTTTATAAAATTCTAAACTTTTTGAAATTTTTTATGTTTTTAGCATGGTTTAACATGGCAACATTGTATCGCCTGTACCGAAACTCCTTAATTTCTCCTCCTACCAGCATCCATTTACTTCTTATTCTCATAACTAATTATTTTACTTTGTTTCATATTGTTTTCATCAGTTCAAGTTTCATTCAAGAAAATTATCAGCAGTTTACGAGTTGAACGAATTGTTTGTTTAAATGGAATTCCGACCTCACATTACGCGTGTTCGGGGAACTCGATTTTTTCTTCTTGTAAAAACGGTAGATTGCTCCCGCGACAATTCCCACAGCAACTGTTATAAATATCCCAGTGAATAATCCGCCATCGATGCGAACGTTTGTGCGTCCCATGCCGAGCATGGTGGTTGGAAATTGGACGGCGTCGGAGGCGATGGCATCGCTGTCACACGTACTATTCGAATTTACGAGAACTCCGTTCGGACAAATGCATGTACTTTTGTGCTTCTTCATCACGCACATGTACTCACATTCATGATTTCGACAAGTGTTTTCCACTGTGAATTATAAATAAATGAACTTTAACTTGAGCGAAAATAAAATTTCCAAAATGAAGCTTATTTGATTGAAAAAATAAAGGCTCTTTACCGTTCGGCTGTCGCGATATTTGTGAAATGACAAAAAATTGATTGACGTTCGATGACTTGAGATTAATCAATTCGCAAAGATTGTTCCCGAAAAGTGAACACTTTTTGAGCACCCCGGAGGTCCCCACCAGCCAATAAACGGAATCGTCGTAGATATTAATGCTCAATGGTTGATCGACCTTAAAAAAACAAAATGGAAAACATAAAAACGATAATTATGCATGCAGAAAAGTAGCCGGCCTGACAATTGTAACATTCAATCTCACGTGTTGCTTGAGGAAAATCTCTCGATTATTTCCATCAAGATCCGATCGTTCGATCACTTGGAGATTCGCATCCGCCCAATAGAGATGCAATCTTCTGTGATCAACCGTAATTCCACTTACAACTCCGATCCTTTCGTGAGCAATGCACCTCAGATCAGCGCCACTGAGGTCCGTACGATAAATTTCGCCCTCGGGCTGCTCGAAAATTTCGAATGTTGTTTGACCCCAGAATAGAAATCTTCGAAGAATATATTGAGTGGTGTTAATACTTTAATTAAGCGTGGATTTTTTACTCACTGTTACGAAATTCAGATATTTATCCTGTCAACTCTATTCGAAAGATATATAAAAATGTTGAGATGCTGCTTTAACACAGCCAAATGTTTGAGAACTGCACTGCCACCCAAAGAAAGTGTACGTGAATGTAAATAAAAAATAAACTTATGAAAAAACAAAAATTTTTTGTTTTCAATATTCGCACGAGAATTATTGAAATTCGAATTTCTATATGGTGGATATAATTTTGCTGGCGAATAGCCCGATTATCGAAAAAGAGGAAATCAGTGGATACCAACCCATTCAACGGATCGACAGCTATTGCCATGGGCTTAGCCGAGCCCTCGATCGGTATAATTTGAGCACATTTTTGTGCCTCGAGATTACAGACTTTGATTGCTGATATTTTTTCACCATCGTGGAAATAAACATTGTCCGTTGCCCAATTAAGCGCGAGGGCTCCAGGTCTTCCAAGACCGCTGACCAATTTGAATTCGCTCGTTTCAGTGTTCAATTGATTAACAGTACCGAGTAGTTCTGAATGCAAAAGGAGCGTTTTTAGTTTTGAGTTTATGAGAAACGTTGATTTTGTAGAATACATTTGAGGATATTACCATTGCTCCAATAAATCGTTTTTTTTCTCATGTTGACATCGAGCCCGGTGATTTGGACGTTTGGCTGACGATGCAAAACTGCGATCGAGTTAAGACTCAGTGACACTCTTCGAATGTCCGTCTTCGTAGCGGTTATTATTTCCATTGGTTCTCCTGGACGAAGAACATAATTGGAAATACTTTATTGCAGTTTATCGTTATTCGAGGACCTGAATATTTTTCTTTTACAAAATTTCTGAAAGAATTTTAAAAAACCCTTATACCAATAACTTTGCACGATACTCTGTTGCCTCGTAAAAGGAAACCTTCGAAGCACGAGCAAGTGAAAGAACCGGGTTGATTGTGGCAGATTTGTGGGCAAACTTGCAACTTGCACTCGTCAACATCGACGCAGGAACGTTCGTCACTGTCCAACGTGTAACCCTTTTGACACAGGCACAGAGCTCCGGTCGGAGTTTTTTGGCAAAGTTGCTTGCACACATCCGCGTCTTTGCAGGCAGTTGCTACGTGAAAAATAAAAAAACAACAGATAACCAGCACACTTTCAATCATCGATCGATTTATTTCAGTGCAAATTGAAAATGAAAAAAAAAACGAAACCGTGGGACGTACGCTCAACTATTTTAAGGTATCCACGAAACCATTTGCTTAAGAAAGTCTTGAAATTCACAGAGTTTCAGTCGACTGACACATACATCAAATTTTAAAGGGTTCGTCTTATTGGTTGTTTAGATAAAAGTGTCTAAATATGAAGAAAAATACACAAGGTTGTAGAGACTTTTTAATAATAGTTAAGAATAATGAAGGTCTGGGAAAAAAATCGAGACGATTGTCTTACCAGTAATAAAAATATGTTACTGTAAAGATTGAACGAAATTGGTGAAATGAGGACTCGTAGCCTCGCATTTGCTTATTTCGGCGTTTTGTTTATTCTTGGCTCGGGCCATTCTTGTCATAGTCTTTTTATTAACCCTTTTTTCTGGATCTATTTTCCTATGGGTTTTCCCTTTACACTCTCTAAAGCGACCTTTTACATAAAAAACTGCAGTATTTTAGCCAGGGACGAATGAAATTTGGGCTTCAGTCAGTAATGGCTTCAATTAATGGCTTGTAATTTAATTCACCAGAAAATAAGTTGAACAATTTCGAATAGATAACTCTGACATTAATTCAGAGTGACAATATCTTTAATTAGGGAGTTAAAATTGAGCCAATTTAGTCCCTCATAAAATACGATCCCACGGGGATGTTCTACCTTAACACAGTCACGACTATTGATCTGTTTTTTTAAATACTCGACTGAAAGATCAAAGTAGCGTTCTTACAGCATTCGCCATCCTCGTCGCTGCCATCGAAACAATCCTGTGTGCCGTCACAAACTTTTTCGAAGGTTAAACAACCGCCAATTCTGCATGTAAATTCATCGCAATCTACCGATTCGGCAACGGTAACATTATCGTTTGACGTACGAACGATTTCATCGCAGTGGACTTCGTCCGATTCGTCGCCACAATCGTTGACGCGATCGCATACCCAAGAACGATCAATGCACTTTTCGTTATCGCATGCAAACTCGTTCGGCTCGCACTGAGCGCAGCGATGCTCGTCGTCATTCTTTGGGCAATCTTGCTTCCCGTCACATCTGTAAAAAGTTTTAGAGTATAATGGAAGCTAAAATGCAATATTTGAGAATGAAATGAACGAGGCGAAGAAACGATAGCCAAATATGCGCGCACACCTTAATTTAGTGGGTATGCATTCTTCCGTTCCACGGCATTTGTACTCGTTTTCCGTGCACTGACCACCCACACCTGCCATTTCCTTGCTGCACCTAACTTCGTCGCTATTGTCGCCACAATCATCGAGACTGTTGCACACAAGAGTGAGATCCAAGCAGCGTTTATTTTCACACCGGAACATGTCCCCCGGGCATTTGGCGGCGTGGCAATTTGCACCGGCCTCATCGGAGCCATCCTGACAATCATTTTCGCCGTCGCATTCCCAACTTTTTGGTATGCAAGCGCCCGAGGTGCAGCGGAAACTCTCAGCCTCGCAGACGTGTCTCCGGCACTCGGTCTCGTCAGAAAAATCGTTGCAATCGTTGTGCCCATCGCAAACGTAAAATTTTTTTATGCAGCGGCCATCCAGACATTGGAATTCGTCTACGAGTGTTTACAGAGAAATTCTTACGAAGCACAACGAACAATAGTTTCGCGAAGCTTTTCTGTCCAACCGGAAGAAAAAATTTCAAATTCCATGCAGCGAAATGAAAGCCCCTCACCCTCTTTGCAGTCCTCCTCGTCGCAATTCACTTCGTCCGATCGATCATGGCAGTCGGGTATCGAATTGCAGCGATTTGTCGAACCGATGCACTGGCCATTTCGACACATGAATTCACCAGCCCCACAACTGTTTACGCGGGCACATTCGTACTCGTCTTCGCCGTTCGGACAATCCGGTACGCCATTGCATCTGCAAGAAATCATTACGGTGAGCCAGTTCTCCAGCTAATACCCCAAAATAATTCCTGACTCGACATTTCTTGGCCCGAAAATCCCGCAAATGCGATCAACAGTTCAGCCTCGATTGTTTCGTTCTCGTCTCGGCCAAGGTTCCGAACCCCATATTACCTTCGCGTCTCATCGATGCACTCGCTCGCGTCGGAGCACCGTATCTGGCCTGATGCGCATGGAATTTGAAGGTCGCAAGTGCGGTTGTCAGGGCTGAGGTTCATTGCGGGTGGACAAGCGCAGGCGCGCAGGTCGGAAAGAGCAGCGAGGCAAACGTGCGAACACCCGCCGTTGTTGAGGCGGCACACGTGGGGCCTCTCTTCGGCGTAAAGGCGAGCGGTACCAGCGAGAAGCAGCACTTGAGCTTGGCCCTTGACTCGGAGCGTTACGCCCTTGACGCCAGGAAGGCGATTCCCCTTGTCGGCCCACTGCAAGTGTTTCGAGTCGCGGAGGGTCCAGAAGACTTGCTGATCGACAACAGCGAGGCTGACGGGTCTCCGGAGGCCGGTTCGAAAGCGCGATCGATCGTTGCTCCGAACGGGGAGTATTTCGATCCTCCCGGAGCCCTCGTCGGACCAGAAGATCCGATCGAATTCGGGGTCGTAAGCGAGAGAGATTTTGGGGCCTCGCAGATCTTGGACGACGCGCTCCCGGTCGCCGGCTCCGCTCGTTTCGATTTTTTCGATGTGGTATTTGCCCGCGGATTTGAAGACTACGTACAAGACGGCGTGCTCCGGGACGGCCAAAATGTCGAGGGGTTCTTCCGCGAAGTGGAGAACGGTTTTTTCCCCGGTCTGGAGGCTGTAAACTTGGATGCTGCTCCGTCGAGAATCCGACCAGTAAATGTTCTTTGCGTACTCGTCAAAATCCATGCCACCGACGAACCGACTGCCCGTGTCAACGATCCGTCGAACCTCTTCGGTTTCGAGGTCGAAACGGAACAGAGAATTGCTCGTTCGATCATTCGCGATGATGCTTTTCGTAGTAGAGTCGTAAGCAACCTGCGATATTCGTTTCAACGTCGTGCTTCCAGTCACTCGAGGATTGCCAAGAATCTCATGATAGTACGTGAGGAACGTGTCCTCGAATGCGATCACGAGATGCTGCCGTTTCTTCACCGATATGCAGGTGCGTTCGTCGTCGCTCAGTACCGTGTCGAGGGTGCAGGCACAAGAGTGCGTTCGATTAAGGCCGAGGAGACAAAGCTGAGAGCACGGCTGAGTATCGCAGGGATTTGGAACGCGCGGCTTCAACGCCGAGTGATAAATGTCAACGCCGTATATCAGGTCGACCTCTCGAACGAGAGTCGACCGATTTTTACCGCTGTATTTGTGCGCCGATTGAATCGTCTTCGTGCGCCAATCGCTCCAGTACAATTTGTCCTCGTAGACGGCAATGGCGTAAGGATGGGAGGCGAACGTCTTAAAAACTTGACGACGATCTCCGCCGTCGAGTCTGATCGACTCGACGGTTTGGCGCTTCGCGTCGACCCAGTACAAACGTCTGCTCGGATAATCGATCGCCAGACCGTTCGGCCACTCCAAATCTTCCGACACAAGTCGCTCTCCGCCTTTCCCATCCATTCCGGCCCGGGATATGTGCGGCTTTTCGCCAAAGTCGCTCCAATACATCTCGCCGTTCAGCGGGTACAGGGCCAGACCACGCGGCATGTCCAGAGACTCGCTCACTATTACGGCACAATACTCGCCCTCACTTTTGCACACTCCTATGCGCTTCCAAAGGCTGTCGGTAAAGTAGACGTTTCCGGTTACCCAATCGACCGCTATGTCTTCCGGCAATCCCAAACCTGCGGTTTGGACGCACTTGAAAAACGCGATTTTGACGTATCGAGGAATCTTTTCATTTTTAGCTCTCACTAAGCTTTTGCTTGACACGGTATTAAGGAGCTTTCGTAAAGTCGACGCAATGTTGTCATGCGAAACCATGTTAGGAACAACGAATTTCAAAAAGTTCAGAATCTTACAAAATTTTGTGAACTTACTCTTTAAGGTAACTCCTGTATGCTAGTCAAGTGAGTGCTAAATTTTCAAAACGCTTTTAGACCAAGCTTAACGTACCGATTAAATGATTTGTTAGTGGATTTGTATTACAGCATATTTTATTAAGATGTAAAAATATAAAAAAGGCTAGTTTTGCAAAACCATCAACTGATAAATCCAAATTTCCACGCTGACACATTTTCGCTGGTATTTTCCAAATAATTATCTGCGCTTTTTCATCGATTTTAGTGCAACGAGTCTCATTTCGTTCGTCAACCGGTCCTCTATGAATCCACCGTGTAGTTGATTTTTCAACTTGATCGTTTCACTGCTGCAGCTGATTGTTCATCGAGTGGAAAAACTTGTTCATTCATAATTTCTGAAGGAATGAGTTTAAAGGAGAATCTACGTGGTGAATCCGCAGAGGATCAGTCGAGGAACAAAATGAGACTTGGTGCAATAAAATCGGTTGAAAAATACAGATGATACTTTGAAAAATACCTGTAAAAATTTGTCATCATGGAAATTTGCATCTATCGGTTGACAGTTTTGCAAAACTATCGTTTTTAATATTTTTTCACGTTAATAAAATATGCTTGAATAGATATCTACTAACAGTAAGTTTAATCGGTACGTTGAACTTGGTCCAAAAGCGTTTTGAAAATCTCATTTGATTAGCACGCAGTAGACTCAACGATACATTTTTTTTTAGATTTTTCTTCTACACAGTTATCCAGTAATTAAAGGCGAAAAATCTCGTGTATAAGCACAGCGTTTCGAGTATAAGAATTCTGCTTCGATGCTTAATTACTCGACAACTGTGTAGAAGGAAATTTTGAAAAAAATTGTGCTCTTGCGCTTCATGTCGAAGAACGTTATCACCAAGTATTGTAAATTTTTTTAATTTTCCTTTTTTTTTAATTTTAATTGACAAACATTGTCAATTTATTCCTGCTCCGAAGGTCCTTAAAAAAAAATGATACTTTTATATTCACCTGCCGTGACTATGACTTCCGGTGTCATGCCGTCATAGCGGCTCCTCATTATTGCCTCGTCACCACTTTTTATGTCAGACCAGTAAACGTGATCGGCGTCCACCGATACTCCCAAGGCATGCTGCAAGTTCTGGACTATCGGAAAGTACACTTCGCTCTCTATATAAAGCCCTCGAATTTCCCTTTTCGTGGTGAATACCAACAACGCTTCAGCTCCATCTGCAATGGTTTTGTCAATGTTTGGACTGTTTTTTAAATTCGATATTAGTGGAATTGAATATGTGAAAAATGAGGAAGGAGGCGAAGATATTGGCTCGGCGAGTCGTGTTTTTTAATGCGTGGCAACTCGTCGCCTCAATTTTCGTGGCGTATTAAATCTTCCACTTGCCTCTGACCTTGCAAGTCTTCTTGTCCTCTTGCAGCTCATAACCAACCTCGCAGATGCAAGAGTACGAGCCAGCGTTATTGATGCAGCGTTGATCGCACAATTCGACGTTTTCCGAACACTCGTCAATGTCTGAAACGTTGACAAACTTTTGGAGCTCATTATCTCTTCGATTTGCTTCGATCGCGGTTCACTTACCTGCGCAGGTTTGGTTGTTCACCAATTCGTAACCAGATGGACAAGAGCACGCCGCTCCTTTCGGGGTTTTTTTGCAATAGTGACTGCAGCCGATGCCCTCGGAACATGATTTCTCGGCTGTTCGAAAAACCGTCGTGCAATCACTCAATTCCTCAGCATCGATTTTTTCGATACTCCGAAATATTCGTTTTGATCTTTCAAGCTCGAGCTTACCATTTCTGCAGGAATCCTCGTTCTCGTCCGAGTCATCGCCGCAGTCGTCGTACCCGTTGCACGTGCTGTTCAGGGAAATGCACCTACCGTGGTCGCAGAGGTATCGGTTTATCTGGTTGTCACATTTTTCTGGCGGTATTGCACGATCGCCTGCCGAGAAGAACAAAAGATCAATAAATAACAAAACAACGCATTCTCATAGTTTTTTCTCCTGATTCAATAACGAGATAAACAATTATCGACGCTCACCGCAATCGCTTTCATCGCTGAAGTCTCCACAATCATTGAACCCGTCGCAAACCCACTGCTGCCTCATGCAGTACCCATTTTTACATCGGAATTCTGAGCAATTTTTCTGCCACACGAAACGAGCAGGTTTTCGTGGTGAAAGTCATCCGATGAGACATTAATACCGATGGAAAACACGTCAAATTGTGGTCGTTTTATCTCTAATTATAAAATTATAATCACCTGGTCTCCACAGCCGGCGTACTCGTCGCTCTCATCCGGACAATCGAATTTATTGTCACAAAAATCCTCCAGCCAAATGCAATAATTGTCCGCACATTGATATTGGTCCGTGGAGCAGGTTACATTTTTTATTTCATTCTGAAGATATGAAAAACGGAATGAAATCGATTTGGAATTTGTCATTTCGACGAGTCCGCGTTCACTGAATATCGAGAAATCAATCTACGTATTGATTCGAGCCAGCATGTGGCGATAACCGGATTGACCTTTGCAATAGTCTCCGCTGTCTCTCGAGACGCTGTTACTCCAGTTCAATAAAATTACATGGATTCGAGAAACTGAAAGGGAAAAGCTTTCGAACGACTCTAAGGGGTTTCGTTGTTGGCTGAATGAATAGGAAAATAATAACGATTTTTATTGAACCCCTTACAACGGAATCCAAACAATATAATCACCGGCTTATCGGGACAATTTTCCTCGTCGGTGGCATCGTCGCAATCATCGTCGCCATTACACAGGAACCAGTGACTCAAACACCGTCCATTAGCGCACCGAAACCAGTCGGGCTTGACACAATCTTTTTCTTCTTCTTCTAAATCGATGAATTAGTTAAAGGCATGCTTATACGACGGTCAATTATTACTTGACGTCTCGGATATGATATTTATTTGGAAGCGATGTTTACGCGGAGAGTTTTCGTTTTAGAAGTTCAATTTCAAGATTCTCAAGATCCCAGTTTACATTCGGTTTTTGAAGGGCTTCTCTAATGAACTTTTCGTATTGAAACATAGTTTTAACTGCAATTGAATTACGTGAGTTTTTAGAAAATGAAAAATTCCTAAGAGCTGGGATCGCTTGGAACAAATATTCCGGAATTTCGTCAATAGTTTTTGTGTCTCACCACCGTACGATGATACCCTGCCCACGATCATCAGTCCCGTGCAAATGAAAATGATGCAAGGCCATCGCCTCATCTGAAAACCATTTTGAAAGTTTCAATATGAATTCTTTGAAATTGCGTGTTAATTTTCTAGTTAACACAGAAAAAAGGGCTTTAATTTTGATACAAAAAGGCTACATTTTAATTGTTACCGTAATGCTACCAGGCAAATCGACTGTGAGGCTCGCTACTCGTTATTTTGCGCGCCAATTCACATCACACTTTACTCCAATTACGAAACGTTTAATAACCGATTCACTGAAATTTTCCGGTAGCGACAAAGCCATGAAAAATGTTGCCGAAAAAATGTATTTGCACGCGAACGTTTAGCACTCTGTGAAGTAAATACGAGTCGTGATTTCTCATGGGAAAACTCGCCTGAGACAGTGTCGAGTGAAAATCGCGCATAAAAATTTCCTTCCAACCAATCGAAGCGCACTTAATTTCTCAATTATTCATTTCACTAATAAACATGTGAAAACTTGCCTTAGACGACGTCGAAGAAAAATCACGCTGAAGCAATCCAGTCCGGTGTCGAGCAGCCACGGAATTGAATAAAGCTCTTTCTGTAAACTCTTCTCGTTATCGATACACATAAACAGATCTCAATCCTGTTTATAAATACGCTCGTAGCTCTCCTCAAACTTGTAAATATACGTATTCTCGGCAGTAGTGTTCCTTCGATTTCGATTAATTGAAGGGAATGAAGACGGAGTAAAGAGAGAGAGAGAGAAAGTGTCGCTATCGAAGGTGCTGGCAATAACCCTCGTATTATGCTCAATAAATTTCAGTCTCTGAATCCCTCCAAGTTGAACAAAACCAACAGCTACGAAAATGAAATTTATTCCCATTTCATAACATTTCGTCCTAGCGAGTATCCGGAGTTAGCAGTTTTCCCATAAAATTGGGTAAAAACTCAAAACTTGTGGATGCACCAGCAACTTTTTTACGAGATTGTAAAAGGGAAAGTTTTGCAATTGCTTTTGGCTGGAAAAAGGTAACGAAAATTTCAGTCTCTGAATCCCTCCAAGTTGAACAAAACCAACAGCTACGAAAATGAAATTTATTCCCATTTCATAACATTTCGTCCTAGCGAGTATCCGGAGTTAGCAGTTTTCCCATAAAATTGGGTAAAAACTCAAAACTTGTGGATGCACCAGCAACTTTTTTACGAGATTGTAAAAGGGAAAGTTTTGCAATAGCTTTTGGCTGGAAAAAGGTATCGAAAACAGTGCCAAGTTGGGGCAGGATGATCGAAACGAAATAATTGAACATCGTAAAAACTATGCTTTCCCACTTTATTACAACTCAGTAAGATTTACACGTGCCTTTAAGTACAAATGAGTGCTCGGATCGCCGTGGTTAATATTTCTACAAACTGGCCATTAATCGTCCATTAATTGGATCTTGGCACGGGCTTAACGTCCCAAGAAATCGTGTGATAACACGCCCTCATAAACGACGTCGATGTATGGCTCCTTGCCTTCTTCCCCAATCTGGACATAGCCCGTGACCGGGCCATCCGGGACTCCGGGTGGTATTGCATGCACCGGTGGATCCCAATTCAAGATACCCCAGTCACCCTGCGGAGTCGACGAAAAGAAAGCAAACGTGGCTCAGTCGAATTGGGAAAACGTACGTAAATTCATCGCGTTTAATGTCTCGCTTTGAGCAGTATTTTTGCTAGTTATCTTCGAGCCAACCTGGCAGCTATTTTCCAAAGTCGATTGTTACTCACCGCAGTGAACGGACATTCCTGTGGGTATTCGTTTTTGGGGATACCAGCTCTGATGAAACTCCTCCCAACCATCTCGTCGCTCATGGCTTCACACGCGTCCGCAACATATTCAATGGGATCTTCGCCCTCCAACTGGATCATTACTCTCAACTGAAAGAAAAGGATAAAAATTTGCGGAAAAATAGTATTTTTCCCGGTGACTGGTGAATCCGAAGCGCTGCTAATTTAACGTTTTTTTCAGAGTATAAAACGCACGGAAGAGCGCACATTGACGAACATACTTGCATGCTTTCCGGTAACTCCTTTTTCACAGGCATTTTTGCATTCAACCGAGAAGACCTTTTCCCCTTGATTATTTCAATGGACCAGGGATCGAAGTAATCATTAGGAATATTCGTCAGTTTGGAACTGGTGATGGTGAGAATTGATGCCGGCTGTGGAATGAAAATGATTTTTTTCTCTCTCGCATGGGGGATGGTTGGTTTAAAATTTCAATGGGAATACATGCGATTCGTAAGAATAAAATGTTGCATTGTTCGAACGTAAATATCACTTGGAAGCGGTTGCAAATTTATCGATTTAATTTCACTGCCATTGTTATTGCGTAGCTGCGAACAGAAACGAGCGACAACCGGCTTAATGCCGCAACGGATTGGATCAAAATCTTACATCGCCAGCCACAGGAGTGCTTAACGCAACAGCGGACAGCAAAACACCCAGGACCGTGGAGAAGAACATGATGCGCGAGCGACGTCGATCGAACGACTTGACGACTCCCATTTGGATGCTGCTTTTTATACAAATTTGTTGTCAACTATCTTCGGATTTGACACGAAATTGCGTGAGGACTCGTAAAACGAAACGGGAAGTGCAACATCCGATCACGTTATTGATGGCGACTACTGAGTCCGATAATACTCCGCTTTGGAACGAACTCGTGTCGTTTCGTGTCAAATAATTATGTCAAACAGCGATTATATCGTTCGTGGAGTGTGAAGAATAATCAGGAAACTTCGAATTCAAAGCGAGCGTGAAGATTCAATGAGTATTTTAAAAAAGTCTTAAATTTGGTTTCCTAAATATTTATTCTCGCAGTTGCATGCCACTGGAAACAATAACTAAAACGTTTTTTAAACTTTTTTCTCCCATAAATATATGGGATATTCCATACCAAGTGGACCACCCCAATTTGTACAATCTTAGAATGTCTTGACAAATTTTGGCTGGCCGTTTGAAGTGTCAGAAACATCTACGAATACTTAAACATTTTTAATTGTCCAATTATACCCACAGTTTTTGTTTTTCTCTTTTTCCTTCGATTCTCTGTGTATTTAGAACTGATAATTGCGTCGAAAAAAGTGAAGAAATAAAATTTTGGTTTTTGCACGTACTCTCTAACGAAACGACTTCCTCAAACGTCCAGGTTTATTTTCCCGCAATTTTCAGCGAAGCTAAAACATATTATTTTTTTCTCATTGAGGGAGCCCTTTAAAAAGCTGAAAATTTGAGGGGTTTTTGTCTTTCCTGTCTGCAAACCACAGGATGGTCCACTTGAGATATTCTACGAAGAGATTTTCAATGTCATTGATTTTGTCAGCACCGATCGTGTCGTCGTTCGCTCATTAAGGCCTCGAGAGAAACTTTGTATCCGTTAATCGAACGAATCGATATATCGGATTTCAGTTGGATGTCGGTCATTTTCACGTGGGTGTTCATTCTGTAATGCTGTAGAACGTGAGCCAAGATTGCTTTGAGAGCCAGCAAAGCGTACTTCTGACCTGAATAAAAACGATTTTATCATCGCTGACTCAGCTCGCATTATTTAGCAAGAATATTCGAGTCGTTACGGACCAATGCAGCTCATGGGGCCACCGCTGAATGGAATAAAAACGTGAGAATGCCTCTCCGCCGTCTCCTTGCTCGTAAATCTTTCAGGTACAAACTCCTC
This sequence comes from Venturia canescens, assembly GCF_019457755.1. Lineage (NCBI taxonomy): Eukaryota > Metazoa > Arthropoda > Insecta > Hymenoptera > Ichneumonidae > Venturia > Venturia canescens. Next base: position 2,951,458 of record NC_057426.1, read on the forward strand.
TGGACTTCTCCAGTATTTTTCGCTCCGATGAGTGACGTAGGCTGCGATGACAACCTGACAATTTTCTGGCAAGGTGCACGTACCTGAATAAATCGAATGGAAACTCTCAATATATTTTCTTGGTTAATAAAACGGTCGACTATTTTCCCTGACGACGATGACTCACCAAGGGCAAGCTCGGATTTGAGATGCCTGATCAACAGAGGGGCTATTGGAAAAAGTCTCAAAGTCTCTTTGACGCAGCATTCCAAGTATTTCATGCGATTCAAATGCTCCAACGTAACCGGTTCATCTTCGCTCCATATTTCCCGAATCTCTTTCCTCGCTTTCTCCTGAATCTCCGGGTGCATGGCGAACATCAAGCTGGCGAAACTACTGACAATGGCGAGCGTGTCCTGGGCCTAAACGAGTGAGCAAAGGGTCAAGAACTTTTGAATTTACTTATTCAATTGTAAGAGTGAACTCTGCACTCCTCATTCTTTTAACAATTTCTCAAATGTCATTATTATGATTATCGTTGTTGTTTGTGTTTGCGTTTGTCGTCTTACAGCTAAGAAGACCGTATAAATCTCGTCTCTGATTTCATCGTCGGTTAATGCGTGAGTGACGTCGTTAGCCTCGAGGATCTGTTCCAGTATAGAAATTCTTTCAACGTCGTGCGAGTTATTCAGCGATTCCTCCCTCTTGGCGGCGATGCACTGCGCGTGTAAAAAAATTAATAAACAATTGCGTCACACCCCCAAAGGATAAATTCCAGTAGAAAAAATCAACTTACCTTCTCCGTGAAATTATGAATTACTTTAACGATGCAGCGTTGTCTCTCGTACTTCGAGGTCAAGCGGAACACGCAATCAGGGTGCATCCACAGCCGGAACATCCGGGTATAAACGATTTCGTACATTCTTGAAACGAGACGAAAAACGAGTCGAATTAATCTCGTGACAGCTCGCTTTGGTTTTCACTCGCAATCTTTCAACAATTAATCAATTAGTGCAAAATTCCCTTCGATTGGATTTGTGATCTGGATTTTTGCGGAGTAAATTTGACCAAAAAATCAGACTCTTGGAGAATAAATCGAGCAGGAAGACTTTGCGATGGGAATACAATTGGGAAAAATTTCAGTCAAGGAACTAATGGAATTTTTTATTCCAGAGAGGCTAAGACACTGACTGAAAAATCTTGCAAATCAGGAGCGCTCGGAGTTTCGATAAAAAATATTGTTTTTACTTGAGCTGCTCAGTATACGTGAAAATATTTATTTATACGCGGGAATGTTTATTCTCAGTTCTTTCTGCTGCACTAAACCGACGATGTATCCTGCTTCGTGACATATTCTCATTGATATTCACTTACTCGGCCGTGCTTCGAGCGAATTCGTGATCAGGATTGTCCAGTGCGTTAACGTCGTCGCATCCCAGTATGGTTTCTAAGAATTAATGGGCATCCGCCGCGTCAATAAAATCTAAACGGACCTCACGAGTTTACGACTCAACTCCAAAGACGTAAATTTAATAAATCCCTCACCACTTGCAAGGTCGATTGTACATCCTTCGACGTAATCGTGAATGTCGATTGTTCTTCGATCAGCAAGATTCTCCAACTTTCTCGTCAACATTCGGCATCTTTTGTCGAATATCTTGACGTGCTCGCGGAGAATTCGTTGGTTCATCGTCGTCAAGAACATTTTCCTGTGAGATATCCAGCTGAAATCTGAAAATTATTAGAAAAATTGAAAAAAACTGTTCCAACAATGAGTCCAATGAATTTGCTAACGAATGTGTCGTCCCTGGAGCTCAAAGTACATGCAAACACTCCATTTTTCGGCGTATTCAAGCCTCTATACTCTACCAGAGCCGGAGCCACTTATGAGACCTTCGCCGACAAAGGGGTATAAAAATTTATAGACCATTCCCTTCTTCGCTGCGTGCTGACTGTTCAGTACAATCTGTAAAATATCAATGACAAATGAAAAAGAGAGACACCCGATTCCGGGAGGCTCGAGTACTTTGAAAAATACAAGACGACTGAAAAAAGCTTTCGATTTATCGACGCGCTTCATGGGAGTCCTCCGCTCGTTGTGAAAGATCGCGATACGAAATACCGATTTATATTCGCAGTATGAAACTTTCGGTACGAACGTCTGGGTCACTTCGACCCAAACGAGCATAACGAATCGCAGTGTTTCTCCATTATTCCCCGATTTATCTCGAGGTTCAATCAAAACTGAAGAAAAATTCAATGAGCTCGCTTCGATCAGTGGATTTTTTAACAAAACGATTTTTCAAGGGAAGATCAAAGGTCTTATCGACGATGGCATTCCTCGGAATCGGCTGTGCATTCAATAATAATCAGCCGATTGCGATTCACGACGCCGCGGGAAAAAATCAGTATGGAGATTACGTGAGTAGCAATTCGATTGATATTTTGTATATCGAATCGATGAGCTTACAGTCGTTTCTCGCGAAGCGAGCGATCAACTTTGATCAAGCATCTGTGCGTGTGTGTCCCTCGGATTAGTAATCGATTCGTTCACAGTCCATTTAATACATTATTTTTTCACGAACGCGTCGCAGGCGCGCGATAAGTACATTTTTATGGGCGATTGGCTCGGCGTTGCCATACAAAAAATGCGGACGCTCAGCTTCCCCTTCCTCTGTATCCATATTTGTGTGGCTTTTCAATTCAACGCGCTCCACAAATCCGTCTCACGATCTAAGTAACGTTCGAAAGCCGAGTTTTTCGTAAATAGTCTAATTATATCTGATTGGAATATCGTGATGCAATAAAAATGTGAAAAAATTCAGCAACATTTGGAAAATTATGAACTACAATTATCAATAATAATATTGCCCAAAAGTTAATAACACATTGTTTAAACAATTAATTATTCGATAATTTTGCGGTGACCCATTGTTTTTTTTACGAATGAAATGTGTGTATTTTTCCGAATGCTCATGAATTTTTTCAGAATTTTCGTCGATTTTTGAAATTTCTTGAAAAAATTTTGAAAAATTTGAATTTTGCATATGTTTTAGAGGACATATTTACCATCGGTTTTGTAAAGTCTCAAGGTTACTGGATCAAAAATGTACGAATAGAGCCAGCACTTGAAAAATTTAAAAAAGGGAATTTCAAAAATCCATGAAAATTCTGAAAAAAATCATGAGCATTCAGAAAAATGCGCACATTCGATTCGTAGAAAAAAAAAAAAAGAAAAATAAACAAGGGTTTACTGTAGAATTGTTAAAAAATTATTTATTTAGACAATTTATTAATTACTTTTGGGCAATACTATTATTGATAATTGTAGTTCATAACTTTCCAAATGTTGCTGAATTTTTTCAGATTTTTATTGCATCACGAAGTACGGAAATTCTGATCAGATACAATTTTTGGTCGAGCCTATCCATCCAGTTATACCTTAAGGAGGGTGGCTACGTTTGTCAAATTGATAAGAAATTGATCAAATTTGGTGATAATGTTCTTCAACATCAAGTGCGAAGACACGATTTTTTTCAAAATTTTCTTCTGCTTAGTTATCGCGTAATTACGCGTTAAAGCAGATTTCTTATGCCCGGAATGTATACCTATATATATGGAAACGCTATGCTTATACACGTCAACTTTAGTGATCAATTACTCGATAACTGTACAGAAGAAAAATCTTAAAAAATTTGTATTGTCAAATTTAACTCTAAAGAATATGTTCACCAAATTTTATTAAATTCTTATCATTTTGAAATTTTTAATGTATTTTACATGGTTTAGCATGGCAACATTGTATCGTCCCTAGCCACCCTCCTTAAAGGTCTCTCCTGTACTGCATGCTGGTCAAACGAGTGCTAAATTTTCAAAACGCTTTTAAACCAAGCTTAACGTACCGATTAAATGTATTTTTAGTGGATTTGTATAAGAGCATATCTTATTAAGATGTAAAAATATAAAAAACGCTAGTTTTGCGAAACCATCAACTGATAAATGCAAATTTCCGCGCTGACACATTTTCACTGGTATTTTTCAAATAATTATCTGCCTTTTTTCATCGATTTTAATGCAACGAGTCTCATTTTGTTCGTCAACCGGTCCTCTATGAATCCACCGTGTAGTTGATTTTTCAACTTGATCGTTTCACTGCTGCAGCTAATTGTTCATCGAGTGGAAAAACTTGTTCATTCATAATTTCTGAAGGAATGAGTTTAAAGGAGAATCTACGTGGTGAATCCGCAGAGGATCAGTCGAGGAACAAAATGAGACTTGGTGCAATAAAATCGGTTGAAAAATACAGATGATTCTTTGAAAAATACCTGTGAAAATGAGTCGTCGTGGAAATTTGCATCTATCGGTTGATAGTTTTGCAAAACTATCGTTTTTAATATTTTTTCACGTTAATAAAATATGCTTGAATAGATATCTACTAACAATAAGTTTAATCGGTACGTTGAGCTTGGTTTAAAAGCGTTTTGAATATTTAGCACTCATTTGGCTAGCATGCAGTACAGGAGTTACCTTAAATATGACGAACGAAAGAGTTTAGATAAAAACTGCAAAAAGCGTTGCAATTAAATGAAGAAAACTCTTCCAACAAGATCAATTATTATTGAATAAAACATTTTTTTCCTACTGTAAGAAATACGACTTTTGCGAAACCTGTTTTGTTTGTTTTTATTGCCACGAATTATTCGTTCGTTATCGAGGTTCGTTAATGCTCTCAAAGTTTCTATTGGTCAATGACTTTTTGTGAAGTCTCGACGCAGTCTTTGCGAGCACGAATATTTATTTCGTTTGTTTCATGACGTTTTGGGAAGCCCGCTGGGCGTGGCTTCTCGCCACCCGAAACTGCTATTTGGAGGGAGTCGATGTACCGAGGATCGACGCAGTTTTTTCCGTTGTCGAGCAATAAATAATTCGGATCAATAGAAAAAGGAGTTTCCAAGTCCCGGCGAGGTCCTCGCTCGGCTAATTCTGCAACGGAAAAAGCAACTAAAACTACCAACAATTAAGTTCCTTTCCGAGGCAACGATGTTTCTAAATTTCTCGGACGTCCGAAGACAAAGGAGCCTCGTCACGATCTTATCCACGTTTGATTTTTAATTTATCAAAACGTCGCTTGGAGCGCTACTCTCGCATGCACGTAAGAGCGCCGCTGCCTGCGTAGCAGTGCGACTGTGAACGTCGAATCACGAGGATCGATATCAACGAAAGTCACGAAGATCCCGAAACGCGAACCCGGTAACGAAGACGAAAATTTTCTAGACTTTCTCTTTCAAAAGCCTGGAGCCAATGAGAGAACAGGCTCAAAAACCGCTCTGACGGTCTGTTATATTGAATCGTTTCCAATTTTCTCACCTCTATGTCCCGAGGAGCGGTAATCACAATATACAGCGCAGGCCCCATCCAAATTCTGATCGGTGAAACAGCTTCGTAAGGTGCTAAGACACTTACGATACGATCGAGCAGTTCTGCGGAACACGAATTTCGCTCATAACCAGCATTACGCAAAAATGCAGTCGTAAAACGAGTATAAAATAAAAAGAGATTTGAAAAAAATAGAATTCGCGAAAAAGTACACCAAAGGGAGCAGGTTTTCAAAGAATTTCATTATTTTTCGTTCTTTCATTGCGACTGCTCCTTAAATGAATTATTAGCGTCATCGAACGCTCAAGAAAGCCGCTTAACGGAGCAATTTTCGAATGAAAGACGCGCGTTTCAATTCCGTAAAAACACTTTCGACGCTTGGAGACGACGAGAATTTTGTGGGATGAAATATTTAGTTTAGTTGATCGAATGACACTTCCGATTGGGCAGCTTCCGCTGACTTTCAATTCGAATCGAAAATGCACTCGAAATGGAATTGGAGACGCAAATGCGATCGGAAAATGCGAAAAACGCGATTTCAGAAGGCTATCCGCATCTATTAATTTCATAGAGAGAATACTGTTGATAAATAGTAAAGACTCACTTTCTTGTCGGCAAAAAGCGAAGCTCAAGGCATTCCCGACGAGCGGAATAGTCGGTGGTCCCGGCAGACATTTAGCCAATTTGGAAAAACGCGATCTGCATTCACGCCACTTCTTCGTGTACCATAAAACACTCCAAATTCCGGTTAAAGAAATGACGAGGATTTTCCAAAACTCTATAAATTGAAGAAAAATGAGGGAGGTAAAAAAAAAGAACGATTATTCGATTGATTCACAGAGTTCGAGCAATTTTTGTGCTGAATCCGAATTATTATTGCACAGCGACCCCGATCTGGGCGGTGACAGCGACGACGCACGTCGCTGGAGCCTCAAATCGAGGTGGCAGATAACTCCCTAACACCAATTTGTTTATACCCTTCGTCAAAAGTTCGTTGAAAACGTCAAGACCAAAAAACATGTCTAACGAACTCTGCTGTACCGTTGCGAAGTTCCTTCAACCACAATCTTCGGTAAACTCGCTGTCAACAAATGCTCTTTTCGTATATATTAGCCAGAGACTTCATACGTTCGAGCATCCTTTTGTCCCACTCTTTGAATTTTGCAGTATGCATCTCTATTTGTCATTCGAGAACCCTGCACGTCTCTTTTACGAGAAAAAGAGATTTATTGAAAGATCGGCTTGCTTGTTTACATATAGCGAGGCAACGAAATTACGGTTATGACCATGATCTTTGTCAATAATGATGAATGCGTATGTGTGCAACGGAACTTTGAATCGATTCGACAATCGTCCGGTTTGTTGAAAAACACGATTATGAGAATAGGACAATGTGAGTAGCTGTTGAAAAAAGATATTTTTATTGTAAAGAGAATCATTTATTTACCGTTGCAATATTAAAAAGTCCTCATTCGAAGCATGTAATGATTCGAAACGGTCGTCTTCGTATGTTCCCGGCTGTGTGCAACGGACAAAATATCGATTCCAATAGTTCGACCTCCAAGCCGTAAAGAATTTCTCGGCGCTATCGTCGCGATCTTTCTTCTCTTTGATCTCGCCTCACTCACTCTCGCTTTCACCACCACCACTCACCACTCTTACTCTCACACTTCGATTGCATATTCGTGTACGATTCATGTTCCGGATTGTTCCGGGCTCTACAGAACAACATTCAACAACGGGGCAGAATATGTCAAAATATTATCGGCTTGCTGTGGTGCACATGTTTTTTTTTTTATTTTTTTCGTCATGTCATGGCATTTCACAATCATAAACGTCCTCGAACTGCGAAATTTTTTTCGTTTACGAAGTTCATCGATAAACGCTCGAGAAAAAACTTGAGTTTTATAGTAGAAGCCGAAGATCGACGTTTGTATTATCGCTGCCAAGAGGAGCAGCATCAGTGAGTGTTTAGTTATGTGAGAATTCGGTAGAATAGGAAAAAGGCAGAAAGAAAAGAACTGCAGCAACGTTGCGATAGCACATTGCGAGCGTTTGAGTATACAGTGCGTTGCGACAGTGTCGTCTTTAGAAGCGGAGGTGTGACAGTTCCTCACAATATTACAACCGCTGTTTGGATCCTCGTGTTTGAACGGAGAAGCAATAGAAGGATTGGTCAAAAAAAGAAAAAAGATAACACTTTACCGCACCAAGCCGGCACTTTCTACTCTCGCTTTCCATTTGTCGATTACATTCACGCGACAAGAGCGTGCGTGAGCGTCGAAAAATTAGGAGTTTCCGATACAATTCGTGTGAAACAGCGGCAGAGCTCCAAAATGCGTTGGAAATAAATTTGTTTTTTTTCCGATTCCATCGAAAAAATCTACAGAAAATCGACGATTTCATATAGTGTACTACATTTCGAGGATGCGACAATTTTGCAGATTACATTACATTTGAGAGGATATTATCGTGCGTGAGATAAAAGAAGATAATGTCGCAAAATTCTACAAGTATCAATGGACTCTCCAACGAGAGTATGGGTGGTGTTAATCCAGGAAGTAACCATCATGTTACTGCTATAAGTTGCACCCCGCCACCCTCTTATCACAATATCAATCTTCCACCGGGTCATCCAGCTGTGTTGATCAATGATCGTGGAGCTCCTCCATCCTACGAAGACGTCATTGATCCCAATGGTGAGAAATATATTTCCACATGCATCGATTGCTGCAAATTTATTCTGCTTATCCAGTAATTCATTGTCCGGTTTGATAATGTTAGGTTACTACTGTTAAGTTTTTTTTATTCTTCTAACACGCTACATAAAATTAGCTGAAACTGAAAAAGTAAAGTAATTTTCACCAAAAAATGTTTCTATCTCATTATATTTCGGTGCCTAAAATATTGCATTGTAGGTGAAGAACTATGATAATGAAAAACATATCCAAAAAGCCTCTGAATTTTTAAATCAAGTATTTGTATTTGAAGTTTCTTAAGTGAGAAAATCTTTGTCAATTTCAGCCCCGCCACCATCATACGATTCTCTATTTGGACGTATGAGAGAAGCCCACAAAGCATCCAAAGGAGTTTTCGATTTCCTCTTAAATATTGTAGTTCTGCTATTGGGCACAAGTAAGTCGAAGCTGTTATTTTAAATTGAATGAGCACTTTAAATTGTGAGCTTTCTGATAATTCACGAATCTTACTATTGAAAAATTTGCTCACAAAACTTCCCAATCACAATCGTTTCTATAAATGTCTCCAGTACAAAAAAATAGGAGCTTTACTTTGCGCACGAAAAATATTTTTGTGAATGAATTGACAAAAATTTTGGAACTTCTTTCAGTCGGCTGTACGATCATCATAGGTGTGACAATAGTGGTGCCCATATGCATGATGGTGATAGGGGGAATCTATTTGTACGATTGTCCTCAGGGTGAGTATATACCGGTTTATCTCCTCGTCGGAGGAGGTTTCGGTGTTTTCAAGCAACTTCTGCATCTCTCAGCGAGGGTTAGAAAACGTCAGGAAGAAAGAGATGAGGAGAGAATGAGACAAACTCCAACTCAGACATTAATCAATTGTTTTATGCTCGGCTGGTTCATAATCGGTAAGTGCTCATTTCCAATTAACCAGAATATATTCATATAATAGCTTTTCAATTTACATACCAATATTTAAATGCATCGAACGAATCACTAGATTTCATGAATGTTCGTTTGAAATTCACTACTCTATTGTAGCGTGCAAATAATCAAAGTATGTTTAGAAGAAACTTGAACTTTTGACGCGTTCACAAAATAAAGTTTTCTGTGTAAATAATGAATAGTTTTTTTCATAGATGTTTTTGTCTCGTCATAAAAAAAAAGGTTCAAAAACATCAATGAAAAAGGAATCATGAAGTGATTTCGAATCTTATTTCTGAATGTACATTTTTTTTTCCAACAGGCTCGATGTGGGTGTATAAGGAATACGAGCCGAATTATGATCCATCGCGGGGAAAATATTGCAACAAGACGCTTTACCTGTTCGCGTTCTGGTTGATAACGTGTGTTTACATTGTGCTCGGTTTAATAACAGCCGGTCTGTGCAGCATATCCGTAGCAAGTATCGCTTTTCAGCGAAGACCGCCGGATCTCATGTGAGGCATGGTTTCATTGCCTCAAGATCGGTACGGGCCTTGAAAAAGAAAATCAATATTCGCGCTTTTATAAAAAACCACAAGCGCGCGCATTCACGTGTGAGTCAGAGAAAAAATAGCGATGAACTTGAAAAACATCGTGTTTTTGGTGACGAAAGCGAAGGATCGGTGATGATTTACAGCACTCGAATGGAGTAACGCTCGCTTATATAAAATGCGTGCTGTCAAATTGACTCGTATTGCACGAGTGAGCTTTCATAAAGATCCTTCGCGACGATAATGGACTAATTTGAAAAACTTCGAGAACAGCTGGTTGTTCCGTGGCAAGGCCTTAAGAAGTGTGAATATCCGGCGATGAAAATAAAATGGGAAAGATCCTACCCACCGACTATTGCAGCATGACCAATAAGCACGAGAATCGGATCGACGGCTGTGTAATTATGGTTTTTTTTTTGCAAATTGCGATTTTAATTCGCCTAGAAAAAAATGTAACAAAAAACTTTACTAATTGTGCCAAGATGGAACGAGTTCGACAAGCTCGTTCCAACGAACAATCAACTATTATTAATAATGCGTACGATGCGCACTAGATAACGTATAAAAGTGAAAGGGAATCAACGTTCAGCCAATAGTTGTAACAAAAAAGGTCGAGAAATTCGTCAATCAGAGGGTAATTCAACGCACAACCGGCATAGTACCAGCATGTTGTGTATATTTTTACAGTTATTTTAATTTAGATTGGCTATTCTGAGCAAAAAATCTGGTATAAATTTTAGATAATTATTGAGTGCTGTTTTTGTTTTTAACGCGTGAAAGTCATCGAATATTTTCAGCACATTGTAAATAAATGAAGAGATTCCTGGCGACAATAAGGGTCACCAGGCGATCGTCGCGAACAAGACAGATCAGAAGAGCCCTTTATTTTCCGAGTAATATTAGCTTCTGTTTCGGGCGAGTGTGCTTTTATAAATTGTTCGTCAACGCATGCGTTTTAGTCAAGAACAAACAAAACCAAAAACTTATGAACATGAAAGAAAAAAACAATGGAACAAATAAGCGCAGTTGACCTCACGCCGAGAGATCTGCCGTTATAAGACTGTATAGTTATTTCCAATTTTGCCTCTGCGTTGCTTTTTTCATCCATTTTTATTCCGTCCTTCCACACAAAAAATTCATACATACACATATATCTTTATATATACACCTATAAAATATATACTCCCGATTAAGTGTCTCGTGTATTTTATACCCTCGACAATTTACCCTAATTAGTCTTTATCCGAAATGGTTTTCGCTTGATAATTTTTTTATACCGTAAGCTACGAAAAAAACCAATTTTTCATTCTTAATAGTTAAGGAAACGATTGTATCGTAAATCAGTCTGAGAATGGAAGTTTTCGAGGAGGTGGCGAGTCATTGCGAAATTATCGATCAGTGATGGCGATACTTTTTTGACAGATGTAATTTTCCAAATTTTCTGAAGATTCTTTTGAACAATCAATATTGCTGAATTTTATTGAAAAAAAAAGGCTGAACAGAGTAATCACCTTCGGTACATATAATTACTGTCGTAGTACTTATTCACTGAACTCACGTCAGTTGATTTCATTGTCAGAATATTGGGAGATTAAACTATTTTGAAAAATAACGATACTTTATTGATATTTTTTTTTTCGAGCACTGGCAGACAATGACGAAAAATTTCTATGGGATTTCATGGTTTTGTAGTTGCACTCATACGGATTCGTTTTCACGATTGTTCACGAACCGTGTGCTATTTTCGATCCTTTGTAAATTATAAATAATTAATGTTGATGCTGATATACAGAGAGAATTAAATTACTATTAATATCTCCAAGCGTATTGCACCGTTCGGTGGAAAATATTTTTCGTTTCGGCAGCTATTCAGTTGCAATCTCATCACATTTTTGCTACATTCTCACCTCGTTTGTTTGGCATAAATTTTGTAAATCGCTGCGAAAAATTCTTCTCTACCACCTTGTTAATATTCGTAAAATCGAATAACTCAATGTGATAAAGGTTTAAAGTAATAAAATGTTGATACTCGTAAATGGAATATACCCAAAAAAATGGTATTCCGTAAGCCAATAAAACGCTAAAGGAGAATAAATATGCATCAGATGGAGAACAAACGAGGGGCAAAACGAACGACAGATGTGTGATTTCTGTCGAGAACCCATGAGGAAAAGATCGTGATGTGCGATGACTAAGCGTTTCGACGTTCATAAAGGCAACAGTGATGCATTATGCGAGCAGTGTACGTGAGAATTGAAAAAATAAATATACAAAAATAGGCTCCATGCACAATTCAGCCCCAATGGAGCCACGAACAATGCGGTAATATTATTACTATGGATGCATATTCGTTCGCATTTTTTGTATCGACAATACTCAAATATGTCAAAATATGTTAAAAAAAGTTGGAGAAAAAGAGAAATAAAAGTACAGAAAACGATTTTTCTTTCACATTTTGAACTGATAAAGACCGTACAATACAAAAATAGTCGGCGTTGCTTTTTATACGCCTCTATTTAACTATTATTAAAAAATTCTCTGAATGGATAGCTTGAGAGCCATTGAGAAATCTTCAAATCTTGTTCTTCGATTTATTCGCCAAAGTCCGGTGTCACTGACTCGTAAGGGGAATTCTTCCCATAAGAATTATCCTCGAATTCTTCGCTTTGTTCAACGTCTGGGACTCTCGAAAACTCTTCCTTTTCACTCCAGACTTCGCTCGAACGACACTCGTCTGGCAACGACTCCGTTGAGGCCTGCGAGTACAATCCGGGCTAGTATCATTGGGCTTCGGTAGCAATTGTATCGATTTTCCTGTCCTAGCTCAAATGCTGAAAATCTTGGTGCGAACGCTCATCAAGAAAATCTTCAGATAATTCAAACTTTACCAATTTTGATATTGAAGCAATTAAATTATGCGAAGAAAAATTGAACACTTTTTTATAGCACGGTTACTCAATTTCCTATAAGCAGAAGACGAATAATCATTTTAGAATGTGCTACAGTATTTTGATTCATCTCCAACATTCAACAGGAGGGAGGGAGAGAGAGGCAGACACCGGATATCACATTTTATATTAAAAACACTAAAGTGCGAAATAATTCAATGACGGATGTAACGAGCGGAAGCACTCATGGAGAATTCAATCGCGATGGGGGTTAATCCAAGCGACGATCCGGTAAACGAAGATGATTTATTGGATTTACGTTATTGAATTTAGGAGGACTGGTTAATGACCATGGTGAAACATAGCCAGAAACGGAACTGGGGAGAAGCTTCCGTGTCAAATTAAGCAAGCTCGTTGTCTGTGGCGCAAAAAGTCACGATAACTTCCGGTGGCTCGATTCCTGGCCGAATATCTCAACGGAATCAATGAACTCGGGAAAAGGGGAACGGGAAAGTGTACCGTTCGAGTTACGAAATAATTAAACCACGATTTGGCTCACTCGAACGCCCATTAAACGAGGAGCACGAACGCTTCTACCAGCAAGAACATATTAGTACAATGCGACTTATTTGACGATCTCAAAGTGCTACGCGTACTGATCACGAAATATTCGAACTTTGTAAAAATGTTAACTCATAAAATGAAAATTGGAGATTCGTAATAATTTACGAAAAAAAATAAAGCATTGAATTATTGAAAATTCGATTGGGAATTTCACGATAAATATAAAAACGCATCGATGCCCGAGCAAAAATGACCGAATCTTGGAAGCAGGAAGAAAAAAATTTTCAAACCGCAAACTCACTTTTTCTTTCACGAGCATCGGTGGCTCCGGTAGTAATTCCGGACTGTAAAGAGTGACGTAACGGGCTCGCCAAATAGAACGAATCCCTTGCTTCAGCGGTTTTGGAGCATCCGCGGAGGGTGGAACTTCCTCTCCACCCTTTTCATTTCCGTCACCCAATGCCTCGTCGTTGAGACTCGCTTCCTACGAGAATTACAGAAGTGTATTCGACTGCTATCCGTGTTGATTAGTCTTCCCCTTTCTATTCGACATTGCCCAGAAAATTCCCATCACAGGAGAGGGGGAGAGGGAAAACTTGGGCAATGAGTGGGTTTTTGGTTCGTGGGCGATTTGAGTTCGATGACAAAGTTTTTTCAGTCGTTCGCTTCCAATCAAACGAAACCACCCTGCGAATGTGTTCCGATGACCATAAAAGGCTCGACTTCCGGTCCGATTGTGAAACCACCGACATAATTCAACGAGCCTCATTTTTTAATGTCGTTTTTTACGAAATCTTGACAATGATTTTACTTTCACACGATTATGATTGATCGTAAGCTGCAGCAATTCGGAACTCTCTCCAGTCTCCACACTAAATTAAATATCGAGCTCTAATAAAATTACTTTTCCACGCTGGACATCGCCTCGCTGGTAATTCGGATCCTCCTGGTGAACGTAGTGACCGTGTTGCATCGTGCCATTTTCAAAAACGAAACAACCACGTCCGTAGGGCTGCAACAGGGAATGAAAAAAGAATCTTTAAAATAATATTTCAAAATGTTTTGCTATCAAATATATTCTGCACTTGATAAATAATAATAAATATTATTTGCCCAAAAATACAATTTAGATGGCAAGCCCTCGAATATGAATTAGAATGAGAATAAAATATGAACTTGGGGCTAAGGGATGAGTGCAGTCTTACCAAATTGAGCTCCCAAGAACCGTGAAAACGATGACGTGAATGAACCAACTGACCCGGACCTTGCATGCGATCGTTTGTCCATGTACCCATGAACTTCGTGCCGGTGGCTTCGTAGAGATACGTACCGAGACCGTGACGAAGATTTTTCTTCCAGCCACCCTCGTACACGTCACGGTTCGCGTAATGATAAGCACCAAAGCCATACTTCGTGTCACGTTTCCAGTCGCCTTTAGTCCCCAACATATTTACAAAGGATGTAAGAAATATTAAAGCGCTCTTTGAGAGAGGAAGGAACGGCTCGATGGCTCACTCCTTGAAACCATATTTTATTTCATTTTTTAATAGACAAGAGCAAGTCAAGTCCAGACGTTTCGTCGTCGAGGAATCTTTTCGAAAAAGAGCAGCAGTCGTGGAATGTGATCAGCTTGAAGGGTCATTCAGAAAACTATTTTTCGTGACCTTCAGCAGATGTTCTAATTAATAATTCATTCCATCATGAAGCCAAGTGTCATGTCAATGAAGAATATTTTTAAGGAAGCATGCGATCGAATGAGAACGATCCTATCGAGAAAAGTTTCATGACTTTTATTCTTTTCTTGTTTTTACCTTCGTAGCGGGTCCCATCGGGATACCAAAAAGTGCCCTGACCGTGTTTCAGACCAAAGCGCCAATCGCCCTCGTATCTCGCACCGTTTTTCAAAACATAAAGGCCCTTTCCGTGTCTCAAACCTTTGCAATAACGACCCACGTACATGTCACCGTTTGGTAGAAGGCTCCTCCCATAACCGTGTCTCTCGCCAATTTTGTTTCTCTCCCCGTCGTAAGCCTGTTCTGGTAAGAAAATAATTATTCACTGAATTTTCATACTTTCATGAATTCTCAAGGAATTTTCATTGGCACAATAATCTTTGAGGTGGAATCACCGCCAAGGGAGAGGGGGCAGAGGCAAAAGGCAATCAATGAAATTTGTTAAGATAGACATATAGCCTAAAAGAGGAGCGAGGCAAAGTCAAGTCTCAAATACTTACCCCAAGAGGATTTGCCTCGGTCTCACCGGTTTCTCCACCCTCCCCAGCTATTTGTGCCATTCGCTCACCCTTTGAATACGAGACAGAACGTATAAACTGCTTGCTTTAAGGATTCTTCGGGAAAGAAACCAGAGATCCGAACTTCCAGTGTATCACGAGTTTTCATACTCTTGTTTTTCATTTGTTTGACATCTTGGATTCTGCAGACCTCATTTATGACAAAATCATTTTCTATTAAGTCTATTTTTGTTTGTACACAGCTCAAGGTGCCTCTGACTTATTCCACTTTGAATCGAGTTGATAAATACAGCCACGAACTCTTCGACAACTATTTGGTGTTCTTTCGTCGCTGTGTGACGTATCACTTTTGAAGATCGAAGCATTCACAGAAGCATCAAATTTGTTAATGAGAAGTTTTTCGTTAATCTATGTTTTTTAATGATTGATGGATTATAGAATTCCAGAATTCGATAAAATGTTCCTTTTTTTATCTATTTCTGTAAAAACCATGATATCGACATTGTGCAGAACCATAAACTTGATTTGAATCATGATCCCTCAGTTTTGGAGAGGACTCAATCCTAATTCCTAAATAATAATCCTAATCGGCTCAGTGGTTATTGATTGAAAACCAATGTATTTTTATATACAATTGAGGTTCGCGATTGCAGTACAAAGCAGGATCTTCGAGTAGAATTCAATGGAGGGAATTCACGTGAAGGATTATTTGAATGTAGGTCACAAAATTGTATCCTATCGTTTAGAGTTTTTTTTGTGACGATGCTGAAGTTTGCAACGTTGGGGTCCTACGAAATGAACTACGAAAAAAAAGTTTGTAATTCAGTAATTTTTTATTTCACGAAGTATCGGTGATGACTGGAATTATTGGAGGGTTTTTTAAAATCATTTCATTGGACTCCAGCGTTGCAAACTTCAGCATCATTTTTTGTAGGAATTGAAAAGAACGTAGAAATCAAATGACTGGGATTCAAGTTGACATCGTAGTCCATAAATAAATTTATATTTCGTTTTTCGCGAAGAACGAAGTGCCCAGAAAAAAAAATCGAAAGATTTTCGTTACAATTGATCCCTCACTGATGCCATCGTCGTACACAGTATTCAAATACTTTTTTAAGCGACGTTGTTCAATGTTATTGATCCGAGTAAGAGATTTACAAATGGTTGCAGAGAATCGAGTTGTAATGCTAATTCCTGAAGTATCTTCATTCTGGCATGGCACGAATGTGTTGATCATGCTGCATCACCGACCAGTCAAGAGCCCGATTAAAGCCTGCTTTTCTTTTTCCTTTTTTCTCACTGTTTCGAGATTCCTCTGCTTCCACGAGCTCTTCCGCAACTTTATTGGTCTCGACCCGACGTACCTTCCTGAAACAAGCATTTCGAGATTAGAAGAATTACGCAATTTTCCAACGTTCAAAGGCAAGCAAAAATAAATGTTCTGCAAAAAAAAATGCAAACAGCGAATAGGAAAGAAATTGTATAATTTTTTGTAAGTTTCGAGTGCTGCGTGCTTATGTCCTTTGCATATTAAAAGACACATTGAATCGTTCGAATAAATGTTCGATGGTGACTGCGGTATCGAACTGACGTGCATATTGCTCTCGAAATTGCCACTTAGAGCGACGCTTTGCTTTGAGGGTTTTTCACCCTTTCTAAGAAGCTAAAACTTGCACGCATTGCAATCGTTTTCCAAAGGACGTTGATAGCAAAATCTTCCACTACGGTGACAAGAAAAAGTCTCACGAGTTCAAGAAACGTTTGAAATAAAATTTCCCCAGTAACAAACGAAGCAGAATAATGAAACTATAATATTTAGAAAAACCGTGATTTTCTTGATTTTTTTTCAACAAGAAAATAAATGTTTAATGAAAAACTGTGAAAGACATTCATCAGTACACATGTTCATGTACTTGTACAATTTTTTTTCATCAAAAAATTTCCCAAAATGGCGGAGCTCCAGCTGTATTTCAGTAGCACCGTTTTTTGAGTATCAGTTGTGGTGGACAACTAAAAAACTACTAATCCGATCCATGCCAAATTTATACCACTTATTTATTATAATAGTAGCTTGGGCCTGTGCGGAGGATTTGTAGAGATTTTAATTTTTTAAAAAATGGCGACTGTTTTAACAAAAAATTCATTTTTTGAGGTGGTAAATTTTCGGTTTTCTTGTTACAATTTTTCTTCCCCCACAAAATACGAAATCCTTCGTCCAGGCCCTAGCTATTATTGATTGATAGTTTTTTAGTGATCGTGTCCACAGCAAAGGTGTTTAAAAAAAAAAAACGATTCTGAGATAATTGCGTTCAAAGATTCAAGTATTAGACGACCGCGTGCACCGGGCGCTCAGTTGAAATACCCACAGCTACGAATCTAATGCTCCGATCTTTATGAAATTTGGTGAGAATATTCTTCAGACATTGTACTTGAAGAATATCTAACAGAAAAATTTTCATTTTTCCGCCCATCCACGAGTCTATATAAAGTCTTAATAGGCACGACGAAAGAAGTCATCAACACATTGACACATTGACTTCGTCACCGGAAACCATGAAGGAAAATTTTTGTAAAAGTCCTGACTGATCGACGAGCCTGCAAGGATCGACGAATTGGCTTTGCGCAACAGGTGATAATTCGTCCACACTGCAAAGTCACCACTCTGACAGGCTTTCATTATTTTCACTACACTAAACCAAAATAATCCTCCGAACTCGTGGTTCGTGTGCATAGCGACAGTAATTTTCCCTTATTAACAACCGGATCAAATGAATAAAATCGACTTTAAATTCTGTACAATCAATTTCGAATCCCTGCCAAGGAAATACATAATTAGAGTCGACACTGAAAAGCCAAATTTGTCGTCTCCAGCCGAATTCGTTAAACGGTACACATTCATGGTATACGTATAGGGGCCCGATGTTCAAAGGATTGGTTCGATAATGTGAAAAAATTAATAGATTCTATGCTCGATTCTAAACCGTAGAATTATCGATACTCCAACGTGAGACATTATCATTGATAATCATTGGAGCTGCTAGAAATGAATTATTGAATTTTCTTTTAGTGTCACGGGTACCCTCCTCGATTGTCTTTACCTTTCAATTGAATTCATTGTTCAACCCAAGGGCGTTGCGTGCTTCGTTTATTTCATTGGAAATCAATGGAATGCCAAAATTTTTGGCTAATTTTGTAGAGAGAAATTGGAGTATGAAAGCCTTTAATGGTGCATACGTCATGTGGCAGCAGGCTGCCCACAAAATAGCTTTCCCATTGTTACTATAAATACCAATCGCATTTCTGAGTAACCAAATCTGACGTAAAAGTAAGATAAAAAAGTGGCACAAGACTCAGCACGGTCATTGCTGTCATCAAGTTAATGATGAATCATGAAATAGTACTATGCACTTATGGCGAAATGACTCGTAACACCTCTTTCTCCATCTCGTTTGCATTATCATCTCGAGTGGTTCGTTCTTCAGCGAATGCTCTCGCTGCCCTTTTCTCAATTTCGTTTCGTTCAGCGTCTCATACAGAGTTGGGAAACAGCGAGGTATCGGCTATTTTTAGCGCTTTTTTATAAGTTATTTATAATTTTTTCAGGTTATTGTTACTCCCAAGTGGATTTGGACGATTCGCTCGACGATACACAGGTGATGATTCGTCCACGCTGCGCAGTCACTACTCTGGCAGGCCCGTAAATTTCACAGTCACAGTCTATAATCATGGAAAACACAAGAGCGTTAGAGAATTGGATAAGATGAGCTTGCTGAAGCTGTGGGAGCCAAAGGGAGGAGCGGAAGTTCAACGGTAGGATCCCAACTCGTCACTGGACTTCACATTGTTCGCGTATCTTCGTATACGGAAACAATGCGAGGTCCGATGACGAGCCGACGACCTGCCGATTCGAGGACGCTAATCGAAGCATTTCGTCGAAACATTGCTGTCCAAATAACAAATACGGGGACGCCAAGGTATTTTTTATTTAAAAGATGAATGGTTTTAATGATTTTTTATTCTCATTTACGAAAATCGTGGACGGGCAGATCAGCAGTGTAATTTTAGTCAGAGTGGCGCAAGGTTGCATCCGGGACAGATTCTTAGAATCGTCGACCAAATACCTCGAACGCCACTCGTATATCCGTTCAATGTTTCATCACGTCTGCCAGACCTCCGATTTAGTTTGTCTCTGAGTTTTCATTGTAAGTTATTCGCAACGTGCTCTGCTCAACGTTTATTGCTCAAAACTTGATTTTTCTTTATTTCAGGTAGAAATCGTCAAAGAAATTCCTTCAATTCGTTAGATATCTAGAAACAAATATGTTTTTTGGCGTATTTTCAAGATTCATTGAATTTGGCGCATCGGTGAAGATCGAGAGGGAAACTGGTGCGTCGGATGACGCTGAAGTTCGCAACGTTCGAGTCCAACGAAACGATGTAAAAAAACTCTCGAATAATTCGAGTGAATCTCCAATTTTCTTCCCTGTCGAATTCGAAAAATTTGTAGTTTTTCAACGCACACCGATGATTCGTGAAATAAATAATTGGTGAATCGCCAGCCTTTTTTTCGCTCGTTCCGATGGACTCGAACGTTGCAAACTTCAGCGTCGTTGCGTCGGAGAGTACGGGGCGAGGAAGGGGCTCGTTTACTCGAAATTGAAGGCCCAAAAACACGTAACCCCACGTCCAAATTACTGAACTTCTCAGATAAGTCGTTGATGCAAAAAGCGCAAAGAGGTAGCGCGGAAGCCTGCCTCGATTCTGCTTCAACACGAGTCAGTAACCTTCCTCGAACATTTAGCTGTTTGCGATTACGTCGCCTAGCAGCAAAGTGGTTCAAGCACCAAAATCCATTAGGACTCTAAAAAAGCATGCTGTTATCGTAAATTGTCTATTGATATTAATGACAGTTGCTCCGGGTTCGTTCACTCCCGTCGCGAACTATCAGGGAAATAGTAAAAATACATGAATTTATAATATTCATTGGAATGTGTTAAGCCTCGAGGCATTTGCGATTCTGCAGCTTCGAATTCAAACAAACGAATCTAAAATAAATTTCAATTTTCACCTGAAAATTCGATAACAAATTTCAGTATTACATCGCATTTTTAATTCTGTCCTTAAAATGAGTGACGTCGAGCTGAATAACGTATTCGTGCAGCCCTTTCGAACGCTCTTTTCTCCAGCATCCCACGTATTCTTGTTGGAGTACCTTGTGATGCGGAAGACCAAAGCGATTCGAGGAGCACACGCTCTGTGTTGCGTTCCGCCGAGGGGATTATTTCTCGTGATGCTAAATTTCTGGGATTCGTGCAGAATCCTTTTCCCTTTATCGCCTTCGGGGGAGGGGTGCACGGTGGAACTTCGTTGCAGCAGCGAAATGACGAGAATGCTCGTTGTCTGGAATTGCAAAAATACTGGAAAACCATTAACAAATTAGTAGCGCGAAAGATTCCTGGATAAAGCTCCTGATAAAGTGGCACGACGATGTACAGGATTCCGACTTCCTCGTGCCTTCCGTAACATTCTCCGTTTTACAGCAAACAGCACCTATTCAAAAAGCCTCGTTTCTTCGCTTCCTCTTTGCTCGTCGCTTTTCCTCCACTTCTGCCTCTCTCTCGTCTCGCTCTTATTCTGTTTTCTCTGTCGCGTGTCATCGTACCGGTAAACCTTACAGCCGAGGTCCCACGGGCTATTTCGCACGCCGTTGCTTTTTTTCGTCTTCGCCCACGAGGAAATGTTCCACTTCTGATTCACACGATCAAAAGTAAAAGTGATATGTTGATCTCGATGACGAGGTAGCTCAGTTGCACGAGGCACTGATGGACAGGCTAAAGAGGCCAAGAATAATGGGAAGAGAAAAGACATAGAATGAGGGACTCGCAAGATCGGGAGGGGAGGAGGGAAGGAGGGAGTGAGGGGGGGGGGGGGATATGGGGAATTTCAGGTCGATTTAAGAGTATGGATCAGTCGATTAACCTCACTTGGAATTTTCGAAATTGAAATTCTCTGACACAGTTTGACCGATTAAAAAAAGGCTCTGTCAGCCTACGCAGCACGATCGCGAAAATCCGATGACATTTTTATTTTTTCGATCAGACGAACGATGTGGAAAAATTTCCTTTTCAAAATTTGCAGCTATCTCTCTCGCACTCACGGTTGTGATTACCGACTGATCCATCATCTTAAGAGGCTTCGCGGACTTTAAGAGTGCGCATCAGTCGACTAACTTCACATGGAATTTTCGAAATCGAAATTCTGTGACACAGTTTGTGCCACGCAGGACGATGGCAAAAATCGGCTGACAGAGCCTTTTTTTGATCGGTCAAACGGTGTCAAGGAATTTCGATATCGAAATTTGCAGCTATCTTTCATTTGATGAATCTCGATTTATGAATGAATTTATGAATCTCGATAATTGGGGAGCGTGTTTTTCCGGTTTATGGCTCGGTGAATTCCGGGAAAGATTCAACCGAAAAGTGAAAGTTAAGTTCGTTGGAAGTGGAGTTAGGCCAAGATTTGTCGAGTTTTCATAGCTTCCATTGCATGGCACGTGTAAAGCAAGAAAATCCATGATTCTAGCGCCCTGAAATGAGATTTTCTTTTTTCATAAAACCGCCAACCGTACCAGCGTTCGAGTATTGCTTCCCTCGGCGAGGGTTCGCGATGTATGGACGAATAAGTAAAGAAGCAAACCCTTAGAATAAATAGGCGAAGGAAAATTTCATAACGCACGTGGATACGAGAAGAATGGAACGTACATTTTTCTTACGAGTTTTCAAGTGTGTTCGATTTACGTAAACTTATGACGCAAAAGTATGCTGGAATATTAGAATAAAAAGGATGGAGGGCATGAAGAAAAATAAAATGAAGTCGAAAAAGTCAGGTGGAAGGAAAACCCCGCAAGCCCATTGGCCCAATGTTTTAGCGTGCGAGGATCGAGAGGAGAGGGAAGAAGGGACAAACTCCGTGAAGCAACGCAGCTAACGGGGTAGGGGGTTGAATGATCACCCGGAGAAACGTTGCGACTCGCGACGCATTCCGACTCAGTAACCCCAACGGTTAACGGAAAACGACCCGAATCCGCGAGCTTTCGGCGGTAAAGTTCAACGGTTACCGCCGTTTTTACCCACGCGAACACTCCAATACGCTTTACAATTGTGAAACTTTAAATAACCGAGAATTCATATCGACCTTTTTCACTACGAATTAGCCACGAATTTCAATCGACAATACCAGTTTTGGCATTATCGGTGCTTTCATATTTTTCGGTTAATCCGCGTGTATGTTTATCAAAAATAACATCGTTATTCGGCCTCAATCGCGAGGGTAACAAGCACGGAGAGGACGAACGAGTATCCGAAAGGTGAGCGTTGAAATGTTACGTTTTCATGATTTTTTCTTCGTTTACAATTTTCTTGGGTTTAAAGAAAAAATGCAACTTTTCCGAATGACTTTTCGATCGCTCTAAATTGGTGTTCAGGAATCTCGTAATTGCATGTTATTTTTATCACAAGCGTGAAGGAAAAATGAAATTGAGGAGTTGGAAAATTTCAAACTTTTAGTGAAGTTTTTATTCTACAGAAATTTGATCGGTTTTCGAAAATTGGGTCAAATTTTTTTAACGCGAAAATCGAAACTTGGGAAACTTCTTTTTTTGAGATTTTCCGGGGCGAATGATGATGTCGTCAAAAGATTCGGGAGGCCTTCGAATAACCGAGATCATTATCAATTGTCGAAACAATTTTTTTGGAATTTTACTTCACCGAGAATTTATTTGAAAAATGCAAAAATTTTTATGCGACGTCAAAACTTTTGTTCGATTTTTTGAGCCAATATGTGAGCGACGACCGTTGCAACGATCCGGAAACATGAGTCATCAATCTTCTGGGGCGAATGAACTGTTTTCGGAAACACAGCGAGAAGTGAAGGAAAAATTTGATAAAAAATCTATCTCCTCGAACACGTTTACGCCAAAAATTTATTCGACAGTGGATACTGGACTTTCCTGGGATTCCAGTCTCTCAGAATCTCTCGCTAAACATTCGATGCAAAAAAATGGACTCACTTGAAATACTGGAAAACTTACTATAGTAGCATTTATTTTTCGACGATTAAACGAAGGAAAAAAACGACCGAATGTGTCTTCCAGTTGGAAAAAGAGTTGCTGGAAAAATCTGGAAATTTTGATACGAGTTTCGTGTTCCGCTCATCCACGGAACCAATGGAAACGAATATTTATTTAGTTTACTGCAAATGTCGTACATTCGAACGCGAGTTCCCTCCAAAAAACTCTTAACCGAAGCCACTCCGCGCTTTCAACTGTATTCGAAAACTTTCAAAATTTGTTTCTTCAATAATCAAATAATGACAGCAATCAGACGCTATTGCTCACATATTTTTCATTCGTTTTTCCCCATCGATCGCGACCCCTCACAACTCTGTAGCTCAACGCGTCGAAACACGTCAATGAATCATATTCAAGTTGAATCAAGAAATTGGGCATTTTCCTCTCATTTTTACTGTTTATTTGTCTTAATCCGTAGACACCACACGCAAATTTGCACCCACGAAAATTCCAATTCCCCACAACTTTAAAACTCCGTTCTTCAATTTCCCTATTTTTCTACAATAAAACTTGATTCTTCGATTTTTTTAATGATCGCAATCGATTACTAAGGAATCGTTACCCCTAAAAAGTCTCGTTGTAACATTAATTCCATACTTTCACGAATGAAATATAAAAAGTTTGGAAAAGTCCAAGTGCAATTTCCACCAGTGCCGTGAGCACCAGTGACTCAAAGGGAGTGTGCTTTCTACGAGTTAATATTTATCGCTCCCATTGAGAATTCATAGAATCAAATGTTCTCGGGCAATAAAAAACAGGAAAATTTATCGATTTGATATTAATCGGATGAAGCGACGAGGCTTATACGATTATTATACTCCCTATTAGTGAACCTGGAGCTTTTGAAAGAACAGATAGATGTCGAGATTGCTTAGTGTTCGAACGCGATGCAGCGAAGGATCAGTGATCCTACTTAGCTCAAAGCAGCAAACAACGATGATCAGTCTTATCCCATCTTCGTAGTCTGTTTGTACGCGACGTTTGGGGTTTGTATGAACGTCTATTCGACTCTGACTTCCTTCATTGTTGATTTGCTCGAATTTTGAAAAATTAACTGAACACGACTTCAAAAACTAACTTGATGGTAATTTTGTCTGTAATTCGATTTGTATAAGTGAGTAGTCTGTTGGAAAAATCAGGAGCAAAACAAACAAAGATTTTGCAAGTTTCGATATGAAAAAATGTTTTGGGGATAATTTCTGTCGTATGCGAGCATATTCGCAAAAACCGGAAGGAAAATCGAATCGTTTTCTCGATTTATCGTTCCTTCATCGGAGATTGAACGTTCTTAGCTCGAGAGTAATGAGGTACGGTCCATGCACTGAGAAAAAAATGATGTTGATTCAATGGCATTGATGTTATTGAAAAAAAATGATTCATTCGAATCTAATGTTTTTGATCGAAATTAATGAAATATTGTTTCAAATAAAAAGTGTTTGTTGTCAATAGCACGATGATATTGAAATTTTTCATTGATCCAACCAGACATCTTCTTGTCCATTGAATACGTAGATGAATTAATAAAATATTCAGTTGTTTCAAAAAGTATATGATTTTGAATTCGAACATATTTTTAGAAGTCTCACATGTGAGACTTCTGCAACCCTGCGGATGGAGCGGCTTTGAGCAAAGCCTGACACCGGGATGGGTGACCGTTTGGTCGCAAAAAGACTCGCACATCGATCGCTGTTGCGGGCTGTACATTTTCCGCAATTTCTAACTTAATTGACGAAAAGTTCCCACAATATTTATCGGGAAACCTCGGGAAACGAAGCGCCAGAGGATTTGAAAACGTTTTTTTCTCAAATTACTTCGATAACTGCTCTTTTACTTCGGAAAATGTTCAATTTCCAAGAAGCAGCAAATCCAGGGGCGTTTTTATCGACGACGATCGAGAAGCTCGTCGGCAGGCTCTGCGGTTCATCGAACACGGTCGATCAATCGCAGCAACAATTTTTTTCATCATTTTCGTGAAAAACTTTATGAAAATCATTGCCAAGGGGCGCTGACTATCGAATGGAATGAGCTAGCACAATGAGGAAGCTTATTTGAGAATCCTATTTTGAAAACGATTTTTTCCGTCGTTTTTCAGGCGTCAACTGAACCTTTATTGGAGCATATGACCGCGAGAGTATATACGCAGCAATGACGCGATAAAATTCGCGTTTAGTGTCTCCCAAACGAAAGGATGTTTTTTTCTCCAACTTTTTGCCTCTTTTCTTACGTTCTTATAATATCCGCGGGTAGTCAAAACGCCTACGCCGATCGGTGGCAAGAACACAGCATAGCTGGCTAAAAATAATGGAGATTTACTTAAAAATAGTCGTGCGCATTGCACGAATTCCTCGAGATGGTAAACAGCGTGTGATCTCACTAATGTGTCGGAGAATGACAAATATTGGGCTAAAATTTGGGGAGGATGTTTGAAAACGTAGTCGCTAGTGGTTGCTTCGACGAGAGATGAGAGGAGATCGAGAAGGGGATTTATAGTCGCGTAACTCTGGGAGGCGCGCTTAAAATCATGGCTAATTAATGATTCGAATGCTTCGCAGATTCCCGATAAGCGATCAATCGAGGAGGATAATTCTCTCGGGAAATTCCGAGGGTAACGAATACAGCGAAGGGAATCAACGTTCGAGGAAAATAAAGAATGCAGCTGGGAAGAAAAGAAGCTGTAAGAATGACGAGGACGAGTATTTTCATTATTCTGACGATGAGTGCACTCTCGATAACCACTAGTCTTGGCGCACCGTTTGCCTACGATCCTCAACTCGAGATGAAACCATCCTCTTGGCAGGATAACTCGTTAACTCCAATTGTCTCCGAACCGTGCTCGAGCAGCGGTTGCTGGGGATGGTTATCCCCACTGCCAATCAACAGAGTCAGTAATGAGATTCTTCGAGAAAAAACCAACGACGCAAAGTAAGAAAATTTTCAATTCGAAAAACGTTTCTCTGGCGTGCTCGATTCAACCGGATCTTGACGAAGGAAACTTTTTCATTGTTTTTTCCAACTCGAATTCGGAAGCAATAATTATCGTATTCGAATTGAAAGCATAGTTAAACGTGATTGTAAGGATGGCCAAAGCACGCGGCGACTTTAGTAAAAATGTCGATTCCCACTGAATACTTTATATTCCTATAAAATATTTGAAATCATTCGGTAAATTAATGATTCAATTAACACGCGAGTCGGAAGCCATTTCCAAACGTTCGATAACGTCGCTCGATGCATATTTCTTAAGGAGGGTGGACCACGAAATCAAAATAATCAGAATTTCATCATCAAATTTCGTGATAACATTCTTTGGCATCAAGTATACAAATACAATTTTTTTCAATTTTTTTACCACATGGTTATCGCATAATTGAGCGTTAAATCTAACTTCTTATGCATACAAGTGAACTTTAGTGTTCAATAACTCGAGAGCTATGTGGTAGAAAAATCTAAAAAAATTTCTATTGTCTTATATATTTTTAAAGAATACATTTACCAAATTTGATTAAACTCTTATAATTTTGAAATTCTTTATATTTTCAACATGGCTTAGCATGGCAACATTGTATCGTCGCGATCCACCCTCCTTAAGAGATAGTCTTCTTACGTGCTCAAACGAAAAATCGATTAATTACAGAATATTTCAGTTCGTGGAATAAAAAACTCGGTTATGAAACGCCTTAATTAACGTGAATCATTTGTCTTGTTAAAATAACACTTCGATTATCCGAGTAACATTTAACTATGTCTCAATTATAAATCAATATCGTTCATATTTAATGATCGTTAAAGCAATCGAGTAGAAGTTTCAATGTCAATAACGACGAGTGTTAAAAATAATTATCCATTACATCGCTATGAGGAAGTCTTTGACTGTCACTATTCTTGTTGTTATGAGAACACAGTAATTTTCATGAATCTACATCGAATATAAATAAGACTGGAAATATTGGGAACACGTTAGAAAATATAAAAGGCCAACGAATCGATGCTACAAATAGACAGTACAATTTTTGACTGACGTAATCACTTCTCGAGTCAATCGAATCGTACCAAAATTGGATGTGAGAAAAAAATTAGTGACAAGAGTCTCATTCCACGTGTCTTTGAAGGGCTCATCGAGTGCGGGGTTCAGTACT
This sequence comes from Venturia canescens, assembly GCF_019457755.1. Taxonomy (NCBI): domain Eukaryota; kingdom Metazoa; phylum Arthropoda; class Insecta; order Hymenoptera; family Ichneumonidae; genus Venturia; species Venturia canescens. The sequence continues at coordinate 2,978,960 of NC_057426.1, forward strand.
TTGCGTTTTCGAACAGCAAGACACGTTCATTCGCCAGGAATGCGAAGTTGGACCGAAATCGTCAACACGGTCGATTGGATCGTTCGTGTAATTTTCGTTTGTCCAATAAATAAAGAAACCTGAATGGTCGTCACTTTATTTTCAGACTGGAAGATCAACCGCAACCAGGCGGGGAAAGCAATTCACCGGCGTACCCTTGGAAACCGAATTCGGGAGTTTTCGTTCCACGAGGAAAATCGTCGCCGTCGAACGTTCGACAAATGTCACCAAGGCCAGTGAAGAAAGATGTTTTCATGTCTCGTAGCTGGGGTCCCGGTGGATTGCCATTTTCAGTACTGTACATGAATCCTCATGGTGTCCGAGCGAGCAGCTACCGTCCGAGCACAGGTACGAGATAAACGTGCAAACATCGATCTCCTCGACGTTCTATTGAGCCGAGTTGTTCCTCCGTCGCAGAAGGCATGAGGTTTACTCAACAGAAGCGAAAGCACTTGGTTGATATTTATTTGAAAAAAAATATGAAAAAATATATTCGACGAAGCCTCATTTCAGCACGTAACAAATTGATCGATTTGCTCGGGTGTTTATGGACTTTTGCCAATCTCCATTTAATGTAAATACATTTTTTTTCTTCCCTTTTTTTATCTAATTTTCGTTATCACCCAACGTACACATGAGCCTCGAATCGTTGCCAGGCAGTCGCGAACGAAGATTAGGAACAAAGTAGAAAAGGCTGAGCAACAGCAACTTGGGTTGCCAAATCATTCCAATGGAATCAGAGAATACGCAGTATGAGTGTAAATCCTTTGGAAATCGAACTAGGCAGGTAGGTAGGCAGCGCAATTACAAAAATGTAAAAAAAAATTGGCCAAATATTTGATGGAAAAATTCTGAAAAACGAGAAAACGATTATTTTGGAAGTTCGTTACATTGAAAAAGCATCTCTGCAATAACGATGACGAAAACAACTAAATTTGAAGTTGCTCTCGAGCGTATTGAAGTAGTTATTATGTAGGGAGAATTCCGTTTCGGTTTTATACGTTGTAAACTAGTTCAAGTGGAAATCAATCGATACGAGTCATGGATTAAACTTCATCCCGAGTACCACAATCCTAACGCAACGATTTCAATAGTTGCCTCTCCGTTTGGAGATATTTACCCACGCATCAACAATGTTATTGGTTTGTAAGCTCTTTTGGAAACTTATATCACGTCGAGTATAATGAAAATTGAAAATTCGAACTTTAAGAGTTGAAATTTAGAAATATGCTAGAAATATAGAGCGTGCATCTATTACCGGAATTATTATAAGATCTACGGTCTAGTTGTCAAGAAAATCTCATTTTTTGAAGGGTTTCGAAGGCTCTTTTGGCAAGCACACTTCCTGTGCGACATCTGTACTGCGAAAGTATTTTAACCGCTCTCATCATATTAAAAATTGATCAATCTCGACGAATAAGTTACACGTAATTTTAATAATTACGAGAATAAATTTTATTCGTTTCTTCGATCATCAAAAGAGCAAAAAAGTTCAGTTGCTTTTTTGAATGACCAGTAACGCATGACGCCCGCTCTGCTCGAGTTTCAAGTATCGCAATTTTCGAACAGTACTGAAATAAAAAGTAATTGAAGTTTCTTCAATTTTCTTCATCCATTTGAACAATTGGGTAACGTAATTTTACGGGATACAGTAAACTGCAGAGTTCTGTTCCAACGAGGATTGTACGGATACCTGCATTAAAATTTCGACTTTTCGCGAAGTTACTCGGATGTCGTTGAAAAAAGTTTAAAAAACAAGAGCCCGCTTCGCCTTTCTCCGAGGTGTAACCAACTTGTTAACTTCTCTTTAAACGAGCTCAAAATTGTTATTATTTTGTCTTGAATTTGAAAAAATGAGTTTGGAGTTTGACTGCTAGATAGCAACACTCACAAGTCACTTATAGAGAGCTTATTGCTTGCTGCTATCTTCGCTTCCGTTAGACAGTTCTGTTATGATTCTGAAGTTTCGGCTCCTTGTGTTGTCCAGCTGTTTATTGGTTAAGTAGGAAAGGTCGGTCATGTAGGACTCGCCACAGCTATGATGTGAAAAGATGAAGGTACTGGGCACGCTTGTTGCGTGAGTTACTTGGAACGTCACACACTTTGAGGGTCGTAATAATTGGAGAGATTGCACGTGAAGAATGATAAAAATAAAAGTATCATTGATTACAGGATATTCAGAGGTTGTACCAACGAAAGCAATGCCTGAACCCGATGCGCGACGATCTTACGAAGGTGTACCCGCTGCCATGAATCCAACGAAACATCCGAATTATCGAGTCGCAGTACGAAACGGGTCAACTGGACAGCCGAGAAGACAATACTCGATAATACCGCAGCTTTTCATATCATACGGTTGGGGACCGTTGGGCAAATAGAAAATAAGGAGGAAAAAATCGTTTGAGAAAAGAAATACGTACGGACCGGTATGAAGCGCGACGCAAACTCTCATTTTCTCTGATACTCGAGAAATATCCCAAATACGGTCAACAAGTACGGTCACCAAAGAAAACAGCAACAAATCGACAAACGAAGTTACTCCCCACTCGTTTTATTCTTAAGGACGAAATGCTAATTGTCAAAGCGGAAGTTTTAATGTCGTGTTTCTCTTCTACCGAGCCCTATTCGTCATTCTATATTTAATATAATAGTATTTAAGAAAAACCGCTAACGACCTCCGAACAACGAATGAATTCGATTTTCTGTTCTTATGAGAACTACGACTACGACGACGACGACGACGACTAATTTAAACAAACGAAATAAGAGGGTTGCAAGTGTTGAATGTTCATTCGAACCTACGAATTCAGTGTGCCATCTTCTCAGGTTGTAAATAACGATTTGCCCACTCAATTGACGTTCACTAGTCTTATTTCTCTTTCACTCTCTCTCCCTCTTGCCGAGGAACATGTCAGAGACTTGAGAAAAATTGTATAAAAAATCCAACCGAACGAACCATTTCTGCGTGATAAATAATAAGTATTAATTTACAGTTTAGGACTTGACACTTGTCGTGGTCCACGATTTTCTTATCGCAAAAAACATGTTGCATCATTGTTACACAGTATCGAAAGCGAAAAAACTAAATCTCACGAGTTATTTATTCATCGTGCATTCTCACCGGATATTCTATTTGAATTGTGTATACGAGGAAAAAAATACGAAAACAAAAAGCATAAAGAACGTGCAGCTTACCGTTCATCTCTTTCATTGCCTTAATAAAGTCCTGTGGATCCTTAAACGAGACGAAACCGAAACCCTTCGTCTTGTTCGTCCGCTTGTCACGTACCACCTTTGCCTTTTGGAAACTCGGGTATTTACCAAATACACGAACCAACATTTCATCCGTCACGTCGTTGCCCAAATCACCGCAAAATATTCGAAAATCATCTGTAATGTTCATTTCCCTTTATTATTATCGTTCTTGAGATTTGGCTCTATCAGATATTTAGATTTTTTTAAATTTAAAACACTTACAATCTTATGAAAATTAAATATTTTTTTTCATAATGAATCGAAACATGACAAGCTTCTGGACATGAATGCAACAAAAAAGATTTGTATTTTATAACAATAATTTATTTTTGAAAGCGAAAACTAAAAATTTGAAATCTTCAGTCAGAGAGAAAAAAGGGTAGAAAATTTCATGATAAAGCTAACTTACCATCGTCCCACTCTAGCAACGACTGATCTTCCCACGTCTGTCCACCAGCCATCCTGATAATTTTTTTATTCTTTTTTCCCTTTCCTTTTGGATGCGTTTCTTCGGCACTAGCATTTGCCATTATCGAGCTAGCTTTTCCTTGGCTGATAGCCAATTCCGCAGCTGTACTGACCCCTTTAGGTTTGAGTTTTCTTTTGGATTCCTCTTCCGGTATTTTCGTGTTTATTATCTGTTCAATGATTTCGGGATGAATAACAGATCCGGACGAAGGGGGATCATACGTTTTGGGGGTTGAGCTGAGATCCATGTTAGATACGTAAGGATTGCTGAGTTGTGCCGGTGAAGAATACGTCGTGATTGGCACGCTTCCTGAGGATCAACGAGACGACCTTCATGAAATCAAGTAAATACGGATACACTGTTGCGTTACTGAAATGAATTCAAATTTTTTTTGTCTTATTACAGCTCAAATTTTTAAATGCCAGTATTTTACCCAAGTTCAATTGTTGTCTGGATATTACTTTTTCTTTTTTTAATGATTAGAACAGATTGAGTTTTCACAATAGAAATCTTAATTTATTTATGAGAAAATGCAGCAAAAATTTCCTTAATGTCCTCATTTTTCTATAACTGTGTTATACTCCTCTGTATATGTGCTCTATTGACCACTTTACATGTTTTCTACAATAAAAATTGAAAAAAAAATTCATTGTTTAATGAAGAAAGGCATTTTGAAATGATTCTAGGAAAATTATAACTCTGGAATCAATAATGTCCACGAGTAATGAAAAATTTTCTGAAACATATGGGTATTGGCAATTTAAAAATTGTAGCGACTAAGTGAGTTGTAAAAAGGAACCTTGTCGAGCAACTTGAGGCGGTATCAGCATCGGCGGTGGTGGAGGTGGCGGCGGCGGTGGCGGAGGAGGAAATCCCATGATAGGTGGGAAAGCCATAGTTGCAGCAGCTCCAGCTGCTACAACAGGCCCTGGCATTTCATGTTGTTCCAATTGCCTGGCAACCTGACTGTAGGTATTTGCTCCTATCACTGGTCTTATCATCGGTGTCACTAATTGACCTCCGATTTCCGCCTCGAACCTTGAAACGCAATGAAAATGTCAAATAAAACAAACGATTAACCTTTTGCATGCTTGTGCACTGGTTAGTTATATTACTCGCGAAAAATGTGCAACTGTTTGCACCAAACAAAACGTTTTCCTAACCTGTTCATTTCGTCCTCCATTTGTCGCAACTTGTCGTCCATCGTTAAAGAAATTTCGAAGATTCTGCAGGTATGATATATTCAAGTTTGTTTTATATTACAAATAGTTCACGGGCACCACTCACTTTAGTATTCTGATCTCGAGGATTAAAATCACGCTACGTTTTATGAATTCGCAATCGTAACAATATTTACCAACGCGGAAAACATCGCGCAGACAACGCACCCCGCGCTCACTAGAAGTTTACAACTTGCTAGGTTAGGTTTAGGTATTCCATCACCTACACACCGCGCACACTAGAGGGACCTTCTTTAGCGTCACATATAGTGTACCGTGAAGCTAGCCTGGCCACTGGTAAATAAACCGCTTCGGCCAAGGGTCGATATTTTTTTTTTTGAAGTTGGTGTGAGCTTCCTGTACATATGTGTTTTGTTTTGAATGTGGGTTTATTTTGAAGTGAATGCTGTGTTGCGTGAGGAAAAGAAAACCAGAATAGGTGATTCCAGGGAAATCACACAGCATACCGAAGACTATGTGGATCACATCCTTCGTTCTATCTCCCAAGCGAACGCTATGTCAATGTTTATGTTTATATTTTTTCTTATCTCCCTTTTCTCTTTATTATATCCCCGTGAGCTGGGCTACCTCCCGAGAGATACAGAAAATGTTGAGAATTTAATGTGTCCTTTTATATATAATTTGTTGTAGTTTTGTTTAGTTTTTATTATTTTTGTTTTTATCGTTAGACTGCCCATTATAGACTGGCCGGTTACTAATGGTTCCACATTTCGATCTTTCAACTTTTATGTTTATATATTTTAATTTGGTGTTTTATTGAGTCAATGAGCTTTTATTATTTCGTTTGTTTGTTTTTTTATTTATTGGTATAATTACGTTCAGCACTGTCACTTTCACTTTCATGTCTTTTGATTCAAATTGTAAAGATAAAGATACACGCGGAACCTTTCGTTAGTTTCCGCGGGATATCACCACGGAAACACGTCTACCTTCTTCCAGGTTCGACGGCTGAGTCCCACTAAAGGGACCTGCGCAGAAGTTTTATCCCGTGCGCGTAATATCGTAATATCGAGTTCATATCCGAGCAGGAAATTTCGCATTTATTCAATACTGTCTTTGCTGGGTTCGATTGACAAAAGAACGAATAACACGAATGACATTATACGAATTGTTATTTACATCAGTACAGCATAGAATGAACTCCACATGTAAAGAAAATACAGATAAAAACTCGCGTGATCGCTCGTAGAATATGTCGCTAATTCTAATATTCCTGTATAATGATTTTCGAAAAATGGACTATAATGTTGAATGTAACAAATGTAATTCAACCGAGTCGCTGTTTGTGTTATACAATGTTTACAGGACAATTGATCTTGGCTGACTCGGCCCAAATGTTGAAATTGCTAAAGTTAGCAAAGCATTCATTCCGCTAAAAAAACCTAATTGAACATACATTAAAAAGTTCTGCTCATTTGAACTGATATGACAAATGAGGGATGTCGAAACTTGTTTCTTCAGTTTGATTTTCACTTTTCTTTACTCGTTTTTGAAACCACAAATAATTTGATAAACGTAACAAATGCTCGAGTAATCCTAATGTTTTCGGCGCTTGTCACGATCGTCCCTTCGTGGTTCTCGGTCTTCTTTGCGTTTGGCTGTTGCGGTAGAGCTACTTGCGCGCTTAGCCTGTTTCAAGAACTGATCCAGACCGAAAGGATCTTCTTCGTCTTTCTCAAACTGTACAGGACCTGAACGTGTAGCTGTACGATCTGTACCGCTGAATTCCTTGTCGGGAACAAACCTGTACGTAAAAAAAAAGCAAACAGTTGACAATCATTTTCCTGATATTCATGATGAGTCTCTTGGATTTTATTCCAATTTTTTTCTTATTATAAATCAGCTTTTCTTGTGAACGCGCCATCTTAGTTTAATGATTTTCTCACCTATTCGTATTAACGAGCTTCTCGAGATCATCGCCATAATTGTCCTTATCGATATTTTTACCAGGTCGATAAATGTGCGAACCGATCGAATTGCTGTCCCTCCAAGGCTTGTCATAAACGTTGTACTCGTCATCATGTCCATAACCGCTATCCATGCCTTTGGTCGTGTTGAACAATCGCTGATCGAACTGCGCCTCGCCGGAATTGGCAATGCTCTTCGCCGGTAAACCAAGCGCTATTTGTTCACTTATGTCGCGTTCTCTCTCGCGTTGCAAGCGCGAACGTTTGTCCGGTGCAGCGCGAGCCAAGTTCCGCTCACGAGCACGATCCTTGTGTCTTTCTTGACGGAGCTGATCACGCTCACGAGTTTCCTCGGCTTTGTCTAAATGGAACAAAAAAAAACCAGACCGCGTTGAAGATGAAAGAGTTTTTTTCAGCGGCTCATCGGGAACGTGGTCAAAAATATATTCAAAATGAACGGTGTAGATTTACCAAGAGCAGCAGCGGATTTTAACCCAGCGCGTTCCTCTCTGGCTTTTTGAGCCAATTGCCTCAAGTGATCCTCCTTTTTCTCTTTCTCCTTCTGCGCCAATTTCTTCTCCAATTGTGCTCGCATTTCAACGGCCTCACGAGCTTTACGATCAGCGATGTAAAGCGCTTCTGAAAGTTTTGCGAAGTTTTCATTTACGTGAACTATCTGATGACCTCGCCCATCCGCTGCCAAACGCTTGTCCAACGGTATAGTGTAACCCTGAAAAAAAAACACAAAGCAGATAAAGTACAAGTAGATAACGGAATAGGGATGGTGAAAATACTAATTTTGTATAAAATCTGCCAGTTTGCTCACCTTTGCGTTCTTCCAGTTACTTATGCAAGGAGGAATCTTCCATTCTTTCTGTTCTTTCACGGTAACCTTGCGGGTTGGTGAGTGCATCACAGGAGCTGGTGGCGAAGGTGGTCCTCGCGGAATTTTCTTATTAATTCTAGAAAAATAAACTTATTTGAAATCACAATAGACCAGTAAAAATTTTTGATCTTAATAACTCACCTGAATTTTGGAGGCTCCATCGGGTCGACTTGTGCCTCAACCATCCTTATGACTCGCTGTTTGGCCCCTGAATTGAAAGATTGCCCTTGTTGGGATGGCGTATAACGAATATATTGAGCTGGTGCCTGTTTTTCAGCACACCGCACTGGCATTGCTGCTGCAATTTTCGACTGTGTAATTTTTTCCAAAGCTCTGCGAGTTTTTTCAGTAACTTCTGCAATTTCTTCCGCATCTGGTCTTTGAAGACTGGGATCATTTTCGTTTGTAATTTCAGCTGGTAGTAAATCACTTAACTTGCTATATACTATCTGAAATTGCAAAAAAAATCCTTCAATGATTCAAGCATTTTTTGTAAATTCCACAACAATATTGAATCAGAAATTTTGTTTAATTGTTTCTCGAACAAATGTACCAACCTTGTCCTTAGAATGTCCTTGTCTGGCAATCAAGTCGTACTTCACCTTGCCTTGAGCATCAAGTTGTATCGCGAGCGCGTTACTCGTTGATTCTTTACCCTTGAAACCCATATTGAGGGGATATTGGGCAACATGAATCTCGGGAAATGCTCCGCCATCTCCAAAATCCTGCAATCAATACATATTCGATACTTGTGATACTCGAAAGACAATATTGATGAAATATAAAAGCCTGGAAACCATCATATTTGCGTTTGAAAGAATATGCTGGCCATACTGCAAAAAAAAAGTGTAAAATTCTATGATAAAAGAGAAAGTTCATCACCTCTGGATTTCGAGGAACCCATCCTTTGCGTTGTCCATAAGGAGGTGCGGTGACAACAGCTTTTACCAATGCCGACACAGGTCTCTGACGGAGCTTCTGCTCTCTAGCTTCGTCCTCTCTGTCCCAGACAACCTGACTGGGGAGAGGTAATAAACTGAAAAAGAAAACATCATTTTTATAAGGATTTGACAAGCCATAATCACTTTGGAGCGTTCAAATTGCGCTGTTAGGAAATGAGCTTGGAAGAAACACAGTGCTCAATCACTAGCTCATGTAGTTCATATTCCTTCATTTGTCGTTACAGTGCATAATTTTCGCAAGTACAGCTCATAAATTTTACGGTCTTGTGAAAAACGAATAAATTATTTAATTATTCAATATTATTTTATTCGTCACTGTACCTCGTTAACGACATCTTGTTGACACTGTTCGCCATTTTCTTTTTTCATGCTCTCCAACCCTCTTATTTTGTGATTCTCAAAGGTTCCGCAAGAAGCGCTATATCGGCCCCGCCAATTCGATTTGTTGATTGTGTGATGTTTATCATTATCTACATAAATTTTAATACATTATAAATTTTTAATAAATCAAACTTATTTGTCAATCTACAAATAAATAAATAATCTGTTATAAATTAAAAATTTTTAAATTATTCGGCTAATCTCACGGAGGTCTTATCGATCTGCAAAGATCGTTTTTTGTGTTTTCTACGTTGGTAACAGCTCAATCAACGATTCAACAGCTGAGAGCGAACAGAAGGTAGAAAAGGTAGGAACCGTAGATTGCCGTAGAACAAGCATCACAAGTCTGTCTACGAGATCTTGGTGGTTCGACGTTCGACTCGTCTGAATCATGAAATCCTCAATTTTAATTTCATTTGTGCTCGTCGTTTTCGGTGTTATAATTGGTACAACTTTTGCTGAAAGCGATGAAGATCAATCGACCGATCTTTATATTATTGAGGGCAAAGTTTTTCCATGGGAAAACTCCAATTCAAACGGATGGCAACTCATGACTCATGTCATGGCTAACGGCGGAGAACATTATGGTTTCTTGAGGTAAAATGACAAAAAAATCCGTTCAAATTTTCTATTCGTTTAAATTATTTGTGATTCCCTGGCAAACTTGTAAATCCTAATGAGCGAATTATTGATTTTGGGTAGATTTGCCCTTGCAAATACGTGGCAGTCTCAATACATAATTCATAAACAACTTGGCATTATAATAACAGTTCAATCAATGCCTTGAGTGCTTCTTTCAAGAGGACACAGACATATAAATAAGGTTAATGAGGAACAGACGCTTCTTATTAGAAATAAAGTTAAATCCTTTTTTTTTGCAAATGCTTTATGTTTTGAGAAATAAAGTTATCCTTCTGTTCCTGTAGTCCTGTATAGTGATAAAATTAGGGAATAACTTTCGTTTCTCTCAAAAACTTAGTTGTTCAGTTTATAAAAAAAACTATTGACACAACACTTGATTTTCTCCCTGAAAAAGATCAGCTGCGAAATGAAACAATTTTTCTTCCAGTAAATTGGTTTTAAAGTTGCTGAGGTATGCCTGGATGAGGAATGTCTTTGATATGTCCAGAGATGTTCCTATGTAAAATGTCCAAACCTATGTGCCCTCAATTCCAGATTCTTTATTTTATTTTCAGAGAGGATGGAACGTTTGTAATTCCAAATGTGCCGTCCGGATCATACGTCGTGGAGGTTGTCAATCCAAATTACGTTTACGAGCCTGTGAGAGTAGAAATAAACTCGAAAGGAAAATTGAGAGCAAGAAAAGTGAATTTCATTCAGACTTCTCAGGTTATCCAGGTTCCTTATCCGTTGAAGCTGAGACCATTTACGCCTTTCCGTTACTTCCAAGTCAGAGAGCAATGGAGAGTTACAGATTTCCTGTTCAATCCAATGGTGAATATTGAAGTCATTTGCTTCTCCCAAAATTCAACCATCCACAGAGGACAAATGAATCAATGAAAATATCTTTTTCCAGGTACTCATGATGATTCTACCGTTGCTTTTGATCGGAGTACTGCCAAAAATGATGAACGATCCAGAAACAAAAAAGGTCAGAAACTGAACGAGCGTAAGGAGCGAGCAATAAGCGTTTATCAAAGAATATCGTGGACAGAAAAAGACGATTGTCAATGAAATTGATGTTTTTTACAGGGCATGGAGCAGTTAAACAATCTTACGAGTTACAACAGCATGCCCGAAATGTCCGAGGTCATAACGAATCTTTTTGCCGGTGGGGAGAAGCAGAAACCAAAGGCTGTGAAAGCTGCAAAGAAGCGGCAATAGCTATTGTAAAGTAGGCGATCTTTGAACATCACGAATACACACGTACACATTAATATTTATTATACCAAATTCTCAGAAGGATCGCGCGAGCGTGGAGTGAGGAAAAAAAATTTGCGATTTAGAGATAATCCGCTTGTTTTTATACCGCTCAATATTCAGAGGTGTACGCCTAGGATCAATTGTCACATTTGAAAGGTCATCGATATTAAAATACACTATCACACTTGGTAAAAGAGGAAAAACGTGTTGGCCAACTTTGGCGGGATTTTTCTGAGGATTTCAACCTCCCGCCACCACTGAAATTCTCTCAATATTTTCTATTTTCCTCTTTCTTCCTCTTTCTCTTTTTCTTTCTGTGTGGCCCGACTCCCTCGATCTCCCCACCCGTCGTTCACAGTTCCGTGAGAGAGGTCGGTTCTCTCGGTTCTTTTGCTGTAAGTACCTCAAACGCGCCGATCCCGGTCTCGTGAAAGCCGCTCAAAGTAGCGCCTGCAACGAGTCAAGGAATTTAACATTTAACAAGTATTCTCGTTAAGATTTCAGTTCGAAGATACATTGGTATTGCGTGACGCATTGTAATGTGTCAGTAGCTCAAAAAAATAAATAAATAAATGAATAAAAGGAAAACCCAAAAAACTTATGATTAACTGCATAATCGCCGAAGGCTGCTGGGCCGAGTCATCCCGACATCCGGTTGACTCGTCTATAAATATACATTCGTACTCGTGTACGAGGCTCGTCGTCTCGCTCTGCTTCAGATTGATAAATTTCCTCCGCCCATTCTCCATGAGAGTGGAGTAATTCGATTGATGCGTAAAAATGAATCCACATTCGTGAATCCTTTAATAGAGCAGCTGCTTTCCGTCACAATATGAATACACATCGCAACTGCGTGAATGTCTTTATCTGACCAATTATCCATTATATTTTGCAGATGGGAGCAGTCAAAGTATAAACCGGTTAGTCGCTTGTGTGCGCGAAACAGATGCCATTACGAGCCATAATTCTCAATATCTCCAGCAAGAACCTGTCTCCATGCTTTTTCATCTTCCATCTCGTTTTTTCTCATCGTAACTATTACGCACTCTTGGCATGGCACTAAATACGTGTTTCCTGGTGTGTCGCTACACAAGCGGGCTTTGTGCCTGCGTGTGAGAATAAGTTGGAAAAAAATGGGTGAAGATGGCGATCGGACGGATCGGTATGATTCAGCGGTGGACGATGCACGCCCAACGCGAGCGATCTATGGGCTCTCTCCTCGGATTTCCAGGAATCTTGCGACCTCCCGACCAATCGAATCGATGTATAAGCGCTCTCCATTCACCCACCATGCCTGATGCATGACGAAACATGCGTATTGCCCCTCGTCGAGATCCCTCGCGTGTATTTGGGAGTAACGGCGCGCCGGTCATTCGGATTGCGGGGTAATGCGGATCATGACCAAAGAAATTTATGGAAATTTTCAATTCGCAGTTTTGACACGATTATACGCTGTCTTTCTCATCCAAGTGTTGCTCCATTTGTTAGAGTGAGTTATCACTGAGTCGATTCCACACACACACGCACAATTGATATTTCTTTTGTTAATTTTTCATTTTTTTATAGTGTCAATTAGCTTTGTACCTAAGAGTCCTGAAGAATAAAAATCTTTCAAAGTTCCATTCGCTCTGGCGGCCTACCAGGTTTCTATTTACGAATCGAAGCTCTCGGATCCAGACGTGGGAGGAAAACGTCTCGAGGGGTTCACCTCCTCGCATTCCGACGTCTCGAATGATCAGGAAATTCATAGATTAGCAACAACTGAAGAGAAACAAACTGGCGAGTCTGGCACTGCTCCGGAATGCCTGGAGCACTTCGTCGCAGACCCAACAACAGGCGAGGGAAGAAGTCCTCCGAAAGCAGTGTGTTTACAACGAAAACGACGAAATTTAGTCTTAGCTGAGCACCGTTGCCCCGACACCCCCTGAAAATGATCCCGCGCTTTCTCGATCCTTCGTGCGTGTGACTCGTCGTTGGAGGGGATTTGGACGGTGGACGGGAGCACGCGCCCGCATGTTCGAGAGCGCGCGTACCGGCGAGCTCTTTTTAAGGAGGGAAAGAGAGAGCAGCGAGCGACAGGGAAGGCGACAGGAGGGAGGAGAAGGAAGAAAAAAAGAAAGGAAATCTCGCTACGGGGAAACCGATCGGCTAAAGATTTACCCGTCACCACGAGTTCTTGGGAAGACCCACCGCGCAACAGATCCTGCGGATCTCTCTCTCTTACAACTTCTCACTTATGCGTACATTTGTGTCTCTTCGACGATCCGAACGTTTCGTATTCCGAATACTTATGTCACGGGATTCAATCGACTTTAGTATGCAAACGTCCTACGTACGGAGATAAACAAAGTTGCTTCTCCACAAGCCGGAAAATCGATAGAAAAACAAACGGAATATTAACAAACTTTCAGAGTTTCTTTTAAGTATTTTATCCAGTTTTTACACTCGGAATAATTGACTCCATTGAGAAGTGCGTTATTCTCACTTTTTATTTGTTTTTTTTTTTTTGTAAATCGTACTCACGTGCTTCACGCTACGATTCGTCATCGGGAAGTCACTTGCTCGGTCATCGCAACACTTCGGGCAATCGGGATTGTTCCGTTTCGTCGGAAAAGCTTTTGACCCTTTTTATTATTCTCGTTTGTTTTTATTCCTGATTCACTCACTGCGCGAAATTGAGGCTTCGTTCGCACTCTTTCCTTTCATTACGACGTCGAGGGTTTGAGTTAATTTGGGAAAGAAAAATCAGGAGTTTCGAATGCAGGCACGATTTGAGGTCGACCTAACAAACTTTTGCGCTTCTTCACTACTTCGAATCGTATTTTAATTTATGTGCTGCGATACTGATTCCCGTTCCTCGTCTCTCGAGATCGTCACGGGCGAAAAATATTGCTAGAGTAACTCAATTGAAAAATGGGCTTGTGAAAGAATAAAAAACTGAAACCTGGGAAAAATGGTTGGCAACTTGGATGATTTTTTTAACCGATCGCTCCACCGTTGCTGAAGCTCTACGAAGGGAAATTGAGCTGCTGCAAGGAGCTCCAGCTCCACTCCATTGACTCTGGACTTTCCTCAATCTATTTTTTCATTTAAGGAAATCGAAGGGACCCAAAATTTTTGATTTCACACAGTGGAACGTCGTCTTTTTTCCTAGCGCCGTAAGCTTGACCCGGCGTGAGTGAAATTAGCGCGAAAGAGAGACCGGAAGTTGTGGGAAAATTGGCGCATGACGAATAAACGTCGGAGTACGCGTTAAAAAAAGCGAAGCCGCGATACGAGAGCGTGGACGACGAGTCATGATTTTTTTTCTCGCGTGTGTTTGAGCCGGCATTATCCGTCGAAGCAAGCCTCGCAGAAGCCGGCCAGCGAGAAGTTTCCAACCGTCGCTTCATGTCCGTGAATCATCGCCGAGACTCACCGACGAGATTCGTGAATTCGCTCGAACAGCAGAGCCGAGGAGCAGATTGGATCGTGCCAACGTCGAGGAGAGACTCGTGGAGGAACGAGAATGAATCGCGGAGCCTCGAGAGCGGCAAACGCGAATGTGCGGACGAGGGAACGCGCTCGAAACTGCAGGACTCGCGCGGAACACCGGCGACCCCGACGTCGCCGAATAATTCTTCCCTTTTCCCTAACCGATGTGCGCTTACTCGGGATGGATATAAAAATCACGAAAGTGCACGAAGAACGAGGGTCGCACCGGAGCTCAACGGAAGCTTGGAAGTTGGCGAAAATCCGCCAATCCTAGTGGCCCGCAGTCGTGAAATTCACTCAACGAGGCTCTCTCACAGCCTCGATTTCTTGTGCAAAACTCAAATTAATTCGCAATCTTCTTCGACTAAAGAGCCCTCGAAACTAAAGCTCTCTTCGGACTGTAGTTCCGCGATTAGTTCCTCGATGGTTTGTGAAGTAGTGAAAGACTCCGTGTGGTCAGACCCACCGGGTCTTCCGAAAGAAGAGTCTTTGGCTACCGACCAAGTCCTCGTACCGACGAGTAAGTACGCACCAGCTTCTCTCCTGATTCGTCAAAATAACGAAATTCTTCGGTCGAAAAGCTTCGTGCGACTAGCTCGAGCAGAAAATACAAAAATATTAAATGTTGGTTAACGAACCGATCGAGTCTCCGAAAAGAAACGGAATCACGAGTTCAAAAGATTATTTGAGAGGTAGAATTTATCACGAGATAAACCCAGTGAGCTTTTGGGTGGAAACATTCATTTTTCTCGGCAGTTTCGATCGATATTTTGCCCTCGACGAGAATCGAGCCTCGAAGATTCCCACCGTGCCAAGTTTTATAAAAAATTGGAGTAAACATTCGTGTCACTTTTCGTCCTGTTTGAAAATTTATCGCTCGTGAATCTAACGTGGGAGGGACTTTCCGCAGAGTCAGGAAGAATATGAAAATCCGGACTGTCGAGTTAATAAAAAAAATGGAGTTTTCATCAGTAGGATTTCGCTCGTGTCATTTTCACTTACATTTTCAAATGATTGTCAAAAAAACGTCTCCGAAATCCTGAAGCTCACTGACGAATGTAAAAACTCGCCCTTTGCGAAGGACGTTTTTTGTTTATAAGTCTCGTAAAAATGGATATTTGGCTAGCCAAAAATTCCACTGTCCACGAGACTAAAAAGCAGGCTCATGAATACCGCGGACGAGATTTCCATTCACTCGAAATTAGTGCCTCGATCAAAGCACAAACCGTCAAAATTCCGATGAAAACAATAATCTTTCAGTTACAACAAAACTTATAAAACTCTCGAGCGATTTTTTTCGCGAAATTGAAACTCTACAGAGGCTCGAACCAGAGCTGCAATTCTGAAGCGTCGTTACGACGAGGATTTTGTTTGCGCAGATCCGTCGGAATGGAATTCGAGCCACGTGGCGGCCTGGTTACGCTGGTGCGGTGGTGCATTTTCGATCGAGCCTTTGCCAGAAGCGTCGGAGCTCCCTTCGACAGGTAAGGAGCTTCTGGAGCTCTCCCTGGCCCACTGGCAGACTGTATCCGGTGGGAGAATTCTCGCTCGGCATCTCGGTTACCTGAAGCTACAGGCGACCGGTGTCTACAGTCCGGATCTCCTCCAGGAAGAAAAAGTCGACGGTGAGTCATACGAGATGCTCGGTTATAAAATTTCTCCTCGACCCTCGCTCTCGTGAGGCGCTCTCGCCGCTCGCGATGCACTCATTCACTGCCCCCCTCTCTTCCCGTCCGGCAATTTACTCACCGTTCCCTCCTTAACGAAATTCCACGCGCGAGCATCATCGAGAATAAAGTTCAAATTCAATGTGCGCAATCCGAATTTTTTTCGAGTCTTTTCAGCTGCTTCGCAACTGAAAATTTTAAATGCACGCGCATAAACTATAAACTCGGTAGTGGGACGTCACGAATTCTGAATTAAACTATTTTTAAGCGGCCAAGAAAAACTACTTTGAGGCAGTTACCCAATCATTCCAGGAACTCGAATCACGTCACTCGTCTGAAAGCATATTCGGCTTAGTTTCTACAGCGTGGAACTTCGCTCACGAATTTCTCATTGCTCATCATTTTGTAGCTTCACTGACGTTTCTTTCGATTCACACTCCTTTTTGTGCCATTTTTGGGCTTTACTGTCTCGGTCCGCAGCACTCGGTGGAGTGATGCTCTTCGCTATTTACTGATTCCTAAGGGACGATTACGGTTACCCTAAAATGGCTAAAATTGGTAGCGACTCGAGTTTAAATCATGGGAACATTGCATTCTCAATCCCGCGTGTCCGGGCGTCGCCGTGTCCCTGTCCGGAGACAGAAAGAATTAGCATCTTCGTTCAGCAAAAATTCAAGAATTTTCACTAAAATTAAAATAATCAATTTACAAAAAAAAGATAAATAATTTCATGAAAATAAGCTCGATAAATTTTGAGTAAAAATCAAATAATATGAGGCAAATACGCTTTTTCTTTCAACGCTCAGATTTAAAAAAAAAAAAATCTTTTCTTCGCCGCTGAAAATGACGGCGGTAAATCGAGTCGCGTGCCGAGCGAATTGGCGAACAATTGAAAATGGATTTCCTCCGTAAATCCAAAAGACATATAGGGGTAAGCACTCACCCGAGCTGGGAAAAGTGGTTAATAGGGGTTTTCGCCTGCCTTCGGACCAAAGTGACCGGAAGCTGCTAACAGCTCCCCAGAGCCTCCGTCGGGCTGCTCGTGCTTGCCAGAGCTCTATTCGTATATAGCTTCGACCTTATCTAAAGTCAGTGTCCATGGAGCTGATCTATTGCCGATAAACTCGATCGCGATTCTGAGCAGGGAGCGAATATATCGTCGTGATAATAGTTCCATCGATCTTTTCTCGTTGAAGAGTGTTAAAAAAAGGTGTTAAAACTCCAATAAATTTCAGTCGGTCAGAGCGTCCTCGAACGTTTTCAACGTTCTTGGATTTTTTATGAAATGAGAAGGAAATAAAATGTTCGAGTAGTTACTTATAAAAATAACTTTCCAAAATCTCGGTTCCCTGAATAATCGTCACTCCTGGAAGACGCGAAATAGTCGAATCTCAAAACGGTGTTTGACCTTCTTACTCGACCGGAAAAACAAAAGTACTCAAAATCCATGCAATTTCGAGTGACCCACTTTTCAACAAATCTTTAAGAAGGGTGGATCGCGACATCAAAATAATCAGAATTTCATCAAATTTCGTGATTACATTCTTTGCCATAGAGTATAAAAATACAATTTTTTTCAAATTTTTTTACCACATATTTATCGAATAATTGAGCGTTAAATCGAACGTCTTATGCACGAGATGTATAAACTGTATACGTGTAAACTCTATGCTTATGCACGTGAACTTTAGTGTTCAATTACTCGAGAGCAATGTGGTAGAAAAATCTAAAAAAATGTCTATCCTCTTATATATTTTTAAAGAATACATTTACCAAATTTAATGAAATTCTTATAATTTTGAAATTCTTCATATCTTTAACGTGCTTTAGCATGCCAACATTGTATCGTCGCGATCCACCCTCCTTAATTCCAAATCAGCGAATTCGTTAAATTTTTAAATCGAACATAAAATACGGAGTTCAACAGACTAACCAGCAGTCTCGAAACATTGAAAAATGTATTTCAAAGCGCAATCATTTTTTATGGTATTCGAAGCACGATGACTTTTGGAAATACCTGGTTTCTCGTTCCCCCGAGAAATGATTAGGTCGTAAGATAGGATGAGAGTTCATTCATAAAGAGAGTTTGAACGAGTGCACGCAAAGGGCGGGGGGGCGATAAATCGCGATGAGAGCCAGGTGAATTCTTTTATTTCCTCGTAGAAGATCTTTCTCTCGTTTTCAACGTAATGTACGCTTCCAAGAGTGGTTTTCCGAGGATCACGGAGAAAGAGAGAAGGAAAAGGTGCGAGAATCTCTTTGAAGGAGTTTCTTGGCAGAGTAAGCCTTCCGGCCAGATCTATAGAGATACTTCCGATCGTCCCGTTGAATAACGCCCCTCGTTGGCAGCGCCCTCTGCACCCGGTGGCGTCGTTTATTAAACGAATCAGTGTTATCGCAGCAGGAGCGCGCAGGAGAGCGAGATAGACTCGGTCTCATGAATAAACCATCGGGTGTTTAGGGTCGCCCGAAAGCCTGGGTGGGAAGGGCGCGAACCGGGGTGCTGAACGGCTCGACGGGTGGCGGAGCAGGAATTCTCGCTCGGCTCCGGAAAAGACAAGGGTCAAAGTTATACGGCACCCTTATGCTCGTACTTGGAAGCTCGGTAGAAAAACGCGGAGCGGCCGCTCTCTCGAGAACGGTAAGCTCACCCGCGACGGGGAGCAACTATATTGTTTTCTTGATGAGCCTCAAACATTCCCAACAAAATCTTGCGAAATGGCCGCGGTGCGGGGTGCTCGCGGCGAGCGAGTCTGAGCGAGCCGGCACCCGGGCCAGCTTATCATTTTATTGCTCGCTTTTCGCTTTATCGAACATCGCATTTCGGAGTAATCGTGAAATAAAAAACACCGATGGATCGGGAGATACGAAGTTCGGACGCGTTTTTTAATCGAATGTAGAAGCCGATTATAAGATGTTACTTTAGCTACAAATTTCTTTGTTTTTTCTGGTTTTTTACCATTTCAATGCCATGGATCAACGTTTTTTTGAAATCGGTTGTTTTCGGAAATGTTTTTAGGATAGACGGAAATAACTGAGGACAGCGAACTCTTCGGTATAGTTTCAAGGACATTTAAAGAGTTGAAAAACACTTTTTTCATGCGAGAAATACTAGTTCGTACGTGGCTCATGCGCCAAGTCTGATTGTCGAAGTTTCTCGGCTCCGTACAACGAGGAGATCGTAATTATTGTCTGTAACGGAAACTCCAATTTTTTTTTCCATTTTCATATATTTTCCTTTCGTGTGAAAAGCCGAGAAAATCGGGAAATCCTGTGTTTTTAGCGAGCTTGAAAGAAAACGCTTCTAAAGAAGAAGAAAAATTGGAATTTTTGTTGTAGACAATAATTACGATCAAACAATATTTCTCACATTTAAAAAATATTTAATGCTCTTGAAATATTCTTGAAACTATACCGGAAAGTTCGCTATGGTGAGTTATTTCCGTCTATCCAAAAACATTTGCGAAGATAATCGATTTTTTGGACTTTTTAAAGCAGGAACCCCCTTAAATTGTCACTTTTTATGCTCGCAGAGTACAGGAGAAAGTGAAATTGAATGAAATAACGTAATTTTGCTGAATCGAAATGGTAATTTTAAGAGAAACGACGATCATCAAAGTTGGCGAATATGTTGACGCGTACATTTTGAAAAAGAGCTTTTTCGTTTGAATTAGAAATCATATTTTCAGGTTTTTTTTTCTGTTGAACAATCGCATGCTGATTTTGTATCGAAAAACAAAAATAAAAAAAAGAATCGTTTGATTTCTGGACTATGGAATTTTTGGGTACATGAAATTTCGACTTTCAGTTTAAACGAGCATTTTTTCCTCCTAATTTCGATCAGTTCTAAAAATAGTTTTCGATTAAGAGACTCAAAATGCAGATTTAAGAGCCTCGAGCATAAAATTTGCGAATTTATTGTTCGAATAGTGTGCCAGCTGGATATTTTCTTCGATAAAGAGTCAAAGCTGTTCGCGTGAAGTCTGAAAGCACCCAATGCTGATGTCTTACGAACGAATATCTACAGCAGGTCGCAAGGGGGTGCGAGGGTCGAGACACCCTGTGGCGAGCCTGGAGCGTCGCCGTCGACGACGTCGTCGACGAGCAGTGGGGCGAGGTTTCGCCGCGCGATAAGGGCAATCTCAAATCACCGAGGGCAAAGGTCGCTCAGTTACACTTTGTCCATCGGCCGGTGAACCTCGACCGAACGTCCTTGCGTGGCAGAGTGTTTCGTATGCGAAATATCAATGTCATTGAAGTCTGACGTTTATTAAATTTAAAGAATATCGTTTGAAAAAGAAAGTGAGGAAAAGCGGAGTTTTGGCTTCGGTTGCTCGGTTCTTTTTTCTCACTTTGGATGACGAAGCGTCGTTTGACCGCATCGAAAATCGTGGCCACCGATAAAATGTCACGAATTTATTGACTAATCATTTTTCATGACTTCCCTGCCACGAGCTGGATGATTGTGACGGAAAAAACTATGATAGGGATGCTCTTAGTTTGGGAGATTGCTATGATCGATCGGTTCATGGGTGCACCGCTGAAAATCGCTTTGAAACTCTGCATCGAAGCACCAACGTGCCCGGATGAGCTTAAAAAGCATTCGGCCATCAAACTGTGCAAGCCCAACGGATCGTCAACGTTTGTGCTCCTCTGCATACGGCATTTTGGAAAAATGATACTCCCGACAAAATGAGAGCCTTTGGAAACGGGACCACGAGGAGCTCTTTGGGCGAATGTTCGCGAGAGAGATGTGGCGAATACAGACTCATCCGTTGCATCTTCAGCAAGAATCGAGAATTCATCCTTCCACAGCAGCCATTCTTTACAATGGTACATTCAACAACGAATTTTAACTGATCACACGAATCGTAAATCATATTTTGAGTCGTTTGTACACAAAACCATTCACATTTTTATTCGTTTTTTTACGCTATTTTCACGTGGTCGCTTCATTCTTGGCTCTGCACCAGTTTCTCTTTATATTTTGTCACAGCTAATCGCATTTTATTATTTTTCCATCGAACAGTTAGAATTAGCCCACTGACAAGGCTTTTCGGTATGAGAAACATTCTTGAGATCGTGAAAGTAAATTTGGGTTTCAAATCATTTTGAATTGCCAAATAGATTGGGATGGCAATTGATGACGAGCATTAGCAGTGGAGAATAAATATTGTCAAAATCAAAAAAAGAGAGATTTTTGATTTAGCATCTTCGTTTACAAAACGTTTGGCAATGTCACGGTTCTGAAAATCACAGAAACTCCACTTTCCCAATCATTCTGCCAATTTTGGCTCTCAATATCTCGTCCAAACATTCGTTGATCCCACTTTTTGATAATTGGGCTGGAATCCTTGTAGTTTCATCTACAATTAGAGCTTTTGTGGCGTAGTTCATCTAACGATTGGGCATTTTGTTAAGGAAGATCATGCGTTTCTTGTCATTCAAAAAAGCAACTGAACTTTTTTGCTCTTTTCGTGATTAAAGAAACGATTAAAATTTATTTTCGCAATTATGCAAATTATGTGTAACTTATTTGTTGAGATTGATCAATTTTTAATATGATGATAGCGGCCACAATACTTTCGCAGGAAAATCGTCAAGCAAAATGTGACAACAGCCAGCATTTCCTATTTATCTATATTTTAAACCAGCTGGCTCATGGTGTTGTCAAACCTTCCACTCGTGTCATTATTACTCGTTAACCTCAAACGAGTGTTTTTCTTTTTCCATTCCCGAGTGATTTTCACCGATAACAAGGCTTTCTCAATACATCATTGATATCTAAAAACGTTCTATTTTCTTATTCTCGCTTTTGGCTTTTTAAAGTTGGGAGGATCCTATTTCAATAAAACCGAATGGTCGCACAGAAAGTGTGCCTGCCACAAGAGCCTAGCATAACCCTTCGAAAAATGAGATTTTCGTTAATTGTTTTCTCGACACCTGGACCGTAGATTCTATAATAATTCCGGGAATGCACGCTGTATGTTTCTAGCATATTTCAAACTTTCAACTCTTAAAGTTCGAATTTTCGATTCCCATTAGATTCGCGTCAACTTTCTTAAGGAGGGTGGCTACATTCGTCAAAATGATAAGAAATTGATCAAATTTGGTGATAATCTTCTTCAACATTAAGTGCGAAGACACAATTTTTTTCAAAATTTTCTTCTGCTTAGTTATCGAGTAATTACGCATTAAAGCAGATTTCTTATGCCCGGAATGTATACCCATATACATAGAAACGCTATGCTTATACACGTGAACTTTATTGATCAATTACTCGATAACTGTACAGAAGAAAAATCTTTAATAGTTTGTATTGTCAAATTTGGCACTAAAGAATATGTTGACCAAATTTTATTAAATTCTTATCATTTAAAAATTTTTAATGTATTTAACATGGTTTAGCATGGCAACATTGTATCGTCGCTAGCCACCCTCCTTAAATACGATGACTTTTGTCTTCGAAAATGTTGCTCAAAGCCGCCTGCAGTGGCAGAGTGCAGAAATGAATTTTTTCCAGACGAAGACACGAGTAATAACGAACAAAGTGAAATTTGGATTTAACATTGGAGGGAAAACAGACTGCGAGGGTCAAAGTGAAATTTTCGATTTGGAAAAGAGTGATTAACAGGCTCTGATAAAATCGTTCTTGAAAAGTGCATGTTCGCATTGGCCGTTTCGACACATGCCTCGGGTGTCGGCAACGACAGCAGGGGCTCCTTATGCGATCGGTAAAAATTCAAAGGAGGCGCCGCATCGTCGGGATCTATTCATACAAACGGGCTCTCGCGCATGCACACAAACACACAAAACACGCGACTCGCTAGCGTTTACCTCCCGTGGTCAAAAATCTCAGCCGCCGCGATAAAGTCATCTGTAAGTCTCACTTAAATCGTGTTAAATATATGTGTAGCTCGAGTGACTAGCAGCTCGGTAAATGTAATTTCCCTCGCGCACGAGGCGGCGTCGTTTGTCGCGCTTCCATCCTTATCTCACTATTTTCGTCGCGATTCTCCGAACTATGAATTCATTATAAACTGGGTGGTCAGACGAAATGATCCTTAACAAGTTGCGTGTGAAGTTCTCTAGCTGAAATAGAGGAGCAAGCGACGGCGGGGGCCGGATGTAACGACGTTGGAGAAAGCACCGAGCAATGGGGCTTTGTAGTTCATTCTGTGACTTCGCTTTCATGATTTTCATCCAATTTCGCAGTGTTTTGGCATTGAGTGACTTTCCTTATTCCCATTTTCCTTTCTCATCAGAACTTTGGCCATCTGAAATGAAAAATTTGATTAAAACACACTTTAGTGGATAAGGGAGCAACAAAGTACTAATTTCTCTCAAGATTTTTAAACTCGAGTCGAGCAGGCGATAATCCAACTGATTTTTAATAGATGTGAGTTACGAGGGGATAAAAATAAAGAAAAAAAACTATTCATGGACCAAGCAAAGTTGTGAATTCTGACGTTTGTCTGCCGAGAGTGGGAAGAATTACTGGCCATAGGTTTAGTCATTGCTGAAAAATTCAATTTTGTAAAATGTTGCAAAATATTCGGTCAGTTTTGTGGGAAAAATGAATAACAAGGGATTATTCGTGCTACAAGTTGGCCGCATAAGCCGACGGCTTATTGAGTTTCACTCGAGTGCGAATGTAAGTGCACCGTAAACCGAGTCGAATGTCGCAGCTTACGCACGATCTAATTCGTCTCTTTTAGCACATTTTTTTTTTTTTAATGTCTGCTGCGAAAATGCGATTTGATATTCAAGCAATATCGGAAGCAGATTCAAATCAAAGTGGCAGTTTAATTAAGGGGAGTCTTGCTTTAGAAAGTCAAAAACATCGATTGTTTTTGGAAATGCTTGTAAAATAGACGGAAAAAACTCACCACTTTTCGGTTCGCAATTCGCTATTTTTTCGGGTTTCTATCGGCTCGTATGGAAGGGAAATATAAAAAAATAGAAAACTTCGAGAATCAGACTTTGCGCATAAACCACGTACAAATTAGTATTTCTCACATTAAAAAAATGTTTTTGGACTCTTGAAACGTCCTTGAAACTATACCGAAAAGTTCGTTATGCTGAATTATTTCCGTCTGTCCAAAAACATTCCCGAAAACAATTGATTTTTTTAATTTTTTAATGAAACACACAGGCGCAAAAAAAATGTCTGCGCCATTGATACAATTATAATATTCTTATGCATTTTTGCCCGCTGAGCACGAATGCGTAGCCCGTTTTGTCCCACACGTCAAGATTTTTTATCAATCTCAAAAAGCACTTTTAAATACAGTAAAACTTCATATACATTACTTGGTCAATAAAATTACCTTCGAAATTCATAATCCTATAAATTTTGAGCCCTATTAATTCTCAACCAAATCATCAGCAACGGAATTTTCGTGGCTGGGGGTTTCCGGAGATCGCTGATTACTAATCTGATGCCAGATTTTCCAAATTTTCTCAATTCAAAAATCGATCCAATTGGTTTAAAACTTGTTTTCCGAGTTTTGGGAAATCCTGGGTTTTCCTCCGTGTCAAATCCTTATCAGTTGTTTGACAATTTTTACCCAAATTGGACCCATTCCGAGGAAGAATTCGTTCGAAATATGCTTCGTGCGACAAACTTTTGAAAAATTCTTTAAACTATTCTTTGAAACTCGCTAAAATGCGAGCTGCACTTTTCAATCTGAATGCCAATGAACGAGTCCGAACTGCTGGGATTTAGCGAGCCATATTTCTCACATTAAATTTAAATCTTCGTTTATAAAGAAATCCATCAACTCAGTTGGAAGCGAAAAAATCTCATCACACCTGCATGAGGGTCTCGCTGCGCTAGCTTCAGCTCAATATCAGCATGCGTGCCTGTCACAGATTGAGTAAAATTATCTGCAGTATGGAAAATAACCAACTGTGGATGCATGAATGTGTAAAAAGGTGAAATTAAACGAAATTCGTGACTGAGAATTCAAGATGAGCAACGGAGTTGTTTATACTTACGAAAGTGAGAGCGAGAGAAAAGAGAGAGAGAGAAAGTATATTCCTTTTACCATTTTTTTCATCTCAGAAAGGTTCGGCCTTCTGCAGAGAACGTGTTCACTGATTGGAGCAGCATCCAGTGGTGGTGGTGGTACAGGGGCGGTCGGCGGAGGTGGACAAGTTCAGCTCTGGCAATTCCTTCTCGAGCTGCTCTCGGATTCGTCCAACTCTTCGTGCATTGCGTGGGAGGGTTCGAACGGCGAATTCAAGCTAACTGATCCGGACGAGGTTGCGCGAAGATGGGGCGAACGGAAGAGTAAGCCGAACATGAACTACGACAAACTCTCACGAGCTCTCAGGTAAACTTATCTCATTGTATGACGACCTCTTGCTCTCGCTCCTTCCGGTTTATGCTTGCTTTTTCTCTCGTGCGATTGTCATTTCCAAGGAGCCGAAACATTCGCTCGGTAAATGTCAAGGCGATCGTTGCATCATTAGTTTTGGTATCGCCTTCTCGTCCAACATTGCTCGCTCGAGAGCAACGATGCAAACGCTTCCATTCCTGATGGAAAAATGTGCCCTGGAAAAATAGTTCAATTTAGTCGAAAGAAATACTTTTGTTCGTTGAAAAAACGGCCCGTCTGTCATTCGATACGCGGAATGAGCGTGGATCGTCGAGTTACCATGCCCGCGTTGACCGTTCAATCAACCTGATTTTCGAGCAAAACCCAATTGGAGCAAACGAGTCCGACGAAACGATCTAAAAAAAAAACTCGAATAATTTCAGCAAATCTTCAATTTTATTCCCTGCCGAATTTGCAATTCGTAGCTTATTTTCGACCTACACGCCAAAATGATTCGTGGAACAAAAATAGGTGAATTACAAATATTTTTTCGTTCATTTCGTCGGACTCCGACGCTGCAAACTTCAGCGTCGTCCAATGAATATAAAAAGTAGCGGTGCAGCTTGGCACAAACATTTGAAAATAATTCTTTCAATCCTCGTCGTCAAGCGACCTTCCTACGTCTTTAAATTTGAAAAATCCTCCGAGATGCGCCTTGAGAGGGGAACAATTTTCTGTCATCGAATAATAGTCATCAATCCCAGTAATAATTATTTCGTAATTATTCCAGGTATTACTACGACAAGAACATAATGACGAAGGTCCATGGAAAGCGATACGCGTACAAATTCGACTTCCACGGCCTGATGATCGCGTGTCAAGCTCAAGCCGGCATATCCCTAGATTCAGGGACGTCGTCCCGTGGAGCGGCGAGCACCGGGTGCCACGCTCACCACGCTCAACATTTGTTCGCCCCCGGCTCGACGTCGAGCCAAAATTCGCCATCGACTTCCAATCAATCCGGACCTCCGCCGCCCCCGCATTACTGCTGGCCGTATCCTCGATATTCGCCGCCGACTTAGCCATGAAAATGTGGGAAAATACGATTTTCCGTCGATACGGTGGATGCCCCTTAATTTCGGAAACCGATTTGCCATCCTCGTTCGACTGTTCGAGGCTCGGAGACGGAAAGACTCGGGCGCGCATTCGCGAGTCTTTCGTGAGGATCCACGTGTACCTGGTAAAAAAAAAAAAAACGTTACAAAACGAAACTGTTCGTCGTGTTGGGACTATGGAAAGTCCAATTGTACAAAAAACCGTTCGAAAAAATACTCATTTTTATTTTTGTTATCTCTGTCCATGTCCGTACTGTAAAAATAGACATTTTCGCGGAAACCGTCATGCTCGAGTATGCAAGAGTGCGCCAGGGCTCGCGCTGCACCGCGACTCTCGATGGTTGGAATGACAATCCATTAGCACTTTAGGATTTATCATCGTTTCTCGAAATATACGAATCTTGTGTGAGCATATAGCTTAATTGACACTGTATCATTGTAAATAAAGATTTTTTCGTCACACTGGGAAAGTCTTTGACATTCTGAAACGTTGAGCTCGTTTATGGAACAAATTTTTCAGAATCCTCTTCGAAATAAATGGGTCAACGTGACAGTGCCGTGAGTATGGGCCTTCGTCGGTCGAGTTGTCGGCCTCGATGTTTGTCATTTTTCTAAAACGCGGTTTGCATCCTACAAAAACTTGTGTGGGGGCAAAATTGGCTTGTAATAATTTCTGGATTCGCGCCTATTCGCCTATTCGAAGCCGAGAATAACCCACAAAACGACAAAATTGATTCGTCATTCATTACAGGTGCGTTTCAGTTATCGCCCGCAACACCAAAAACTCAACACACAGTGACCGAAAAGTGGAACGCACCTATTGGCAAGATTGAAAAAAAAAAAAAAAAAAAAAAACACCGATGTCACATTTTTCGTAAGAACGCAGTCAGGGAGCACGAAAACTTTCAGGAGCAATTGTGATGAGCGAGACGACGATCAGTGAAGGAACTTAGAACCGCCGAATTTCCTCATAAATGGGATCGCACTGCATGCTACAGCATCGAAATTTTTTGACTCAAAAGAGAAACAAATATAAGTGAAAATTACTGCGTGTATGACATTTCTCAAAGAACAATTTTGTCCAAATTACAAACTACAAATTTCAAAAAAATGGGGTTGATAGGGTTTTTGCGGTCGCAGCAGTCACGGCAGTATCGCTTCATTGTTTTTTATTTCGTTGTCAAAAAGTGTACTTGCGTCTCGAATCGGTAGAGCTACCGCGCTACCGTCCAGCAGCATTTTACACTTATTATACAAAGGAAATAAGCTAACCTGTAAAGTCCTGCAAGGTGGTCAACAGGACTCGCAATAACTTGCAGTGAATATCGGAATAAGGCTCGTAACGCAGTTATCGGAAGTAGGTACCGTTGGAAAATATGTTTTCTTATTTTATACAATTGAATGATTTCAACACCGACTTCCAAAAGATGTTCGAACTATTCTAAAGAATCTCAATTCGAAATAATCCGGTGAGCATCGAACATGTCTGTCAAAGCTCTGTCGGTGTTACAGAAAATATATTGACTCGATAAATTACCATCCCAGCAATGTTTTGAAATCGACAACGGAAGATGGCAGTGCATGAAATGTCGCCGACCAATGAGGAATAGTGTAGCCAGGTCGTGTCTCGAGTACAATCCGACGCCATTTCTCTTTCCTCGTCAGAGAAGGTAGATAGAACACGCTTTGAACACAATGTCTCCGTAATCCATGAATTACGATGGCATCGTTCAATATTCTAATTGAAAATGTTCCAAAATATGTTTGTCTGTTCGTCGCTTATAATAAAAACTATTTATTTCAGTTGCCGAGATCGTCTGAATCATGTCTGACGTTGAAACGTAAGTGTCTGATACATTACAAACGACCACGCTCAAACAACCGCGTTTAACGCTTTTCAAGTTTTTTAAATTTCTTTGATACTATTTAATATTATCGTTAATCTTCTATTTCTTACTGGTATTAAAATTTGTTGTGAGTACGTTATAAGAGTAGTTAAGAGTCTCCGGTTAACCTCACTTTCATCGTTACTTCAATTTAACCAAAACTTTTTCTTCATCTTTGGGAATACGAACTGTAGATAATTGAACTTAATCATTTACACTGAAATTGATGTACTCATTTATTTTTTTATTACAGCGACGATGTATCCTCAGCGGTGACCTGTGGAGGTCCCATGGATGTCAATACTGCACTCCAGGAAGTCCTCAAAAATGCACTCATTCACGACGGTGTCGTTCACGGTCTCCATGAAGCTGCCAAATGCCTTGATAAGTAAGTTTTTGTGACATCAATGATAATTGTTATTTGAAACAATATTTTCCACTGCAGCCCTGTTCTATTGTTCCCATCTCTACTACATCATGTTTTCCCATGGAACTTTGTGTGGAATTTCTATTTCACGAGTTAACTACTCAACCCCAAAGAAACAATGCAGTCTGTCTTCATTAACTCAATCATTGTTGTTGATAATGAGATAATCTAGAATGGTGAAAGGTTCAGCAGAAAAGAGTTTCGTTTAAAGTGTTTTTTGTTAATTGTCGTTTGGTGACAGTCATGAAAATTTTTGTCAAAGATTTATTCCAATATCTATTGCATATAGAATTTTGAATCTATGTGTTCTTGAAAATGGAAATCACCTTAACTAAAATAACACTCCTAAATTGCATAGCCTCAAATCTTGTTCTAAAGAATAATGAATAAAAATTGATAAAAACATGTAACTTTAATGGGAGAGTTCTCAATTGAACGTTGATATTTTTATGTCTCATCATTATAACTGGTTACAAAAGTTGATTTTTTTTTATTTCAGGAGACAAGCTATGCTCTGTATCTTAGCTGAAAATTGTGATGAGCCAATGTATAAGAAGCTTGTACAAGCTCTTTGCAACGAGCATCAAATCTCTCTTATCAAAGTGGACAATAACAAAAAGCTTGGCGAATGGGCAGGTCTCTGCAAAATCGACAACGCTGGCAAAGCACGTAAAGTTGTCGGCTGCTCTTGCGTTGTAATAAAGGTGATTTTGATTTTTCCTCTTTTCATTCAAGATTCTAGTTTATTCGTGTTACATCGTATGATGAAAATTGTAGGCTCCCTCTACTGAGTCGAACCCAAATACAAAAAGCCATGCTGAGCATTGCCTGTCTGATTAAAAATACTCGTTAAGTTCTAATATCCATTCGAGTGGGTCAGTGCTTGATCAAGCTTTTGTGTGATTACAGGACTTTGGTGAGGAGACTCCCGCCAAGGATGTGCTTATGGAATACCTGAAACGAAATTCTGTACACTAAGATTCTTTTAATAAAATATCAAACACCTCAAAATTCGTTTCGCATTTGCTTCCAAGTCCGCTTTTACTTCGTGGTCTGTATGACATATTCGCATTCAATCTTGAATGCCGAAAGCTTCTTTCGATTCAATTATTTTCGAGCAAACTGCTTTATGGTTCGTCCAATCTTTTACTTGACATTCCCTATTAACAGACATGGAACGAATGAAAAATGACGAATTTTCTACCGAATATAAAACGCCTAATCGCAATAAATTGATAAAGATTGAAAAGCAGTTTCCACCTTCCACAATACCAGACTCCTTTGCATTTTGAGCATCTTTTCGAAGCGTCCTCCTGGCAGAACGCGCAGAGTTTGTCCTCCGTAATTTCTAATTTATCCATATCGTAAGCTCCGCTCAAAACTTTCGCCAAATTAATTATTTCATCAGTATTTTTCGTGTACAAACACTTGGACTGATGCTTTGCAAGTTTTTTCCATTTTTTTCGATACTTTTCCAGTATCGAAGTTCTTATTTTCGGGATAACTTCGACTATTAAATTAGACTTTGCGCTCGCAGTTGGCCGCGAAATTGTTAAATGACTCAACCATCGTCGAAGTTCGATCAACGGTGCTATTTGGTCCAGTACGTGCTCTTGTAAGTATTTTTGCAACTGAAAAACGGTAAACAAATGGTATTTTTTAAGACATTTTTATTGTCGAATATCACTCGTGCAAATACCTTCATCAATTGGGATATTCTAAATTCCGTCATTTCGTAATATGCTCCTGAGGTTGGATTAAGGAGCAGTTCTCGGATGCCTATCCAGACTTGACCTTCCGCTTTGCATAACTTGTTTTCGTCTTTCGACCGAATTTTTTGCCATTTTCCGTTGGTGTAAATCATGGGATTGTCTGATATGAATAAAGCGATTAAATTTAAATGAACTTTTAATAAGCCGTGTGACGAGCATACCTTTGTCGTCCGTTTTTTTCCAGGGATGCTTTTCAATGAGCTGAACCAGAAGATAAGGAACGTCATGAACCGACAGCATTCTCGACAAAACTCCGAGTGGCAATTTTTCACAAAATTCAGCGAGATAACGCAATATTGAGATGCATTTCATTGCAATGTCAAATTCCATTTCCGTTTTTTTGCGAAGCAGTTCTCCGAGGCATGAACTAATAATGCGAGAATATGTCAAATTTTAATGTGCTCATCCGGGTCATGGAGACCCAGTGTAGTAACTATTGGGGGCTGCATCAAGTTCAGTGAGTTTCTCGAAAGGTTGTTTTTATTCACCTGCCGTCGTCAGCTTGCTCGCCTGCCTCTTTTGCCTCGGAGAAAATAAGTGTGATGACGTTACTGACAGCATAATCGACTAAATCGAATACCGAATCGTCGAGAGTCACGGCGCTGTCGGAGTGAAATAATACATTTTCTAGCAAGGAAACTGCCATTGACTCGTGATAGAAAACACTGTAAAGCATGAAAGTGTTGGATGGTTCTCCATTCAGCTCGATTAGAAGTGGAAAAACTTTTTCTTTCCAAACAGCCGTTTGTATGGCTTCGTAAATAAGGATGGGTATCTAAAAATAATGAATATTCTGAGGTTTGCGATTCGAAGAATATTGAAAATTAACGAAATGTCCAGTTCTTGAAAGTATCGGTTGTATACCCGCTGGAAACTGATGAACCATTCTTTTATCGATTCTTCACGCAAGGTACTTATTTCCAAAATGCTTTGTTGATTCAACAATATTAGTTTCTTATGAAACTCGAACCATCTAAAGTACATAATATGTATTAATTCCGATTGCGTTTACTTATAAAACGCGACTGTGATAAAAACGTGTTGCACACTCCAAAATTCAAATCGAACAATTTTTTTACGTTTTCGTTCCAAGGTCCTCGAGATCAAATGCCGCTAAATTTTCTACGTAAGCTTCCGCTTCCCATGGTTCCACAATATTATTCTTCTCTGACATATTCGTTCGGTAGTCTTACTATACTAACGCTACTAACGCACCGGGCCACCATTTGTAAACAAGCTGATTATTTTGTTTCATTTCGTTTCCAAGAATACACGATTTGAAAACTTGTACTTTTATTTTGTGCTTCGATATGCGTGGAGGCGACAAAAATATTCAAAACGCACACGAAACTCCTCGTAAAATACTTTCGAATTGTATTGTCAAAACAATTAAAAGTACGTTCTATTTTTCAATTCAAAAATATGAAAAAAAAGCTTGCCGTAATAACTTTTTGAATGATGGTCGGGTCTGCCAGATCTAAATAAAAACTTCCAAAAAGGTAACCGATGTTACCGATTGATACTAGCAGAGATGAATCGGGATGAGAGATTTATTTCCAGGGTACGAAGATTATTGAGCAACATGTAGTACCATAATTAGCCATGTTATCATCGTTTGGCAGCACGTACCTTAGGAGTAAGCGCGTTCGAACAACGTTTCTAGGTTAGTTCATATTAGATATGTTAGTGTTTGCACGGTTTGCACAATAAACAAAACGCTGTTGGGAACACGACTTTTCAACTGACAAGTGTTTTATTAATAGAAAAATTAGGAACGAAAATTGCAAAATGATCAGACAGAAAACCTAGACAGCAATTAGGTGCTGGAAAAGCTTTGTTTTTTAAAGTTGCAAACGAGTGTTTAATACAGAGTTCTTGATTGACAGAAAATGACAGACGACGGGAAGAAAGTTTCATTTGGTTTTTCGAAATCAATTAAAAAATCAACATTAAAAATTCAACCACCTGTGGAAGAAAAAAAAGTTGAATATATCGAGTATGTTGATGAAGAATCAATTAAAATCGTCGGGTACGTATTTTAGTAATAATCTAACCTCGAAGCGCAAATATATCGTAAAAAGTATAGTCAAATGTATTCCCAATTTCTTATGATAGACCAATAGTTATCAAAATTCCCAATTGTAGCAAATAAATACTAAAGTCTATCGACAGAAAAAAAAATAATATAACGATAGCTTCACTGTGGTCCCCGAATGAAAATCTATCCAAATCCCAGGTTTTTACGTAACACTTTTATTATAGCAAAGAGGAAAAAGCAGATGGTCCTCTGGTCATCCCTCTCTTGGGCTCCAAAACTTGGCATGATAGAATATTGAACAAAACGGATGCAGATATTTTTGAAACCAGAGCTAAAAACAAACAAAATGGAAATACAATGCCAATTGTAAACGGTAATGTACGTATCAATGAGGATGATACGTTACCTATGGATGTGTCCAAAATAAAGAAGGAAGAACCAGAAGAAACAGATAAGATACCCACAAGTTTAGAGGAACAAGCCGCAAATGAAATAATAGCAGATCTTCATGGTAAAGATGTCAAAGTAGAAGATCCAAATTTGACAGTTCCTGCAGCTGAAAACGGAGCTCTGGAAGGCACCAAAGAGGTTTGTGTGAATTCTCGAATACGTCTAAAGAAGTCTCTGTTTTATATTCGATATCTTTGCTGTACGCATGTGCTAGAGACTGAAATTTGAGAATTTCATCTTGTCGATTCAATGAGGGTTGATTTCCATTTCCCTGTAGGGTCCTCTCAAGAGCAGGCATACACCAGTGTCATCTGCTCCTCCCTAATGCCCTAATATTGCACTTGCATGAAAACCCAGCAAAACTGTGGAAAATCTGTGCCACTTATCACTGTTACTGCGTTGGAAAAACGCAACTAAAGGGTGAAAATGATTACCTCGAATCTGGCCAAGACCATTGGTACTATGGATGATTCTCTTCCATTTTCATTCGCTCTACTTCACAGTTCATACTATTTGCATATTTGTATGCTAACCTACCTTAACATATTCATGCCAATGGTGTTTTTTGAGCCACATTTCAACTTTCAGTTTTCTTTAACTTTAACAAATTCAATGGAATTTCAGTTGCAAAGGGAGGTTGGAAACAAAAAGGAAGAAGAAAGGACTTTTGATGCATAATTTATACATTCTGTTCGTTAAGTTTATCAGTAAAATTAAATTTTAATAATTCTTTATTCACATTTATAGTCAACTCTTGAGGACTACGAAGAAATTCCTATTGATGCTTTTGGCCTGGCGATGCTTCGTGGAATGGGCTGGAAACCTGAAGAAGGAATCGGTAAAAATGCAAAGTATGTCTCATGATATAGAGTTATTTCATGAAGTAAGATTTGAATCATTGGTCGATCGCTGAATGCCAAAATCTTTTGCACAGGCTCGTTACTGCATCTTTACCAGAACTGAGGCCAAGAGGTATGGGCTTGGGTGCCGACAAAGTGACACTGCAGAAACAAAAAGCTTCTGCACGAAGTAAAGAAGAGGAGAAATTAAAAGTTGAAAAAGGATCTTTTGTAAAAATAATAGCTGGTAAATTCAAAAATAATTATGGTCAAATCGTGTGTTTCGACGATGAAGCTGGCAGACTAATGGTAAAAATGGCTCTCACCGGCGAGAATCAATCCTTAAACGAGTGTTTCGTTCAACCGGTTACACAATCTGATTACACAAAAAATTCCAAGGTGTTAAGTGAGTTGAAAAAAAAATAAATGAAATTCCAACTTACAATCCAAAAGTTTCCATAAATCGTCATGAAAAGTTTAGCTTTTAACATTTTACTTGAATAACTCGCAGATGCCGCAAAATATGAGGAGTTCAAAACCAGAGAATCGAATAAGGATGGTGCGAGACTTGCAACCAGCGACAGTGAAACATCGGATGAAAAGGATAGGAGAAAAAGGAGTGGGAGGGGTGGAGGAAAGGATTCCAAATCCATGAAAAATACGAAGAAACGTTCGAGTTACACGTCGGATGAGAGTTCGGATTCGGATCGAAGGTCGCGAAAACGACGAAGAAATTCGAGTGAAAGCAATGAAGACCGTGGGCACGGAAGAGTCAAAAAATCGAAAAAGAGCCGCAAAAGGGACACTTCGTCGGAGCGTTCGAAAAAAAGTAGCAAAAGAAAGAAAAATAAGGAAAGAGAGAAAACGCGCGATCGGAAAAACTACAGTTCCGAATCGACCGATCACAAAAAACACAAAAAACACAAAAGATCCCGTTCACGATCGTCCGCACGAAGATGACTTTAAATAATCGTCGGGAAACATTTTCCCTCAATTCTTCCATGTCTCAATGGATTTGTACAATGACGCGCTTGAGAGCGATTAACTCTACTTTTTTGTCAATAAATCTTATTTTTGTGCATTCGTCCGAGGACCGGAATTTCCTCTGATCTCGTGTTACGTTTTTATTTTTTGAATTTTTTAAAGCATGTCCAACTCAAATCCAATTTGGTATATTGCTGTGCAACTATTATTAAAATTAGTTCGAGGCGAATTTCGTGTGAATAAAATTTTCCTTATGAACAGATTTTAGTTCAGAACCCGTCGATAGTTGGAGCTACTACGAGAATATTATACAAATATTATGATTAAAAATTGATGGCAATGCGGATATTAAAAAAATTGTATAATACGCCGATATGAATTTTCCTTTAAAAATTAATGAAACGCTTTGCAATGCGCGGCTTATCTAACAACGGTGCATATGTGTACATATGTGTATACAGACCTTTAACACGTCACTAGATAGCAGAAAACTGGGATTCATAACCTAATTCATACCATGTTGAGCAGAACCATTGTTGGCCAAGCATTTCGAAACATGTCAAGTGAGTATATTTTTTTTTCGCTATTGTAAACTAACGATTGAGAAAAAATTGACCGTTGAGGTTTGAAATAAGTAATAAAAACACGGTTCGTGTGAGCTTGGGTTTTGAAAATATGACGATTCCGTCACGTCCACATGTTTCACTCAAATCAATTATAACGAGTCCGAAAAGTCCAAAAATCAGCAGAGCCCAGTGCAAGCTCCTCGGTGCAGTAACTAATAATAAAATGAAGGCGAATTCTCTTTACTCTCGTTACTTGTATATAGTGGGCGTTACAAAGGTACGGATCAACGTGTAAGTTCTAATCGCGATAAAGAAAAAGCGTTTCTCACGAGGAAAATTCCGAAAATTTGTCTGCGGTCCGAAATGTGCCTGAGGCCACTTAAAAGACGCTTTCTTGCGATCAGAGCTGGCAATGGTGGTTTCGTGGACGATCCGAGTGATGAGTGGTGCTTTTCGAACAAAGCGCAAGATACAGTCATACTATTCAACGAACGAATTGGAGAGCCGAGCCACCCCGAAAAATTTGAAAATCAGCAGCGGGTCGAACGGACTTTCTCAACATATTTTCCAGGACATAATTACGAAAGAAACATATGAAAGAAAAAGAATGCTGAATTTTTGCGTACGAGCTCTAATCGTTTATAATTGGTTTTGACCGAATTTGAAGCTAAATTAATCGAATAAAATAGAGACGAAATTTGCTAAACAATATTAATATCATTGAAACGTCAAAGTACGCATTTTGACGTCGTTCGATACGCCAATTCAACGAAAATTGATCTTTTTTTCTAGCATTCCGTTTAGCGCTCGTTCAACTCGCCGTTGACGAAAATAA
Source organism: Venturia canescens (assembly GCF_019457755.1). Classification (NCBI taxonomy): domain Eukaryota; kingdom Metazoa; phylum Arthropoda; class Insecta; order Hymenoptera; family Ichneumonidae; genus Venturia; species Venturia canescens. The sequence goes on from NC_057426.1 coordinate 3,015,360, forward strand.
AGCTGCAAATATCAGTAATGCAGTATGTTTCATCGAACGTGCCAAAGAACAGCAAGCGGACGTAGTCGTATTACCGGAGTGTTTCAACTCCCCCTACGGAACTCGTGAGTGTTTTATTTTCCATGTTAAACCGATTGTTTTGAAACTTGTCGTCATATTCGTTTCGTTACAGAGCATTTCGAGAAGTACGCCGAGTCGATTCCTGACGGTGAAACGAGTCGAGCGCTGGCCGAGGCGGCGAAAAAGTCAGCGACGTACGTCGTGGGTGGTACGATACCTGAGCGAGATAACGGCTCGCTGTACAACACAGCAACCGTCTGGGATCCTCGGGGAAATCTTATCGCAAAACATCGAAAGGTTCGAATAAAAATACTTATCACAGCGTGTCGTGAATGCAGAACGAAGAGCGTCGTAGAAAATTCTTTCGAGACAGTAAATTATGTGACGCCAGAGGGAGATTAATGTAGCTGAAAAATGGCATGATTCGCAACAGCGAATTTCCGAACGCTCAAAAACGAGTGGCGATGATCAGTTCGTTGTTCAAAAAGCAAAAAGCTTCTTCGTTACATTACAACGATAAATGGAGAAAAGAAACGTCAAATATTTGACCGAATGTAAAATATCTGCGAATCAGGAAAAGAGATCAGAAAATTTCGAAGCATTTTACCACTGTTTTTCTCTCTGTACAGATGCATCTTTTCGACATCGACATCAAAGGCAAGATGACATTTTTCGAGAGCGAAACTTTGTCACCTGGAAATTCGCTGACGACTTTCGACGTCAAAGGCTTTAAAATAGGACTCGGTATTTGTTACGATATTAGATTCGAGGAAATGGCTCGTTTGTACAGAAACATGGGTTCGTATGGATTCTAATTGACATTTTATTCACCATCAATTACACTGTTCAATTGTTTCGGCCAAATTCACTATTCGATATTAAGGAGTTTCGGTACAATGTTGCCATGCTAAACCATGCTAAAAGCATAAAAAATTTCAAAAAGTTCAGAATTTTATAAAATTTGGTGAACATATTCTTTACTGCCAAATTTGACAATACAAATTTTTTAAGATTTTTCTTCTACACGGTTATCGAGTAATTGATCACTAAAGTTGACGTGTATAAGCATAGCGTTTCCATATATATCGATATACATTATCCGGGCATAAGAAATCTGCTTTAATGCGTAATTACTCGATAACTAAGTAGAAGAAAATTTCGAAAAAATTTGTGTTTTCGCACTTGACGTTGAAGAACATTATCACCAAATTTGATCAATTTCTTAATATTTAGACTTTTGTACCGAAACTCCTTAAAAAACCACGAATAATCGAAAAGTTGGCTACTTTCGTAATTAAATCATATTCACTAGTTAAAATATTTCAATTTATGAAAAAACGATTGATCTTGAGCAGGCTGCCACGTACTGCTGTATCCCGCTGCGTTCAACATGACCACGGGTCCTCTGCACTGGTCGCTCCTGCAACGCTCCAGGGCCAACGATAATCAATGCTACGTTGCATGTGTATCTCCGGCACGCAAAGAAAAATCAGGCTACGTAGCCTGGGGTCACACGCAGCTGACCAGTCCCTGGGCTCAGGTTCTTCACGATCTCGACGTCGAGGAAGGCTTCGTCGTTGCGGATATTGGTAAGAAAAACTTCGTTCGCTTTAATTAATTGGAAATGGATTAAAATTACGATCATCTCATTGAGTTACTATGGAAAAAAAGAACAAAAAAAAAAACAAATGGGAAAATCGTTATTTAGAGAAAACTTTCTGAAATCGATTTTTCTCATTCCTTGGAGGCACTGAAACGCTTTTTCTCATCGTCGCTAGTGACGCTTTTGTACGAATTTTTCAATTTTTCAGATATGTCAGTGGTCGAAGAAGTGCGAAACCAAATTCCGGTGTTCAAGCAACGACGGACGGATCTTTACGACACTATTTTGAAGAAAAAATAGTCCGTTTATAACAAAACTGAAGAGCATTTATTTTCGAACTTTTGTATAAAGCTGTATATGGGACTTTTTGCGATGAGCATGCACTAAACTTGGAATTGAGGTTCGTCGGAGCAGGAAATGGGAAGGAAATCATCCGATTACAGGAGCGTTACGCTGCCACTTTACAGACGCTTTTCGTGTAGCGATAATCAATTAATTATTGTTGTATTTACAATTGGAACATGAGGCAATACATCGTCGTACGTGTAAACATTATTTCTTTTTAAATATAAGCTTAGAGAAATTGGTCGATTAACGTTTGACAATATATATATATACGCGTGTGTTGTATGTGTTACACACAAATGTATAATATTTGGTATCAATCGTTTTATTAGCTGAAGCGAAATGGCGTTTTTGCGAAAAATATTTATCACTTCGTGCCTTGGAACGATGAACACGCTCGGGGAAACGTGCGTATTGATTTCTTTCCTATACAACGTCGATTATTGTTTTTCTATTTCCGTCGTTTTTCTTTTACAGATAACTTGGAGGTGCAATTAGGCCTTTCGAGTAATAAACCATCGGAGAATCGATTCCACGCAAAGATCCTCATTCGTTGAACTACTTATTTCATCGTATTGAAATGATGAAAAATAAGAAGAAATCGAAGTGCCTTTTTCTCACTTTTCTCCTTGGGACGAAAAACTTTTCACGTAATTGCACCAGATTTTTCGATTACGACAAATCGCTTTGAATTAATTGCAAAATCTATTGCGTCAATTATATTCGTCGAATCGAATTGTACGTCTCTCATTCGTACGCGACAATTATTCAATTCCAAAAGCCAAGCGTCGAATTGTCCATTTTTTAAATCTTATCTCTTTTATTCTTTAAGGATTTTCGAACGTTTTTTTATTCATACGTACGTGACAGCCCAGTTGCGGATTATGGAATTTACTCGCGTCCTTTTGCTGTCTGGCCGAAACTTCGTTTATGATAAAACCTCGTCATTTATCGTTCACCATTCGAAACTAAATAATCTTTTTGAATTCTTTTTGCTTTGTGTAAACTCGACAAGAAAACGTTTTTTTTTTTATCTATTGCCATAAAATAAATTATGTCAATTGCTCTGTCAGTAACTTCCACGTTCCGCTACTAGAATCCTAAAAATAATTTGTATTTCCAATAGAGAAATTTTGTCATGCTGGAAACAGCATCATTGCATCTGAGGTCTTGCACACAGAATTTGGATTGCTTGGACTTTAGCGAGCGTTTTCTGCGTCTAAAATGCGTACAGTAACAGGAAATGCGTGACTCAGCGAGCATTCGAATTAAGGGGTAACTATATACAACAATAAGGCTGTACGTATAAAAGGGGGAAGGGGATCGCGGATATTCGTCGAGGAACAGAGAATCGAATGGTTGAGAGCTAATAGCTTTTTGGTTCTTCGTTTTCATGAATGGCACGAAAACAGCGAGCACGTTAAAAATCGAAATGAACCAACGACGTGTAGCTATCGTTCCCTTTAGTCATCGCATAATTAGTAAAATTTGTAGAATGTAGAAGTTGATTTATATTCAAGAAATAGGGAGTGCATCTGCGTGCGTTTTTTCATCACTTTTTCAAAACGACTCTAAACTGTTTATCGTTTCGTGGTGCCTCTTTCCTGCTTCAATCTTTATAACATTTTACAGTTATTATACATCGATATAATATCATCGTTGAGAGTGATTGTTCATTCTTTCGTAGCTCGAAGACTCAATATTAGTGAGATTTAAACGGTAAATACGTACACAGGCACGCACAGCATGCATGCAACTCTCTGCGTTCTCGTTAATATATATTATTCGTTATTATCAAGGGCACAAAATATGGCTGGATCTCTTCATAACTATTATTGCAGCATTTTATAAATTATCGCGCCTTATTCTCTCGTTTTCATAAAATCTTTCGAGCGTGATATGTGAGCAGATTTCATATTGTTTTATCACGTTAATGGATGGATTCGCTCTTTTTCAATTGAACATTTCCTCCCATATAATTTCTTCGATGAACAATTTTCATTCGACACGAAAAACTGGCGATTGCTTATACTTTTCAAAATTTCGACAGTCGTCAAGGAAATTGTCAAGTGGTAACACAAGTAAGAATTTTTAAGTGCGATAACCAGACGTTGAAAATGCTCGTTACAACCTTCTCAAAGAATCAAACGTCAAAATAATGAGTTACGATCGATCTCCTGACTCCTGGACGAGCTCGACGTCGCTCTTTACCACACACACACACACACACACACACTTTGAATTATAGCTCTTGGAGATTTGAAGGGAACACCCAGTACAACGTGACAGGATTTAGAGGTGTTTATAGTTCTCGAAAGCTCTTGGAGCGATACAAGTGTATCGAGGTGGATACTGTGAATGAAAAAATGAGAAAAAATCTAGGTCGGCGTGTCTCTATTGGATACACATTTAGGCATGATTTATCGATCTGCTAAGCTCTCTCATTCGAAGCTGTACCGAATGCTATGATTATATTATTAGTTGAGAAAAATAACCAACTATTTAATCGCTTTTTTTATCGAGATACTTTCACCGTAGTATAGAGACAAAAAAATCAAGAAAATGGTGCATGGAAAACCGGACTGTTTGGCCGAAGCCCTCGGCGACTTTCGGCGTTACAGAGCCAACAATTATCGTAACTCGTGGCTTATTTGAAATATGTTTTGCGGTTGCACATGAAGTAACTAAACAAACGGAGAGCTTCAGTTCTGATGATTTTGTCTCGGTTGAAAAAACCTCGTCGGCGCATGAAACCACGTTTGATCATCCGGAACGTACTTATTCGTATCTTAACGTAAAAACCACAATTTTAGCGAGGGGAAGAACTTGAAAAAAAGACTCTGCAGCACATCGGAAAATGTCTTTATCACACGTGTCGTTTTTCTCTCCGCCCTGCCTCTCTTCGCTCGCCAACACAAAACGCAGGTTGTCGCTCTTGCTGACGCTTCGTCAAGTGTTGAAGGCACAATTAATTTTATACCGAGGTGTGTACAAACAAAGTGGACCTCGCGTCGTGCACTCGCTATTTGTGTCGTTACTTCTCGAACCGAAACGAGGACGCTTCAAGCATTTTTAATGGAAGATTCGAAAGATTCTTGAATTTACCAAAATCAATCGATTATACTGAGAATACCCAACGAAATCGAGGCCCGAAATCCATCTTTGAGGCTCAGTAAAAAAGCAAAATGCGACACCCAAAGTAATGGTTCTTTTCACCCCTGAATTTTCGTAGCTCCCACCCCATCAATTACACTCCTCGATCAGCACTGTTGCGAGCGAGCCAAACTTAGCCCTGAACTGCAAACGAAACGTCCAAATCCTCAAATATTTCGTTCCATCAAATACTCGATGGTTCCGTGCACAAACATTTTTTCCAAATTGCACAACAAAACGTGCGACCCAAAAAAATTTGAGCTTCTGTCTAAAAATCTTTGCAACCCAACAGCGAAAAATTGGAAATTTTATTTTCTTCTAAAAGCACAATATGAGATTCGATTCTGCACGCTTTTATTTTGTAATTGCCATTCCGAATTCAACTTTTTTCTCCTCCCCTACTCTGTACAATTCAATTATACTCTCTCCCCATCTCTCTGTCTCTTAACAATACGTATATATATCGATTTATATAACGAATATATATGTACAACTATATCCATGGATATACGACAGCCCAGCAAGCGAGCTATTTCGCTTTACGTTCCAGCGCCTCGCGCTCGGTGTGTGTATTTATTAACGCTAAACAATGGGCACTTGAAAGAGCCGGGTAGTAGTCGCACATTGTATACTTGAGTGAGAAAACTGGGACGCTAGGAAAGAGCGGTTCGTCACGATCGTGACGAGAGGCTTTGCCATAAGAATCGATCCCCTCGATCTCCCATTCCCGATAGTGAAGAGCTCTCGCCGGTTCGTTCAGATTCCACAGTCAAGTTTCAATCGATTGGGATGAAAAAGTAAAAAACCATTTTCCGCGGTGAATGTTAAGCAAAACAGGCCGATTGCGGTGTGACGCGTTTCAATAACGTTAGAAAATATTCGTCATTATTTCCCAACGTTCTATGCTCTCTTGCGAGATTCATAATCGCTTTTAAGGTAGTTCCAGGCCCGCGAACGAGGCGCGCTCGATTAATTCGATTCTCGACGATCAACGCTTGCGTCGAATAGCAGCGATATTATTTAGAATGTGAAACGAGTGGCTTTCGAAATGACGGAGATTCTCGCTTATTTTCCACTGGCTTTCTTAAGCACCAATTCCAATTAACCCGAATGAGGATCGTTCGATTCAACTCATTTTCAAAGGGATCAATGTCTTCGAAATTACTTTCAGAACCGTCGCAGCAGCAGGCCATTGAGAAACTGATCGAACGACCACCTCGTGACAGCGCGCGACCACTTTTTCCTTTTTTCTTTCATACCATTCTTCGTGTGAGGCAAATTAATAAAAGAATTCAATAAAATTTACGATTTTCCAGCAATTGCATTCCGATCTTCATGCTTCTATTATTCGTACGATTATTCATGTTTTTCTTCTCTTTTTATTACTTATTTATTGTTATCGTTATTATTATTATTCGTATTTGATTGCGTGTTATCACGATGGGCATGATAATTTAAGGAGTTTTAAGGAAAATCGCAATGAGTATACAAAAAATGGAGAAAACTGTCGTAACCTGATGTTCCCAGAGGCTCGATGATCCGGCTGCTATTATCATGTCGTGACTACTCCAATCGACCGCGACCGTTTCGTTCAGGCACTCGAACTCGCAGCAACGCTCTCCAACTCGAAATCTTTTACATTTCTGCAAATAATTAATCAAATAAAAGTATTATACACACAGATTCGAATCGAGAAATATTTCGGTTTGAATAACCAGAAAGTTAGAACGGCTGACACTTTTCGACTCGTTTCCACGCTGCCGAGATTATTTCACTGAATTTTATCTAGCGAAATCGTAAAGTTTCTGTCAAATTTTTGTTCACAAGGAGTTTCGTTGGTTAGATAAACTGAGCGAATGTGACGTTTTCAGAATTTTCTTCCCCTTCAAACCGCTTTTACGACGTGCGATATTTTCTCTGCGTCGACAAAACCACCTCAAAATTCACCTTTTTATTCGGACGGTACTAAAAACGGTGCAAATAACTTCAATTGCAAATACCGCGGTTTTAGTTTTGCTGGAGCACGCGCTTTATTATTTGTGCATGTACATGATACAGTATTTTTTCTCGCCTGACCCAATTATCAAGTGGCCTCACGCGGTGTTGCTCAATGCCAGTTTTTCCTTCGACATGAAAAATCCTCGTGCGATAATGAGAAGTCGATTTTCGAATTTGCATACGAAAAACAGCCACTGATAAAAATTTTGTTTCAAATGGAAAGAGAGTCAAAAAACTCCGTCGAGTTCGCGAGAGATTTTTTGCTTTGCCTCGAAAGATTCCGAGCGATTGCATACGAAAACGCGTCTTTGAAACAGGATCGGAAAACGCGAAATTTTTCGATTCTTGAAAAATGTTAAAGGACTTTAAGCTCCTTCGGCATTGATTCGAGGAATCTGCGTATTTTTCGGCACGAGCTGATTCATCGACACAGCGACGTTGCGGCACGATGAAACGGCAGCGATTTTTCAACTCTGGTAGGAATTTGGCATTCCGGTTTTTGGACACAGTTACTGGATTCACGCTTCAAAAGAAACGAACTGGGAGTTGAGCCAACACGATGCGTACAAAAGTCGCTATTAGATCCGCACGTTAAAAGTCTTTGTGGAAGCTTCGCCAATTTCGGAGTCCCAGATTTTCGAGCTTCTAGCATGCTCTTCGAAGAAAACGATGCAGTTACGATCGTGCAATCGGAGGCTTATTTTCTCAGCGATGCTTAAATTTACGTCAACTTTTATAGCATCCTTGCAAGAAAGCGTGCTGAATGGATCGTGAAATTCACTCCGTTATTTTTGTATTAAGGACGCGGTAACTTCTATTCGGCAGAAAAAAGGCCCAATTTTAAGGATTTTTTTAGACGCTGCAGCTAATAGCGAATCAATTTTATCGATTGTGACATCATAGGACAATTTATGAACAAGATTCCCTGAAGTTTAAAAACCCGAGCGTCAATAATTAGCTCTTCAGCAAATCTTCAGAGGCACGTAAAAAAAAAGTTGTTCATCTGTGAACAGCACAAATCGCAATCTAGTGGAGCGATCCTTCTGAAACTTGGCATGGTTCTTCCTTACACAATCGACCAGGCATCTGCGAAAGGATTTTGAATTTTTTCGATTTTTTCCATTTTTTGTGACACTTGCAAGTGAAGACACTGATTTTCGCCTAAAACAGGGGCTATTTCTTATTGTAGAATGAATAATTATGAAAAATTGGAAAAAAGCTCTCGCGGATACCTGGCCAATCGTGTAAGGAAGTGCCCTGCCAAATTTCAAAAGCGTCGGTCGAGTAGACTCCGATTTTTCACCGGTGGACAACTTTTTTCAAAGTGCCTGTGCTACCATCGCGTTTAAATTCACATTCGAATATTAAGAGTTCACAAAATTTTCTTCCTTCGTTGTACTAAGCCTCGTCCATGGAGAAAAAATTAAACGTGCCCGTTGAAAAAGCCTCCGTAATAATATCGATGCGCTCGCAACGGCTTTTCATCTCCGCAGGAGCGAGCTCCGAATCCATTGAAGGGCGATATGGTTTTTCGGTGAACGGAAAAGAGTGTATTAGTGCAACGGCGACGAGCACTTTGCCGGAGAGGCTCCACACGCGACGGGACTTTGACGCAAGAGGATCGATGAAAACTCGATAAGTGATAGAAATTCCTCGCGTGCGGGCGCATGGGGAAATAGTTATGGGTAAATTTTATTTCATCGGATCCGTCTCCTTTACCATCGACGCAGTTTACCGACGTGAGAGTAACCTCGGGAAAGCGTTTTTCTCTGGAAGGCCTTCAAATTTTTACAACTGTTGAAAAATAAGGTGAAAAAATGCTCAAACCATTTTACATTTCATACTCGCTCATATGCGAATTCGAAGGTTGCACACGATTTCGAGTCTTATCGTTGCGGATAGCAGCGATAAATTTCACGTCATTTCAGCCAGCAACTCCGAAACTTACAGATTTTCTTCTCAGTTCATTTTACTCTTGTCGCTCCTCGAACTCGGAGCTTCGTATTCATCGTAATATCTAAAAGTTAATACGATTTGAAATTTCTCTTAAGGGGTCTGCCCTAATTAGACGGGCAAACGAGAGACTATTTTCACGAATTTTTTCGACCGGTGTACATTATAAACGTGGATATAAAAAGTGTTAGGCCTCAAAAATACACCCTTGAAATACACAAAAAAAAATTTTATTTTTATTTTACCCAGTTTTCGTAGAGAAAAACGGGAGAGAAGACAGATTGAAAAAAAAAAATGGGTGTGCGTTGTTGATAAAATCTCTGGAATTGATGATCGGAGAAAAAAAATAAAAATGGTTTTATATTCGGCAGGTAAATGGCTGTAGCGCGTGTCATACGATTTTTGATTTTTCAAAAAATGACAAAACGGCCGGCATTTTTCCAAAAATTACGAAAAAGCACGTTTTTTTCAACGTTTGTTGAAAAAAAAATAGTTCCACGGAAAATTTCAAAATTCGTGTGACACGCGCTACGGCTATAGTCATAAAGAAGACGTGGTAAAATTTTGGTAAGGATCGGTTGAATAGTTTCGGAGATTTTATCAACGAGCCAGCCAAAAATGTAATTTTGGGTGGATCTTTATAAAATTATAGTATGATGCTTTTAAATACGTACACTTTCGAAAAATGCAATAAAAAAAATCGATTTTTCGAAAATTCTCATCAGGATAGACCCCTTAAATGCCACCGTGCTCCACAAGTTACATTCGAACTTGACCGATACGTTAAATTTAATCGATTCGTTTCACCAATGATCCTTGATCCTTAAATCGTTTTTAAGGAGGCACCAAAGCGGTAAAAGTCAGCCGAAAAACTCCGATTGTCTCGCAGTGGTAAAACTCTGGTATTTTATCGTAAAAATGAGCTTTTGGCTGCAAGAAAAACACAGCTGCAGCTGCTGCAGGACGCGAGGAACAGCATCCAGGAGTAAAACGAAGGAAAAACAATATCTGCACGTACAAAAGTGAATAGAACATGTGCATATTGCATGCTGACCTTTCATGAATGACCCAGTATGAATAAGTGGATTGGATATGGTTATTCAGAGTTGGGCGCATTCCCAAAACTTCTCAATCTCCGTCATCCCGATATGTATATTTCGGACAGATGAAGAATCCTCCGCATCGAGCTGAGTTTTGTGCGACATATATTCAACTGAAATTACGTGGATCGTAGCACTTGGACGTGTCCAAGGAAATAGCAGGAGCCCTGAATGAAGAAGCGGCCGTGAGCCACGTCGCAGACTTACAAATTTACTTCGGTTCATAAAAAATTCGAATAAATTAGTTTCGAGATTTTTTCATGAATTTTCGAGCTGCCAATTTTCGGTGATTGTCCAGAGTTCGTTTGTGCAGTGTTCTCGGTCAGAACGAAAAGAAATTTATGCGCTTTAAGCAGCGGCAACTGCAGCCACTATTCCGTAGTTTGAAAAGCCGAACCTTGAGAATGCTCGATTTTTCAAATTTCATGCCTCTTGATCGAACGGTGTTTTCAACGAGTTATCGAAATTTAGAAAATTTCTACAGAAAGACCCCGCAACGAGATGATGAAATTAACAAAAGTTACATTCATTCGTGTTAATCGTTCAAACGGAGAATATCAATAAAATATTTACACACGGAAATTGGTGTTTTAGTGTCGGCAATACGAATAAACAAGTACTTTGGACTGCGCACGTGTATGGATGATGGATTAGCATTAGGATCGCACGCGAGCACGAGGGGCATTTGCATGGCCCACATAAAGGTGATTGCTTCTGTGCTGCATAAGCTCATTTTCGAAAGCTCTGTTTATATATAAGCACTCTATTGCGATGTAAATATTTTATGGAAAAAAAAGAGACACACACACACACACACACACACACGCGATGAAAACTGGCTCACTTGCACATTCGTGAAAATGTTGTGAAAATGTTTTGCATATACAACGATCATCGGAAAAAGTTTTCTCATCGAAATTTACGCGTTGAAAAAAAATTGCACAAGAAAATAAGGAGTGGGGAGCAGAAACGGGCGAGCAGAGACTGTTGGGAAAATCGATTCCAACTTTCAATGTATTCAAATCGCATTCACTTTCGAGCGAATAAAAAACATGCTTGTTAGCTCAATGAAAAAAACTCTGTCGAAATGCTCGTTAGGAATTTTCATATTGAAACTCCACACCGTCGAAACTCGTTTTGTTTTTGCAAAATTTTCTGTCATGAAAGCAAAACAACGTTTTTCGGTGTGAGATTGTGTCGTTTTAGGCTAACTTTTATCTCATTGTGCGATTGCCCAAAAATCTGTAACTGACGCCCCAAAGGCTTGGAATGTTGGAGCGTCTCGAGGCCACTGATCGATCAGTGACCTCGAAAAGACTCGCCAATGATTCTGCGTTTTGCTCTCTCACGAAAATCTTTGGTTTCGGCTTTCTCGATGAGTGCATGCTCAAGGGCATCCGAGATTCGAGTCAATTCGATTGAACTTGTTTTTTCACCGGAAACAAACTCTTTGCAAAAGTCGCGTGTAAAACATGAAAAAAGTGTAAACACGATTATCGGAGGAAAAAGTAGAAAACTAGGGCCGTCGCGATCACATTGGCGGAATTTATAATAGTATAAAGTTGTTACTGAGTGCTCCAGGAGTTGAAGAAGGTGCTAATCTTGTTAAAGACTACGGTTTCTCTTGCCACCACGCGCTGCCTCTCTTTTCGCTACGAATTATACACGGACCATTTTTACATCGATGTCACATTATCGGAGCATGAGTTTTCGTCATTTTCATTAACCTCGTTAGAAGGAAGTACGATGACGAAATTTTCGTTTGAGAATTTTCAGATTTCGTTAGAGAGTTAAGAGAAATTCGACGAATTTCTGAACAGTTCGAACTTTCGACATCTTCAGATTTCGTTGATTCTTGCATAAAAGTGAAGAAAATTTCGTTGATTTATACTTTTTATCTTTTTTTTTTTCTATTTATTTTTATGTTAAAAGCAACGAAACCCGAAGGTGTCGAAAGCTCGAATTTCCACGTGTCCGTCGACATTGAGAATAACAAAAAAATAATGAGAGTTGCCTGGAAACTGAAAAGAAGCTGATAACCACGACGAAATATTCCGGATGCTGAGCACTTACATAAGGTGGTGAACAGTAGATGGCCTGGCACCACATTGGCTCCGAGTGATAGCAGACGCATAAGCTGCATACCGAAGGGCCCGGCACGTACAAATAACCGTGGATAACGGTGCCACCCTGAAAATCCGTGCAGTTTTCCTCCAGTGCGTCTGAAACCGGGTCCGAAAGTTTATTCGGTATGAAAGCAAGTTTTTGGAACTTATGAAAATTTGTAAATTTGGCACTTTCGATGCGCGTCATAAAAAATTTGCTTCGTGTGTCGATTTTGGTAATTTTGAGCTTTTTTGCTTCTCATTTTGCTTCCTTTTTTTCTATTTTTCAGTCTATTTTTGTTAAATTTTATTTTTCATAACTCACCAGCGAACGAGAATAGAAAAATGATGACAATAAGATGGTGAAGAGTCCCGGAGACCGTACGAGGTTTGATCGGGTCAAAGTTTCTCATCATGATGGAGACTGGATTGAATTTTATAGAATCCGTTGACTCGCGATGACGTTTGGCCCGGTGTTAGTACTTCAAAGACCTCCTCGCTCGTACTGGCGGCAGGAACATGTTTCCTGACCAAAGATATCACAATCAGGGAATGTCTAGGCTTGTCATACATCGCGGTATCAATTGGATCTGCAGCATTCGATCGATTTGGAGGGCTCGCAAGCTTGGGGAGAAGGAAATAATTCTAGCGACAAATCCACTTGCACAGATTATTCTCATTGGCTGTATTCACTGGGTCACGTAAATAGTCTCCGTGTTCGATTAAACGAGCTCGATTCCGAGATACGTTGATACCGCGAATGTCTACAGTAATGAAAAAAGAACTCAAAATTTGACATGAAATTTCGCAAATTTTTCACTCGCCCAAAGACCGAATCTTGGAGCTTTATTTTATTTTATTTTTTTTTTTTAAATCTCATTGTTTCGTCAGTTTCTTCGGCGATTCCGCAAATTATTTGGAAACTCGGGAGTTTTTCACTTTCGAGTGAGAACCCTGCGAAGCAAATTTAACTTCGGTCTCCTCGAGCTCGTTTTTCGTCAAAGAGATTCGATGCTGGTGCATGCGGATGCGTTAACAAAGTTTTGTTTCGTCAGTGTTGCAACGATGACTAAGAATCTCAGCTCGGTGTCACCGTGGGATCTCCGTTAAGGAGATAAACGAAAAGAGTCGATAGCGACGAGCGCGTAAAAATAATGGCTCGAGGTGCAGGCGCATGGATAAACCGTGGCGAAGAAAGTGCAACGAAACTCCTTAACGATCGAAAAAGCAGCGCGTCTGGAGCATCGTTTTTTCAGAAACCGAGGGAGACGCATCGGAAATGTTATCTCTTTTGGAAGAGAAAATACCCAGAAAATCTGCCAGGAGCGCAGTCATTTTAGAAACCACGAGGCCCCTGCCGACGATCACATCGGCGGAGCTCAGAGTTGGGAGAGCAAAAGAACAGGGAAGATCGAGCTTTGCCAACTGAATCGAATAATTCCAGCGGAATACGAGCCGAGCTCAAGGAATTGCTGGAGCGAGAGGGACGAGCATCCGCATTCAAACACGTTCAATAACGCTCCCCGGAACACGCTTGAAAAAGCTCCGCGACGAATGCGAATACTTCTAACGCAGGAGCTCCGAATGCCGCGTCAGAACTCGTGACAACGGTTTATTGACAAAGTTTGCAGAGGAATAATCGAGGCGCGAATAGCTCTTGGGGAGGCCAACAAAACTTGGCTCAACGCCGCAAGAGCCAGCTGCATTCTTGCCTGCACAACGTCGACGACCCGCTGATCCACCGAGAAAAGCCACGAGAAATAGCGAGACTTTTTTAACCTGGAGGTACTCGAGGCGAGCCCAATAGTGGGGCTGGACAGGCCGAGGATGAATCGCGGCGATCTCGCACCGCGTGCGAGATCGCCGCTGGTAATTAGAACATTCCTTGGATCCGTGCGAACAGTATGGACAGGGAACAAGATCACTGTGGTTTCATCGCATTTCGCGAATACATTCGGGCTCGTGAACACGGGTATTTCGGTCGATCAGTGCCTGGATTTCGTGCTTCGGCGAGCCCTCCCAGTTACACCGGAAGCGCGGAGCCTCGCAGAGGGGGAGGATGCATTTTTTTTATTAACTCGATCCTAGCAGCGCAGCAGTCTCGCTGGAAAGGTCCGGACGATTTAATGACGCTTCCGACGGGAAAAGGCTCTCGGGGATCAGTTGAAAAATAATGGGAACGCTTCGGGAAAGTATCGGAAATGAATGAACCGGTGGAAACGAGGATTTTGCCAATTGCTTGGACAGCCGAGCGGGTTCCGATGCGGAAGCGCTTCTGGCCTCACGTCCTAATCAAATATTGCGCCGAGCAATTTCGTCGGCGTTTTATCACGCGCTCCCAACGCTGCTCGCTACCGTCCAACAGATCGCTGCCCATCCTCGCTCCGTTCTCGCTTCTCCTTCGATCCTGCGCTCCAAAGATTCGATTTTCAGTTGACAGTGAAGACCTCGTTCTCTGGTCGCGCTCATCACTTTTCTCCTACAATTTCTGCCCGTAAAAACGCCCCAATTATGAGTAGCCTGAGTGAGTTTCATGGATTTGAACCACCGACGTTTAAGGGCTGCTCAAGAGAAGTCACTGTTCGATCGTTTCCTCGTCAAGGTCACCAGAGATCGGCAATCAATGGCTCGGAAAAGTCGTTACATTTTGTCTCAAATATTGTCACACTCAAGCATCAGAATTGTTAAGGAGGGTGGATCGCGACGACACAATGTTGCCATGTTTAAAATATTAAGAATTTCAAAATTATAAGAATTTCATGAAATTTGGTAAATGTATTCTTTAAAATATATAAGACAATACACATTTTTTTACATTTTTCTACCACATAGCTCTCGAGTAATTGAACACTAAAGTTCACGTGTATAAGCACAGAGTTTACATGTACGCAGTTATCGTGCATAAGAAGTTAGATTTAACGCTCAATTGTTCGATAACCATGTGGGAAAAAATTTGTATTTGTATACTTGATGCCAAAGAATGTTGTCACGAAATTTGATCAAATTCTGATTATTTTTATTTGGTGATCCACCCTCCTTACATAAAACATGATAAACGACTCTGAAAACTAAAATCCACTTCAACGGTTGCCATCGTACAGGCAGAATTGCATACTTGTGCGAACGACAGCGAACGAGATCGATAATTCCTCTGCTACACGCACTCGTTTCGCATAAAAAATACTGTTCTAGCATTGAAAAGTTTGAGTGCGACTTAAAATACCCGCCAATAGCGAACAGCCTCGTCACACAACTGTTTTAATTGTATGGAGAGCGTTGATATCGATTGTCTTAATGAGATAACGTTATTAATGGCAGTTTACAGTCTGCCCACTCACTGCCCTTTATCGCTGCTCATCTCAAGGATGAAATTTATAAGCGAGCTTCAAACGTCGAGCTTGAGTGATGTTGTATAAAAACGTGATTCGGTGATTAGGATCTTCGAAAATCGAAAGTGCAGGGATCGAGTCCTAAAAATACCAAACTCGCTCACAGAATGAGATGTTACTCGACTGCCTCAGCGCCAGTCAATTACAAACCCCCTTTGACCAGCGACGAGGCGAATTTGCCCTTAGAATATTAATGAATTATTAAAGTTCATTGCAACGTATGAATTAATGAGTTTCGGTACAGGCGATACAATGTTGCCATGCTAATCCATGCTAAAAAAATTCAAAAATTCAAAAAGTTCAGAATTTTATAAAATTTGGTGAACATATTCTTTAGTGCCAAATTTGACGACACAAATTTTTTAAGATTTTTCTTCTACACAGTTATCGAGTAATTGATCACTAAAGTTTACGTGTATAAGCATAGCGTTTCCATATATATAGGTATACATTCCGGGCATGAGAAATCTGCTTTAATGTGTAATTACTCGATAACTAAGTAGAAGAAAATTTTGAAAAAAATTGAGTTTTCGCACTTGATGTTGAAGAACATTATCACCAAATTTGATCAATTTCTTAATATTTTGACTTCTGTAACGAAACTCCTTAAGCCAGAGAAGAGATTCTATAAAAAGGTCGATTTTCGTGTCTCAATTGCTTCAATTGCTTGTAAACAAGGAACTAAGGACGATTTCAAAAACCAAACGGTCGTTTCGAATATAACCTTTCTCTGTTTCATATGAAAATTTGAATTTTTACATATTTGAAACGAAATGAGTTATTATCGAATCGCTTTCTTGACGAACCCTTTTTGTGTCAACCGACCCCACGGTCGGGGCAAGTTGACTCCAGTACTGTTTTACCTGACGATCTGACAATCAACTACGCATCAGTGAAATTAATAAAAACGGATAATTATCAATATTATTACTTTGACGAATCGAACAACGAATACAAAATGTTGACACAAGCGAGCGCAGAGATAATTTTTGTTCATAAGTGTGAGGAAAAGGAATATTTGATCCTCGTTCTCGTCATCAAAATCAAAATTGCTATTTTTACACACATGGAATTTTTACACCCGTTTACAGCACTCGTGGACGTCGACACATCTGTCAGCCAACCCCATATCAGACCGTTGGCCTACTTAGCCCACGCTGCTTTTTCTACCAACGAAAACCTTCCACCAGCAAACTGTAGCGATAATTGAGAAAAATACTGTGCACAATTGTAGTTCGATATACGAACATTCGTGTAGAGAATTATTCTAATAATTGGAACAAAAATTCGAAGCAGCAGAAGATAAATAAGATTGACGTAAAAGCTTGGCTTTGTACCTGGATTTATGAAAATTCTTCCTAAACGACGTGTCGCTCCCACGCGTTGGGACTCACGAATGAGAAAGAGGTTGCAATGAACAATTATATCAACCGGACTTGTGTTTACATTGCGTAGTTCGGATGTTATCGTTCGTCAATTTGCCCCACTGGCCAATTAGCCCCGGTCTTCCCTAGTGATTGAATAATCGCGAGGAATTCATGAATCGCTGTTAAGGGAGGGCGAGGCGGGAATGATCGAATTCTACCCTCGAACATGCTCGAATTTTCATCTTCCCGTCCACTGCCCAAGGACGCAATTACTCGTTAATAATTTCGGTCTTTTCGACGAGGAGTTCCAAAGGGAAATGTCGGAGGAGTTCGTCTCGAAAACTCAGCAACTTCATACCGAGTAGACACTTTGGGAATGAAGCTGTATTTGCTTAACAAGTTTTAGGCTCAGTGCTGACTCTGCGGAACGAGAAATCCAATCAGCTGGACTGAGCCTTCCAAATATTTGACATTTGCGAACGAACCGCTGTGGAAATCGTTCGCTGTGACGACGTTTGAGGTATGCGGGCATATGGAGCTTATTTCAACAATGTTTTACTGATCGTGCGCGACACGATATGAGGAGAAGATTGGGAAAGCGAGCCGTGAAATTACGACGATGCCCTCGCACGATCAGCCCATGGGAATTCCCGCCTACGGGAACGCTCCGAGGTCAGCCGATTTTCTCATTCAGCAATGTCGTCGCGCGGGTGCGTGCACACGATTAATTACAAATGTAACGAGCCGCGGTGAGGCAGGGCGAAAAAATTGGCTTGAGCAAATATTTTTGAAGAAAAATCAATAAAATTGAAGGGAAACGAAATTTTCAGTGATCCCTGACGAATTTTTTTACACTTTGGAATTTCAAATCCGTTGGAAGCACGATCGATTGGACGATGGAAAGAATTGGCAGAATCTCCATCCCCTGGAGGGAATTCGATCAGATTTTTTTGCCAAATGTTTCTTGAAAATAATATGGAAACGAAAAAATGTTGTGCAATAAATAAAGCCTCATTTTCGACGGATCAAATGATGCGATAATGCAAAAGACAAATTCCGAAGCTGAGAAAAACTTGCTTCCCGAATGGTCCAATTCGAATTGTCCGCATTTTTTCTTATATTGCGGAACCTGCAAAACGCGAGTACGAATCGAAAGGGGTCAGGGTTCCAGAACGCGGAAGTAGGGGAACCAGGGCAAGCCGGAGTGAATTAGCAATTGGTGTGAAAACGAAAATGAATTTTTCACTCTCTCTCCTACCCCGACACAAACCGTCCAATGTAAAGGAAAAAAATGAAAAAACAAAGGGGCTTGGCACGAGTCGCCAAAAAACCTCAATCCGGGGTTGAAATATTTTCATTTTGTCAATAATTTCTACGCTTCGTCCCTATTCGAATTATTCTTTTCCAATCATTATTCCTTAAAATATAATTGCGAACGTTTCAGTGGCTTCTCGGTCCGACCGCGTCGTCGTTCAGAGCAGTTTCCAACTGATTCTCACACAGAATTAATAATTCACAAGAAAACTTGAGGAAAGAAAAACCTCGGAAAATATTGTCTCTTGAAAATGTTGCTTTCTCAGGCTTTTTGTCGAGCCACTTTCTCTGAAAAATTCCAAATCGCTCACGCTGTCCAGAGACTCGACGACTTCGGCTCTCAATGACATAAATCTCCAAAGTACCCAAAATTTCGAAATAAATCACGAGTGAAGAGACGGGTACAAATTAAACAAATTAAACTCCGAATAAATGGAGAGTTTGCTCAGCCACTCGGGGTCCCCGTGCACAACGAGCGAGAATATATCCCGTCTATGTACTCCGATGGTTCACACGAGGGAGAGGAGTCGTCTCGTTAAAATCATAGCTCCGCTGATAACGAGGGAGTGCAGAAGCGCGAAAATGTACGCTTGAGGAGAGAGCTTAGCGCGATAAACACTCAGCGACGCGTTGTACCTTCGCGTAACGTGAAAGCACTTTTTTGAATGAAGGCTAAAATTGACGGAGCAAGCTTGTACTATTTATAACTCAGTTGTCCCGCAGCACCTCTCGCTTTGTAAAAATTCCTTTGAAAATAAACTTCGCCCATTTCTGTCAACTCGGTTAGTTGACTTTTCTACGATTCCGGCGAAATCTACCGCGCGTCAAAGGTTCGTTCGAGGGGAAACGAGACGCGTTGCAAAGCATTGAAACATTGGGAAAAAAATGGTAAAAAATTGAGGTTCGCGAGCTCTAGTGACTGGCAGCTCGTCGGTCGCCTCTGACATAAAGCCACTGAGGAGCGCGTTCAGTTGTTCGAATATCGCAAAGCTGTTGAGTGTCATCGGGGACAATATTTTGGCATCGATGGTCCACGATCGAATGAATGATTTTAACGTAAACGTTTTCGTCGAAGATTGATAAAGAGGATCTTTGAGCTTACTGTTGGAGCGACTGTAACGTTGTTGAGAAAAACGGGGTTCAATCGCCGTTGCACTTGTGCGAAAGCCCTTAAAAAATCATCGTTTTTCGATGAAAAAGCTTTTTATCAAATGCCAAATAATTTTCGTCTTCTCGCTTTTCATTCGATGAAAAAAGCGATTGAAATCCCACTCCAGACTCCCGGAGATGCGAAACGCCGCATAATGCACGTCGGAACTACACCAAACGAGAAAAAAACGAGAGAGCGAAGAAAAACTTGGTGACCCAGTGACACGCGGTGTCGCGGTCTGCTGGTGAACGGCACCGTGTTACGCCGCATCGACAATCCGCAAGACGCGATAACGAAATTTTCCTCACCCCTCCTCGCTCTCTCCCCTCGCAAGCTCCGACGATCGTGTCTTTCCCCCGTTAGCGCCCTTAAGGCACGCAACTACCCGGAGTTCGAATGAGCAAGTTTTTCAGCAAGGACGAGAGCAATAAGCGACGAAACTTTGGTCCCAACATGCAGCGATTAAAAATCAAAGGATGAGGATGAAAAAACAGCAAAGTGGAAACTCGACGTAAAAATTTCATCCACTTTGCTCCCGTCTGATCGACACTTTCTCTTCAATTCGTCCTCTTACTTTCATTTCATTTTTTCTCCTGTAAAAACTCCAATTTCATTTAATTTCGATGTCCAGTCTTCCTGCCTCAACTATTCAAAAAACTGATCTCATTTCGTGCGTAAATATAAGCAAAAAGGAGTCAGAAACGTCATTTATCTGCATGGGACACTCGGACGAGTTTGTTTGACGCATCATAAAATTGAATGCGACCGTTCGAGTGTAAATATTCGACGAGTATCGAGAACGAAAAATTCGCAGATGGATGAATGTTTCTTTGCTTTTTTTCGTTTTATTCGACGCTTTGAAAACAGCGCGCCACCAACGGACGAATGGTGTCTCGACACAGAAGGGATGCAGCCAACAGTATTGCGGGGATAAAAACGAATAAAACGCAACGAGAAGAGCTCTCGCATGGCACACGAATGAAAATATGATAATACCTTTGAACAGCATCTCACACCTGGCAATAGCGTTCCTCGTATCGTCCACCATTAAAAATCGAATTTCACAGCCGAAATTCGTCAATAAAATTCGTATCAAAAGCACATGTTTTGAAAAGCGATAGTTCTGGCCCGCAAAGTAGAATTTTCGGAGCTTGAAAAGTGAAACCGTACGAAAGATGAGGGGGATGAAACTGATCCGGGGACAGGGAACGTCCGAAGTTTCGGGAGCTCGATGGCAAATGGGAAAACCGAAGTAAACGTGTATTTCAACGTTTACGAGAAAATTTATTATTTCTCTCGCTCTTCCGTATACCGAGTTGGCTGTAACGAGCCGCTGGTTAAGCGCGTCCTCGTTGTGGCGCGAAGCGATGCACCACGAGAGCGATAGTTTGTGAGAAAGAGGAGAAAATCTCGCGGATGATGTTCCCCCGAGCCGGGCGACCGACCGACTGACTTTATTCTCTGTCGCAGTGAGACCACGCAGAGGGACAACCCACGTTCCTGGGTCGATCGAACATCACGTTCCTCAACCTTCCAACCTCCCCCCGCCCCTCCATCCGGCTCTCCCACCTCCTTTCACTCCAAAAACCCGCCACAGCCACCCCATGCCACCCACGCTCCTGCTCAACGAACGCTACGCTTCTGTGACTAGCGCGAAAATATCCGAAATATCGAAATAACGAGATAAAAAATATCGCAGCCTTGATTACTGGTGCACTTGTAAAACGACGATTAAGGAGAAATGTAAACTGAGAACGAGGAGGGTCGGGTCGGTGTTCGACCTCGACGATTTCCTAGCCTGCCTGGCTTCGGGCGAAGTCAGTACTTGGATGGGTGACCGCTCACCCATGCGCCCATGGAGCTCTGAGCGAGGAGGCAAATTTTCTGAGACGCTGAGACGGCCCTGAGCAGGGGAAAAAGCAAAAATATCGCCGACTCCATCGGCCGGGTTTTCCATAGTTTCCCTTGGCCCTCGTGCAAATGCGATGCAGCAGTGCAGCACGAAAAAGTGGGGGCTCTTACGGAACAGAAAGAGTGGGAAGAGGCTCGATCCAAGCGGGGGAAAAACGGCGTTGAAACGACTCGAATACGCGCAGGAACAATAACCATCGAAATGAAATATGAAACGGAGAAAGAATTTGTGAAAACAGCACAAAATATCAATCATTTTCCTCCGATTTGTCATTTTCCACCTCAATTTATTTGCCGCCCGCCGCGCCCTGGGCATTCCTATCGTTCGCGGACCGAAATGCATTCAATCTTTTTCGACAACGTGAACGCGATAAATTCACGACGCATACGCAGTTGTCACAGTATCGAGGTGTGCCGTGAAATTTCGTACGGCGAGATAACATTTTACGTTAGTCCGGCAATCTTTCGGGCAATTAAGAAAATCGCATTTGGATTTGATCCGTGATTGACGCAACGAAAGGGCTCTCGTTATATCAACAATTTAACGTCTGAGCGATTGAAAACAATATTTTTCAATGCGTCATCGTCATTTTGGTATAATGTTCGTTTGACTTTTACTAATTCTTCATAGAAATATCAAATCGCTATGTTCACCAGAGTATATTTTAAAAGGACAAATGAAATTTTGAGAAGCGTAGGTCGTCTCAATATTCCAAATAGTCGATAAAAAATTGGAGTGCAGTTGAACGTTTTTTTTAAATGATCCCAATTAAGGAATTGGAATGCGGGTCCAGCGACCTCCGGAGTTAATTAGAGCAGCCCCGAGCGAGGCAAACCTTTGGTTCGATGATCGTTGAGCACCAGCCCTCGCGTCAATCGTTGACCGTGAGGCAATATTTCAAAAGCTCTGCTAATCATTTTCGTTTGCATTTGATTCTCTTGTGACCGGTTACCAATTCCAACGAAAGCCATCTGGCGGATGTTCTCTCGTACAGCAGCGGTTTGTTGTTTGAAGTTTCGTTGCATCGCGCCCAGCACACGTACGTATGTATGACGATACAACAATGCATTTCTTCATGTTGATAGCAACGGCTTAGCAACGGTTGGTTAACCCCCTCAGTGCCCTCTGATCATCCGTCCTGCTTCGACTCCAACTGTTATTTAGACAAGAACAAAAACATTAATTAAAATTTAAAAGTTCAAATGAATATTATCTCGTGATAAAATAGTTATGAAAATGGAAGGCTTGTCACTGCAGGCAATGACCAACAGAACGAAAGCCCTGATGCGCCAAAAGGTAGAAAATTCCACAAGATTTTTCCTACACTCGGCTAACAAATGTCACAAGTCGTGACAGAATGACGCAGTTTACGAAAATTCAAAAAAACATTTTTTGAAAAGATTATTTCCAATGCTTTTTGAATGTCCAGGTGGATAAACGTGCCCATGAGCAACGTAGAAATATATTGTACCTCATTGCCGAATTTCTGGGTCAGCAAGGGTACGTTTCGATAAAAATAGCACAGAATATTGCAAAGTGATGAGCAAGGAGTGCGTTTATCATCGGGCAATATTGTAACGAATGATTGATGTACCGCAGATTGTTCAAGTCGTTAGAAGCCCTGACCGAGGAAGGCCAGATCTCGGAAAACTTCGAGATCTGTGATAACATCGACCTTGAAATAATATTTCAAGATTACGTAAACTTTTATCAATCGAGGTTCAACAGGCCGCCTCAAATATGTAAACGCGTGGAAAGTCATTTGTTAAAGGATACTCAACCGAAAGCTACCGCTACCCCGAAAGACAACAAAACGAAAGCAAAAACTAAGACTTTTCCCATCGAGGAAGATCTTTCCGGGCTCGACACTTCGTCGTGTCAGAGCATCGACGCGTTTTCTCTGAGTATTTTACCACTTACGGAGAAGCGGAAAAATAATTGGCGGTCTAGCGATAATACGACGAAACCTGTTTTCGGTAATGAAAAAGTTCTACGGCCTCTGGCTAATTTGTATCCAAGCGGTTCGGAATGGAGAGAAATCGCTGAAACCATAACGCAGGTTAGCTTCAACTTTTAATTGTTGTCAATTAAGAAATTTCGATTGGGCTTGGTCCATTGTTGTGTGGCAGAGAAAACAATTGTTATTTCAATATTCACTTTTTCTATGGCTGAAAAGGACATTGTGATGACGAATTTGAACGTTCATTGGGATGACGTACATGGATTGGAAGATTGCAAAGAATTGCTGAAAGAAGCGGTTGTTTTCCCAACCAAATATCCTGAACTATTCACGGAATTGTTCACACCTTGGAAAGGGATACTCCTTTATGGCCCACCTGGAACCGGTAAAAGATGAATTGACGAGAGCTCTGACCACGAGCCGAAGCAAAATTCCATGTCTAACTGCTGTATTTTAAAAGGATTTGTGAAGTATTATTCAACTGAAATTCTACTAAAACTATAATTAATCAGGTAAAACGATGCTGGCTAAATCCGTGGCAACCGAGTGCGATTTTACGTTTTTCAATATAACGGCAAGTTCCCTCGTGAGTAAATGGCGAGGTGATTCAGAAAAATACGTCCGGGTAAGTCTGCGAAGAAAAATGCTATCCAACTTACAGAGCGATCTCTGGGAAATTGCAGCTCGTGTTTGTGAAAACCGTGTTTTTTCTTTTTTTGTTCTTTTTTTTCTTCATTCTGCCAATCAGGTTTTGTTCGAACTGGCCAATTATCATGCACCATCAATTATTTTCATCGATGAAATCGACTGGATTGCAGCCGGAGATGGAGCTTCCTGTTCCGATAGATCCGAACCAGCGAGACGTTTCAGGGCCGAGCTTCTCTCCAGGCTCGATGGTCTCAAATCCGTTGATGATTCTCATGTTATTTTATTGGCTGCTACGAATGCTCCGTGGTAATACAGCAATCTAATTTCCAAGGGAACCTAGAAAAGATAAAAAGAGTTAATAAGGGAAACGAGAATTTTCAGATGCAAATGAAAAATTGGAACTAAAAGTTCCAGTGATCGAAACAGTATCATTCGAAAAACTTTTGTTATCTCCTTCTCTTGACAGAGATTGTACAGCTATGAAAAGGCAGCAGATTTTTTGAATTAATTTTTTTCAACGTGTTCCTGTTTCATTCGAAAAATCATTCAGCCAACTCGGACTTTTGCAAATTTGAATATTGAATTCATTACATATTCTTTCTGTGTTCGTGCGAGCCTTGCGGGTTTTTACGAGTTCATACCACCACCTTAATCCCACTTGACTGACCTTCGTGTTTCTGTAAAATACCCGGAGGCGTGGCTCGGAGCCACTCTTCTCTGATGCACTGCCATTTGCACGAAAGCGATTACATTAAAACCGTGAGAAATGCGACCAATGTAGACTACTTTTTCATAGAATTTAAGTTGGTTAGCGTTATAAAAAACACTAAAAAATTGTCTCTCACCCACTGATCGATGCGCTCGAGCAGTCACCCACCCTAGCATTGACCTTGCTCGAGACTTAGTGAATTAAAAAATTTAATACCCACGTGAGCAAGAAAATATGAATAAAAAATGAAAAACTCAATTTCTCACACACTGTTGAAGCTTTCTAAATGAAATTGCTTCATTTTTGAACGGATGGAATTTTGGTAATTGGAATATTGAATGCAGGAATTTGGATTCTGCGTTGCTGAGACGATTGGAAAATCACGTCCAGGTGGACGTGCCGAACGAAGCCGTGCGTCGAGAAATATTGGAAATATACACGGCTAAAAGACTTCACAACACGATGGCATTTGCAAACGTGATTGAAAAGACTAAAGGATATTCGAGTGCGGATCTCAAACGTCTTTGCAAGGAAGCTTGGATGCTACAGATGCGACCGGTATGGTCCAAACTGGAGAACGGATTGACGACGAATGTCAACGAATGGATGATCAAAGCTAGCACAATCGAAGATTGTTCGCTACTTGCTGAAGCTACCAACAATATTCTGTGCACAGCTAATCACCTCAAAGAAAAATATGAGAATTGGAAAAAAACTCTAGGAGTGCCGATCTAATGCTAACAATTATCAATTGCGAAGATATAAGAACGATTTTTTAATTTTCTTTTGAACAAATGAAATTTTAACGACGATCTTTTCTTACAAATAAAGAAATCCGTATAAGAATAATGGGGCAGTTGTTTCAGTGTTTTTGTTGATATTTTTTTAAAAGTATTCGATTCATCACTTTTTTCGTTTCTCTTCCAAATGTCGTGCTTGTTTAATGCCGTGATAATATCCTGCGAAACAGACACAAATATTTCTTCATGAATCGTCACATCCAGAATAGTTAAGAGATTCATCATCCACGTACACACAGAAAAGCAAAAATTTTATTACCTGTATGGAAACCACTAATGTACCAGGACATGAGCATACTGGAAAGGGCGTCTGCATCGTTGTCAGGAAGTCTGATAAAAAAAAAAAGAGCTCGGGGTACATTCCCAGTTTACATGAAGAAAATTCAAACTTCAAAATTTTATTTTAGTGAAAACTTGAAAGGAATTTTTGTTTTTAATTTTATTTTGCACCTACTTTGACATTAGCTGCGGAGGTAAAGGCGGTGCCGGTGGCATGATTCCGTATGAGGAATTGAACGTTGAGCCAGAGTTGAAAACATTTTTTGGCATGCTCTGATGTTCATTCTCAAAATCCATCCGTTCCCCTAAAGATCCATTTACTTCTGGTGCATCAAGACCCGCATGAGTCGCTTGCGAACTTTCTAGACTTTCATCAACCACCTGACAATTTTTGTTCTGTTCGATCTGGCTCTTCAACCCGTGAGATTCACGTAGCGTAGACAGTTCTACGATCTCTGTGTTACCATAACCTGAAACAATAGAATTTGAATATAAAAATAAATTAGTAGATCACTTGTAATTTAAATTATTGAAAATACTGGTTTACAAAATATATTGAAGGACTTCAAACAATGACAATCCACCCACAAGAATGAGAACTGAATTTCTTCATTTCTAATAATACATTGGTGATATTTCCAGAATGACAAATATTTCATTATTGTTACCTACGAATGTGACTCGACAAGTTTTAGATTTCTCATACACGTTTGTTACAATGGCTTCGTACTCTTGGCCGTCATTGGCATAAATTGCTCGACAAGGCGAACCCACCGTCCACTTCTGAAAGTAAACATTTTTTATTTATCTGATGAAGAACAATAAACTTGTAGGACTAACCGGTATTTACGTGAAGCCAATAAAACTAAAATTTATTTGGTTTGCTTTGGTCTGACTTGGTTTTTTTTGTACTTGTAGTTTAGAATTTTCTGGGATATAACTGATGTTTACATCAAGACAATAAAACTAAAATTTACCTGATTTGCTTTGGTCTGATTCGATTTTTTTTGTACTTGTGGTTTAGAGTTTTCTGGGGTACATACAAATTCCATACCAATTCGCTTGGCAACTTTGTCCTTAGCCAAATTGATTGCTTTGTCATATGCTTTTATCAGAGCTGTGTCATCCCAAACATCATCCGCCGCAGTAAAATTTGTATCCTAAGAATATTTTATATTTCAATGTCATAGTATTGCTGAGAATATTTGCAACAAGACACTCTCGTATAAATAAAATTACTGTTGGTTAAGAGTGATAAATGTTTATTGAAGAACAGAATTATATCAAAACTAGTTGAAGACCAAAACTGTCGAAATTAAATTGATTAATAACCCCAATCTGGAGTTTGTCATACAATTCTTCAAAGTTTGAGAAATATGAATACCTTTGCTGTTCCCCTGACAAAAAGTACATTGTTTTCTTCTTCCATTGCGTATTTTGAACGATCGTAGAGTTTCACACTTTAGTTTGAGACACCGGGTTGTAATTTTGTGACAAAATGAAAAAAAAATAACTTCCTACATATATTTTGTGGCTCCGTGAATTTGGCCGATTAATTTTGGATTTCCAAAAGATGGAAATCCAAAATACAAAATTAGCGAGCCAAGTTCATGGAGGTGGTCATGGAGGTTGGTGGGTTGAACCTGTTATTTTATTAGTGGTGATTCTATTGGGTGTACATAGTCTATGGTGAAAAACCAGTGCGGTAAACCGGATAAAGAAAACTACTATAGCGTCAACAATTTCAAGTTGAAACGAACAAACATCAATTTTGATCGTAATCAGACGTATTCACAACCGCTGAATTGATAAAATCGCATGAATAAGTGAAGGAAAAAGAGGGTTTTGAAAATTATAATAGTGTTGTGCGTATCGCAAACATCTGCAAATGTGGCGGCAGGGGGGGGTTTAACGGGGGCAAAGCCAAAAGCAGGCTTACCGCGTCGAATGTTTTTGCCCTATTGTTCGGCAATGTCGTGAGTCGTAAGTGCGAGGAAGGTACAACGTTTTTTTTTTACACTCTTTCGTTCAGTGTTGTCTTAAAGCGTGTAAAAAACACCGAGTTTTAATCAAAC
This sequence comes from Venturia canescens, assembly GCF_019457755.1. Taxonomy (NCBI): domain Eukaryota; kingdom Metazoa; phylum Arthropoda; class Insecta; order Hymenoptera; family Ichneumonidae; genus Venturia; species Venturia canescens. The sequence goes on from NC_057426.1 coordinate 3,043,280, forward strand.
AAGGATAATGTTTAAAGTTTCGATTTGTATAAAGTGCCCGCGCTGTGAGAGACGGAGATTTCGGTAATAACGGATGTAAAGGGTAGTGTGGGACATTTTAGGGCCCACGGGAGAAACCTTTGTCATGGATATGCAGGCTCCCAATGGTTCGTACTCTATTTTTCTTTTTTCTCTCTTTTTCTTCGTAAACACGTTATTCGAAAAACTTGGATTAGTTGTACCTGCACAAGGGTCGGTCCTTTTTTTCTTTCCGGTGGTCAATACTGCTGTAATCTATCCATTTCATCATACCCTTTAAATCCTTCCTATTTCCAATTATAATCCGCAGATCTAGAATATTTTCGAGCATGTAAAGAAGGTTATAAGCGAAAGTTTTTTTTATGGAGGGGGGAAGGACGCCTGGCGTCGGTTCAAGGAACACGATTCACTATATTTTGGCGCTCGTCTTTGATCAAAAAATCTTTTTTGCTGCTATTTTATTCAGAACAAAAAGCATGATCCGAAGTTTACTCGGATTGCCATACACTATTTAATATTTATCAGAACCACATTTGAAAACGTAGTACGTGCAGTTAATTAACTATCCACTAAATATCATGTGTTGGATCTTCACAACACGAGTCGATCTTTTTTTGTTTTTATAACACATTCCATTCTTTTGATTACCAGCAATATTAATTAATACAGAATCTTGCATAGTAACACTACATTTTTTCGGCTAATTTTCGATTCATTAAAAATTTTCAACTTCGTTTTGTTTTTGCATTAAATTTTCGACTGTCTATATAACTCAAGCTGATACGAGTTTTATTCCCTCTGACGCCTATTATTGTTTTGATAATCATTCATAATAATGTAAGATTCTATTTATTGTCAATTCTGGTCAAAATTCCTGTGCCATGCCTTATTGGTTTTCATAACCCCCCTTTGCTTGAATGTTGCATTATTCAATTCCATGTTCTTGCGAGACCTTGCAATGGTTACATTCCCAGCTGCTCCTACGAATTGTAAGATTGGACAGCATTTACACAATAGCTCAAGGGAACTGTGGAACATCTCTGCCAATATGGCTGCTACATTATTTCCTTGATAGCCACTTTATTAACATCATAAACAACTCAAATAAACCTGCCACTGACTCAGCGATTGATGCACAAACTGGTGTATGGTTCAGAGTTCACCGATCCCACTATCAGTCTGTCTGAATTCTGCGTAGATTAGGAGATCCTCAACGGGATACATTGACAATGCTGAATTGTTGAAGTTTTAAGCTTCTTCTGGTTCCTTTTAGAGATTCTTTGTTAAAATTTTAACAAGGGTTATGGCAGCATGAGTTTTTTTTTCTGTTTCGTCTTTTTTTCACTAATTTTCCATTACTCTCCCAAACCTGGCTTATTATGATTTTGCGGTAGTGGCTTACTATTATTCTGATTTGCAAATCAGGAATGGGTCTTTCTATGAATTCAGTGTACGCGTCCATCCCTGGTATGCCCGAACTAGGGATGGTATGGATGGGCGACATGATGGTTCACGGTGAACCCACCCACGAGCTAATGATGGATCCTCGCCAAGCAGAAAGTCCTTTTTTTGCGCATACAACGCACTCCTTTGATGACATGAGGAACCACCAAATTGCACCCACTACCATGGTCAGATACATGCCCACTCAGTTTCCTAACGAGTGTTCCGAACCAGACGAAGCCATGGAAGCTGTTGATGGCCAGGACATGCAACAAGTAATTTCAGAACTACGAAGAAATCTTCCATTTCCTGCATTTATTTGTATCTAATGAATGTTATATCCAAGTTTCAAAACTACACAGATGAATTGAAATGGAATAAACGTATAACCACGTTCATTGATCCATGCTTAAACAACAGTATATTGATTACAAATGTACTTGAAAATACTTTCAATGTGTCTTATAAATATTACTTTAGGAATACGACCCTCAGGTAGAAGATCCGGATATGAGCGAATATCTAACATTGGAGGATTATATGGGTGACGAGGAGCGAGAACAAGTCGTGAACAATGCAGCTACCCAAACAACACAGGACAATAGAAATAGAAAAATCAAGCCGATAAAACATCCTGGTTTGGTATTGAAAACACCAATCGCTTATCAGCCTCACACAGATCTAAACTTTATTCCCATACGAAAAGATGGAATAGGTAAGAATTTCAACAGCATGGGACTACTTTTTAAGAAATGCCTTCCAGCTTATTAATCTACGATTCTATGCAGCTGTATGCGAGAAATGTGGTGCCATCGGAGTGAAACACGCTTTTTACACGAAAGAACGAAGATTTTGCAGCAGAGCATGTGCTCGGTCTTCGGAACATGCCGCACCTACTGCAGATTCCACTTACAGCCCGTCATACCCGGCCGACCAATCCATTTCACCGAATATTCAACAAATTCCGATCGAAACTAAATCAGTTTTGGAAGATGTGAGTATCATCGAAAAAAATATGTTTCTATAAGATTTTGTGCTTCCATCTTTTCTTTACGAATTTTATTTCTTCATTTTGATAATTTTTGAATCTCGTTAAAAATTCGAATATTCTGAATTTTCAAATGGAACCAATTTTTGTAACATGGTAATAAGAAAAACGCTATCGCTCCGGTAAAGAGTCTCTGGCAGCAACTCGTCATAATATAAATGTACCTGTCTCAGAGTCGCTGCCACGACTCTAGATTCGAGAGTTGCCTAGATACGAAAAGTCTACGAAACAAATACGTGCGTTAGCCTAAAAATTCAAACTGTCGAAAAACGTTTAGAAAATAATTAGAAAATGATCATTATTCATTTAAGAAACAAATAAAGGCAGAAGAAACCGAGTCCGAAGAGTCAATCGTTATGAAAAAGGAGAAGGAAAAAGTTGTAACGGAAACTGTGATGCCAGAAGATCTACCGGTCAGACGAAAGAGAACGGCGGAAATGGCAGGATCGTACGATTGGACACCTCAACTTACCGAACCGGGATTTTGCGCTGCTCCGGTGTCGTGTTTCAAACACGTTAGTTCTACGATCTAACTTTTTCATTCTATATGTTGATGCAATTATTTCGTAACAATCACTTAATATTATTGTCAAAATGATGTTGAAAAATAATAGGCGCCAATATCTGAAATTTGGGACAACATCACGGTCGGGATGAAAGTGGAAGTGGAAAATACCGACTGTGACGAAGTTTGCGAGGCGTTCCCGGATTCTTTTTGGGTCGCAACTGTTTTGAAAATATCCGGCTATCGAGCACTACTGAGGTACGAAGGTTTCGGCCACAATTCAGAAAAAGATTTCTGGGTGTCGTTGTGCTCGAATGACATACATCCGGTTGGCTGGTGCGCGACAATCGGAAAGCCCCTGATACCACCCAATAGTGAGTTACTCTGAAGTCTCAGTCATTTTCGGACATATCCATTAAAAAATACTTGTACACACTCTTGGAGGCGAGAATGGAATTTCCGTTTTCTACAAATAGATTCAAAATCGATTAAATATAAATTCAGTTGCATGCAAAAAATGCACGCGAACGTTAGATACAGCCTCGATTTAAACCATGGACTTTTAAATTCCACAGCAATTGCAAACAAATACAAAGATTGGAAGGATTTCCTGATGCGACGATTGACCGGTGCGAGAACGTTGCCGACTAATTTTTACAACAAGGTAAACGAAAGTATGAAATCACGCTTTCGTTGCGGTCTTCATTTGGAAGTTGTCGACAAAAATCGTATATCTCAGGTGAAAGTAGCAACGATACAAAAGATCGTTGGTAAACGTTTGCACGTAAGATATTACGATTCGGCGCCTGAAGACAATGGTTTTTGGTGTCACGAGGATTCGCCGTTGATACACCCGGTCGGTTGGGCCAAAATGGTTGGACAAACGTTGGACGCCTATCCGGAATATATGGAAAGAATAACGCATTCGAAACTGTGCTCCGACGATTCGACCGAGGGATTATTTCACGTGCCAAAGAATCATCATCAACAATTGGGTTATACATTTCGAGAAGGAATGAAGATCGAGGCGATCGATCCTTTAAATTTATCCTCTATTTGCGCAGCGACGGTTATGCAAGTTCTCAAAGAAGATTATATTATGATAAGGATCGATAGCTACGACGAAGACGCCAGCGGGGCTGATTGGTTTTGCTACAACGTTGGATCACCTTGCATATTTCCCATTGGGTTTTGCTCTCAACATGGATTACCCCTTACACCACCCAAAGGCTATGATCCCACCACTTTTACTTGGGAAAGTTATCTCGCTGAAACCAACGCCATTCCAGCACCGGTTCAGCTATTCAATCGGGTAAATATTAAATGATATTTTGAAAAAAGTTTGTGCATCGATCGCTTCAAATTTTCTCTTCCGAGGCTTTTAATTTTTATGACGATTTTAAAGCTTATTAAAATTATTCTCAAATTTTCCGTTTCCGAAGAAATATTTTCGATTTAAATCTCTTATTCACGTCAGTAATAAATAATTTGATCAGTGAATGAAAATGTTCCACGAAGTTTGTAATTATTCCAGAGAGGAGAAATCTTGAAATTATTGTTAACATTGCAGGAAGTTCCACCACACGGATTTATTGAGGGAATGCGATTGGAAGCCGCTGATTTAATGGATCCGAGATTAGTTTGCGTGGCAACAATAACGAGGGTGATCGGTAGATTATTGCGTGTACATTTTGACGGATGGGAGGATGAGTACGATCAGTGGCTCGATTGTCAAAGCCCCGATATTTATCCTGTCGGCTGGTGTGATCTCGTTGATCATAAATTAGAGGGACCGCGTGTGCTCGTCAAAAACACTAGTCCTACCGGTGAGAATTTTTTGAATTGGTTAATTCAATTGAGCGAATCAGTGACGTTCGTTATTAAAATGATAAAAATATATTTTTCCAATGCTTAAAAAAAATGCCTCTCCTCGCGGTTTCCAATTTTTGCGTAACGTTTATGACGAGCTTTTGTTTATTTTTTCACAGTTAAAACACCAAGAGGCCTTAAACGTAAAACTAAGCGAAAATTGAAAAAAGGTGGCAAATTATCTTGCGCGAAGAATATATTGCATCGACAAAGCGAGCGTACGAGTACGACGCGCGAACGAGAACGAGAACGAGAACCGGAGCCGGCTCAGGGTACGAAAATCGAGAGAGATCGGGATCTCGAGAGTTTGCCAGAGCAAGGAAGTAGAGAACCGGAAACGGCGCAGGAACCAGCTGGTCCTGATCAAACATTACCAAGTCCTACCAGCGGACAGGGTCAATCTTTGAACGAAACGCAGAGCGAAATTCAGAGTCCACCTCCGCCCAAAGAAAGAACCGCCACATCGTACATAAACGTTAGTTTTTATCAACTTACATTGAAAATTATCTGAATTTCGGTTCCTGATAATCCATAGAAATGTCTATTCAATTCGTAAATTTCATTGTTTTTTATTTATTCTTAAAAGGTTACATCTGCGAGTGGGAAATACATTCCAAGGTTAGCTGATGGACTGCATAGAAATTCGGAGAACGGTGAGCTCGTTCCAGCGGAATGGAACGTATTCGACGTCGCACAATTTTTACGGGTTAACGATTGTGCGACATACTGCGACAACTTTAGCAAGAGAAAAGTTGACGGTAAAACATTACTTGTATTGACCAAGGACCAAATAATAGATCTGACGGGTTTCAAGGTCGGGCCATCCTTGAAGATATACGACCTCATTCAACAGTTGAAAATCAAAGTGAATCCGGCTCAGGAAAGATTAAAATTAGGACTGAAAAAATCGTTATAACGTCGGAGAATGAACAGTCACGTTAGTTAACATGACGATTGGTGAGTTCGGAATATCGGACTAGAAAAAAGGATGAGAAATGAAGAAAATTCAGTAAAATAAGAATGAAAAGAATGGAGATAGGCGATTAGGTTAGATCTTGAATTTACAGGTAAGGCGTGTGACTACGTTTAAGTTTCAGTTTACGATCTGTGTAATTAAACATTTTGCCATTGTTTCATTTTTATAATCTTCCGCAAGTTTTTTATGCGATATCGTAAACCCGGTTTCGGCGTATCAACCAATTCATAACAAGAAAAATAGTTTGAAATTTTTCGTTTTCTTTATAAGAAAGAAGGTCCGAATACGAATCATTTCTCACAATAAAAAATTCGAACGAAAAGAAAACAGACGATTGTCTTACTTTTTTTGGGGCGGACTTTTTAGTTGTGAAAATAAAACGATACTGACGATTCTTACGGAACATATTGATAAATACAATCGACGATTTTCATAAAGAGTTCGTCATTAAAAAAAGGGGGATCAGCATCGCGGCATTATAAAATATTGGAAGTGATTTCGTCGAAAAATAAATAAAACTTAATTTCGTAACCGTCGAGCACTCGTCCATTATAGAAGAAAAATTGATTGAGGGAGAGTCACAATTGTTATCGGAGCGTATCAATTCATCGAGCTGATAGATATTTGGTACCATTACTGTGAATCACATATTTTTAATGACAGGAACATACGAATTTAACCAATCTTATTCGAATTAGTTTTATTAAGCTGAGTTATGATATGACTTATTTGTATTTTCCAAGTGTTGCTCTTATTTTTAAATACCAGTGTATGATTGCGTACATTACACCCGAGTGCAGCCACATAAACAAACCCATGCACGACATATGTATATATAAATATTAAATATGCAGGGTGTCGTACGACGATTGTTACAAAATGTGAAGTTATTAAATATCAGGAGTTAAAATCCCAGTAGAAGAGTCTAGAAACGTTTTTAGTTGGTGAATTCGCTCATCGAGAGTAGTGTCTAAACATGTGGGTATAGAGCAAAATGATCCAAGACCAATTTCGCAGCACGTTAAATTTCATACGAATAGAATTTCGACCGTTTTTCTCTATTTTTTTCTTAGTTGAAAACGGCTTTACAAAAACGGTCCCATGGACTTTTGCTCTATTTTAAATCCTTGCCACGTTACGTGCGATGAAAAGACCTTTATCTTTCGTATTCGCTAATCGATTAAACACTGCTGGATTTTTCTTGGCCAGATTTCGATCCTGAACTTACGTTAAGAATTTGTACCCTCAGGAGACACCCTGTGTACATATTTTATGGACGCGTGAACTATTTTTAAAAAATCAGCATCCCCGGATTAGCCTCTGAAGGAGAAGAGGCTTATTTTTTCTTCAACTCGCAGTTTTTGCTTTCGATTAAATAGAAGTGAATGAAATGCATTAGTTATTTACGAGTTAAGATAAATGCTGCAATAATTTGTCTTCGGTTAACAACAACAATGAAACATTGTTTGACTCGAATGAGCTCAGAATCACACGAAATTTTTTGTACTGACTTAACAACTTCGAGAGCATTTTTTTTTTTAGTTCATTGAGAAAAATGTATGAAATGTATTACAAATTTGTGCAGTGATTTTTCATAAAATCAGTGATGATTTTCGATTGTTGAAAATTCGATTGTGAAAAATCAATAAAATAAAATAACAAGCGTCGATTGAAGTGCTCGTCGATAAGAAAATATGGCAATAGATGAATGGAGAAAAAGAAATAAACATTTCTCTCCTATAGACCGGAGTCAAGGTGAATACATTGTATGAGAAAAAGATAAAATAGAGTATTATGCGTGAGCGTGTATTTGTAAATACGAATGAGCAAATTTGAGCGACCTTTTTGATCCTGTATATAATACGGCGCCATATATCCTATATCGAAACATCAATAATAATAATAATAATAATAACGATAATATTAATAACCACAATGCCGCGCTTTACTATTATGGTTTATTGCAAAATTTGGACTATGAATTTTCGGTGAAAATAGAATTGTGGTCAAAGCATCACTTATTGAAAAACATTTTTATTCATTGCGATCATTCTTTGACCAAATTTTCAAGTTCATTCGATTATCCGTCCAGGCGCTCCTCAACTTTTTTTTACTTATGAATCGTCGACGCTCGATTTTACCATCGTGGTAATGAAAATAATTTATTTCCTTCAATGCAAATTGACGAGTAGTGAAACATACCGTGTCCAGCAGACTCCGTTGTTGTGTTCTTTATAGCTGCCGATTTTTTCATCGTATCGATCAGCAAATATAATATCAATAATAACAGTGGCTCGATCACTACCTCATCAAAGAGGATTGTTTGTGGATTTCAAACACGAAGCTTATAATCGATCGGAATCGCAGCAGTCGTAAGCGTTGAATTGAAATTTTATTTTCTCATTTATGAATATATTCTTTATAAATACAAATTGATACGAGCCGTTACTGAATAGACACGGCATGCAGTGAAATTCATAGAAATAAACAGCGAAATGATTTTGCTGATTTCGTATTCATTAGAAAATTTGCAAAAGTCAAGTTCGTTGAAAATAATGACGGGATATATTTTCAATCACTCCGATGAGTGGGTTACCGAGAACGATTGTAGAAAAGACTCGTTGAGCTGGGTCGAAGGACCCTCTTTGATCGGTAGGATGAAAATTATGGGAAAAACACTAGGACTAATGTCAGGGTCTCTAGAGTTCTAGTGTTTTTCGGACAATTAACGACAGATGCACAACGTCAACATAACCTCTTCTATATTCGACAACAAATTTAACCTATACTCTGTCATTTTCATTTCCTTTGTAGTACGTCTAAAAAATAGATGAAGTCTACCGATGTCTTCAAATACCTGAGAATTTGTACGAATTAAAAATGTTCGTCCTCTTAGGCGATATTAATTTTTGGAGTTTGAGTGAAGATATTAACATCAAGGACACAGATTTTGGAGCGTTCAAGTAAGTTTGTTGGATAGGGAATCTACATGTAAATAAAAAAAATTAACAAATTCAAAATTGCAAACACTACTGAATTGAAACGTTCCATGAGGAAACCAAATTTGGAAAAAATTAAATTGATATAATTCAACTGATAAAAAAGAAACTTGAAAAAAGTACAACGCTTGCTATTTTTTGAGTGTGTACAAGCCAACACAAATTAAATTTAAACTCTCAGTGGCGAAGGGCTCTATGAGGTGCGTTAGGATAAAGGAAATGAAACAAAACAGAACTATCAGCAACTTTTTCCTATACTTTAATATTAATAAAGAAAAAAAAATGATCAATGGAATTTTGACCAATTGAACAGCTGATAAATTATAGGCTTACATGAATAAGATGAGCCATAGAGAGACCTTGATTCTGCATGAATGAAACCTTGTTTATTTTACTACCACATAGTAATTTGTTAAAAAATTCAAATGATCATAGATACCATGAAAAACGTATTGACGGATTATATGAAGAAGGGAAAAGATCATATTGTCAAAAGCGAGGCATGGTCTCCATACTCCAGAACAAAAAAGGCAACAAACTCAAAGATGGTATCAAGTATTTGGAGGTAAAATATTTTGCTCATTAAGCAGTTTCTTCCAAATATGACAGTTTTTCTGCTATAGTGGAAACTGTTTCTTTTCCAGGATCAATTGCGTGACCATACGACTGTTTACTGTCAATGGCATGACGAAAGCACTGTTGAATTAATGCTCAACACAGGTTTACTCATTTACATTCAAATCAACCTTCTCACAGCAGACATACAAAAAATTATGTTCGACAAATACTTAGTGGGGAAAATTTCTGACCACGTTTCTGATGGTAAGAAACTTTACAGAAGAATGAAAATTCCCACACAAATTACTTGGAGAATATTTTGCAGAAAATAATTTAACTTTTGGTTTGATTTCAGTAACCATGACAAAAAATCACTTAGTTTTCACTCACAACGATAGCCAGGTCACTGTCGTACATTTTACAAAGTCTAAAAGATCAATTTTCGACAAAATTAGTAAATTGGAACCTCGTTTGTCCATTGTTGAACTTTCCATTCCAAGCGGACGTCGACAAGATAAGAAAATATGTATCAACAGGAGCGGAGATTTAGTGAGTTGATTTTTTTCAGAATGCACTTTACAGAATCTTTTGATATATTGAAAGTTTAATGAAATTAAAAAATTGAACGAATTCAAATTTCTTCGTTCATGTTTCACAAAATCCCTTACTCATGCACGATTCCATTCAAAATTCCTTTTATTCGTTGATCAATGTGGCTATTCACCAATAAAAAATAGTAATACATATCTGTGGCTGTGATTACAATGCGTGAAACCCTAATAAAAACGCGTAAGCAGATTTTAGTATGGTGGAAATCATCTATGAATGAGGTTTATCCGTGGAGTCCAGCAGTTAAAGACCATGATCGAGCGAATGTACATCTTTATCGTTTGACCGGGTATGTAAAAAAGTTTGGAAAAAGGGCAAAGAATAATGATACTTAAAATTCTCAACTAATTTCGTAAATATTACGCTTTCATTGTAGAATTAATATGGAGTAGCAGAAACTTATCGGATCAATGAATTTGGGGCAGTATGGTTTTGGGTTTAGTTCGGTAGGTTATTTCTATCGCTTTCTTCTCCAATTTAACAGTTTTGCCAATTCATACCACTGTTTTCAGATGTCAATGATTCTCAGTTAAAATTTATCTGTTACTGGATAATTCTTCAAAATTCATTCTTGTTGTTCTTCATTTTTTGTTGGCACCGGTGTTTCAGCAGCTCCAAAGCCCAGGCTCGCTCTCGTTGTCTTTTCAACAATCTCAGCTTCTTTCGCTTTTGACTTTGTCTTCTTCTTCGAATTTGTTGCTCCGTTTTCAGAGCAAAGTTCTGCGTAGTGTTTTTTATGTGCTTCCCAAGCAGCACGTTTGTGTTTTTGTGTGTCAGACAGTTTGTTAGCCATTTCCCTACTGATTCTCTTTGGCAGTTGCCAAGTGCCCTAACACCGGTTTATTTGATAATTAACAATTCTCATTTTCACTTCAGCTTTTTTTCTACGTTTTTTACCTTGTAATCGCCCCAAGGAGATCTTTTTGATCTTGGCTTATCCGGTAGTATATGCCCAGAGTTATCAGTCAAAAAAGTTGTCGGCCTGCAATGTTTCCAACAAGGCCATCGTGGATGCCAATTCGGAACTTCCCAATTTCCAAGCATGTGCGGCTTGAACGTATCTTCTGCCCAATTCGCATGCCAGAATTGTGACATTTTTTTACTCTTTCCCCCCCAAATCTCAGTCTCAAAATGAAAATTTTTCCCTTGCCAGATGAGTCTCACTTGTTACCACTGTTACTATGTTTCTGAGTTGCTTCGTTACCATGGTTACTAATTCAAATTGAAATACGTTTAATCAATTGTCAAATGAACAAATCAACAACCTGTTACTTTTCTTTTGATGACACCCTCATAGGATAATTATCACGATGATTCATTTTCAGTACGAAGTTCGAACTGATTTGTCATCTTCGAACCGAATTCGATCCACTCTGCATTACCTTCAATGGTCGACATGAGAATGTTATTCATTCGGTGGAACAAAAAGTTTCGCGGAAAGTGAGTCATTGAATCACATTTCAATTGTTTTCATCAATTATTCTGGAATTTCTCGTATATTTGGATCGAATATATAACGACCGAATAATTGAAAAAAAAATGATTGAAAAATATGATTTTCCACCAGGGCGAAGTAACGATCGAATGGCAAACCTACGAAGTTTCGCAGCAGGACAAATTGCAAAGGATAGAAGTCATTTCTGTCCCTCTGCCTACACACACGAGCTGTGCAATTTTTTCACCGAATCAAGACATGCTATTGTTGTGTTGCATTGATGGCTCCATAACTTTACACGATCATAACAAAGGCACGAGCAACAGTGTGAAAGCTCCATTCGTGAGTAAAATAAGCAATACAAGGAATTGAAATTGCATAAAATTTGCAATATATAACGAAATTATTGAATAAAAGTCTCTGCAACTTGAAAATCATTTTCGAATCCTAAGATTCCAACTTTGGCTTCGTGGCACAGCGACGGTTTTGTTTTTACCATCGGCAATGATCGAGGCCAATTTCAACATTACGATATTTCCCTCGCAACCATCAAGAGCCAGATGCTTAACGACGATTCTACTCCAGCAATAATATTCGATCTATCCACGTATTTCAGGTGAGCTCAATAAAATAATAGTCAAAAGAAGTATTGCACTGAGGAATAAAAAAATCAATTACCCTGAAATTGATAAATCTGTTGACAGGAGCCAGCCTGCGTTGATGCGAATGATTTGGAACAAGAAATCTGATTCGGGCACTTACAGTAATCATTACAACAACGGGAATGCATTATTTTTACTTCTTTTTGAACGGTAATGACAAAAAAGTGTTGGACTTTAAAACAATATTTTTCATTTCCATAATCAATTCCACGAATTCGATTTCAATGGCGATTCTTATACAATTGATGAAAGCGAAGTTTCACTTGCAACGAATCGAATATTTTTAGGGGTCCTTTGGGCGTCATAAGAATAATTGAAGGCAACAATTTATCGGGCGATGTATTGATATGCAGAAATTTGAATGATCAACACGTTGACCGTGCTACATCGCTATTATTATCGATGAATTGGGATACACATCCACGAGCCTGTATGCATTCTCTCAATCAAATATTGAACTATTTGTTTAAACTAAAATTGACCCCGGAACGAGAAAGTTTCATACAGAATGCATTGGGAAGTTTTCACGTGCCTATTCGACCGATAAGCCAAGCAGTCGAAGACGAGTATGGGGATGAAATCAGGGATTTGACTAGAAGATTTTTTCATCATCTCATAAGGTACATTTTTAGAAGAAACTTTGAGTGTGTTCGGTTTTGTCAGAGAATGTAATACTTCAGAATTTTAAGGTTCATTTATTTGTTTCATTTAATAGATATCGACTGTTCGAAAAAGCCTTCAGATTGGCCATAGACCTGAGCGACCATGATCTTTTTATGGATATTCATTTTTATGCTCTCGTGATGAAGGACATGGAAATGGCAACAGCCGCCAAAGAGAAGGCACAAAATGTTCTAAGTCGATCAAATAGTTGCAGTAGTTCCCGTAAGTTTTTTTCCAGTAATATTGGAAAATAAATAAAATAGTAATTCGTGATACACGAATGGTAAAAAATTTATTAGTTTCTAAATAAGTTGAAAATGAATCGCTCCAAGTGCTTTTTTTCTATTTTTTTTACATGATTTTGAAGTAATTCGAATTTTTTTCTAAGATTCTTGGAATATTTTTGTACTTTTTACTCGATCTCGTTTATTTTTGTCTTGGAAATTTCGATCGAGTATGCAAGTCTCATTTAATTTGCTCTATTTCAGATTCCACATGTTCCCGAGCATCCTGTTCGCTGTGCTCGGATTCGATAAGTGACAAAGAAACAGAATCTTACAGCGGGGAGAGCGAGAGTGAGGATTCACCGAAAAGAATTAAGTCGAAATTCCATCCAGGGCCAAAACACTCGTCAAGGATTTCCTTCAACAAAATTCCATCTTTGCCAATGATTAATCCATCTTCCCTGAAAAACAGTGGTATCATGTCAACGTCGTTCAACGACATTTCCCCCTCAAAAACTGAGAGCTTAATGTCCACAGCATTTAACATCCCAACGGGGAGTGTGGCTGATTCGATGATGAATCCTTCCCCGTTGTCACTGCCAAAACCACTCTGTTCAAATTTTACTCGACGTCAACCTTACCGACTTAACAGCAGTGCAATGAACTCTTCACTGGGAAAAAATTCACAGTCGTACGACAATTTAAATGATGATTTGCTGTCCTCGACTTTTGGCAATCTTCGTATTTTGGGACTGGGACAACACGATCGTTCGTACGCCAAATCCACAGGCAATGTTTCTCAAAGTCCGAAAATCGAGGATAATCTGTTGGACGGAACCATAGCCCAGGATTTAATATCAACCAGATTCGATTCTATAGAACCCAATTTAGTGATTCCCGAAGTTTCTCGTACGTCTTCAACCTCGATACTCGACAAAATTGATTCCAACGTTATGTCGACGTCTTTTAGTAATTTGTCTCTAAACGCAATTTGTGAGAATAGCGCAACCTCCTTATTTCGCAATGGTAACATTGCTCATCAATTGTCCACCGAAATCCCTCACGTTTCCTTCCACAATTCATTGGGTACCAGTAAACCGTCTTACACTACGGGAAAAATGAATAAACTTTCGTTTTTCAATTCCTCCAATAATTTTATGTCCACCTCCTTCAATGACCCTGACGATCTCGGCCTTCAATCTTTAGACGCGAAAAACGATTTACGAAATTATCAAATCTCTAGTTCCAACACTTCGGTACACAAGGATTTAGACCTCGAGTCTATTCCTCCACCCCCAACAATGACCACTTCACTCGCTAATTATCTCAATAACTTGCCGAAAAAAACGTCTACTCTCGTGCGAAATCCCACCGGAATGCCAGACATAAATGAGACCACCGTTAAGTTTCCTGTTTCACGACCAAATCCACATTCTCAAATGCTCCAAAGACAATCTTCGGTCGCTAGTATTTTACAGAGCCAACATAGGAACAATAATTTACAACCAATCAGAAACTACCGATTGAATTACGATCTCGACTACGTTCCTTTTTATGAAAGCTCAGAAAAGCTTGATTACCAGTCTCCGGTCAATTGCGACGTCGCAAACCTTCCCACCATTACCAATTTTTCCACGCCTTATCACTCTCCGGTGAAAATAAATGACACCAAATCTTCTAGAATACCACAGAATCCTAGCAGAGACAAAAAAAATCCTATTACTCTTACTACACTCCCGATACAGTCTGCTTCCAACTCGAAAACTAATGTCTCCCAAAATTCTATGGACTCACTCGTCTCAAGCGAAAAACCTAAAGTCAAGTTTTCCAATACTGTGACTCATATTCTCGTGCCTGGAACGGTGAGAATTTTCGTTATTTTTTTCCAATGTTAATAATTCCGTCATTCAAATTTTATGAATTTAATCGTCGGAATATCAATTATCCCAAAAAACTTGAGAAGTTGTTGAAAAAATGGTTGAATGAAAATTCATCTAAAATCTGAATTCGTATGTTCAGTTTCTTAAACTGAACGTAAATCCTCTTTTTTCACAATTTCTCTAGCATAGGAAGCTCGACTCGGAATAATCTGATAATTTTTTGTCATAATTGTTCCAGGGCCAGGCGTATCGACCTATTCAAAAACGTTCGGTGACTCAATTGCATCCAATGGATCCAAAGAGAGAATTAGCTGAAAGTTTACCATTGTGTCTTGGAAACGAGGATTACTTGAAAGATTTTCAGCCATTGTCAAGTAAGAAAAGAGAAAAAAATTTAGTTGAGCCAATTGGAAAAAATGTTTGACAAGTTCAAGTCATTGTGAATAGTTGTAATGAGAATGACTTTTTTCCAAAAACCTTGGATATACTAATCCCTTAATATCGAATGAATTCTGAAATTTTTCCAGGAGATGAGGAGTTGGAACGATCAAAAGAATCATCGAGAACAGAGGAAGCGGCAAAGATCAAAGTCGTCCACTTTGGGTTATTGTAAAATAAAAAAAGCGAATCTCAATTATTAATATAAAGTTAAGTCTAATTATAGTTGTACATAGATATATTACAATTGTTCTACTTGCTCAACCAGCAATCAAAAATGATATTTTAGTGATTTTTTTTACACACACATACCAATATTTTATATGAGACACAATGGAAAAAAAAGAAATGGATGAAACTGTTACATCACTGAACTCACTGGTTATTTATTTTTATCCCCCACTGTTTCCAATTCTGCTTTCAAATTTAATAGTTCAGTGTCCGGCACGTAACGCTTCAGTTCGTAATTGGGATCGTAATAATCTATTGAAAATGTTACTCCTTCTGGCACCGCTGCTTCCATCGCTCTCAATAGCAAGGGATATTGAGTGGCTGACATCTCTACCTGTATGTTTCTCTCGTATTCATTCAGTGAATATTCGGTCAGGAGTACCGAGCTGTGTGGCTTTAATCTTTGGATCTTCAAACACTTTGGTGGAAATGCCCAACTACATGATCAAAATGAACTTAATTAAGCATTCATTTGTATTAAATTACAATCTACTTGTAAAAAAAATATCATTTTGTAAAGTTCATTGAAATAGTCAATAATAGAAAGTTATGAAAACTTTGGTATAAACTTCCTTGGATTATCAAAATTCGGCTGAGTTTGAAAAACGAAGAATAATAAAATGACATAATACCTGTTTTCAATGTCGATGTCCAAAGAATCTGTCAAAGTACCAATCAATTTCTGGAAACTTTCCAGCTTTGGATAATCGAAACTTTTCAGTTGTATGTTCAATAGCGGATATAAAGGGATTTTTGATTTTCCTGTCTGTGAAAAGGTTTCAGTTTCAATGTGCTCATTCAATAAGACACAATTTTTTCACCATAAATTTAATTACCTCAAGATAATCTGGAATATATAAACTGTAAAATCTTGGCAGTGAGAATCGATGCATTGCAATGGATCGTCCAACTCCTAAAAGCTGTATGGATAAAAAAGTTATGAGAAAATCATTGCGAATCATCCGTTAAATCCTAACGATTGTTATATTTCTAATTATTGTAGGAACAGTTTTTTTCCCCAATAAGTTAAAACTTTGAAATCCATTCTTTGAAGAATCTTTTTTTGAGGTTACATCGAAATAAAACCTGGGACACAGCATGAAAATAGTTAACGATTGATTTTCAATACCTGTTTGAATCCTTGAATTGCCATGATCGTTATTATGATTTGTTAATCCTTAATTAATACATAAATATAGTTTAAATTCAAGAAGTGAAACAGCGAACTGCACACCTCGAACAGACGACACTCGACCGCTTTAAAACTCGAATCACGTGACTTCCACTTGCTTTCGTCTGTAGGAGAGATCGAGAGAACCAAGTCAGAATCATGAGTGAGTCGGTGAATAATTCAGTTCCTTGCGATTGATAAACGCAACAGGTCGCATAAGTCATTGTGAATAAAATTTTTAAATAAAAATAAACAAAAAAATAACATGTTTATGTAGCCTGTGTAAACTCTATAAAAATAGTTACTAGAAGAAATTAATAATCTCACGAATAACGATCGAAAACCAAACCACGCGAGTTATAATTTAACGTCATAATTTGTTGAATAATTGAATTTGTGTCATCAATGCATTTTATTTTACGTTCTCGAGTGTACGAAGATTCAACTAAATAATAATAAAGTTACAATCACATTGCTCGTTCTGGACGACCGACCTAAACTCTTCCAACTTGTATTTTTTTATATATACGTGTAAGTTTCTATACGAAAATATAACGTTAAATTTCATACTCGTTTTTGATAAAATAATTTTTAATTCGCAGTTGATTTACTTTCGTAGATCCGGTAACATTGTTCAGTAAAACTGAGCTCAAAGTCCATTTCCGGATTTTGTATTCAGTAAATAAATCTGATAAGCACGATATTTCGATCAGGCAAAAAAATAACGCGCTATTCAATCGAATTATGCTACGAAGCAAAACTAGATGGGCCAATTGAGAATTTTTTCAGTTTTCTCACGTTTCTCATTTTCAACGAGTGAAACAACTTCGGAACATTGTTAGAAGCATGCAAAAAGTCAATTAATCGTCGAGTACACAGAACATTCGAAGTGGGGAAACACACTGTTTGACAAGCAGATGCAGTTCCAATTGTTTTTTCATCCTTTTTCCTTCAACATCGTCATAAACACATATCTCATCATAATGGCCTTCGTAAATCTTTCGAACACACACACACACACAGTTTAATGATACACGTGTGACGAAAACAAAGAAAACTTTGAGCCTTTTCGTATAAAAATTCCAAGCATGTCAAATTTACATTCTTTCCTCCGTGCTGAAAAGGAATATTCGGAATTCCGAAAAACAAAGAAAAAATATTCGGTGGGCGCTCGAACCGCAGCGTTTCTTTGTCCGAATATTCATTCTGTTTGAGAAAAGCTTACACGCGTAGCAACAATAATGATAACTGGAACGTACAATGGAAAGGGCTCCATGGTTTATCGATCGTCCGACCCAAAAATACTGTTTTGGCCGTTTTTTTTCGTCGCAATAAAAATTCAGCAGTGTTCTCAGCGATCCTCGTGTTCCCGTCTTTCTTCGAAATTCCCCGACACCGTGTAATGCATCGTGCATGGGTATACAAATATATTTTCATGCGTATGCATCGACACATGCCATTTATTTATAATAATAAAATGCTCGAGCGAAACTGGTTTTGCCCGCAGTGGAAAACCCAAGCGAGTTTCAGCGCTCGCACATTTTTGTGCAAAGCTCGAACTTATCGATTGATAAACGAGAACGAATTTCGAAATAATACATTTTTTTAATTTTCAAAATGGTCGCGAAATCTCGCCTCCGTTGAGTTCACGATTAGAATTCGTTAGAAGATAAAGAACGTTTTTGGTCTACTTTTTCGGCAGACTTTCGATCATATTTGCTTCGTTAATCGTAGAGCGATCGTTCATTATCAGAAATCTTATCCAAAAGAGACAGAAAGGAAGACTCGTGTCACCGAGCGATGCGTTCTTCGCGATTATCATTTCGTCACGTTTAATCATTTTTATCACACGCGTCCGGTGTGTCGAAGAATTTAAAAAAAATGAATTGACTGACATTTTGCACATTTGAAGACGAAGTGAATAAAATAAACGCAAAAAAACACGATTCGGCAAAAATTGAGAAAAAACGACACTTCGAGGCATCGCAATAAGGAAAAATCGTCTCAATTGACGATCAAACGGAATAATCGCTTCGCAGATTTCCGACGGGTTGGCCCAAGCGCTTCTGAACGATTTGTTATCGTTTTCCGCTCGAACAAGGATCAAGTTCAGTCGAATTGCATCATCGCACGAGTCAGCTTAACCCATTTATTTATTTCTCACATTTCTGTCTCTCCGGTGATTCGCAAACGACGTTCAATATTTTTTAGTTCATTTTTGCCATTTTGGTCCCGATTCCCCTTTTTTTTCAAGTGTTCCGTCGATTTGAGTCGTCGGAAGATAACGCACTCGACACTGACTGCTCGCGCCTCCGAGTCCGTTCTCTTCTAAATTGTATCGAACTATTTAAACAACTGGTGCCTTACTTTCGACCAATTAATTCTTTTCGAGTGAAAAATGCCGGCAAAATTCGTGTCTCGAATCACTCGATTCGTCAGAATTTGATTTTTTCATGTGAAATGTGAATTTCAACTGCAAATTTGGGATCGTGCGATTCGGGTTCGCTCACATCGTTTTTTTCGCACTTCAGATGTTCGACTTTGCGAATAAGAGAAAAATGCCAATACTCGCTGATTTATCGCGACGACTCCGTCTCTTAACGACCGACGCGAAGCCCGATCCACCCAGAATTCCCTCCAAGGATAACACCAACAATTTGTTACCTTCGCCGAGCGACTCCAATCAAAAATCCCAACCAACCACACCGGACGTCAAGGACAGCAGGGAAGCTCCTAAAAACCCTCTTGACCCAAGAGGATCGAATTCGGACGCGAACTCGGAGGACGAGGGCGATCGTCCGGGCTTGGGAAATGACAGGTCTGCCAGTGGGGGTAAAAAAGAATGGAAAGACTCGAAAAATGCACGATTTAAAACAAAAATTCCCTACAAAGCTGGTAACTTCTCTCAAATATTTGACATTCTCGATGAAATTTCGGAAATTCTTTGAAATTTAGTAATAATCGAATAAATTTATGCATTTTTTACGAACAGCTCAAACAGCCAATGTTGTAAATTACAACATAATCAATTCGAACGGTGTTAAAATTGGAGCTACGAGAACGTACGTCTGCAATGTAAATCAATGCACGAAAAATTCGAAAGAATCGTGCGGTACGAGCTCGACGAAAGGAAAGTTAAAAACGATGCCAAAAACAGTTGAAGATCTCAGCACGTGCGAACAAGAAATAACGGTCGATGATATGTTCGTTATTAAAACCCACGTAGGTCATGGTTGGAGAGACGTCGTCAGACGTCTCGGTTATTCCGAAGGTCAACTCGACCAGTTTGAGGAAAACTATAAAGAGAAGGGAATCGACGAGGTAGGAATTTTGAGCTCAGCTCCAACGTCACAAAAACTGTGATGCATTGATCGTTGATAAAAAAATTCGCAATCAATTTTCCTAGGATTTTCAATCCGCAAATTAATCTGCATTTGTTGACTCAATTAATGATAATTCCCATTTATTTTCGTCGGGAAAATATTCTGAAATCTTTCAAATAGCATTTTAATATTTCTAAATCGCTAGCACGAAACAACAAAAAATCCATTTTTACATATTTTTTAATGCAAAGTGCAGAAGTTTGACATAAAAAATCGATTGTCCTCGTGCTACTGATTCAACTGTTTTTCTCTCTCTTCTCAAAAGGTCATTTATCAGGCGCTATTGGACTGGAAACAAGCGAACACGAAAAAAGCGCAAATCGGTGTCCTAACGAGGACACTTTGGTCCTGTCGTGAGTACGACTGCGCCGAAAGATTAGCAGCAGCAGCAGCAGCAGTGCAACAAACTCCACCGTAGCGATTTCTAGAAGTATTTTATAAAATTGGACGAACCATTGACAAGAAATGAGCGACGGGTTTTCACATAGTTTTTATCTTGTCTCCGGTACGCATATTTTCGTACGTTTGCAACTGAGAAGTGCGTTAATTTTTCGAAACTTTAGAAATAAGCATTAAATTGTGCTGCCCCCAAACATTCAAGTCTGAAAAGTTTTTCCACGTTTCAGGGGGCCCTTCAGGCCCTTCCAGGAATAAACTTTCAAAAAAACTCGGATTTTTTAGTAGGAAATGAATTCCACAAGATCGTTCTCATGCCCTCTCGCTTTGCCTTCAACTGTCTGGCTAGTGTGGGTGGATAAAGAACAAGTTTTCTTGAGCTGCAATAACTAAAAACTTATCGGGCACAGACCTGATAAAAAAACAGGCTTTTCGTCTCGAAATTTGATGCTCAAGTTAGACACCGAAATCAAATAATTTTCTACAAATTCCGAATTACTTGTATCATTTGCTTAAGTTTTTATTTCGAGTCACGACTCAACGTTTTTCTTTCCTAGATAAACAGGATACAGCTCTGATACGGCTTTTTATAAATTACTCAATGATTTTTCTTATAAATTTAGTTTATTTGTTCGTTCTAATGTTTGAGGGTCAACCGTAGGCCTCGAAAATTCATTTTTTCTATCACGAATCCGAAAACAGAGTTCAAAACGATTTCAATCTTTTTACCATTACCAAATGTTCACACATAAGATTTTGAAGTTCAATGATATCTCGTGATCTTCGTTTCCGGATGACAGAGCAAAAGATAAGCTCCCGTCTGATGAAAATTCAAGAGCAAGAATCTAACTTGTCCTAGAATTGGAAATAAAAATTCTTCGACTGCAAAGAATTCTGTTAGCGAACGTGGGACGGTGGAAATCGAGATCGTTTTGAACCCCATTACTTAGTTACACTCACGACGAAGGACCACGGTGCCGTCTTGTAAATTCAAATCATAAGAATTTCTAGTACGTATTTTCCAGAATTGAAATGTCACAGAGAAGAAGCGGTTCGAACTGAAGTGAAGGATCGCTTAGCTTTTCCCAATCAGTCGAACAGCGTTGGAGATTTGAAATTCAATAATTTGTAGCATTGTGTCTTCAATTCATGGCAACATGTACTAAATTATCGCTAGTTATAGAAAAAAAATATATGTCGAGAGTTATAATGTTTTTCTAAAAGTATGTTTGCGTCTGGACGACCTTTAAGTTTGCCGTAATTAAGTGTATGAAAAAATAGAGATACTGTACTTTTCCAACGTCGTTAGATCCATATGTATATATATAAATTTATATATAAATGCATAAATGCGAAATGTGAATGAATATGTATTAACAATCATGTGATGTGGTCAATGATTTATTCCTAATTATAAAAGTTAATGCGAACTCTGTGAAATCCTTTCATTTTGTGGACTTTTCGAAAGATTCAAAAATTCAACGGTTGTTTGGAAGTCTTAGTTTCGAGAAATTATACGTTCAAACTCGAGGACAATAGCCTTTTGAGATCATTGCACTCCGTCAATTTTTCTAAGTACACCAGCCTGTTTTTTCTAATTGAATTATAGTCTTCTAGACGCTCACAACTATCGCGGCAATAATGAATCAAGAATTTTTCACCACGGTGCGTTGGGAAAAGAAACAATAATTGCAGTCCTCGTTTTGAATGATCTTGAAGTTTTGAATAAAGGATCAAATGTTTAATGTGGATTTTCAACGATACCCACACTTAAAGAATAATTCGAAAGCCGAAATCTGATTTTTCTGGTTACTTTTTTAGTCACTTGATTGGCACGTCAGTACTGATCATTGAAAGACAACTTATCTAGTCTGATGAACCCGCTGCTATTTTTTTCGACTTGCAGGGCGAAGTCGCGCTTATTGGTATCCTATTTTCCACTTCCATACTCGTTTGCCTCTCAAATATTCGATTTTTACAATCCTCAAACTGCTCAAACATCTCCTCCAAGTTTTGATCCGCGTCTAGAATAATAACTGGTGCTGGTACAGGAAATAATGTTTTCTTGTACAACCACTCGTCGTGAACTTCGTGTACTTGTCTTAGATATTCCAACGATACGCAATCCTCTTCTCTTCGTGCTCTTTGGCGAATTCTGTCGTACACAATGTCCGGAGAACTCCTCAGATAAACTGTTAAAAATCAAATTACTTTAATCATCCATAATGTTCAGTGCATTTTAAGGCCCAAACTTTATTAAACTCAACTCATTCTTTAAACGCTTTCTACGAATAAGAGCTTTGATCGGAAGCTGCAATTTTCATGAATGTTAAATTGTCAACACAGATTGAAAATTTTTCTGTCATCACAGTGTTCAACTGATATTGGCTAACGTTGGTTTACATTTTTTTGTCGAGAGCTCTTTTTTTAAATTTATGTGTTAACAATATAATTTAGTCTCACCGATAAGATCCGTTTCAATGGCTGCATTACTTATGCACCAATCATACCAGTCTTCGAGCACAATAACTTCTACGTTGCTCAAAAGTTGGGTCCGTTTCATATTTTCAATGAAACAACGGGCGCTGTAGACTGATCTTTCCATAACTTTGTAGGGCAATTCAGTCTTGAGTGTATGAAGTTGGAGCATTGTCAACTGTACGTATGATTGAAAGAGAAAACCATATCTTTTTGGATCTTTGTACATTAAGTCCTGAAAAAACAAAAAATAAAACAAATCCCATTACTTCTCAAATCCAGTAAAGTCTCAATCTTTTTTATTCAAATTAAATCATTGAGAAGCTTGGTAATGACAATATGCTGAAATATAACATGTGTTCTGGGGCCTTACCAATAAATTTGCTCCGGAAACATTTCGCCAAAGCTCTACCGGCTCTTGAAGCACCATAGTGTTGTCATATTTTTTGAAATTGTTCAGAAACGTTGTTTTACCACTGCCGATATTGCCCTCAATGCAAACGGTGAAAGGTCTTTTAGAATTTCTGCACGGAGAAGTCATACTGAGAATCAAGCGAAACGTAGCTCTTCCTGCAAGAGATAAAATATTCGAAAATTAAAAAAAAAAACTTGTTACCATTGTTAACCGGACAATGGAAAAACAGAAGCAAAAAAACCAAAAACTGAGAGCTTAAGTTGCTAATGTATGATACAATGATGAGGATTCAACTAAATTGAGAAATACTTACGTCAAAATTTTTTAACAATATATGAGTAAACTATTTTATGATCGTAGACGAAAAATCAACGATCTGACAAAAGACGTTGTTTACAAGAAATCGTGTTAATAAACAAACACAGGGACTTCGAAAAATGCACTTTTTTTTAACGAAAAATGATCTCGTGTTCGTTGAATAAACGTCGTAGAAGAAAAATTAATGTAGTTAATAGAGAAAACCGTAAATAAAAATGTTTCTAACTGATATATTCGTTCTACTGGTGCGTCAGAATTGAATGGAGTACGAACAAAACTGCCAACGTATGTTACTGCCATTCCCGCCAAGTCGTGGATTTGGCGCGAAAAATATTTACAACAGGTTACATCCGGATACGGCGAAAAACGAAAACTTCACTCGGATGGAAGAAATTACGTGCACGAGAAGTCCAATCGTCCAATGTTACACGATGGTTCATTTATTATTCTCGTTTGAGCGATTCAATTGGCTAAGCGAGTTCGTTGAACCAATCGAAACGCTTGAATAACGTGAAAGTACATTTTACCAATAATTATAACGTGTTTTGATAAAGTGAAAAAAGTTCCAAAAATGACAGGTGCCTTCGATTGACAATTTCAAATTCTTGTCGACTAATTCGAAAATATAACAATTGAGTTAAAATGACGAAATTCTGAAATCGCCTGAATGTAAATTTTATTCTTTTTTTACACTTTGTGGTGTATATAAGCCAGCGGAAGTCGTTGTACGAAGCCGTAAAAAGACGCAATTATTTAATTCGCACAAAAATAGATAATTGTTTGGTGCCGGCGATGGAATAACATTTTCTTAGATGCACAGTGCACTCACCGAGAAACGTCATTTTACAGGAAGAACCAACGATTAATGTCGATTCATATGAGATTAATAGTAAACCAAAATACGTGATATCGATGATCCGTTTATATACACCGGCTTCACTACACGAGGATTCCGATGAGGGAAAAAACACAAGGTCACATTTTGGTTCGATTATCGCGTGCACGGTGAGCCTTTCTGTTGATTTAATTAGAACCCGTAACGGCAGATGTCTGCCTCGTCTTTCAAGCTCCGTTGTGATTGGTTATGTGAAGTCATAAATAAAAATATCGTCGACCAATCATTATGAAACTTTTCAAATTTTTAACAGGTTGAACAAACACAACAGCAAGAATTCATTTTGGTAGCACTGAATAGAAGTGCAGTTCTTTATTCAGGCAACTTCAGAGACATGCGACACGAGAACTCGATGCAAAAAATCTGGAGAGTACAGCCTGCGCAGTAGTTCAGCATTGCAAAATATACGATTCAACACACAATTCTAGAATCGAAAATTTTCGCAAGATTTATAGCCAATTTATCACTAGAAATTCAATCGTTCATCTAAACATACATCAGTCAGCGGTTTTATAACTGAAAATTAAAAAGTATGTCGGATTCTAGTGGGGGAAAACGGCATTTGAAACATCGCGATGGACAGTTGTGATTTTATCGCGAGTCGAGGGGGTTGAGATATTTACGTTTACAGTATCACAAATAGCAGTACTGGGATGAGACAACCGATCGAAATAATAGAAGAATAGAAATCGAGGATTTCAAATACACGCATTCGATTGAAAAACTCCACCATAATTATTTTTCGAAGCCAAAAAATCACATAAAAAGTGACTACGCAAAAATTTCCGAAATTCGCACTCTTTTCTCTCTTAAATGAAATGACTCCGCAATAGCCAATCATTGATATTATTTACCGTTAATATTGTATAATTTAGTGAAAAATAAATTTTTCCATCCCAGTCAACACTTCGCGGGCGATTTCTCCCGTTCCTTAACCTTCAATAGCGAATAACGTAAACACACTTTCTTTTCATTCGTATTCCAGGAAAAATTCGAGTTTTAGACTAAAATTTTCATGCCTACCGTAAAATCATCGAAATTCAGGAGATCGTAACAACAAAAATAAAATTATAAGTTCGGAAAATAAAGATCCCGTTCGACCGAAGTGTTTTCTATAACAAACCACGCAAATTGACAGTCCCAAATCTCGTAGTGCCTCTTCGCATCGTTGCCCTGTGCGCTCTCGAGCGAAAAAAGCTCATTTTTCTCGCGGTCATAACAGCCCCTGTTTACTTTGCGTTCCGTTTCTCGTCCTTTTTTTTCGTTTTCATTTCCTTCTATTTATTTTTCTACCCTCTGTCCACCCGAACTCCGTAATCCTGCGCAACTATTCGAACGCGCAGACTCCGGGGGCATCGGTTCGCAGCATCACTCGTTAATAAATATACGTATACATTTATAAGTGTCTTGTTCTCTCGCTGCTGGCTATCTCAGTACCAAAAAGACCGTAGGACGGGCTCGCAGCTAGTGACGCTCGGCCCGCGAGCGAACGCCGCATAGTCATCTCAATTTTTTTCTCTCGGATTACAAATGAGATAGTCGAATCGCTCCGTCGACCTTCGCCGGAAGGGGAAACGACTCGAACAATAGCGTTTCATGGAAAATAAAGAAACTGACAAAACGCTTCGAGCTACAAATTCATAACGAGACGATCCTTTTCAACAAACTTCAACTTCGGCAGCGATGGCAGATAACGACAATATGTACGACGACGAGGTACATCACACCGAATCATTTTTACAATTAAAATAATTTTTTAAACATCAAAATATTCGTTGGATTTTTCGTTCGTGCTTTTTCGAAAGAACCCGTTCGATCGAGGGCTCATTTTCTCTGTCACTTTGGAACAACGAAACCATTCCTTTCATTCAATTTTGTTAAGCGAATTTATGAAAACGTCAAATTTACGCTCGCAGCGATCGAGTCGATCCCGAAGGGTTTTCAATTTTACAGGGAAAGTGGGGTTGTTTTTCATGATAAATAAAATTCCTCATTTCCCGCAGGAAGTTATTTTATTCTCATGAAAATTTACAATTTCGTTCAGTTTTTGTTGCTGTGAAGTCATTTTTGGCTTCTCGTGCTTCATTTTTAACCCTCGACTCGTTCAGTTTATTCGACACAGAAAACGTTTTGAAATCGACTAAACGGCTGATGGATCTCGGACGAGGAAAATATTTTTCAACGCGTTCGGACTGTCAGCGATTTCAGTCGATTTCCCGTCAATAATTATTAAGCTAGAATCATGCTTTTTCTTAACTGTAAATGTGCGAGCGTTTTATTGGAATATTTACAATCGGAATCGAACGAAGTTTCCTCAAATTTTCGGTGCTTGTCGGCCCAGAATCGGGGATCGCGTAATTTCAGTTGCTCGAAGTTTAGGTTCGAAGATAATCGGAAAACGAGAGAGACTCGAGACGAGTGTCGAAGGTTGATTGACAGAACGGGTTGTCCGTTCTCGGTCTCGCGAGCACAAATATTTTGATATTGATATTGGCTGAGCGCGCAGTCACGTGTTCTCAGGCCACAAAATGGTTCGTGCAAAAGGCGAGTTAGGTAGGAAGACAAGCGAAGTTTGTTGGGCTAGAGGCCGCGAGAGTGGTTCGCGTCAATCTTGCGGAGGTTCGTTTCGGCTCCAGCGTGTTTTTTCCCCGGGCTCGCAATTCGGCGGTCTTAATCAATGTACGAAAATACTCTGGCGCGGGGTCACGCACGGACGACAAGAGTGTCGAGAGACAAGCCGCGATGGGATCGCGGGCGAGCGATAAATCGGAATTCGAGCCTGGAGCGTTTCCCGATATCGGCTCGGGCCTTAATTGACCGTGGAAATTACCAACGATTCACGGGGGCCGATCCTCGCCATTTAAAAACGAGCGTTCGCGAGCGCGGCCGCTCGCGTTCGGACGAGCCTTTGTGCCTCGACCTTTCCGACGTCGCGGCCGGTACTTTCACGTGCCGTTCGGACTTTTGAGGACTCTGCGACAAACGAGCGCCACTCCGAGGCAACGAACGAGCAGAAACCGTCGCAAAGTTTCAACGAAACCGTCGCGAAGAAAATAATCATCGCGAACGAGAGAAAATCCGGTGCTCCCCACCGCGGAGGAGAGCTCGCGGCAACCGCCCGCGGATCTCCGCTCAGGTGTCCGCGTCCTTCCCCCCTCGAACCCTCGCCCCGCCCCTCGAGTTACGCTCTGCCTAAGTTTTTTCGCATTTTCAACGTTACGATGCGCGCAAAGGTTACGCCGGGGTCGCGACAAACACGCTTCGACGAGCGTCCTTTCAGAGGCCGGGAAATAAAGTAGACGAATGCGCGGTTACTCTTTCATGAGCGCGTCACCCGACCTTATCTTCCGGGCTCGAGGGAACGCTCGGGAAACGCTCTTTTACGAGTGACGGCACAGAAATAGTAGCGAGTTGCCTATCCTCGGGGGAGAATCTACGTTTCCTGGGCGCAGAGCGATCGTGCGGGCAAAACTGGCTGGGAGAGTCGAGAATAAAAAAGATGCAGGGCCGAATGGTTTATCGGAGGGTTCTGAGGGAAAAATCCGAGGAAAAGCTCGCTTTTTCTTCCACCCTTTCCTCCGTTCAAGTTTCATTCGAACGATCGAAATTCCGGATCGATTTGCCTCGAACGCTCGATGCCTCGTGTCCGGGAGTGCGAGCGTGCACCGGAGCGAGTCGCTCCCGCCGAAAAGCCCGTTTCGGCCAAGGCCAGTCGAGCTCAAATCCCTGAAAACGATCGATTCAACCGCATCGTTGCTCGACGATTCCCCGCGTCCGAGGGACTCGGCTCGCGCTAACGCTCGCCTCAATTTCCGAGCTTTTCTATCTCCGCGAATCGCGCCCGCCGTGCGCCTCCTTTTGGAGCTACGCGAACGCGTAGCGTGCACAACGCTTGCACGTAACACAGTCGTCGAACGTGCGGAGCAATCGCGCTGCACACACTCCGCGAGCAGCGGCAGCACGACGGCCCTTTCTCTATCGATTTAACCAGGAGCCAGCTGACTTGCCCCGACGAGAGTACGCCCGAGGCTAAAAGCTTCTCTCAACCCCGACTCCCGTACGTGCACGCCGAGTACACATGCACACGGAAAAACGTGCGAAGCCGCACGCGCGATTCGAGCCTTCCTCGCGAAACGAGCGGAGGAAAATGCTTGCGGGGCTGGCGCTACCTCTCGATCCCGGAAATGCTGGGGATGCGGACTCGAACCTGGCCGACGAGTGCCCGCCGATGCCGAAGCGGCGCGCTCCTTCTCGCTGGCAATCCCTTCGAATGAATTTCACACGGAGAGACTTTCGGACGAACATTTCGGATGAATTTGCGAGATAAATTGTGGTGAATTTAAAATCTAGCGCCAAGCGCACATAGGTAGGGACAGTCGACTGACCACCGTTTACCCCCTCTTAAGAGGATGGATCAGTTGGTATACCGCAACCGTGAGTGCGAGAGAGATAGTTGCAAATTTCGAAATCGTAATTCTTTGACACAGTTTGACCGATTAAAAAAAGGCTCTGTCAATCGATTTTTGCCATCGTTCTGCGTAGGCTGACAGAGCCTGTTTTTAATCGATCAAACTGTCTCAAAGAATATCGATTTCGAAAATTCCAAGTGAGGTTAGTCGACTGATCCATACTCTTAATTGTAGAAATTTAGGGAGATCGTCTCGCTCAAGGAGTTAGTTGTCTCTGGGCTAGCCACAAGCATATACGAAAATAATAAAGTTATCATATCCATATTGTCTCCTGTCTCTTTTCTTGGCCATCCACGCATCTAACGACAAGATAAGTACATGGGTTTTTGGTTCGAATAACTAATGATTAACCGAATTATTAATAGTTCTACTTCGAAGTTGAATAATAAAAAATCCACGAAAAAATGAAAGAAGAAAAGACAGAATCTTCACAAAATTCTCGAGGTTTTGTACCAGCGGGGTTCTATATCGCCGTTTTATTGGACGGGGAGAAAATCTCACTAAAAGCTACTACGGTGCCGTAGAAGTAGAGTTCTAGGGGAGTATGGGGCAAAGCGGCCCTCTTAACCGGTTGTTTTTTTTCAGTTTTTGTGCCAAAACTGGTACGAGCCAATATGTTACCGAAAATCACGATAATTTATTTCTGAGGGTTTTCACGGTTGCTGATTCCATTTTCACGTGATAAAGCGTGAAATTTTCGCAGTGAAAAGTTAACAAATTTCACCCTCAACCCTTATTTTTCACATTTCTCGGGGCTAGCGAATTTTGTTTGATTTCGATGAAATTGTCGAGTGTGATAAAAAACTCAAAATTTTCATGTCATATAGCATGAGAATCCATTGAAAAAACGAAAAATTTCACCCTCAACCTTCGATTTTTCCCATTTCCAAGGGTACTGAGGTGAAAATTAAGTTCAAAAATCTACTCAGCGACCCAAAAAACCATTGTATACCAATTTTTGTCCAAATCGGTTGAAAATTGAAAAAGTTATTTCAATATGTACACATATGATACAAAATCAGAATGGGCCCGACTTTTTTTTTGTACATATATGATCCAATACCAGTCAACCGGTTAAGATGATGGATCAGTCGGTAATGACAAGCGTGAGTGCGAGAGAGATAGCTGCAAATTTTGAAAAGGACATTTTTCCACACCGTTCGTCTGATCGAAAAAATAAAAATGTCATCGGATTTTTGCGATCGTGCTGGGTACGATGACATTTTTATTATTTTAATCGGACGAACGATGTCAAAGAGTTTCAATTTCAATAATTCGAGGTGTGATTACCGACTGATCCATCGTCTTAAGGAATTTAAGGAAATTGAAGCGACATACGAAAAATACATTAGATATTATTATTCCAAAATAATGAATTGAATATTTACGTGAATCTTCTTGAATAGCGCTTAATTGAAGAGGTTTCACCGCCTGGTAATCGAGATATTCATTGTCGAAAATGACAAGGTTAAACATGGGCTCTTTAGGAAGCTTTCAAAAAATTGCAAACTTCAACAATAAATATCTCAATTTCACGACGGTCAACCATCGGAATATCCTGCCGGAAGTTTAATACTGTCTTAAGCTTTCTGTTTAGAAAAATTTAATGTGCGAAGTTGGAAAATAGTTTTATTATAAGATACGCTTCAACCTGCTTAAGGAATTTAACGAGTTTTGTTGATTAGCACATGGTCATTTACTTATTTTTATGTCCCAAAACTGATTCCACCTGCTTATTTCTCGAATTTTGAAAAAAAAAAATTTTGGGGCAAAGTGGTGACCCCCTCAAATGCGGTGAAAATCGATAATTGTCACTTCTCGTTAAATAGACGTTGTAATTGACTGTCCCCGCATGGAACATTGAAGGCTGCGATAAAAAGAAAAGAAACGAGGCATAGTAGGGACCCTCCTTCGATGGGATGAAATAAAAACTAGTCAAAGGGAAAATACGAAACTATGCAATTTTTCGTATAGCACAGAGAAACGACTGCTATGTCATCTCCTAAATTTTCATCAAATCATTTCTTTATTTACTATGTGTTTGATAAAAATTCGCTCGGTGTTCATTTTTGATGTAGTACAGCGCGTTATTTACTATGAACCGTGGTAATGATTCTCTAAACTTTTGCATTACTTGACGCACTCTGTAGCGATTATTATTATAATATCGATGTGGTCCGACGTTACTATAAAAACATAGTAATTTTTGGTACAAAAGTCTCTGCATTTGGCATCGTCTTTGCATGAAATATCGTTGCGAAACTTAACTTTTCTTCGGATTCGATGGAAGTTTGACATCGTCGAGTGGAAACGCGCTTTTGAAATAGTCGATAATCCTGATGCCATCGACAGTCAATCTCGCCTGGATAATTATTTGATACACTTTTTTTTTAAGCACTCGATTTATTTTCCGATCGGCGGAGCAAGGCCACCTATTTCGAGCTCGCTCTCTCGCTCCTTTTCTTTGCTCCTCGTCGATTCCATCGAGCCTTTAACGTAGCCATTTTTTCTCTACTACGTTTATTAATATATTGAAGTGGCTGGTGTGCTCCGGCGGTAATTATTCACGTCGGAAGCACCGCCGAGTCGAGAGGGTTCTTAAGGGAGCTGGGAAGCTGTGCTGCGTCGTTAGCGAGACCGCGGCAGCAGCTCGATCCGACGCGCACGCTATTCTCCTTTGCATTTTTCGGGTTTTTTCCCTCCCGAGTTATTCAAAGCCTGAATTTTCAGAGGGCACCACAAGCCGAAACGAAGCGCTGCTTTTTTTCTCCGTGCACACACATAAATAACGTTTGATGGTGGACGAAACTGGAGAGAGAGAGAGAGAGAGAGAGAGCGGGGGACCACTTTCTCCGGCCTCGTTCACAATGTTCCTCTCGTACAGACGTGAGTTTAATAAGAACTCCGAGGAACGTTGCTTCCCTCGAAGAAGCTTTTTCCAAATGGAAACAGGTCGTCGCTGTAACGCTCGAAATTTAAGGCACTCCTCGCAAGCCTCCTCATTCTCTTTCCCTTTACCTAATTCTCAAATAATTATCACCGCGATTTATTAATTACGAAATTTCTTACCACTCTCAACCCCAATCTTTGACCCGGCAATTCGGTTTCTTCCCTCAACTCAACTCCCAGTCAAAATTACTACGGTTCCGGTCAAATAAATGCACTGAGATAAAGAGTCGTTGTAACAACCAAATGTTTTCGTTTCTTCATATATTAAGGAAGTTGAGGCATTAGAATGAAAATGATGTCATCGCTTTTAAACCGATTGCATCTTATAAAGTGAAGTGTAAAAAAAAATCAGTTAAATTTTCAGACAGTTTAGGAGCGTTGTTGCTGAGAAAAATCAATAACAATTTGGGCCAAATAACATGTAATCTTATGGAAGTCAAGACACATTCAGTGATATCTCCGTTAAAAATGATGCTAAAAATATGAAATTTTTTGGGCAACATGAGCAAGGCTTGCCGAACAATGTTAATTTTTTTCAGATTTATTAGGAGATTTGCTGAGATTATATTAATAATAGTCTGTTTCCCGTGCAGTTTTTTGAGGCTAGGATCGTCACCGTTCGTGTTTTCGATTGAGCTTTCACCAGTTTTTCGTCTTTTTTCCCCAACTTTTCTTTAAAGTGTATGCAACATTGTCAAACTGTATACTGGCCTAACTTTTGAAAGGTACAGGTCATAACTTATGGGTAAAAAAAATGACTGTACAGCCTCAACTTCCTTAACTAAGATCCGCTTGGGATAAATAACGAACAGTTCATTTTTATTCGAATCGGTGTATTTTTGCTTTTGTGAATTAACTGATATGAGCGAGAGAAAGCAAATCTTTTGTTCGAAGAACTCGAAACATTTGCTTATTTCTACTTTATTTAAACACACTTTTATGATATATTTATTTGAATATCAAGTACTGAAGTATCTAAACGGTTTTGTTGAGAATGATAAATGATATTTTGCAAATCGAATCATACTGGCCGGTTCAATATAACCCAAAATTTGTTGAAAAGCCAACATGATTTGTGAAAAAAAAAACAAATTATTTTGATGGTCGGATTTTTTAAAATTAGGTTAAACGGATTTGCTTGGTTTCTTAACTAACCAACTAAATTGCTGCTTATCAAATACTCGATTTTCTTTATTTTAATTGTTGGTACGAAAAACTTTTTTTGTACGTATTCCTAGCTTTCGGGTTCATTAACTAAGCGTTATTGACAATTAATTAAACTGATAGTCTACAGAAGTGTGTCGCATAATGAATAATCTATTGCTTTAAATATAAATTAGTGCAAAATCTTCTTCTTGTTTGCGAAACAAAATTATCGTTGGAACAAATACTTAGTTACTTGAATTTGTTGATAATACCTTGAAAATCGTTTACTTCTACATCATTTTCAATAATTAAACAGATAATCAGTCCACATGAATTTTCCAGCATGGATAAAAGTTTAGTTTAGCTATTATTTTTGTAACTACCAAACTAAATTCTTGTTGAAACAAATAGTTATTTTTTTCATCCTAACTAATACGTTGCAACGGCATAGCCTAGTACGAATGAAATGTTACGATGTAATGCTCTGGCACCGTAGTAATTTTTACTGGAAATTTGTCTCCGTGTAAATAATTTTCTTGGGCAAAGGAAAAAGTGTGGACGAGATTTTTGCAGGTGTAACGAGAGAGCAGACTCGATCGAAGCACCTGTGGATTTGAAAAACAATACACTCGCCTCGCGTTTCAACTAAAATTTTTCATTTTTTTCTCTCGCTCTTTCAATTCGTCCCTTTTTCACTCTCACTCTCGAGTTTTACGATATCGGCCTGACTCGATATTGACCTCCATCACTGCGATCCCTGCCTCCCTTTCTCTCACCCTCTTTGCTCAATCAATCGTGTACGAGGTTGATGGAATGGTTGAGCAAACTTGGCACTGGCATACACGTAGCTTTTTGTACGTGCGTATCTGTGGCTGCTTCCGCGCTCGCACGGACTGCTCCTTAGAGAGAAACTTTCTTTTCCCTTTGCCATTCAAACGGAGTCGCATCGGTGTGAAAAAAATTTGAGATATTTGCCGGAGAAAATATACGAGTTCGTCGATACTGGGGCGCGGTGCTCCAATTTTTCTGGCACTCGAAATATCGGCGGAATACTCGCGCCAGGCCCTTCGGGAGGCTCGTTTTTGAAGATTTGTTGTAGAAAAAATTCGAGTTATTCAAATAAATGGTTCGTTATGTTTTATGAAACAATGGGAGAAAATATATCGATTGCGATCGAAATAAAAGAGAAGCGGAATGAAAAGCGATAAACTTCGCAGCAATAGCAAAAGGGAAAGGTGTATTGACGATGATTTATTTCGTGATAAACAGGAGCTCGTTTCAACGAACCCCAATCAGAGAAATTGGCGAGGAATCTTGATAGCATTGTTGGTAATCATTGCGGTCCTCGCCTTGATCGTCACGTCCGTGGCGCTTTTAACACCCCCCGACGAGGGTCCTCGTGTTAAGGGCACCCGTTTACGGCTCTCGGAGGTGAGTATTTTATCATTTTCACGATCCGATTATAATCTACGTACCTTTCACATATATTTCTCATCGAACAAGTACGTTTTTCATGTCTCAATAAAAACCCAGCGACTCGGTAGCGTGAAGAAGCTTTTTCGGGTTATTTATTATCGGGAAAAATTTATAAATAATCTTATTCAATAAAAATCTCATCAATCCCCGTGGCGTTTTTCCCAATCGAAAAAAAAACTGTTAAGAAATAGCGACATTAATCTTCAATATCGTTTGATTGAATAAAAAGCATATTTTCTCGTCATTTTTCACCGGGAAAAGTGACAAAAGATCCAGTCCCCGACGCCTCACGTAACATGAAAGAATATTTCGTTGACAATGGATCCTGCCAGCGAGACAAGCCTCAATGCCTCTTATCAGCTGTTCCCTTTTCCCATCCCCTTAAAACCGATCGAGAGTTTCTCCTCCCTTCTCGCCCCCCTTTGGTATCTGTTCCTCTTATTTTTTTTCTATATAATCTTCGCTATGTTACAAGGTGCTATCGGGAGAATTATCTCCTCCGTTGTTCAATGGTACTTGGGTGAGCGAGCGTCATATATGCTATCGAGATGCCTGGGGTGGCATATCGCTGCTCGACGCCTCCGATCCCAACGTCACGTCGCACAGTCTCATGCCGAACGAGACTTTCGTAAGGAATTTTTCACGAAAATTCTTAAGGCCTGACGAACACTTGGAGCGAGCGAAAAAACGCGATTTTCTTGATTTTTTTTCGAGAAGAAAATAAATGTTTGTTGAAAAACTGTGAAAGACATTCATCAGTGCATACGTTCATGTATTCAAAAAATTTCTCAAATTTTGGCGCAACTCCAGATGCGTTACAGTAACACCCTTTTTTGAGCAACAGTTGTGGTGGAGGTAACTGAAAAACTATTAACTCGATCCATACTAAATTTATACCACTTATTTATTGTAATAGTAGCTTGGGCCTGGGCGAAGGATTTGCAGAAATTTTGATTTAACAAAAAATGGCGAGAGTTTTAACAAAAAATTCGTTTTTTGAGACGCTGGATTTTCGGTTTCTTGTTACAATTTTTTTTCCAACAAAATACGAAATCCTTCGTCCAGGCCTTGGCTTTTATTATAATAAATAATAAGTGGTAGAAATTTGGTATGAGCTGAGATGATTGTACTTGAAGAATATTTAATAAACGAAATTTCGATTTTTCCGCCCATTTCAAGTGTATAAAAGGCCTTAAAAAAAAAGAGTGACGAAAAGACGTCGAATAAAAGAATCCATTAAAATGTTGGTGAACGGAAATGTTCCAACGGTTAAGAATCCAGAAAAACGGACGTTGAATAATGAGAGAGAAGGGAAGAAATGTTTTTTAAAAAATAGTCCCGAATCGTGAGGCAAAAATTTAAATTCTTGAATAAATATCAGTCGCCGAATCGAGGCTGTTCGAGGGCCTGATAAAAATAACGTGCCTTCCGGTACAAAAGGTTTCTGCACAATTGACACAAAGCGACGTTACAAAAGAGACAAAATATTTTGAATTGTAAATTTTCTTTTGATTCGACGATCTTCTTTGACTTTCGTGTATTCGAAACCGTTGAATCATTAATTCGAGTACACAAAGCTTACGAAATGTGACCCGGAATATCGATGATTCGAAAAAATGTTTATTCCTCTACAGAGGCGGCTAAATCCCGTGCAATTTTCCTTATCACCGGATCAGCAGTATCTTCTCATCGCTCAAAACGTCAAGAAACTATTTCGGTTTTCATACCTCGCTCAATATACCGTCTACAATGTGAAAACACGGTTAGTTCATCCCTCCCAAGCTCGCACAACATGCTTTCACAACCATTTACAAATTTCGGTCCTCGTTTACAGTGAAACTTTGTCACTCACCCCAAACCCGGAGAAATACGTCCATCCCTATCTACTTTATGCCCAGTGGACACCCCGTGGCCATGGACTCGTCATGGTACAGGATTACGATATTTATTACAAAACCGATCCAACGAGTAACACCGAATATCGAGTCACTGACACTGCTGTGCCCGGTATCATGTCCAATGGATTTCCCGATTGGCTTTACGAAGGTACTTTTTCTGGGCGAGACCTTCTGCTCTTTCTCTTCGTTTATAAATTATCGATTCATCCATTATTTTTCAGGATTTCATCAACTTTGATGAAATCGCACGAACCGGAATAACTTTTTAAGGTGGATGGGTGAATATTCGCTATCCAAGATTACGCGGTGACATTTTTTGTAGGCAAAAATGAGTATTTGTTGAATTCGCAAGATCGTCGTCGTACACACGTGAAAAGTTATTGAATTTTTTCATTAGTTATATCCAAGATTTCGCAGAAAAAAAGAGTTTTTGAACTTTACCGTTGAAAATCGGCGGAAATGTTTTAAAATATTTGATGAGAAATCATTCGGATCACACGACGTTTGGTAACGTTTGGCAACGCTGCATTCAATATACGGTCACGTGTGTTTGGTCATATTTTCTCGTTCGTTTGCCTCGCCACGTTTTTTTTGTCAGTTTTTACGAAACGACCATTTTTATCCTGGTTAACTTTTTTATCGATCATTTTTTCATTTTCCTCCACTGCAATGGAACTTTGGACAGTAAACTTCGCTTCGTAACCTGTAAAATTTTGAAACAAAACTGTCAGCGTGACATCAACAGCAGCGGCAGCTGTTGCACCACGCTAGTCAAAACGAACTCTTCAAACGTGTTTTTAATAATAAAATTTTAGGAAAATGCTGCTTTTCTACAGATTTTATTTTAAAAATAATAAAATTATTGAAGCCTTTTGAAATTTTCGACAAATATAGTCGGTGCAAAGATCACGCAGCCGTCGCCCATCTACCTTAAATAGATCGAGGATTTTAATTAAAAAAATGATTTATCGTTTTTTCAGTCTTGAATAATTTTTTCACAAAAATTCCAGTCAATTTTTATTATTCGTTTCATGCAGTAATCGCTACTCTCGATATTTCGAAAGGAAATTACGAAATAAAATACAAAAATTGGGTTGGAATCGAATTTGTGAACAAGTTTTCGGTGTTTCTTTTGATGAAATTTGATTCAATTGCTTTTTCGAATTGCAAACGTGATCGTTTCATAAAAATTGGGATTCCGGTTCACCGCTCTGTTGAATTATTCGATTTATAATTCAATTTTTCTCACAAAGTTGGAGCAATGAAAAAAGCAAAATTGTCTCATACTATTAAGGGAAACGGTTTCGATACGAAATTTTTAGAAGAGGTGCTGCGGAGTGCAGAAGCAATTTGGATGTCGAAAGACGGGCACATGATGCTGTACGCAACGTTCAACGATTCCCAGGTCGAGGAAATGCACATTCCATGGTTCGGGGAGGAAAGCAAAGCTCTTTATCCCGACATACGATCGCTGAGGTATCCGAAGGTGAGAACTCGATTTGAGACTGGGAGAAAAAAATGTAGGAGAAAAGCCCGAATCCTGGAGTTATTATAGTTTGGCAAGCGCATTGCTGCGTAGTGATAGCATCGAGGAGGACTTAAATAAAGAGTAAAAGTAGTTGGCTCCCAAGGTATTATCGAGATCGTAGTGAAACGATGATTTTTCCAGCCCGGAACTCCGAACCCTTTGGTCAATCTGTTCGTTGCCGATCTTGCCGATCCAACGAAAATTCGCACGAAGATAGTCGAACCGCCAGCTGCGATCGAGCATGTGTGAGTTTATTTACCCTGCTTAATAAAAAATTGAAAATGAAAAATATTTGAAAACTGCCATTCCCAGAAAGCTTGAATTTCTTTCCCTTCAAAGGATCGTAGAAAAAAGCTTTTTCTGCACTCTGACCGAGCTTCTCACTTATTTTTTAGACCCTTAATTGAAAAACTTTTGCACCGCTGTATACTCACTTCCGTATTCGTATAACATGAGAATCCAACATTTATCCATATTCACGATACATCAAAGTTTTGTTATTTTTCTCTCTCTCTCTCTCTCTCTCACTCTCTCCTGTCTTTGAAACAGAGAACATTATTTCACCACCGCATCGTGGATCTCGGTGACAGAAGTTTGCGTAACGTGGCTTACACGAGCTCAGAATTTGTCGATAGTCACCGTCTGCAAGAGTCCACTCTGGCGCTGTCAGGTTTGTCAATCGATCTTACATCCACCTATTTTTTCCTCTACAAACGTACACACCGAACGTGTCGATTTCGTATTCGTGTGCCACGAAAGTGTCGCCACTGACACATTTTTCTTAAGGAAGTTCATCTGGTAATCGTATCAACAAAGAAATTTCGATTTTAAAATTTCAATACAGCAATGAATAATTAAAAAATTATGTCCAAATTTCAAGGCCCGAGGATACTTTGTTCGTGAGAAAAAAATTAAAACGGATTCTCCAAATTAACAGACGGTCTCTCACGAGTTTCAGTGGTTTTCTCGTCTTCATATGAAATTTGCAGGCACATCGACAAACAGTTCTTGCAGAAACTTTCATAAGTGATAGAAAAATATCTGAAGAATGTGTTCACAGCTTCGTAAAGTCAATTCAAACTCATAAAGTTCGCAATCAATCATTTTTTTCTCGAAAAATGGTGATTATTGGAAGGTCAATCCATGTTTTACTTTCACGACGACAACGTTGCAACCGCGCGCTTTTTGAAACCGGAGACTGCGTTTTCCGTTGGACGCAACTCGGGCTAGGGATTTCCAATAAAATATGAGGAACGGGTGCGAAAATATTGATGTAATTGAGAAAAACTTGTTTTTCAGACGTTTCTGGCATGTTTTAATAATGCCAAACGTTCGAACACTCATTATGACACGAAGGCGCGTGAAAAATTGTGTCAATAACATTTTTGACTGACTCGGTGCGAGATGAACTTCCCTAGATTATTTCAGTCGTTTTTCCATATTGAAAAAAACGTTCGAAAACCGAAATAATTAAGTTTCATGAAACTGATTTCGCGACTTGAATTATTCTGGATTATTGCCCACGAATTGAAAAGATTTGAAAATGTAAGAAACGAAGACTTACGATAATTTTTTTCCTCAATAAAATTGGCTCGTCACGAAGATTCGATAGAAATTATCTCGAAACTCGACGTCGCCAGCTCACTCTTCGAATGCAATTTCCATCTTAGGAAATTCAGAGAATCACAGAATCCAAGGGCTGGGTTGACACGCCACCAGAATCGCCGATATTCTCGCTAAACGGGAGCAGCTACATAGCAATAGCGCCGGTGCGAGATGGACCGGAGGCTGGCTATTACAAGCACATAGTTTGGGTTAACGTGTTGAAAAAGCAGGTCGTACCGTTGACTCATGGTCGGTGCGAGGTTGTCAAAATACTAGCATGGGACCAAGATAATAATACCATGTGAGTGAACGCTTTCTCCCCCCTTTTCATTCCTCTAATTAACAGCTGGTCGACAGATTTTTTTTCTCGAGAGTGCCAAACTTGTTGTTTAGTCGGAAAATGTTTGAAAGCGAAACGCGTGCGGATATTTCTGTTGGAACAAGATAAAAACGTAGATTTATTGAAAACTGGGCAAAATTCGATTTTGAGAAAGAGCTACAAAAGTCTTTGAAAACTCTGACCGAGGCGCGATCGAAAAACGATTTTTCATAATTTCATTATTTTCGAAAGCTCGAACCTCCGAGAGAATATCGATGATCGATACAAAAATTGAACTGCCAAAAGCAACCGGTTGAACTTCCGGTTCCAAAATTTCAAAAATCCAGCCGCTTCCCTGGAAGGGGAGAAAAACGACAAAAAAGTCAACTGATCGGTAAATAAATGAAGATTTCCCGCAGATATTTCATCGGCATACCGCCGTTGAGACCAGGACAGCGTCACCTCTATCGCGTGAGCTCGATCCTACCGGAAATCGGTAGATCATTGCATCCGGCGGTTTGCATAACTTGTTCGAAAGCAGCCAAGGCCGAAGGTCGATATGCGCTTTCCGATAGCGAAACGGACCTCCACGCGGGGATCGCGAATCGGTACAGCAGCTGGACCGACCAAAATGATTGGAGCGAGCAGTACGAGGCCGATGTCGAAAACGCTGTGAACAAGGATCAGCGCGTCGTCGAACCACCCCCTGCCAAGAAGGATAAGAACAAAAGTAAACCGGCCGCAAGTGAGTAAAAAACATGAAAAAACTTTTACAATTATTTTACATTTGAATAAACAATCGATTTACATTTCTATTCTACTGATACAAAAATTCAAACATTTTATTGCATAAATTAACAAAAAAAACATCGTTTTTGTACATATTTTTCAATCCGGTTGATAAATTCAGTCTCATTCATTCTCAACCCTAATCACTCGCATCTCTGGACCGTGTCATCGCTCTAATCCCTCGTCCGGGCTCATTCGGACCTCGGAGCGAGGGCTCGGGATCGCCTGAGCAGTATTTTGATCACTTCCCATATAACTCGAAAAATTCGCAGATTAATATACGAATCGAGTTTTCCGAGGATTGGAGATCCATCGAATAGTCTCCGGGCACAGAGGACGATGAGAATTCGCTTGTTGAGAAGTCACTGAATTACGAAAATTTTATTCACGAAATTTCTTGATCTAATTTTTTCTGAGGCATTTTCGAAGCTCGCAATTCACGAGGATTTTTTCGTACGTACAATAAGAATCCTGGAAAACTCATTCAACTTTTATTCAGCAATATTTAGCGTTACGTAGAAATTGATGCGTTTGCAAATTTTGTCCCCTCAGTTAAGGTAGTTCATGCACGAAACGATTTTCTTAAGAAAGTCTTAAAATTATCGCGTATCAAATTTCAAATGGTTCGTCTTATCGGTTATTTAAAAATAGTTTATCTTTTCATATTACGAATGAACGCTTCTTACGAAATTTATGAAAAAGTACACGATAACAATGAAGTATATAATGAAGTTCTGAGAAAAATTGCTAGTGATACAGATATATTTCGTTAAAGATTGAAAAAAATTGGTAAAATGAGCACTCGTAATCTCAAAGTTGTTTATTCCGGCATTTTGTTTCTTCTTGGCTTGGGCCATTCCTGTCACAGCCTTTTCTGTCTTTTTATCAACACTTATTTTTTACCCATTTCCCTTTGCGCTCTCTAAAGTGATTTTTGACGTAAAAAACTATAGTATTTTAGCCAGGGACGAATGAAATGTCGGGTTTAGTCAGTGATGGATCCCCGATTAATTGATGGCTTGTAATTTCATTTGGCAAAAGATAAGTTGAAAAAATGTATTTACAATTTCGAATTAATAACTGTCATTAATTTAAAGGGATTATATGATTAATTAGGGAGTGAAAATCGACGGAATTTAGACACCCATAAAATACGATCGTTCGGGCATGATCTACCTTAATCGCGAAAATGCCAGACTTTCGTTTTGCATTTATTTCTTGACACTTTGAGTACGTAAACGAAATCCACGAGGATTTTTGTTCGCGATAAGAATGTCCTCGGAATACCTTAAGCTTTTCGATATCACATCGCATTTTATTACTCATACACGCACACGAACACAGACACGTACCGAAGAGCGAATAGTACACGAGATTTTATTCGATAAGCTTAATTACTTCAGTAATTTAAGTCAACTTTTCTTACTGAAAATATTCAAAAGTCACTGCAACGAAATTGATTGGAAGTCAATAATTGAATATTCGTTACGATAAATCAACGATTTTAGCAGTAGATAAACCATGAGAGATTGTCGTAAATTTCAGAGCTCAAAACGATTTAAAGAAAATTGAAAGCAATACCGAAGGGAAATAGAATTTCTGATAAAATACGAAAAAAAAAAATGTTGTTTCTCTCGCATCCCTCGATGATCGATCTCAAGATCGAGCTCTGAAATAAATCATTGGAAGAAACAGTTTAATAATATGAAATAAATACGCACGCACGTGTTATAATTGTAGAGAATATTTCTTAACAGCTGGTTCAATGCGATCATTGTTGGAGGTACGAGGCGGTCAGTTCTACATGGGCGTATGATTTCGTGAAAGAAAAATGAGAGAATTAATGAGCTCTTGGCATCACAATAAATGATGCGAAAAAAGAAGCAGCTTGATAGCCCTGATTTATCGATCTGTGTGTCTATGACTCGTTTTAATCTCCCTCTCTTTCGCTGTGCGCTCTTTCTCTCTTTTTCTCTTGAATATCCTCTCTCTGTGCGACTCGTGCGCATTGATATGAGCGCATTGACACACGAGGCGAGATGCTGTTCTCCAAATAAGAAAATCCAGGTAGAGACGGTAGAATGAAAAACGTTGTTCTCACTATTCCATAAGATCGTCTTTATTTAACTATGAATTATGTTTTTTGCCAGATAAATGTAAATTATATCATTGTTTACGATAAAAGTATGGGGTATTTCGAGTCAAACGAAAAAGGAAACGGAGCCGTTTCCTCATTTATTGTTTCGCCAGGGATATATTCGACACGAAATGCCTCATGCGTAAATGTTTCAAATGGGGCTCTCGTGCGCGTGTGTGCAATTATCCGTGTGAGTGATTCGAGTGTGCTGTGATTGATGGGAATCTTGAGCGAAGCGAGGGGCGAAAATGCGGCGCTTTCGTTAGACGAGCAATGTTTCTTTATGCGTTTGTTTATCGCTGTTCTCGACACTCCAAACTCTCGAATGATTATCGTTTTGTTTTTCAACAACGAACAGAAACAACTTCGTCGTACCGCTAATCAGTCGTGTGAATATGTAGCACGTCGCTAATCACCAATGGTGCGATTTTTATCGCTAATTTTAATGCAACTAAATAT
This sequence comes from Venturia canescens, assembly GCF_019457755.1. Lineage (NCBI taxonomy): Eukaryota > Metazoa > Arthropoda > Insecta > Hymenoptera > Ichneumonidae > Venturia > Venturia canescens. The sequence goes on from NC_057426.1 coordinate 3,086,669, forward strand.
TCTAAGATACAACAAGTGAAGATTCGTGTGTTTTTATCCACTGGTCAATCTCATCATCTCGTTTGTATTTTCACGTGACATAATTTTGCTTTTCTCTCTCTCTCTCTCTTTCTCTCAATCTTTCTTTCTACACTGGAAAAAAAATAAACGTTCGCAGATGCAACGAGCGATGTAAATATTGCATTAACGGATCTTAACGAAGGATTATCAAACGAGACGGACACCAACGAACACGTCACATCTGCCAGTACGGTCACTCTCCACATTTCGCAATTTTTTTACCTTTATTTTCATTCATTTGGCATGATATTCTAACACCATGATTATCATATTAATCGTGTACGAAAATATAAAAATTTCGGCCCTTTTGAACGATCATTCGAATACGATTCAATCGATCATGCTCGCCGGGAATTTCATTAATGGCAAGCGATTGCGTGAAATTTAGTACTCGGAAACAATATTTTTTCTCTTTTCTACAACTCGGAGCATTGATTTTTCAATAATTTATTATTCTATGGCAATGATAAATCGTTGGCACGAGACATATAATAGCCATGGGGTGAGAAACAACAGTGGCTTTGCGTGGGTTCTACGTCACTATCGACCGAGTGCATCTCTCCATATTTTATCGGCTGTTTCATCGTTTTTTTCTCTCTCTTTTTTTCACTTTTCATTTATTGTAAACGTTTATTTGTTCATTGTTACAATGAGGTCACTCGAGAAATGTTCAGCACTTCGATTGTATACGTGCATCAATGTTTTATGAACGTGACTACTTATTTTTTGATTTTTCTTTTATTTGAATCCTCATTACCTCAATGTTTAGGAAGCATTTACAGTTTTTTCAATCGATTTCGTTCTTTCTTTTGTCTTTAGTTTTATTTTTCACGTTTCGAGTCTGATATAATAATGATCCACGTTTAGATATCACACTCGTTTGTTGATGTTCGGTGTCTGTGTCTTGTCGCATCTTTCATGATCGACGGCATGAGAAAAGTGCATATATTTATGTGAATAAATATATTGCTCAGTGTGTTTATATATTTTTGTATACTTTTCTCAACCTTTTCGCAGAACGATTCGGACTCCATTTGCCAATCGATTAATCGCAAGAAAAACGTCAAAATGAATCTAATGAAAATCGAAAGATTTCATCGGCTTTCGAACCGACGGCCAATTGGACGCGAAAACGAATCGATTTTGCTCAAGGAAGATCGAATTTTCCGTTCCAATCGTACAAAATCCTTTCCCAATGGAACGTTTCAAAATTTCCTCTCGTTTCGAGATCTTTTGTAAAATGGAATCCGTCGTTTTCGCTCTTGGAATCCCGTTGAGAAAAGCACTTCGTGTGTCGCTGTTGAACGTGATAATGGCGTGACAATGACTGTGAAAACCAGCTCGAATATTATTTTCAAAGTTGATCAAAAGTGCTGTATGTCTTACAGAAGCGGTAGAAACTTGTCAGTATCACAACGCTATTTTTTCACCGAGCCTCGAATACTTCGTCCTCGAATGCCTCGGCCCTGGAGTGCCGACCGTTGCTCTCTATAAAACTGAGCTCCCCGCACCGCGGTTCATCAGTTTGCTCCAAAATAATACTCTCCTCAGGGTAAGTGCAGCAGCCTTTGAACGTTTTTTATCGTCGATTGCGTATTTCCGTTGGAACTTTTGCACTTTGGGCTTTCGTCGAGAAGATAAATTTCGTCACAATTTGATGAGATTGCAATGAGAAGGAAGGAGACTTCCTCAAATGCTTTTCTACGAAATTTCAGGAAAGAATAGCCAAAATAGCGCTTCCCCAAATAAAGACGTTCCCGGTGCAGATAAGCGGTGGCTACAACGCCCAAGTGAGGCTCCATTTGCCACCGGGTTTGCGGGAAGACGAGATAACTCGTTATCCGATGGTAGTCCAAGTTTACGGTGGGCCTGGTTCCCAGCTGGTCACGGATATGTTCAAAATCGATTGGAACACGTATTTGGCGAGTCGGAAAAACGTGATAGTGGCTCAGATCGATGGACGAGGCAGCGGTGGGCAGGGTTACAAGATGCTTTACGAGGTTTATTATCAATTGGGAACCGTCGAGGTCGACGATCAGCTCGAGGTTACCGAGTATCTTCGTGACTCCCTCCATTTCGTTGACAAACGACGAGTCGCCGTTTGGGGCTGGAGTTACGGGGGTTTCGCTGCTGCGCTCGCGCTCGCCAAGCCCGAGCAGGATGTCTTTCAATGCGGCATCAGCGTCGCTCCGATCGTATCGTGGAAACTTTATGGTAAAATAAACTCGTTTTTCTTTAACTCGCCATCATCGGACTCAACTTGGACGATGTTTCATCATTTTTTTACAACTACCAACGCGTGTCAGGATCATTCCAATAGATCGCGAGTACATTTTCGCTAATAAGAGATCCAGGAAGCACGAAAAATTGCGTAAAAAATTGACGAAAAGTTGAAATTTGACAAAAATTAATAATTTTAGAATTTTTTTTGCATCTTTTCGCTCGTTACAGACTCAGCGTATGCAGAACGATACATGGGCTTGCCTAACGTAACGTCCAACTACAAGGGATACGCCGAGTCCGATGTCTACAATAAAATTGAGTACCTGCGCAATAAAATGTTTTATCTCGTACATGGTACTGCAGACGATAATGTGCAGTTTCAACAGTCTATGGCTCTCGCTCGTCATCTCGCCAAAAAAGGAATCCTCTTTCGCCAACAGGTACGAGACACTATTTTTATAACGCTACTGCGGCGAATAATCGTAAGTCGATTTTATGGCTGTTCGGACTAATGACAGTATTCCCCCTCGTTCTGATGAAACTATTCCGGAAACTATAAATTCTATATTTTCAACTCAACGAGATCAATGAAGAATGATTCCGCTGACAGCAGTCAAAAGTAAACAGTTCACAAGAAATAATGCAGTTTGTTCCTGGCTGAAACAACGGTAAACAGAAGCCACAAAGTCGAATGAAAATTCCCGATAGCTCGTCAAAGAAGAGGAAATTATAGATTTTTTATTTTCCTTCGAGACAGAAAAGAAATGAAAAAAAAAAATGTAATTGTTGTAATCGTTTTGTTTCCAAATCCGAGTTTTTCACTACCGGCTTGAATAAGAGGCGAAAATAATCACGGAATTTCGGGATAACTCCTTCCCCAATTTTGACTTTCGCATCAGTTCGTTTCCAACCGTATTTTATTGAAATACGATCTGAAATAAAGCGGATTTGCTCGATTCGGAATGCGCGTTGAGAATTTGACGAAAACTCCCGAATCCAACGATAAATAATAAAATTGAAATATACCCGAATTAACGAATTTTTCAACACTCTCAATTGCCAGGTATATCCAGACGTGAGTCACAGTTTGGCAGGTGTGAGGGGTCATTTGTACCTGTCGATGGCGCAGTTTTTGGACGATTGTTTTCTCAAGCAAGTGCCAGCTGATTCCAAAGCGGGACTCGGAAGTGGTGGTGCTGACATATAACGAGGAGAGAAAACGGGGAGTGATACGGAAAGATGATGATAAAGAACGAACGAGTTGGATTCAAGGCTTGGAGTAAAGAATCAAGAAAATGGCAAAATACTCTCGGAGAAAAGACGATAAAAGTAAAGGCAGAAAGATGCAATCCAAATATCTCCAAATTGTGTTCCGTTCAATAGAAATCTATTCAGAAAAGAGATAAAAACAAAGCAAAATACTACAAACGTACAGAATTTATCCTCTCATTATCGTTCCTTCGCCTTGATCACGACACGCTCGCGCAATGCCAAATTTTTTTGCACAATATTCGTTGCTGTTTCTGGTCGATCTCTGTTTTATTTATTTTTTTTTTTTTGTTTTTTTTCCCCTCATTTCAACAAAAGTATTTATCGGTCAATACGTATATTTAATAATTCGATTACACACACACAGAGTATATATATATATATATATTGCAGAATAATATACAATTTACAAAGATTCGATCGGGGTGCGACGAATAGAGCGAGTTTCGAGCAAATTTTCGCGAGTGTCGTATGGAAAAAAAGTCGTCGAAAATATTTAGACTCGTGAAAGCGTCGATGTTTCTGTGAGACTGCGTCGCACGTTTATGTATAAAATTTCATTCGATCGCTGTATTATAGTAATTGAGCACGTGACGTTATGCATCACGTTGAAACGAGAAAAAAGGAGAATTTGAAAGAAGAAAAAATAAAAAGAAAGGAATAAATCGTCATTACGTTATTTTGAAGATTCGCTCTTACACGAGAAAGAAAATGGAAATGTAAACGAAGAGTATCGAATAACACACACGAAACACGAATTAAGGCGATACGCCGATAGGAAGCTGACTCGATAAAACTCTGAAATTAACGTATGATTCGAGTATTTGTGGGATCTGGCACATGAATTCTCAATTATTCTATTTAATAACGAAAAAAAATAATAAAAAAAAAAATTAAAAAAAAAAATTGAAAATAATAAAAACAAAACAAAAAATGAGATAAAATTAAACGAATTATATCGATTTCTTATAACGTAGAAAATTATCGGTCCCCCTCGAAATTTTGTCTTTCTCGCATCCTCATTCGTAGCTCACTCAGTTTTATTTTCGTGAAATTGTACGTAATTCGAAAATAATGAATAAGCCAATGTGTTTAGATGGTATTGTTTCCTCGTTTGTAAATGATTCGACAAGAGAGAAATTACGAGTGGGATTGAATTTTGAATGGGTCACAAGTCAGGCAGCGACTTGATGAATTTTTTGTTGGAACATCTTCCGAGATGGAGGAGCATGTGGTTCTTGAGATTGGTCGGTTTGCTGAAGCCACGACTGCAGATGTGACAGCGGAATGGCCAAAGTCCGTTGTGCACGTACATGTGACTCTTGAGGTCACCCGGGGTGGGAAATGATTTCGAGCATTGGGAACATTTGTGAGGTTTTTCCTGAAAACGTCAAATTACCTATATAAATGTATATAATTCGATGATTCACCTGTAAATTTAATAGAACAATAAATGTACCAATTTTTTTTGTAAATTTCCAATCCCTCATTCGCTCATCTCTTTTAAATAAATTTTAATGCACCATAAAAACGGAAGCTCGTTTCGACTGCGAAGCAACCTCGTTTTTACTTCAAATTCACTGCGACCAAACAGTGGCTCTGTACAATCTTCGCTCTCCCACAATCTTTTTTTCTCATGGAAGAAGTGAAGAAAAAAGTAAAATTTCAGAGCACCGAATACTCGATACGAAAATGATTGTAGAGATAAAAAAATCGAGTTCCCGCGACAGCCAACGATCGTTCACTTAGAAATGAAAGAAAGAAAAATAAGCATTCGCTCAGTAACGCTGGTATTCGAGCCGTGGACTCCCTTCGAGGTCACCCACTCACCACACTGGTGCAAATCTGCACTTGGACTTTTAAAAACTCTTTATCCCATCCGTGAATGTACGGAGCGCTAAACTTACGAGACCTTTCAGGGGTAACAATTCCTCAGTAATCGACTAGAGTGATTAAAAAACAAGAAAAATCAAGTTTTCTCATTCAAAAAAGGGGCCAAATTGAAGAAAGCAGTTCCCAAGTTCTGAAGACTTGAAATTTTCGTCGCTGCAAATTAGCAGCCATGCAGTGTCCACGGGCCAACAATCCGTTTGATCTCGCGTACAGGAGAAGAAGAATCTTCAAGCTTCGATACACGCATTGAATCGCGAGACGCACGAGGATGTAATTTGTAACGAAATGGCGAAGCTGCCTAGTTCGCAATGACGATAATGAATTGCTCCTGGCTCACGGGCAAATCTGAGCTCGGATTTTCAAGCCCTCCACATACATTTATATATATTCATACGTGCGTGTGAGTGTTGTTTTTTCATATACGCACATGCAGTTTGAACGTACCGGAGCGCAAAACTAAAACCGGTGCAAGGGACGAGAGAGAAGTCGCTCTCGTTATATGTGGACCGTAAAAGTCTATACGTATATTGGCTACGTGATATGTATATAGAGGTAGATAATCCGGAGGAAGATGCACCTGCCGATAGGATCGTTGAGGCCGCGGAGTCACGGCAGGTATCGAACGACTTGCTCTTCGCTTTTCTCTTCCTCCGTTCTTCTCCCTCCCTCGTTCTGCTTCTGATTCTCTTTGAGTATCTTTCAGCCGGCGAGTATATTGCGTTCACGCATGTTCCGTGCGGGGAGTTCGGCGGGGCGCGCGTATGTGCGCGAGATGCATCGAATGGATAAACACAGCTTTGCGAGGCGGGAGAATGCGAGCGCACGGGTGAGATGATCCTCGGAGAACGTGCATCGATTGATTCCGTCGCGGGGATAATAAGCCCCGTGTCTCGCGAGCGCGAATATTTCGGCTCCAGGAGTCGAGTTTCGAAAGACGGGAAAAATATTCGGGGCGGAAGCGTGCCGATGGGAAAGCGTTTTCGTGCGTTTTAACGCGAATCAACATTGGCGAGATTAGGAGTATAAGTAGTGCCAGAGATCGATCACCTTTTCGGTATAAAAAAGGAACCCCCGAAACGAGAACTGTCAAAGCGCTCGTTAAAACTCCAGAAACGTCCTTGTCTTCCTTCCCCTCTTTTTTTCGGGAGGCTGCCCTGGCTCAACGTTTCACCAAAGTGGAAGAGATGCGGCGGAGCCAAGGAGCAGCGAGAAAGAGAGCGAGGACGCGCGCGCGAGAGAGAGAGAGAGGGACGAGGATGCGTGGTGGCGTGGTCGGTTTCTGGCGGAGCGTACGCATAAGTGAAACTTTCCTCGGAGGTAGCACGTACACAGAATCAAAGTGTACACATGTACGAAGCTTTTCTACACGGTAAAATGAACGAGTACTCGAACGCAGGAGCATGCGGGATTGAGCGCATAAGCGCGCATATATACCGCGTACATAAACAAAGGCGAGTGTGTGCGTGCATATAAAAGATATATAAAAGCGGTGCGGTGGCAACGAAGAACGGCCCCGGGGTACATACGTTCTCTGTCTCTCTAATTGGATTGCATTCCAAGCGGTAGCAAGTAATGGGCCAATTACAGTAGCTGATGGCAAGAGAGGAGCCCCAACAGCCTATATGGCTCCACCGGAGATATCATTACTTCGAAGGATTAGAGAAACTCATGCAGTTTCCGTTCTCCGATAAATAAAAACTTTTCTCCGCCCCCCTCCGCGCGCCCATCTTCCTCTTTTCTTCTCTCATCTCGCCTCTCCGTTCCTCCAAACATTTTTCTCTCAGCATACAAACGCATTCGCGTACACTCACCGATACCCGAGCAATATTTATACGCGAGCGTACAAAGGGACCCGAGGGAAACGGAAGGGCGTCGGATCCGCCTTTTCGGAGCATCGTTTACGCCTTTTTCATCGCGAATCGCGACCAATCACTCGCTCGAGACTCCCGATCGCGCATATATCTGTATCTCGAGCCTACCTGCACATATATTTTTACTCAACTGTGCACATGCGGTACAGTTCTACCGGGCTTACGCGCAGCATAATCTAGGCAAGAGCAATAAATGAAAGAGCGCGCGAAAAAAACGCTGCACGCGGGCAATAAACTTGTGGTGTGGTCAGCACGATGCCCGGCTCGTGTTTTATATGTATGGGCTTATATTTATATGGGGCTAAGCGACGCCCGTATTGAGAGGCTGCACAAGCGAGAGAGCGCAGCTCTCGAACCTCTCACGCGTTTTATGCATCTTTTATATTATATATATTTACATCTGGAAATGCATAAATTCCATTGAACAAGAAATTCTGTTCCTGAATGGCGTTGTTTGTGCTCCGAGTGTTCAACGTGCTTTCCACTAACTTCCAACCGTTCTTTACTTCTCGTAGGTTTTTAGGGCTTCTTTTTGTTTTGTTTCTTCAAAGCGCTGTAATTATGATCGTCATAATGAGCCTCGAGGGCCAGTGGGAAAGTGGAAGAATCTCGGGGAACTCGTATATCGTCGCTTTGATCAGAAATCAAATGCCCCCTTAATTTTCATCGAACCGCCGGAGATTTCGCTCGGACGAGGATATTCTCGGATATTTTTATTCCCCCGCTTCGCGATGCTCGAATCTTTGCGAATGCCTCGTTGGGACTCTCGAGCCTCTGAGGATCGAACGACTCTGATTTCCGTGGCACATTTGTCCTGAGAATTTACGAAAGTCCGAGGAGATTTTCAAACTCACCTTAATGTGCGTCATTCTATGGTAGTACAGGTTCGACGAGGCCGTGAATTTCTTTCCGCAAACGAGACACTGATGAGGCTTTTCACCGCTGTGTATTCGCTTGTGCGTGTTGAGCGAACTCGAGGTTGAGAAACCCTTGTTGCAAACCATGCAGACGTGCGGTTTCTCCCCTTCGATATGAAAACAAAATACGACGGAAATGTAGCCCGATTACCACAAAATCGATTCTCCTACCAACGAACTCTGTTTTCATTTACACTTCGTTCCATTCACGGGGAAAACACAGTGCTGCTTGCCTCGAGAAATTTTAATATTCTTCGCGTCTTTCGCTTCGACAACTCGCCACGAATTTTCCTCCACTCGAACTCTCCTTCCGTCAAAATTCGGCATTAAAAGATCTCCGGGATCCACGAGATCGTGGGACGCAAGGAAAAAAATGAAAATTTTTGAAATTCAGTGTTTTTTGTGTCCCGGCCACGTGCAGGATGAATCCACGACGTTAATGATTTTTTTTCTCCTTTATTTCAGAAAGGATCTCAATCGAGCCTCGTATCGCGTGACTAGACGGATAATTTTCATCCTCCCGTATAAATACACCAGCCCTTATGCTCCTATACGTATAAAAGAACAATAAACACGAGAGAAAGAACTCCTGGAATCGTCTTTGAGCGTTTTTCTCGTCGCGACCGGTCGCCCATTCATTTTCTCGTTTTTCGACCACACTTTTTGCCAATCCGTCGCGAGCCCCCCGTATAAAAGTCATTAACGTCGTAAGATAAGCACGAAGGATGCGTTATTACGAGTTTTCGAAGGAAAAACAAGCGCGACCGTTCCGAAGACTGATTTTTCAACTCATCAAAGTACCACGGTAAAATTCAACGCTTGCTACTTTTCATACCCGTATGCGTCCTCATATGTCGCTTAAGCAACGATGGACGGTCGAACGATTTTCCACAAACTTCGCACGGCAGGAGTACACGCTCCCCTCGCTTTATCGTCGTCAGGATACTGCAGTCCAGATGATCCCCTACCAAGGACAACGTCGATGAGGAACTCTCCTCCGAGGTCGACTCATACTCGTCGATGTCGTAGAATGAACTTGGCGTCGACGAGGACGAGCGATGCGAGAGGAGCGTCATCGACAGATCCAAAGGAGATTCTGTATGAATAAATAAAGGAAATAACAAAAATAAACAAACGTTCGTTTAAGGTATTTTTTCGTTGAATGGCAAATTATCGATTAAACGCCAAAAAGTAACGAGATCGTTCGACCAGATTTCACTCTTTTCGATGATTTTTAAACGTGGATAACTTTACTGACGGTAGCGAACCGTCACAATGTTTCTACTGAATTTACACGAGCTTCGATGTCACGATAGTTTCTTTATTCGGAATTGAAATTAGTGATTTTTCAATCCGCTAAATTTAGCAGAAAGTCAAAGCCCGAGGGAGGGCTCGGGGTGGGAACAGCGGGCGGAAAAAAATCGAAAAGTTTTCCAAGGGTGGTCTCGCTTCTCCCGCGGACACGTGAATTCGTAATTCCTTCTTTCGCTTCCTTTCTCTCGTTCTCTCTCTCTCTCTCTCTCTCCTTCGCCCCGTTCGTTTCTCGGCAACTTGACTCGCGCCGCCACAGGACAATCGCGTCGCAATCGAAAATAATATAAAAAAGAAGAAGAGGGAAAAGAGGAGGAGGAGAAAAAATCGAAAAGAAAGATAGTAAATGGAGTAAGAAGGCGGGTGAGCAGAGGAAGAGAAGGAAAGAGAGAGCGAAATAAGACTACCTACAAATCTGAAATGCAAATACAAGAGAGTCGGAATTTTTGTCGGCCAGATCAAGCTCCGGCGATTCAAATGTGTGTATGGTAAAGTCCTCCACCCTTTAACTCCCTCTCGGTCTTTTCTGAGCGCCCTCTTTTCCTCAAGGAGTGGAATAAAAGACAGTACAATGGATGCGTGGATTTGCCGCTTCGCATAGACGGTCCTTAGTTGCGCTGCCGTTTCTACTGCACTCCTCGTGCATCTTCAGCATCCCGAGCTTCTTGCGACTGTCGTATATGCGAACTTTCCAGAGATATGCCGCGGACGGGAGGCAAGAGATAAAAAGGGCCAAAGAAAGGAGAGCCTCCGAGGTTGAAAAAAGCGGCGCGGCGAAGGAATAAATGTTTGGCAGAATTGAAAAAGAGCCCGCCACAAAAAAGCCACAAAATTGAGAGGGAGGAGGAGGCAGATGAGCGGCGAGCCGAGGTTCGTGCGGGGCGTGCAGTTCTGCGGTGCATCAACGGCGACGAAAACCCCAAATGTACAGAAATAATAAAAAACAAACTGAAAACAACGAAAGTCACGGCAGCAAGGAACCTGAAAACCGAGTCAAAGCTCCCTCGCTCTTCGAATGTGAGCTGAATGCCTTCTGCGAGATTGAGAAATTGGACAGAAAGAGAGAGGGAAGAAAATTGCCCTTGTGGCCGGGCCACAAACACCAAAAAATATTCTCAAAGTGCAAACGACCATTTGAATGCTTATTTTACCGGGTGGCGAAGAAGTATCGTGAAGAAGTCAATCAACTCGAAAATACCACAAAAAGTGATCATGTTTTTTTTGTTTTTCTTTTTTTTTTCTTTTTTCATTCGTGAAATCCTGTTTGAAAATTGTGATAAAAACGATCCGATTCCTCCTCCCTGCCCTTCGATCTTATAAAATTATTGTGCCAATTCGTCGTTTGAAACTCACCTGCGAGTATCGAATCGATAGTGCATCTGTAAATCGCCGAACGTGAGCAAACGTCCCGCGATAGAAAAACGAAATCTTGATGAGTCGCTGGAAGAAACCATGCGACGAGCTCGGTATCCGGTTGGATGTCCTTAATTACTTCGAATATTGGCTCCCCTGAACGAGACACATTTAATTATCATTTTACTCCTTTCAACAGTATTTCTGAACGCGAAATAGTATCAAATTCTAATTGATTCTAATTGGAGATTTGATTAACTCGAATATATTCATCATTTTTCTAGTGATGAATTATAAATAATTTTTTTTCAGCGATAAAAACAACTCTCTACGAAATTATTAACATAATTTGAGTTTTTTAACCCGTAGACGCAACACTTGTTTTAAGGTCACACACTCACCACACTGCTGCAGATTTGCACTTGGACTTTTCAAAACTTTTTATTCCACCCAGCATGAATGTATGGAATTAATTTTACAACGAGACTTTTTAGGGGTAACGATTCCTTAGTAATTGATTACAATCGTTTAGAAAATTAAAAAATAACGTTTTATCATAGAAAAATGGCGAAATTGAAGAAAGGAATTTTTAAGTTCAGGACACTTGAAATTTTCGTGGGTACAGATTTGCACCAGTCTACGAGTTGAAACTTTTTTTTACTCAAAGTTTCTTTGCAATAAATTTACTTAATAAAATAAACTCAAATGAATTCACTTGAAGCTTTTTTGCAATTGCCATCGATTCGCGTCACGGCGACCTCATCATCCAATTTTTGATTTCTAATCAATAATCAGCTCCAATTAGTTATCGAGGGTCGTCGATGCACAAAGCGAGAAAAGTCGAACGGTATTGTTATTGGAATACTCACCCTTAACCTTGGTGCCGATGAGATTGACTTGCTCGTTGTACGTTTTAACAATACGCAGGAATCTTATCCAATTGCATTGGCGTTTGTTGAGATTGTAGTTTGAAAAAGAGACCTCATCGTAGCAGCCGTATTCCCGCCTAATCTGTAAGTCGATCGCTTAATGAGATTCGCCCACGAGAGTGTGAGGAAAAAAGAAGGATGCGAGATAAAAATAAAAAGAGAAAAACACGGATGAGAGGCTAACGCACGCTTTCAACTTATAAGGAAAGACAAGTTCGATCTTCGCGTATCGGTTCTATCGAGAAAACGATCTTTTTATTATTTCATCCGAATTTTTTTTCGGAATGCCTGCAAAATGTAACTGTATAACTTCTGAAAATTTACCGTTTTCCATAATCCATTTTTTCGTTCTGTTTTCCTTCGCGTCAATCGAGCGGAATTTTATTTTTGTGAGCCGATTTACTGCTCGGTATATTTTTTAAATAAAATTTGATGCAATTTAGTATTACGATTAAAATATTTGGTCGATTATTCACCGAGCTTTCTTATCACCTTAATTTCGAGTGAGTACAACACTGCTCGTCATTATCAAGGGTTTTCCTCCGCCTGTCACAACGTTTATCGTTCACAACATCATTTGATTCTGCCGATTTATATTTTCCAAAGCAACAGTCAAATTTAATATAAATTGGAAAGAATTTTGACAAGCAATTTTTGTTAGGATTGACAGGAAGGTTAACGAATGCATTTTGAATACTCACGTCGTTGTCATCGAGCAGAGAGTAAAGATCGATCTTGTCAAATCTGATGGATCCTTGAAAGGGGTATATGAGAGTGCCAGCGGGAATGAAAACGTTGGTCCACACGGAAATTCGTACGTCACCGACGACGGAGGTTCCGTCGTTTTTGAAAGCATTATGTTTGGAATGTGTGCGATCGTTGGGTTTGAGCACAAGTGAAAATTCCCTCGGTATGAGAACGCACGTTTCCATAACAAAAAAGGGGGCCCTTCAAGTAGCTGACTTTTTGAAGAGCCACCGGAAATGTTTCACCATCAATCCGGGGGTGAAATCTTGACGGGAAATCGTGTCACGTTATTGGCGAAAAGGGGTGGCGACTGGGGGACGAAAATTCGAGGGAAAAAGTGGCTTCGAAGCGCTCGAAGAGGGGACTACTTTGGACTTCATTCACAGAATCGCAACCGGCGAACCGCGGGGGTTTTCGATTGATAAAAATCGCACAAGTTCGACTCTGCGTCGATCTACTTCGATTAAGAGCGACGAACGAGCGATTCGAGATCGAGGTGCCGAAGGGAGCGCGATAAAACGTGGGCGAGTCGACGACTGTTTCAGTGGATTTCGCATACGACGGTGTTGTCGCTGGCTGGACGTGCAAGGTGCAAGGCCCTCGGCTGACTGGATGGGATTAACCGACTGATCTTGACCTTGCGACGGGTTATACCAGCAGCATTTGCTACCGAATGGGTAGCCCTTCCCCTTCCTCTGGCCTTCTTCCTCCTCCAGTTTCTCCACTTAATATTTCTTTTCTTCTTGTTCTCGGTGATGCTTCTCGTCTGAAAGGGACCCCACTCCGATCGATCCGGGTGTGTTCGTGTGCACGTTGATGCGGGAGCTCGCGACGGGCCCGGTGCGAGGTCCGCAGCGGGAGTTTCCCCTCTCCGCGCGCCTCTTTCTTCTTTTTCCGCGCTTTTATTCTAAAATCCTTTGCTCCCTCTCTCGTCTCCTCGCCCGTTCTCGCAGCTCTCCCACCGTGTTCCTTCTCTCGTCGTAGCGACTCTCCTTTGCTCCGGATCCCGCGAAGCTCGCTCTTCCCTAACGCGGGCGACTGGACGCCCGCTCGTGTAAGCTGTCCATGCGGGAATGAGCGGAGGGACAGGGCAGGGAGAGGAGAGAAAAATATGTTTATCGGGAGGAGAGCGAAGCTCTCGCGCCATTCCGCGGGGCACAAGGAAGCCGCTCTCCTCTCCTCGTGCTCACGAGCTCTTCCTTTTTCGCCGTCCCGAAGAGGGGGGAGATGCGAAGAGGGCGCGCGCCCAGCCTCTTTCCAGGGGCTCAGAGAAACCACGTGGGCGATGCTCTCTCTCTCGGCACCTGTCGCTCCCTCGCCCCCTTCCGCTGGCGCTCTCCGCGCGCGCTCATATCCCGGGAGTGAAGTGGACGAAAAAACGAGCCGCAACAGTCGGGAAAAGGATCTTTCGCGGAGCAGATTCTCTTATTTCCAGGCAACAGTGTGTACGCCGCGGGCGCTTCATCTCCCTCCCCTCCTTCGCTCAACGATCTCGATCTTCTTCCCTCCTCCTGCTCCGTCCCGCTCCCTCGCTCGGCTCCATCCACGCGACGCACCTCGGCTTCACCACCCTTTACTTTTCCCTCTCCAACCGCTTCGCTGTCCAGCCTGCGATCCCTCACTGCCAAAAGGAAGCGGGCCGCACACCTTCCCACCAACGTTACGCCCGTCAACGTCTCTCCACGGGAGGGGCGGGCTGGACCGATCGCCTGTCAACCTGCTGCCCGTCCGATTCGCCTCCCGCTCCGTATAAACATACACCAGCGTTCCACGCTGTGCATATACCCGCACCACAACTATAGCTATATTTAAGCCTCGCGAATATTATTCGCTACCTTCAGGACAGACGCGAAGACGGAGAGAGACGCTCGCGCCTCTTGGCTACCCTTTTCTCGCCTTTTTTTATTCCGCCTCGTCTTCTTTGCGCATAAACATATGCGGATACTGTACGGGCCATTCCACCTTAAGTGGGACTCTTTTTCGGTCCATAAAATGGTCATTGGGCCAGAATTTGAGGCGAAAAATCGACGGGACACCGCGGGACACCGGGAGGGGGGGGGGGGGGGGGGGGGGGAAAGTAAATCCAACGATTTTTCGCATCATCGCAGTTTCTGTCGCATTTCTTCAACGCTCGTTCAATCTACCTGGATCGAATCGCCGATGCCGTTCGAGCTGATTTCTCGAAAGAGGCTCCTTCATCGCGAAGAGCTCCGCAGCGGACGCGCGTCGTTGTGGACAGAGTCGCGATTATAAGTTACCAGAATCTCGGCGATGCGTGCACATGCGGGGCATTTTATTTTCGCGCAAACCACTCCCGACGCGTCCACGTGCACGCACGCATACACGAGAGCACCTGTTGTCTCCGCCCCTTTCTTCAAATTCTTTTCGGCCTCTGATTCACTTCTTCTCAAAGATTCCGGGGACTTGGATTCAGCCTCGCCGGGACAGCTCGCCGAAAAGATTTCCAAAAAATCCTGCTCGGCCGGTCGAATTTGCCTGAACTTTCGGGAGCATGAATTCGAGGATTGTCGAAACTCGATTGCACCTCGTTTCCTCACCAAGACATCGAAGATTTTCATCGGTTATTTTACCAAGTTCCAGAATCCGAAAACCCGAGATTGCACTCGTAACGAAGAAGGCAGAAAATGAGTTTGAAAAAAGCGAGAGCACAGTCTTGAAAAGACGTGTAAACGAACGAGTCGAAGGACTGCCACCGGATCGGCATTACACGCGCTGGTTGTAGCTCGCGTGGTCCACCAAGAGCTGCGGCGAGAGAAACAACGACGAAAAGGACGAATACGACGTCGAGGTATATCATGACCAGAGAGACTTGAGGTGAAATAAAAA
Source organism: Venturia canescens (assembly GCF_019457755.1). Classification (NCBI taxonomy): domain Eukaryota; kingdom Metazoa; phylum Arthropoda; class Insecta; order Hymenoptera; family Ichneumonidae; genus Venturia; species Venturia canescens. Next base: position 3,102,089 of record NC_057426.1, read on the forward strand.
AATGAAATAAATGAAACGAGAGCATATATAACCGCTGATAACTTGTTTTCGCATGATCGTACCATCCGCCTGACTCGATCTTACACTTTATATCGGCAAATACATATACATATACGCACCAAGAAACTGTTTCTACTGAATTGGAAAAAATGAGAAAAAAAAACGAAGAAAAAAAAAATGATGAAACAAAAGCAGACATAAAAATCGTGTCTGCTCAGCGGAGATCTACGGGCTAATACGACGAGGAACGTTGTGCATTTTCTGCTTGATAACACCCGCTGGATTAACGTCCTTAAATCGGTTAATTCCGGCCGTTGATTGGTAAAATGGAAAGACTCGTTCGATCCTTGGACAAATGGCTGCTCGACTATCGTGGGAGTCGAGAGATTCATGGACTCTCGTCAGTTTCACTATTTCCGATGAGTTTTTCCTCCTCGATTTCCTCGCTTCGACGAAACTTGGATTTTCCTGGTTTTGATGATCCGATGTTTTCCTTGCTGGACTCGCGGTTCGATCGGAATTTCCATCGCTTCGATTGATCCTTCGGTACTGGCACTCTTTTCAGTTCCGAAATCGGCACCTTTCGCTCGATCGGACCGCGATATTTTCCTGATTTGCGGAATCTGTGCGGTTTTCATCCATTATAGTCGAAAATCCGTTCTCTCGTTTGCCGCGGAAAGCAAAACCTCGCGAAATTACCTTGCGCAGAAACCGATAACGACGATTATGCAGGCGGTCAGAAGCAAGAAAATAACCAGGGCCAAAACCGCGGCGAATGTCTCGTTTGGCACCCAACCGAAAATCGGTCTCGTTAACTCGTCCTCCATCAAATACGTTCTCCAATTCGGCGGCCCTATCACTGAGAATTTTGTTTTTTGTAATCTTCTGATTTTATTTATTCAGAAACAGGCGCACTCAATTCCCTCAATTTCCACTGATTGACTCGTTAATTCATTGCCATTTCGATTGATTTTCCTTCCGCAAGCTTCGTTCTCTCTGTCTGCGAGTCACTCGCACGAATATCTTCAAGAATTTAATTTAAGGTATTCCTTTCGCTAACCCAAATATTCTACAAACAACTGTTTTTAAATAATAGTGAAGTAAAAGCGCGTGCGAATAGATTGGCCAAATTTCAGGGCAGTTCGTCGAACATTTAATGAAGAATTAAAACTTAAAAAATCATAAAATTTATACAGGAGCTTACGGAGGTTCCATCATCACCACATTTCTATTCAATCATTCATACATAAATTTCTGATACAAACTGTCTCACAGATTGAAAAAATGTTAGGAATCCATAACGACGATAAAAATATTGAAAAAGTGGCAGAAGCAGAAGCTTTTCCTATATGTAATTGCGACTTCTCAGAGGTTAGGAATCAGGCCAAATTTCGAGTGCCCCAATTTGCGCCACCAAAAACTACGCTCATGCGAAAGGAATCCCTTAATTACCGATCGGTCGATGAAAAATCGAAGGAACGCGATTCAATGAGGTGTCAACGCAGCTGAGCCTGCGGGGTTCGACAAAGAAGCTTAAAAATACCTTCGACCAAAATGGCGTTCGTAATCCACTCAAATCCTAAATCTTCCTGCTCAACATGGCATTTCCAGAGTCCTGCGTGCGATCGATTCACGGCAGGGATCGAGTCGAGGTTCACCTTAGAAACAATATCGAAGGAAATAATATCGAAGTCTTCGAAAGAGTCGGGGAAAACGCGAGGGAAGAAACTCACGGTAATCGGTAACGTTATGCCGTAATTTTTCCACGTTGCGTTCCCCAAGCTCCACGAGATTTTGAGATCGGCGTACAAATATCCGAGGGTAACGGCATGGCATATCAGAGACATCGGCAGAGTCTCTCGAAGCGTCACGACAGTTTTCACCGGGTAAACGACGAGGCTCGCCATTTTGAGGATCATGTGCCTCCCGTCGACGCGAAGAAAAGTGAGCGTGTAAACCCCCGAGTCGTCGGTTCTCGCGCTCTTGATAACTTTTGTATCGAACGTACACCAAGAATCGCATTAAAGGAATCAACGTTCGAGCGATTTCCAATCGATCGGAATCGTCAAATGGAGAATTACAGATTTAGAGATTCCCTCACCGATATCGTCCGCCACTATTTTCATTCTCCGCGTTTCAGCATCCAAAAAGATTCCGTTGCGAGACCAGCGGAATTCAGAATCGGGTGATTCGGTTTTAATCGCCGCTGTCAAATCCGGATCCGAAGGAATCGTAACTTGCCGACCCTCCCTTACACTCAGCATCGTGTGATTTCGTCGAATTCTTCGCTTTATAAATTTCACCGTATCTAGAAAAAAGCCGCTTTCAATTTCAATGTGAAACCATCGTGAAATGAAAATAAATCGGAAATTCATCGCCAACGATTTCCATACAAAGAGCTCTTCTGTTTTGTCATTTGCGAGTAACGTCCGCTTTTCCTCAAATTTCTAACCCACCCTCGGTTATGTCACCACATAAAATTGTATTGCACCGTCCTGACATGGCGTCCGGCCCCAAACAAGGCTCCCCTTTTACATTTGGCACAGGATTGTTGCAAACTCGTTTACGAATGCCAACACCACCGTCGCAGCTGGCGCTGCACGCCCAGGGGCCCCATTCCGACCATCCGCCATCCACGGGATCACCGTCGATATCTGATTCGATTAAAAACCACAAAGACACGTGAATCGATATGGTCCCAATGAAATGTTGATGGAAAGCGGAGCCGCAAAGTTTCGTTGCCGAGCGGAGCCTCACCTGCTGGCAAACAATTCGCTACCCAAGTGACCCAACCCCCGTTTTCGACGATTATTGAAAAAAAATAAAATAACAAGGGATGCGTGTGCTGATAGTGGAAAACGGAAGTTCCGTTTCTGAAAACGTCGATGGTGCTGTTTCGCCACCTGGTTAAATAGCCAGGGAAGATTTCATGAAAATGGGATCGTTCGATGATCGTTTTTTTGTCGAGCTCGCCGGTCTGCTTACCACAATGTGATGTTCGTCCACGTTTTGACGTCGAAAAGAGGTGCAACTGATTTTTTCTTGTGGTAAGTATTCAAGTTTGGATACGTTTGTTTGACGAATTGGACCGACCTTCCTGCCTCGCCTACTCTAACAGCGTAATAACCTTCGGCACCGGGGAACAAAAGGAGCGGTATCAGGATAACTCCTTCGGCTCGAACCATGAGGACGAGTCGATCAGGATTTGCGATTGCGGACTTGCTCCATGCCGAGAGTGGCAGAATTCTCGTGATTCTGTCGATTTTCGTGTTTTCTATGTGGCAGCCTGCAATCAACATTATTTAAGGTAGCCCATGCACGAAACGATTTTCTTAAGAAAGTTTTAACATTTCGACTGACACGCGTATCAAATTCCAAAGGGTTTGTTTTATTGGTTATTTAGATAAACGTGCTTAAATACGAAGAAAAATACACGGAGGTGTAGGGACTATGCGCAAAAAACCGTTTGTCTTTCTTATTTCTCTTTGCGCTCTCTAAAGCGATTTTTGACGTGAAAAACTATAGTGTTTTAGCCAGGGACGAATGAAACATCGGGTTCAGTCAGTGACGGATCCCCGATTAATTAACGGCTTGTAATTTCATTCGGCAAAAGATAAATTGAAAAAATTTACTCACAATTTCGAATTAATGACTCTGAGATTAATTTAGAGTGATAATATCTTTAATTAGGAAGTCAAAATCGAGCCAATTTAGACACCCATAAAATGCGATCCTTCGGACAAGATCTATCTTAAACACGAAATTGAGCTTTTGAATTTGCTCAAACTATGAATGCACAGTGGAGGTCAGAAGAAACGACATCGGAAGCCTGTGGAAATAAATGGTTTCACCTCAACGAGGAATTATTGTTAAATCAATCTGAAGCAATGAGCAATGAGGAAGTTTAATGAAAAATAACTGTTAAGGAGTTTTGGTACATGTTGAAAAATGTTAAGAAATTGACAAAATTTGGTGGTAACGATTTTCGACATAAAGTGCAAAAGCACAATTTTTTCAAAATTTTCTTCTCCATAGTTATCGAGTAATTAAGCATTAAAGCACAGTTCATATACCCTTCGAAACGCTATGCTTATACACGTGATCTTTCGTGTTCAATTACTCGATAACTGTGTAGAAGAAAAATCTAAAAAAAATGTATCGTCGAGTTTGGTATTAAAGAATATGATCACGAAATTTTATAAAATTGTGAACTTGTTGAAATTATTAGTTCTCATCATGGTTTAGCATGACAACATTGTGTCGACTGTCCCGAAACTCCTTAAGGAGGGTGGATCACGAAATCAAAATAATCAGAATTTGATCAAATTTCGTGATAACATTCTTTGGCATCGAGTATACAAATACAATTTTTTTCAAATTTTTTTACCACATGGTTATCGAATAATTGAGCGTTGAATAAAAGTTCTTATGCACGAGATGTATAACTGTATACATGTAAATTCTGTGCTTATACACGTGAACTTTAGTGTTGAATTACTCGAGAGCTATGTGGTAGAAAAATGTAAAAAAATTGATATCGTCTCATATACCTTTAAAGAATACATTTACGAAATTTTATGAAATTCTTCATACTTTTAACATGCTTTAGCATGGAAACATTGTATCGTCGCGATCCACCCTCCTTAAATTGTTCTGTTCGTACTAACGAGTATCGCAATCGAAGGACACTCCAATCGCACGGCCGAGCTCGCTCGTATAGTAATAGTAAACGGGATAGAACGCTAGGGCAGGGTCTGGATGATCCCATTGGAAAAGTGGATACGGTGCCCCTTCGTAGTAAAGCATGACGTGACCCCGTGGAACTTTGATGATGAAAGTGCTCCATTTTCCGAGATAGATTAAGTGAGGCAGAGTCGTTTCCTTGACCAATTTAATGTCTGCGAAATCGATGGATCGAATGGACGATCAAAGTGTAAGAGAAACGTGGCTGCCAAAAGTCTCTTTTGATCGTTCACCTCCTTCCTCGCTCTCATAGTACAAGGCAACCTTCTCGTTATCGACGGCTCCGACTTTAAGTATGTAACGAGATTTGAGACCATCCTCGGCAGTGAATACAAATGTTATCGAGTCCGGTTGATCAGGCTCCCAGGCTTTCAACGAAAACTTCAGGCCTTCGGTTCGATGCTCTGGCAGAACGTATAAGCGTCTACCGAGACCGGTGCCTCTGACGAAAAAGGTGCACTCTTCTGCTCGTCATGATCCCAATAAAGTACGAAAAACACTAGAAAACTTGGACGACTTGGAAAATTTCAGTCATTTTTTTTTTTATCAAAGAAAACTCGATTTAGATACAAGAATTGGAGTCGTCGAACTCATGCGTTCAGGGGGTACTTTTGGGGTGAAAAAAACTGCAGAAACGTCCAGTTCCATTGGATTGACACAATTTTTGGAAAATGTGTATTAAAAATGTTTCTAACCTGGCATATCACAGTCCCTGATGTCACAAAGGTCCTGTGGCACGAGGGGGTCAGTCGTGTAACACCAAGTACCAGCGATGTCTCTGGAAGGGTCGCGGCAATAATTGCTCGCGTTTCTCACGCTCCCTTCCGGATACAGGGAATCGTTGAGGTACTGAGGATTCACAGGGTGAATCGGTTCCGACGATCTCCTCGATTTGGAATCTCCATCTTCGTCGTCTCCGCTCGACATTGCCGTCGTCGTTTCGCTCTCCTCATCGGTCGCGTCATTTTCCGAACGTTCGTCATCGTATCTGTTCATCCACTTGGCACAGGTTCGTCCTGATCGGGTCGTGGATAATTTACCAATGTAATCGTTTGCTGTGCCTGCCATTCGACACTCTGGAAATGGTTGCGACGTCAAAAGTCGTCGTTTTAAATCAATTGGCTTTGAGCATGTTTTGGTGACTCGATCACCATCGCAGTTTCGATCGACCATCAATTTCCCAATATTTTCTTCGTCGTTCGACTGCAATTTTCTTTTGAAAAAAACTGAAAAAATCTTTCTAACCTAAAGATCTGCAACTCCTGATCGGACAATATTGTTTCGACAGGGTTGAAGGGTCTTCCAGGGTCATGGAATAGCAGTAAGGGCCTTTAGGGTCTCGTCCTGGATTTCTGCATTTACTGAGCGCCTTCAAGGCCGAACGATCGATGAACAATTTGTTCTTTTTATCGTCATCTGGAACCTGGCAGTCATGCGGGCCTTTGGAATCTGATCTTCATAGCGGAGAAACGGTACCATGTCAATATAACACAACATCAAAATAACATTGTAAAAAAAAATAACACAGTTTCAATACAACACAAGCAAAACTAACACAGCACCAATATAACATGTGTTAAAAATAACATGATGACAAAATAACATTAATTTTATCACCATTTATTGATCTTATCATAATCGATATAATAGGTTTACTTTCGTGTTCAATTATTGATGAAAATCGAATCGATACATACACTCGATCGCCTCTGTATTCGGAACACTTTTGATACGCGGAGAGAAAAAAATAGTAAGAATTACTATGCCGCCATGGTATTGGGGTTCTATATCGCCCATTTTGAAGGTTTTTACCAAAAATATTGTAATTTCTAAGTAAATTCTGAATGAAAATTTTTAAATTGCGTATTTTGTTGTGACAAAGGTTTAAACTGTGCTATTTTTTCCTAACATAGTTCACCAAATAAACGTTGTAAAATTTATGTTGACTCGATGATGAACCGTCAAGTAGAATTATTATGCCGTTTTGCTATACTCAGTACTGTTTTCACAATTGAAATTTACAGTTGAACATAGTAAAATTTGAGGAGCTCGAACACAAGCATCGATCATACGCCAAAGTGTTTAGAAATTTGCTATGGTAAATAACAGAATTTCATTCGCGATTGTACGATAATATACCGGTATACATGTGTACCGATGTATTTATTTTGACATCACTCATCAATTTTCATCGAGTCGCTTCATAAAAAATTACTATCTATGTTCGTAAGAATTAATAAATATTACCGATATAGAACCTTACTTCTATGGCACCATAGTAGTTTTTAGTGAAATTTTCTCTCCGTGTACGTGTGCGGAGTGGGTTCAGAGCACTTTATCGAACATTTTGCCCCGGTCTCCCCATACATTAATTACATGTTATTGCTCGTTGTTATTTATGTTGCATGTTATTTTTGTTGTATGTGTGTTATTTCTGTATGTTATTTTGTCTCGAGTTATTTTGACGTTATGTTACATTGACGTGTCACCGATGAAACGTCAATTAATTTCATTTTGCTCGCATACTTCCGAAGAAATCCATGGAGCACAGGGCAGTTCGTTGACACTCGTCCATTGGAAGCCTCTGTAATTATAATCGTCAAGATTCGTGATGCAATTTGGTGGCGTTGGAGGTTCCACGGGTTCAGGAGAGCAAAAAAATGTCCACATTGCTACATTGTTCGGGCTGCCGACACTGAACCATCTTATCGCCGCAAATGCGTGGTCTTTGAAGTAAAAAATCTCTTCGCTCCTGTGAGCATGCTCAGCAAACAGCTGCAAATGGGGTCCGAAGATGCTGCGAATGAGGATTATTTTTCTCGTTATGGGCTCAGACACTTTCCTCAAATTTCGTTCCTACCTGATGCTGAATTCTTTCCAAACCCAAAAATCGAGCAGACCCTTGGCAGGCACATCTTTCAAATGTTGCTTCGTTGATTTCTCACTCTTCTGATAAGTCAACGTCACTGTATGCGCTTTCCCAATCGTAATCTATGCCAAAATTAAGTTTAAAAAATAACCTTTCCAGAATCCCGACTGCCTCGAGGCTCGACTTACCGCGTAGGACGGAAACAGGAACCCGGGACTTTTGTACAAATTTATGATGGCATTGTTGCTAGCTCGGACGTGAAAACGAACGTCGTAAGTCGTGTTTCTCGGCTGGAGGGGCCACATTCGAAGATAGTCCGCTCCGAAGGTCGTGTGGACTTCGCACTCTGAGGAATAGAAATCGAGCGATTGAAACTCATCGAAGCTTCGCACTCCTCAACGGAACTCACTGCGATCTTTCTTCAAGAAACAAATCCACGTACTTTCCTGACAAAATTCCGTGCTCCACAGCACACCCGTTCCCATGAGACCGTAATAAAGGAAACTGTCCAGGTAAAGTCTCGAAATAGTATTTTTCTTCTTATACTCATCCGTGAACAACGGCCTCGAGGCACCGTGCAAGCCAACGGAGATAAACCCACCCCCCCAATTTATCCACAATCCGGTCCACTTCGAGCAGAGAACAATGTTCGGTGTTTTTTTGAAATCTTGCTCATCCTCAACCGCCCAAGTGGAGTGATTATGGAAAATTTTATAGAGATGAGCAGAAACAAATCGATCGAATCATTCGATCGAAAGACGCTTTCTCGATTTTTTTATTTTTCTCAACAACTCACCCCGACCGACGGCAGTGCCTGGCCACTCCCTTTGTTCGATATCACTATTTCCACCCCGGCTCTCCAGTCCTGAGCGATCTTTCGCGCGGACGTTGGAATTGGCAGAAGACTCAACAGGAGTCTCGCTTCGGCCTGAAAACGAGCACCAAAATTATCAGGCACATTGACCTGGGGACACGATCATTCTACTGTAGGAAAATACGTTTCGTTCGTCGACAGGGTTCCAGAGCTTCACCCACAGTGTCATATTCCCGTAAGTTTCGTCGAGTTTTGTTATGGTGGAATAAGCCGAGGCATTACGGGTGTAAACGAGGCAGTCTGGAAAATGGGAATAAATCCATAAAAAATAAAAAATAATTGAGTTTTTAGTGAGTTTTATTAGAAAAGCCATTTTCAAATGACATCGAATTCAGCGGCGATGGAAATTTTCAATTATTCTGACGTTCGAGCCCGTAAATCTTCTCGGACCTTTGTCGTCGCAGAAAGGGACGTCGCAGTACTGTTTTCCCACGGTTTCGAGATTCTCATCCTCAACGTAACACCAAGGTCCTCCAGGATCGTCGGTAGGATTACGGCAAAAAGCTTTCGCCTTATTTCGTGAAAGTTCAGGGAAGTTTTGGTTTGGAAACTTTTTAGTCTTCAACGAGGTAAAGGGATTGTAAGTGATAAGATTATCCTTTGAGAAATGAATGTTTTGACAGTTTTCGTACTTTTCCCTTCGCCAGTTTGTGTCGAGAGTCCCATGATTTACATTTGTTTCCTGTCACACTGACTTTCTTCGTTCCACCGTATTCGGCCCCTGTCCCAGAGATTCTGCACTCTGTCAAATGACCGAGAGTCGGGCAATGAAGAAACTTTTAATGCGGCAAAGCCCACCTGGAAATCTCACGCAACTGCTGGCGCTTTCGTCGTTAATGAATTTTGAGACTCCGCTGACTTTTACCTCCGTAATTGCAGAGCGGAATTCCGCAATCGTCGTCGATCAACGACGGGTCCATGCTGTAACACCACGGACCTTTGGGATCGTTGGTGGGATTGCGACAATAATTTTTAGCCATTTTCATCGACCTTTCAGGAAAATTTGTGCTCTTGATTTTGGAGCTTATCTACAAAAATGGGAAACAGGCTGTCAATGCTCGGTGGACTGAAGAAAAAATGGTTCCTCGAGCGGCAATTCTCAGACTTTGTGAACTGGATTTTTCGTGCTCCAAGATTGACAGCGTATTCCACCTGCCGTCGTTCCTTTTTCGCCTTGATATTCCGTCCCGAAATGACTCAGTTTACACTGCCTCAAATCGGTCCTCGTTGCTTTGTGAGGCGGAGCTGTAATGGAGGCTGGATTAAAGGACGAAATTTTGTCGCGAATTAGATTCCCTCTCATGGTGGTTCAAGCGCTTACTTTTTTTCGCACTTTTACAGTCTGAGACGACAATTATGATGGATACGAGAAAAATGTGGCTCAACGGTAATCGGACATTCGTCATTTTGCAATGATTTCTGGCCACGTTGAAAGTCACTTGTGAACGTTTCGAGAGGTTAATATTTTCGAGCCGATTCCCCAACTTACTTCACACCGGAGACAGCAGGCTTCAGGTGGCAAGAAAAACGGCGATTCGAGGTCGAGGATTTAAACGATTGTGTTCACCTCAATAAATGATTTATTACAAAAAAGAAATTTTAAATACAAAAATGCGCAAACCGATACTAAGCTGGGAGAGTATGAAAACATTTCTTCGTCCGAGTTTTTAATAAATTTGACAATCGTCTGTGGATTTACTGTCTTATGGGAGTAATAAAAGCTCCAACGAGCTCAGCATCGCCAGGAAAAAGGTTCGATCACAAAAGTGCATGAACAAAAGTCGTTGAAAAAAATTGAATAGCAAAACGAGATGATTCCGAGTATTCTGTAATTTGAGCTGTAGTTTTAAGGCAGTTCGTCGGCCCAAGTGACGCTCTCGTCACTGCCTGATGTCGTTTTCGTCCTGAATCATTTGGTGCTCCTGTTGCTGGTGCTGATTCCTCTGGAACTCGAGAGCCAACAATTTTTGACGTTTTTCTTCCATCAGGTGTTCTCGGTGCTTGTGAATGTAGTCTTGCACGTTCGGCAGCCCCACGATAACGCACGCCGCTACACCCGATCGCTGCAACCCTATGTCCGTCGCTTCGTACCTGAAAATACAAAGTGAATAATCAGGAATTCATCGAGGCAGAGAATAATGATGAAAATCAACTTTATCGAGGCGGTTGAAACGGCTTTCGAGCAAAGATTTTCACCATTCGTTGGTCTTTTCGTCGTAACACTCGACGTGGAAGATCGTCGTGACGCCGTTGAATCCACCGATCGCGAAAATCATGTCGTCGATCACTTCGATCGCGAAATTGCTTCGAGGGTTGTACATGTCCGGGATCGGGGTCCAGGTGTTCGTCGCAGAATTGTATTTTTCACCGCTGTACATTCTCGCGATCCCGTTGTATCCACCTGGATAAAAATGATCGATTTTTTTTACATTTTCATAAATTCATTGTCTGATTCAAACTCCTGCTCGAAATAGACTCAAACTAGATGGAAATTCAATATTTCTCACTCGTTTCAACGAAACCGATTTTTTTCGACGATAATTCACGGCTTACCGATCACGTACACGCAACCATGGTACGCGATGCAGGACTGACCGCTCCTTCGGGTTCTCATTGGCGCTATTCTCGTCCATTGGTTAACCTCAGGGTCGTAAACTTCTGCTGAGCTCAAGCATTCTTGTCCATTGAAACCGCCAGTTATGTAAATTTTGCCTGGATACCGAAAAAATGGGCGATGAAGCAACTCAACGTCCCAAATAAACTTTCTCAAACGTTTCATTGTTTGAATGAAAATTCCCGAGGAATTCACTGTTCTTCTGAATTCCAAATTTCTTTTGTCACTTTCGTACCATAACGACGCATCATTACCATTCAGAGTCGTAGCTGAAGCATCCGATCTGTGAACAGCCATCGGCGCTATCAGTGACCATTGGTTCGTGCGGTAATTGTAACGTTCCGCAGTCTTTTGCCGATAATGGCCGTCGTAACCACCAATGGCATAGACGACGTCATCGACCACTGCCACGCTCACGTAACACCTGGCGGTTGAAGAGATTCATTCACTTTCGAGGAAATTTTTCAGGGGAATTTTTAATTATAAAAAAAAGGATTTTCTTGGTAGCCCATGGATTTTTTGGTGTTCCTGCGAATACTCACCTCCTCGCATTCATGGGAGCGACCTCGCGCCACTCTTTGGTCACAGCGTTGAAACAGCGACAACTGCTGAAATAATCGCGACCGTTGAAACCCCCAACGACGTAGATGCTGAATCCGACAGCGGCGACTCCGTGGTAAGCTCGCGGTCCTGACGGATCTTCTTCTCGCACCTGATGATTCGGTTTTTCAATGATTAAGGACATTCTTTTGACTCATTTGTACGTGGTTTATGCGCCAAGTCTGACTGTCGAAGTTCCTCAGCTGCGTACACTATGGGGAGATCGTAATTATTGTCTGGAACGAAAATTTCAAATTTTTTTCCATTTTCATATATTTTCCTTCCATTTGAACCTATAAAAACACGAAAAAATTGTGAAATTCTATATTTTCAGCGAGTTTGAAAAAAACGCTGCTAAAGAAGAAGAATATCACTTCAACGTGCTGTAAATATTGAATTTCGCAATATTTTCGGGTTTTCGTAGGCTCATATGGAAGGAAAATATATGAAAGTGGAAAAAAAATTGGAATTTTTGTTGCAGACGATAATTACGATCTCCGCATCGTACACAGCTGAGAAAATTCGACAATCAGACTGTGCATAAATCGTGTACAAATAAGTATTTTTCACATGAAAAAAATGTTTTTGTACTTCCGAAATATCCTTGAAACTATACCGAAAAGTTCGCTATTCTGATTTATTTCCGTGTATCTTAAAAACATTCACGAAAACAATCGATTTTTTTGACTTTCTAAAGCAACACCCCCCTTAACGCGAGAAATTCATAAATTTTGCGGGGAAAGGGAGTGGGACTTGGAAAAATGAGATTTGGCCTCGAAGTATTTGGAGAATTTGAGTTTCCATTGGACCATTAATTGAGAATAACGACGTTGAATATTTGTTGTAAAGCTTTGTCGAAAGTACCTGAACCCAACGATCGGCTCGGGTATCATAAGTCTCCATGTAGCTCGTGGCGCTATTGCCGATCCAGCCGCACATGGCGAAAAGTATTTCATGGGGGACGCGCGGCCTGGCGATTTCGGGGGTCGGAACTTCCCCGTGTTTCTGAGTTATCATTTCCAAATCATAGAGAAATTTCAACGTCTCGATGATGATCGGTCGACAAGCTTCGTTGCCGGTTACGTACGGATGGTCTTTAACTTTTTCCAGGAAAAACTCCGTGTCCAAAAGGCCGAGCCTGATGTTTTTCAGGAGATCGACGATGTGGCACTTTCGGCGTTCCGGATCGTGGTTTATCCACTTGAGGACCAATTCCCAAACGACTTCTTCGCTGTTGACGTTCAGGTCGTCGGCCCCTACGAGACTCCTCAGCTCTTCGATCGGCAGATCGAGGAGATCTTCGCTTTTCTGAGCTACCTTGGGAGGCAGACAAACGGAAGTGTTCATTTTACGTTAATCGCGATCGAGCGATCGGAAAGCATCTTCGCCACGAACAGCGACCCCGTTATCCCATTTTCATTCGTACCCACCAGCACAAAGTGCCTCATCACGTACTGATAAGCATCCTGCTCGAGACCACGGCAAAAATGTTCCCTCGCGAACCTCAACACCCTCATACATATCTCCGGAGACAAATGCTTCCGAAGATATTCTCGACACAGCTCGAGGACTCCTGTCACACTCAAATAGTCCGCTGTCACCAGCAGCTCGCACACGTTCCCGGGATTGATGTCGAGCGAACGCAGGTACGCGTACTCGAGCAAATGATTCATCATCGGACTGCTCACACCCGGCAGAAGAATGTCGGTTCGTTCGCGCGAGTGCAACGTCGTTGTGAACAGAGTTCTCCATTTTTCGTTAAAAACAGTTATCGATTACTCCAAAATAAAATTTTCGTCGCTTATTTTAGCGTTGGCATTTCGCCAACCCATTTTCTATTTATTCAATTTCGTTTCAATTTCGAAAGTGAGCAGAAGGCAATTGCAAATTAGGATTCAGAGAAAAAATAGAAGAAACTCTTTTTTTTTTTCAATAAAAGTAAAAGCAAAAATAGTGATTCGGTTTAGGGGATAAAGTTTAAAGGGTTTTTGAGAATTGCAAAAATGTTTTTCATCCTAAAATACGATGGGAAAAATCAGTCGGAAAATCTCTTCGAACGAAGCTTCCGCTCTTTCTTGTGTGCGATTTACGCGGCTGAGTGCTCTTCCCTGTTCGTTCGTACCTAAAATAAAGGAAGCGGTACGACGGAGAAGCGTACCTAAAATAATTGCTGCAGGCTGACAGTATTGCTCGATGTATGGGAAACACACCGCCATCTTCGAGCCTAAGAACTGCATCGCAAAGTACATTGTTCTGTCGAAGATCGTACAACGATTGCATCGCCTGGGTGCTCATGCATCTTCCGCCATTCGAGGCAATGAGACGCTTCGCGTTTGAGCCATTTCCATCAACAATAAGAAAATTATTGTTCGCATCTTTCGTGCCATTAACGTTACTCACGTTACTGTTATTCCCGTCATTCGGATCCACGTCCATATCAGGAGGAAAAAGTAATTCGCGCGTGACCCTCCAGATTTTCGTATTTTTATTTATAAATTGTTTTTTTTTTTTATCGCTAATTAACCGATTCGATTTGATGAAATTTCACGTTTTATCATTCAACATTCATCCTGAAAACGAACACGAGAATGATTTATAAAATATTCAAGTATCAATATAATTATTCAAAATCGTTGCGAATAAAATTACGATATTTTATCTTACGATGAAAATTTGTAATTTTTTGAAAAATTTCCACTCGTCACATCGGATCTTTCTAGTGCGTCTTCAACTTTTAGTAAATGTTTACAAAAAGTACTGAGATTGTCTTTACCTCGGAGTTTTTCATGGAAATCAAGAAAAATTTCAGCTAGGAAATTTTCCTCGAACTTTTGTATCCGGAGTGCCGATCCCACTGACGATAAGGTATTTGCACAGGCTGTGAGAAAGGGAGGAGAATCGGTATCTCGTCTAGCGTTATCTCCAGCAATCATGGGACTAAAAATCCAAAGTTTCTTGGTATTCGAGTTGTGAATTTAACAGCTGTGAAGGTTTTGGCCGGAGGTGCTTCGAGGATTGAGCGGCGGTTGTATTTATATCTGGAGACTTGTAAATTTTGAGGTTTGTCGTAGCTTTTCGTTCTTTTGTTCCCACTGGAGGTTAATTTGGAGAATTCAACGAAATACTGAACGAAAGTCCGGATAGATTGGGGCAAACTATTTCGAGTGATTTAACAAAAGGATTAATTTCGCCACGGGCTTTGACATAGATCTTACATGTCCGCCGATCAGTCGAGGACTGTCGAGCTCAGCAGACAAGTGAACAACACTTAATCGTTTTTCGATGTGCCAGAACTTCGGAGTTGTGAGGAAAGAGGAAAAATTTCAACCAAATCGAAGTTCTGGGAGACCCGACGTCAGTTTTTTTTTATTATCAATTATTCGATCTCGTTATAAGATAAAAAATTTTTCAAAAATGTACGAGAAGATTCTAACTTACTGGGGAATAACGAAAGTGTGTGTTTGCGCGATTTCTCAACGTATTTATTCAACGGGAAATATTTTAAATCGAAAACGTGTGTTCGTCGACGAAACTTCGTTGCGCATTCAACGAAAGCACGTTTACGAATTTTTGTGCACGAATATTAAAATAATCTCTTATCGGTCAACGTACCGCGAATTAAAGAGCCAGGCAAATTTGCTGCTCTTCAGGACTCGCTCTTATCGTGCACCCTGGCACCGTATCTGTCTCCATTTTTCAACTCGCCATGTCACAAATCTGCACATGTTTTGTCAGGTCTTTCTAGTCCGGAGAAGGAGAGAGATAAATCTCTGGGTCAACGGCTAATGTTGCGATACCGTCTAATCTCTCGCCTTGAAAATGTTGCGAAAATGTCAGCATCTCGTCGGAATGAACGACCTGCCAACCCAACTTTTGAATTGCTTTGGAACTTTTCAATCGTCCAGCAAAATCCAGGATTCTTTTACTCCGAGACGACAGAAATTTGAGGATTTCGAGAGCATAAATTATTCAGTAAAATCGTAAGTTTATGATGAACAACGAAATGTAGTTCGTTTGCAAAAACTGTTCGCGCGTTGATATTTCTCTAGCACCTTATCATAAAATTCTTTTTTACACAGAATACGCCCTTGGAACTAGCAGTTATATAAATAGGTATAAATCGTTGGAAGACTCAAGATAAGGAAGAAAAAATGGCCTCGAGAGCGAGAAAAAAATCACAGAAACTAAAACGATCGTCGAATCCTCAACCACCTTCTTCGTGTCGTTCGGGATTGTTCGTCAAATGTTCGGTTTCTTCGATCGCGAGTATTTTTCCAGTTCGAGTTCTCGCCTCTTCACCAGCCTGAAGGAGTTTCGTGTCGTTGTCAGGTTTGTGGGTTTTTTGGTTGGCGTCATCGACGTAGAGGGTGATGCCATTTGGGGAAAAGTACGATCTCGATTCGTAGTTGTACTCATCCATGACCCTGGAAACGAGAGTGTTGCACTTGTCGACGAAAGAGTCTCGCTGTTGGTGGGTTTGCCTGGCTGTCGCTGAGGCCACTTCGTCGTTGCCTCTGCCAGGGTTCGTTGGTTTTCCATCGACTCGCGAGTCAGGTTTGTCGCTGAAAATCCTGAAGGTCCAAGTGACGACTGCGAAGGTAGCGGCGTTGGTCGGAAATGCTCGGATAATGGTCGAGCTCAAACCTCGGAAGAGCCACTTGTGACCCTCGGTTTTCATCGATTGTCGAAGGCAATCGAGCGCCCCGGAGTAGCGGCCTTGGCCGTCGGCCTGGAGACGAGATTTGATGACGTCGACCGGATACGTCGCGACCCAGGACGCCGTGCCGGCGAGACCGCCCGCCATGAGCATGTGGAAGGTCGAAATATCGGTGACCTTGGAAGTCCTCGTGAGGAGCTCGTACGTCAAGAAATAAACGCCGTAACTGGGGGCTTCCCGGAGCGCCGTTATTCCGAGGCCAGTGAACACACCGCGGCAACCCTCGTTTCGATAAATGTGCCGAAGACAGTGAACCGGACCGGTGAAAACGGCGTTTACGCTGCTCTGCAACTGCAAACGCGTTTTCGCTAATTCGAGCGGACTGCAGATCGGCGATTGGGCTAATCCTGCTGATGCACCCGCGAAAAAGTGCGTCGTCAGGTGATCCTGGTCCGCCATGCTCCGCTGCGTTTCGCCGTACACGCCGAACACTATCGCGTTCACGACGGCTACGCCGGCCATCGGTGACGTCACGCCACGATACAGTCCCGAGATCTGGAGATTCGGATAAACGAATAAACAAACAAACGAATGGAAACTTTCCTTCTCAGTTTTCTTTTTGACTGATTGAAAAGGAGACTGGAATAATTCGATCTATTTTTCTGACTACTACAAATTCCGTATCGCTGGACGAGACGACTCGAAATTATTTTGAAAATGTGAGCAAAATCGTCTTACCGAATCTCGTGCGAGTATCGTACGGAAGCAGTGCCAGGTGCCTTTGAACTTGGGCTTGCGATGATCCTGCGTCTGTATGTGAACTTTGATCGTATCCAGAGGATATCCCATCATAAGACCCGCGCATCCTATTTTTTGACATTTAAATGACCAAAAACATTTGCGTTAGCTTCGAGAATAAAATTGAGCAACGAATCGCTGGAGTTGATAATTCAGTTTCTTCGAGGCTTGACTATACGGAGATCGTGGCGTTGCGTAATTCTCAGCGATATAAGCGCGCTTGCAAAATAAAGTTTCCAAGAATTTAATGTACAAGAATATTTGGCATCGTCGAGTCGTCGCTTGGAAAAACGTTCGGGATTCGAAAGAACGACGAGTCGACTGCTGCACAGAAAAACTTACCTCCCAAACAACCAGCGACAAAGTCGAGTGCCATTTACGCAGATACCGTTTTCTCCTCGAGAAATGACTTCTTTGTTGATTCTTCGAAGTGTGATCGTACTTGACGATTTGTCTGGTTAGCTTGACAGGGATAACGGCGCAAGTCGAGCGTAGGTTGACATTGGGAGGTGAGCTCAAAAGCTCGGAATCCATGAAAGAATATCTCGTTCGTCCTCGTATTAAAAACTGTTCCAAGTGGATTTATAGATCCGTATGTAGAAAGAGGGAAAGCGCAGAAGTCGAGATCGTTCTCGGGTGCGTTTGTTATCCGCGTGCTGGTTCGCGGTGTGATTTATAAATCCGGGCACATCGTCGCAACATGTTCTGCACGATTTTTACAGTTTTTAATCATCCGCTGATCGCGATCGATGCTCGGAAATGAAGAGTTTGGAAACGCGTCGTTAGGGAATGAGCCCTCAATTGACAACGGGCCGGTCAAACGTCTTCGTAACTCGAAGGATTAATTCGATGATGAATTGTCACTTTTAATGACCGGAGCCTCTGCGCGACGTCAATTAAAAACGCGTCTGGTCACGGCGCTCGTCCGATACTTTTCGATTTGGTACTGACCGGTGTGATCTCGAGCTTTCCAGGCTTCGACTACTTCGTGGAGCAAAGATCGCGCCAACATTATCACTATTCGTTCGAGATTCAAGAGAGGAAGAAACTAAATAGTGCGAGAAGAAACGCAGATTGAAATGGATAGAAGAGAAGTTACAAGAAAACAGCCTCGTTTTCTGAACTCTTATTCGCTCAAATTATCCTCACTTTTCAAACATCTTTATCTCCCTCTCTTTCTCTTTCTACTTCTTCGCCTCTCCTTTTCCCTTTGTACTATCATTCTCATTGATAATGTCAAAGGCATGTTTCGTGATGGAGTTTTTAGCCGGGTGCGCGCGCGCGTCTTTCGATGACGAGAGGTCAAACGATCATCGAGATAAGCAATCATCGTACGAACAACGCATCATTTTTACTACGTTCATTTTTTTCCATTCGATTTTCATTTCGCACCATCTTTTCCGAAGCCCCGCCAAGTGTCTTTTGCGTCTCGTACTTGTGTGCTCGAGACTTTTTTCCTCACAGCTTTCCGCAATCGTCCCGTAAGAAACGCTGCGACTTCATTTTATCTGCGGCACAAAAAAATCAGCCTCGGTAAATATTGAAATAAATTTCAATGTTTGACGATATTTGGTGAAATCGTGCGTGACAGCAAAGCGATCGGGAAATTATCGCTGCGAAAGAAATTCTTCGGGAAAATCGTTTTTTCATTATCCCTGTCAATCTTGTCTTGTTTTTTTTTTTGCCGCCAGTTGGCACAATTGTAAATCGTAATTTGTGCTATTTTTATGTTAGCTTTTGTAGAGTCTTTCGATGTTTTGTTTTCTAGCTTTTTTCCAAACAATTGGAAACACGAATAGAAGGAAGGAATGAAGAGGAAATTGACAACCGAATCGAATGAGTTTTGCAGTGAGTGAAAATCGATTATTTGTCGAGCACTCGGATAACTATTTCGTACCATAATTTTAAGAGTATTTACTCAGAACATGAATGACGTCATATTGAAAAATAAAAATTCTCGAGTAACACCAAACAAATTTTTTTCATTCTTCAAATTACAAATTTTACCCGATTTTTCATAAAAAATGGTTTTTTTCGATTCTTTTATATTTCGAAGTCGGTCTTCGTCGATAAAGCAGAAGGCGTTTTCGACGAGGTCCGAGCGAGGATCGAACGGTGGCTCTGCTGCTCGGATCGAAGTTGTTCGTTGCTCGGGGGGCAAATACGATTTCGTTTACAATCGCGACGCACTGCCAGGCGAGGAAGCTCGGGATTATTGATTTTTCACCCCGTCGAGACAGTAGCGGATCTGGAGACGTCGTTTCCTTCGAAAAATAACGATGGAAAAAGTAGAACGAATGGAAGATGATCAATGAAATAAAATGCAACGAGGGATCGCGAAAGCGTAACGTTTCGTCGAATGCAAACGAAATAAACGAAAAGACGAGCCCAAAACGTTCGTCAAAGTCGAGCCTCGTTCGCGTCATCTCGAAAAATGGCGCTTTCGAGCGCCGAAAATCTTTCAGACCGTAAATCCTCACGTTGAATAACCAATTTCATTGAGATCCAAAAAAATTCCACGAAATTATTGCTCTTGGAATTTTCGACGACACCTTTACCTCGGGTTTTTTGAAATCGTGTTCGTCACTGTTGGCGAGGGGAGGAGCGACTTTGGAGAGCGCAGAATCGCTCGAAAAGGGGCAGAGTGAGCGAGAGGCATCAGGTGGACGAAAAAGTCTACGGAGATCTCTAAATATATACATCGAGGCACGAGGTTTTTCTCGCGGCACCGAACAGTTTGGCGGTCCCCACGGACCGACGTTAAGGCAGTCCGCGTGCTCGGATGCTCACCGACGTCCTCCGATTTCGCTCACAATTTTCCCTCTTTATTTCCCTCTCAATCGTATCGGTCATTCGTTAATTTACGTCCAGAGAAAGTTGCTTCGTGTTCCACAAGCGCACAAGAAGGGATAAAGAAATCGCACCGGCGAGGGCGAGATCGAAGGTGAATCGAACGGGGCGTGATGAGGGTGAAGCTGATCGCGGACTGTTCCTCAAAATGCGTAGAACCGTGACTTGTTAATTCCAACAAAACAATCGTTCCGATCAAATATTTCGTTCGACTGTCGTGTCCCTGGGAAAACAAAACAAGTTAACCGAAGTGAAATGTGCCACTGAAGTTCTCGTTGCGTCGGAGCGCAGAAAAAACCCGGTCAGTGGTGTTTCGGCGTGAGATACGCGAACGGGAGTGCGAATGAATGTGACACATTTGTACCCAAACGTAGCACAGCTCGTCAGTCGTTTTACGACCGAGACGATTCCAACCTCCGATCAAAATTTTTTCCCATTTTTCAAACTGGAGCCACGAATGTTTATAGAAACGTGAGAAACGACATAATTGAGGGATAAAAATAGCCGCGTGTGAACCCACAGAAAAAGCGTTGCTGCTGAGAATGATGTAACGGAGCGCTCGATTTGGAAACTTTTAAAAATTTGAAAAGCCTGCACGAACGCTGAGTCCGCCGAAAAATCATTTCTTCCTTTCATTGATTCAATCTCCGTTTACTCTCGATCGTAATATTCTCGATAGAGTTTTTGCTCGATCCGAGGCTCGGGACCACGATGCTCATTTGCGCCTGACGAATTCTCCTCTGTTTATATTAAATTGGCCTTGACAGCGATACGAGCAGTTGTAAATGATTTCTCTCACTCTCTTTACACACGTCTACGACACGCGGTGCTCGGTACATAACGACGCGAGCGCGGAGCCTTGAATTTCACGCTTTTTGCATTTGAGGAACGAAAAAACGGCGCTGGCGAGTCCTCGAACACCGGAAACGCCCATCGAAATTACTGAATTCTTGAAAACGTAATTCGTTCTATAAAACAACGAAATTACAGGCTCGAATTCTTCGCTTCGATATTTCCCTTGCATTATTTAACGAACCGAGTAATTAAGTTTCCCTTCTCATTTTCGCGCGTTGAACGGCTCGAAAAAATGATTCTGGGGCCGGAGCTTGTTGAATGTAAATTTTCTAAGGCTTCGTCGTCGGACTGTTTTCTCGGATGGCGCTCTGAGCTTATACGTGTCAAATTACTCGTTACGCGCTTATCAAACACTCCTCGGCTTACTAAAACAATGGATTTCGTAGGCAAGGATTTCTTTTGTTCTTCGGCTCAGGGCTCTCGACGGCCCATTGTCGTGAGGCTTCTTTAAAAACCGGCGTTGTTGGGAAAAAGTAGGAAATCGTTTTTCGAGCCGGGACGATCGATCGATCGATGAAACATGAAAATTTCTCGGCTCTAAATTCCGCGCGTCGAGTTCCAACGAGTTTGTCAATTCCGAGGATATTTTGTCGCGGTTTCTCAGCGAAGTGGGGAATTTTTTGTTATCCGATCCCAGCACGATGGGCGAGCGATGATTAACGAGTGAAAATTATGTTCCAGCTGGAAATATGAATATCTCAAAACCTGACAATCTTCTGTCAGTTGTGATGTCCGGTGAACTGCCAGTGTCGCCGAGTTCCCAGCAGCTATTCATTAACCAGGATCCACAGGTGACGGGAGCTCTATATATGTTTGAGTTTATTCTCGTCTAAAGCCGTAAAGATTACCGCGAGACCGAGCGATCCGATTTCCTGTTTTTCTGTGTCGAACAATCCAATTTATTCGGCTTCATAATCACCGGGTTCTGCTGGTGCGTGGAAAATTGTCAAGTCTCAGTGAATTAACGGGTCAAACTTGTCCAACAAAAGCCGCTCAAAAGCACGATCAAATTTTCTGTGAACATTGGAAACGATTGCAAAGCGAAAAATCGATAAAGAGATCGAAACTTTCTTCGCGTTTACAAAAATAGGAGAAAAAAAATTAAAAAAAAAAGAAATTAGAGAAATGTAATTTTTTCGACGCGCTGATCCATCGATCGAGCCACACCGTTCAGCGAAACTATTCATTGGCGTTCTTTGCAGGATGAAGAAGCCTCGGATTGCCCGCTTTTAACGCCGAGTCCATCTAATCAAACGCCCGATGGGATGGAACACGGGCCAATATACAATCCCCTGGAAGGCACACCGCTGGAAATGACACCCGTGCCGACACTCGATAATATCAATTGCGAGGATGGTCTGAAGGCATTTATGAGCATCGTAAACAGCTCCAGTAAAATAATGAACGATGGTGAGTCTCGAGAAATATTTCGATCGCGCATCGCTGATGAGTAAGAAGATCCTCGCGCGACCGCAGTCTCGTGTTTGCATTTGTGATAATATCAATTACGTCGCCGGTTGAAATATCCGGAGTGCTCAAAACGATCGAGCGAGTCGGGAGTCGACTGTTCGCATTTACTCGCCACTTTCCGCTTTAATTTTTCCTCAACTCTTGAGTTTTATTCAATTATTTTCATTTATTTATTCATTTTTTGTTTATTCATTATCATATATTAATTATTTTATTATTATTCTTTATTTATTAATATATTAAATGAGTAATAAAAAATATATAGTAAATAATCATTAATAAGTGAAAAAATAATAATTAGCTCGTTAGCTAATCATCGCAATGATCACATTTAGGATAAAAATGATGAAAAATGACCTTTTCTCGTCACTTCCGAGTGACGAATCCTCCGCTCCCCTGGTCCGGTCAATCCTCCTAATCGATTGTTCCTCAATCGGAAGCAGCGACGATTCCGAAATAAAACATCGGCGAGCATAACGCATCGTCGATCATTTGACCCTCTGACGGGAGTCCGCGAATCGTTTTTCTCCAGGCAGTTAAAACCGAGCTACCGCGAGACAATTTATAAGTCGATACACGCCGCTGAGTAACAACCAGTTGTTCCGTGGCCGTCGGTTTATCGTCAACTTCGTTATTTGAAGTCGCGACGAAAGAGAAATAAAAGAAACATGGAAGAAAAAGAAATGTGCGAGGAGATCGAAAATTTGACGGTACGAAATACGAGGCGATCGGTACCCCGCGAAGAGGAAGTTGAAATCGGTACAGTGAAGTGATTCATACACAAAATTCACTCCCAACCAAGAAAATGTGTCGACTCGTAAAATCACTTAGAAAGTGACTCTCGATCGATTAAAAAGTTTGTGAAAATGATGGAAAAACTCTTTTTAACGATTCCCTTTGTTTTTTTTGTGTCGAAGAACCGAGCTCGAGGGATCCCATGGTCGAATCGAGCAGCAGTGAGGAAAGCAGCGTCAATAACGAGCCTGTGTGCACTCAACTATTGACTCAACTGAACACGGCCTATCAGCACCTCGCCCCTGACGCCCAAGCTATAGTGAGTATTTTTCCATTTCATTCAGACCTCCAAACAACGCAAACACACTTTTCTTGCACACTTTCGACCCGAAAAAATGCGACGCCAAATTCCACGAGGAAAAGTTCTCAGCTGCATTTCATTGAGCGAAATCGTTATTGGAAGCTGAGCCAGTGTAAGCACGAATTTACGACGTTATTCGTCGTCTCGTGCTTTCGATAATTATATATATACTCGTCGTTGTACATTCGAACCTCGCTAGACATTTGCGTCGAGGAAAGTCACGCACTCGTAGACGTACGAGGTCTTAAGACGTCTGCCAAAAAACCTTCTATATTTATAATAACACTACTGCCTCAATGTAGCATCCACTTTTGGGAGATACGAGAGCGACCACGAGCTTCGTCATTGTCATTCAATCAATCAAATTGAAAATATAGATTCACCAACCGTTTTTTCGTTCCTCCTTTATGTAGATGGAAAGTATCTCGATTTTTGTTTGAATGAAAAAACATTTCGTGACTCATCACAATTCCATCAATGATTTTAACAATTTTGGAATTTTGTGATCCTTAAATGCTACAAAATTGATCCAAGTTTCGAGCTAGTTAATTACGAGGATTTTCGAGAGAATTTTCGAATGGAAATTCCCTCGGAGAGCCTCAGCCAAGACTCAGTCCGAGGGACATTCGATACGATACATCGTCATTGTAGTCAATTGTATCTAATTGAGAGACTCTCGCTCTTGTTCTTAAACACGAAGGAATTTTTCAGCTAACTCAATTGGAAAGTTATGGCCACGTAGTCACATAAAACAAGAAAAAATCGAAGGGATAATCATGGAAGATGTTAATTGATAAAAATCTATTAGATGCTGTAAATGGTTTAGTCGTGCTTGATGGAGATTTAATCATTGATGGGAAAAATGCCGAATGTTGAATGTGGCAAATTTTCTCGTAAAGCATTGGACACGGGTTTTTGAATCAAAACAGAGATTGGCTGATTTCTGTATGATTTTAATTTTGGCTGCTGACTTTGGACGTGTTCATATAAAGATTTCGCGGAAGATTAATGACTAAATTGCAGATTCGCTAACAGACGAGCACTCGTCGAATGCATATTAGCGTCGCGTGCTTTATTCTCTGTTTCTCAAAGTTTCACAATTTTCAGCAACTCGAAATGAGTCCGAGCGTAAAAATAGGCACGAATTCATACAGTCACAAGCTCATGAATGATCATTAAATGCGATAAGCAAAATTGTCACACGAAATAATTAACGATAGAAAAATTCACAGTTTTACAATCAGGAGAATGGGGGAAAGCCACCACTCGTTCCCATACAACTGATGGTGCCAAAGCCCCCAAAAGATTATAATTTTATGCGATGGAATTGGCCGAGAATACGAAAAGTGTCTTTCTGGTTTATGGTTTTTTTCCTCGGACTCTGCACAGCTTTAGCTATTCGTGGGATCGTCATTATGCCTCGGAGGTAAGAAATCGACATTATTTCAAAAATTAATTCCCCGATGCCCCGAAAATTGCTCGACAAATCCCAATTTTTTGTCGTCATCTCTAGTTTTATTTTCAACTCAACTAAAAATCGATGAAATTCCGTTCAATTTTTCTCTCCACAAATAAACCTCGTGCCGAGTCAATAAACCATCAATTTTCCGGGCCATAAATCCTCTCGAAACGTCACGATGCACCAACGAGTGGCCTAACACTCGTAAAAGTACTTGCTGATTGTTATATTGATTTTTCACTCTGGTCGATAGCGTTGAATTAAATATAGTTCTGCCCTCGATATTTAAAGTCGTGCGAAGTTCAAGATTAAAGATGGCTCTCACGCGCTCGAGAAGTGGGATTGCCTGGCAAGCAGATTCCAACTTTATCATCAACTGAGACAAGTAACTCGAGACTATCGACGACCGCTTTATTACTCACCGTCGATAGTAAATTGCTTCTCTGATGGGATCAGCGAGTCCCCAAAAAAGTGAAAATTGGAACTCGAGATTTGGGACTTTCCCTACTTTTTTCGGGTTCCCCTGT